>NC_133527.1:80390601-81015601 GCF_048544455.1 Silene latifolia | reverse complement strand
GGATGTAGCTAATGGGTCAAAAAGGCAAGATTTGGCTTAAGTGGAGCTATATGGGTGAAAAATATAAGAAAAGGGGAAAATTTATAAGCACCTCTCTGCATGTGACACCGACCACAAACCCGAATATGTGCATTTGACAAGAAATTGAATGTCATAAAAGTGCAAAAGAGACGAACATGCTATGCAAGGAGTACTACTCTCAATTCCTAATGAACCGGTCATGAATGTCACCAGTTATGGGCTCTAAAAACTCAGAAATTGTAGAGTAGGTTGCCAATTTATCAGGTCAAGTTTACACGGTCAGCTATATTTGAACAAAAACTCGTAGATATGCGCAAGACTCAGCTAATAACTGTCAATAAAGTGCAAGGCTCAAGTAAAAAGACAAGTTAAAGTGCAATTTCATCACGGAAATGTACCGTTCCGACTCAACCTATATGCAAAAATAAACGTGGATATTTTTTGAATTTTTTGAATTTTTTTAATTTTTAGGGAATTTTTGAATTTTTATGGAAATAAACAACAATGCAGACATAAATTAAATGTGATAACAGAAATGCAATAAAAACAAGATGCAGACACAGATATGGATGCATAACCTCCCCAAACCAAACCGTACAATGCCCTCATTGTACCCAGAAATAGGAAAGGAAATGCAAACTAGAAAAGAAGAGAGTGAAACGCGGAAAAACTTACAAGAATACGCGAAGTAGGGACCTCCCCAAACCAGCCAGCAACATGGGAGGTCACAAACAGCTTCACAGTGGCGTCACAACAGCTAGGTTGCGAACAGAATGCAAGAGTACCTGCAAATTCGCAAATAGCAACCGCACAAAAGGACTGCTAAAGCAAGGAGGGCTAAATTGTTCACAGTTTATAGCCAAATAGGCTATTTATTATGGCACACAACAAAACTAGATAGAATGTTCAAAAATAAAGAGTTCTAAAATTCCGGGCTGCCTCCCGGTAGCGCTAGTTTCAGATAGGTCCCAGCTCGACCTTCTTCCCAGATCATCCAACAGCACAAATCTTTAGCCCACTACTAGGCCTCTGACTGGACGCGGTAGCTTCAGCAGTCGTCAAGCGGACATCCGGCCTCCACAGCTTGGCAACGTAAGAACAACAGCTTCCCACATCATCCGGGTCCCAATCTCTCACCTCATCACGCAGCTTTTTCCTAGACGGTGTAGCTTTGTCAACACCTCCTCCTGGGTCGTCTATCCAGGCAGTTCCAGAGTTCATGCTAAGAGCACCCATCTCACCTCCCAGGTCTTTGAACTTGTCAAGACCTGTAGAAAGAGAAACAAAGACACGTTCCTCCAATTCGCTCCCAGAATGGGGCGGAGGCGTCATAAAAGCAGCAATAAAATGTGACTCAGAAGGGCTATCAGACGGTGTATCAAAGGACTCTTCATGAGGGACATCATCACATGGCGTGATGTGCATGGGTTCCCTAGGGTCATCAGACTTAGTAAAAACCAAGTCCTCCCCTCCGACCTGAAAGGTAAGTGTCCCAACCCCGACATCAACAATTGCGCCAGCAGTGCACAAAAATGGTCGTCCCAAAATAATGGGAACATTGCGGTCTTCGGGTATGTTTAAGACAATGAAATCTGCGGGAATATAGAAATTCCCAATCCTAACAGGTACATCATGTAAAGCTCCTTTGACCCGAACATAAGAATGGTCAGCTAGCTGAACAGTCGTTCTAGCGCGTGTAAACTTAGTCAAACCCAAATTCAAGGCAAGAGACAAAGGTAAAACGCTAATACTAGCTCCTAGGTCACATAAAGCACTATCAATTGAATGGGTCCCTATTGAACATGGTATAGAAAAACGACCTGGGTCAGACATTTTGGGCGGGGTCCCATTTCGAAGAAGTGCACTACACTCTTCAGTCATCGAAACATTCATTACCGTCTTAACATTACTAACATCCCTCTTAGACCAATCAATTTGATCAAGAAATTCAGAATAAGAGGGTACCTGAGCAATCATTGCATTGTAATGATCAGCGACATTAAGATCTCGGATACGGTCCAGAAATTGCGATCACGGTATGGTAGCGACGATTTTGAAAAAGGAACTCGAACAGAATAGGACTCAACCGTATATTCCTTTGTATCGTTACTCGGAGTAGGCGTTGGTGATGATTTCACGCTTCCCGAGGCTTCAGGGATCGATCGAGGCGTGTCACTACTCGATCGAGTAGTTTCCTCATGATAAGTAGTCAATCGAATGTCAGTGGGAACTCGATCGATTACTGTTTGATTGTTGCTGCTCGATCGAACAGGTTCAGGTAGTCGATCGAGATAGTCCTCTTCAAATGTGTTCGATCGACTCAACGAAGTAGGTCGAACGAATGAAAAATCCTCCAAATAATTCGATCGAGCAGTGGTAGGCACTCGATCGAATTCCTCGCTCAGGTCAGCGTGCACATCAGTACTGTGAGCTGCGTGAATGGTACCAGTGAGGCTCGAGTTATCAACAGTAGCGGTAATAGGCGATTCGGGCACTATATGAGAAGGAATGATATCGGCATTCATAGCACACACCGTCTCATATTCCTCTTGGATTTGCTCATATTGCTCTTGGGCTTGCTCAACAGCTAGTTGATTCACCCAAGCCTGTAGCTTCTGTGTACGGATGGCAAATTCCTCACCAGAATTATGATACTGTTGACACTGTAGTTCAAGTGCCCTTATCATCGACTTAACTTCTTCGGCCTCATCATTCCTAGCAAGTGGGGGAATTGGCTGCTGTGAGAAAGAATAACAAGGCAGTGGGTAGCCTTGTTGCAGCAACGGTTGTGGTCTAGGCCTCGTTGGAGGAGCAGCATCATATTGATTACCACAACCCCAAGATTCTTTCCTCTCCCAATTAGTTGATCTTTCAGTTTGAGCTTCAAACTGAGCAATAAGTCGAGAGACGGACGTCATCTTGGCAAAAGGGTCGAAGGTACTCAAGCCTTCCCTTCGACAATCTCTTTCTAAAATCTGTCTAATAGACCTGTAAGACCTATCAAAACAGCACTAAAGAAAAAGATAAGAACGGCCTCAAGGTACTCAGTCTTCCCTTGAGGCGGAAAAACAGACAAAATTTAAACAGTTAAAAAGCGTCGCCTCCCCGGCAACGGCGCCAAAATTTGATGCGGTCGTTTCTACACCAAAAATAAATACCTAAATACAACTAACTAATAGCTAGTAGTAAGCAGGGTCGATCTCCACAGGGAGGCTATTTTGCTAATTATCTGTTTAATTTGGTCTGTCGGGATATCACAAAGTGGGGGTTTTAAATGTGAATTTCTAAACTAAAAAGAGTAAGGAAAAGAGAATAAGAGAAAGGGATTAAACAGATAGAGAAAGACAGCTAAGACAAACGGTTCACCATAATCATCCGATCAAGTAATCTAGGTCTCAGGTCAATGCAAATATGGTCTAAGGGGTAACGAACGTCACCTTTCGGTCCTTAATTCACCCTAAAGTGTAAACAGCTTAACTTTCGCCCTCACTGCAATACTCTATTGTTCGCTACTAGTCTTGCCTCTTCCAACCTTTCGGTCCAGGTCGAGGATCACTAAGAATTATAGGCCTAATTGCGTCGACTCAATCAGACGGATACAATTAACTGCAGCATTTAACCAACAAAGACAACACCAGCATTAACCCAATAAATCGATTACTCTCCCTTCATAATTATGGATCCCCTATAGTCTTAGCATAAGGGAATTAGCTACTCATATTACTAATTAAACTAACAGCAATTAATTTCCCAGCAGTAAACATAATGAAATAACAATAAATTGCGATAAGGAAAATTAGGGCAGAAATTAATTGTAACGAAATCGAAGAATTAAAGCAATGAAGGATTAATTATTATTAAAGGAAGAGAAAGAAATTACAATCCAAGCGAATCCGGCGTAAAGAACACAAAATCCGAGTGAAAATAATCCCGAAATAAAGTAACAGTGAAGAGGAACACGGCAACGTTCTAAGGTTACAGTAGAATGTTTGATAATATGAAAGATGATGATAATAAACCTAGTAAAGCATGCTTAAATAGCAAAGCAAAAGAGTTTAGCGAAATAAAATATCACGCGGGCTAATTAAAGCCCAAACCCGTCAAAACCACTCGATCGAGTGGATTAAACCACTCGATCGACCAACTCTTCAGCCAAAACAGCTCGATCGACCAAAATAGTGCTCGATCGAGTAGAAACATATATGAAACTGGTCGATCGAGTAGAAAACAACTCGATCGAACAAAATTCTACTCGATCGAGTACTTTCCAGCAACAGTTTCCTGCTTTGCGCACTGAACTTAAAACGGCTGCCATTTCTTCGTTACTTGGGCAAATAGGGCGATTCCGGTGGCGTTGGAAAGCTAAGAGGACAATCTCTCATCTCCAACTGGAATTACCTCAATATCAGTTGTAGAACTCGAGATATGGCTCTTCAAAGTAGGCACTAGCAATTTGAAGTTCTTCCTTTGCTCGCCTAGCTATCTTTCTTCTTTGCGCATCCCAAAATAGCTACATTCCCGCTCCAAATTCACTCTTCCTCCAAATGCATGCTAAACGGACGGCAAATGGCTTGATTTCACTACTTTATGGTTCATACCTGCAAATGAGACAAAACAAACCAAAGTAGCATATTCGGGGCATTTCGTAGCATAAACTACGATAAAAGCATGGAAATACGTGCATAAAAAGGCCTAAAAAGACTATATAAAATGCACGTATCAATCCACTCTAGATATCTTCCGAGCGTGGCCACGCATTTCCAGTTCATTACTCCTCGAGTGGCCCTGAGATATTGTTATAACCCTGACTAGGGGTGGACAATTCCTATTGCACTCATTCCCTTCGACTAGCCACAGCCATCATAACCCAAAATATGCCCATTTGACCCCATTTACGAAGGTCGTAGTAACACAAATCAAAGTTAATCGAAAACTGTGCCATCTTAGGTGAACAGTCTTTAGTCAAAAGAATCGACTCATTTGAATACTATAGTAGCTCTCGCCACGACCAGGCTATATAAATTTGCCAGAACTCTATAAGCGGTCATAAGGCCCGACAAAAATGTTCCTAACAATCCGCCTATGTGATCGACTAGTCATCACACATGACTCTATGGCACTTGAACTTGCCATCAATCGCATCACACTCTAGTCACTTCGAGACGTCACCTCATATAAGTAACTATGGGCAAAAACAATGTTAATCCATGTTCACTTTAACGGGGTTCAATTGTCTCCACAACCCGTTTGGATATAACAATGTACCAAGTGAGTTAATAATAACTCAAACGACAAATGTTGACATCACACTCGGGTAGTCAATATCATATTACAACCTTGTGATGTTTATCATAAGTGTAAACACTTATTGATTGCAATAGAAGTTTAACATCCCATGTGTCCATGTGTTCAAACTTCTTACATTTGCAATTTCCTTCACATTCATGTTCTCATAGCATGAATCTTACCAAGTACACATTAAGGTTCTTGACCTTGGTTTTGGTTCTTTAACTTGAAAGAACTTTCTCACTGATCATCTCATAACGAACTAATTTGCGATGAATAATACAACTTGTCTTGATCAAGTATTCATCCACACACAATGCACTAGGTATGTGTTTTGTAGAATCTTGTAACAATTGACAAGATTATTTAGCTTAGCACTTCTCATAAGTCCTAGCTTTTACTAGAAAAGATTGTTTATGAATAACCTCTTATTCAACCAAGCATCTTTCCAAAACTTCTCATTTCTCTTTCTAGGCATGAAAGAATTGGGATTCTCATAAATCCTCATATGTGCTCGGATTTTTCTATAATATGTGCAACTTCTTGACACACAATAGAACATTCCGTCAAACACCGAAATCGCTCATCGGATTCTACTTGAGAATTCATGACGTTTTTATTTTGGCTTACCAAGTCTATCATCATGCTCTTATGCATATGATTTATAATTGGACATGTACATGATTATTCTAATGGCGGAAACATTAGTTACTAATAATCATGAGATCAACCGTTCTTAGGTTCAATGAACTACCATGATTGCTAATGGTAATCCCATTTTCATTCATACGAATAACCTGCGCGTATGTTGATTTGATGTGTATCTCTTAATACTAATCCAACATCCCATGATGTAATTGGATTCATCATTGTCCATTTTCATCCGGAATTGAAAACTCGAAAGCTTCTTTATGAAAGAAGGTATTAGCTTGTCATTCTTTAATGAGTAATGGGTTTTATACATTCAAGGATGATAGCTCCCACTAAATTCCATGTCTTCACATGAGAATTTCTTAACTCCCACTCAATTCAACATATTTCGAAATTGACTTCTCAATCGAAATTTGTCAAGAATATAAATTGCTTTGCCAAGTTACTAGGATAAAACCATATATGTTCCCATCATATCCTTTCAAAATGCCTATTTTGAAGTGGTCTTATCTCAACCTTACGGAAAGAGATTTTAAATCTCTAACACACTCATGTCATAATGATGTGTAGTAATGTCATTATTCAAATACAAATAATATTTAGAATAGGTCCTTCGGAATACCCTTTCGGAAGGAGGTTTAACCATTTCATAGCGAGGTTAAACAATGACATTTGCGTGGTTAAAACGTTGGCTATTGAAGATATCGGAATATCAATCTTTGCGACTTGATCATAACTAGTATGTTACTATGATTCATTTAGGCTCTTAAGTAAAACTCATGATTGAAACTATTGGTCAATTGATTCATAACCTTAGTCAATAAGCTTGTTAAGACTTTACATTAGTCATTTTTCTTCCAAAACTTCTTTTGGTCTCCTCGTGTAGTTATCTTGAGAATAAACTCTTATGATTACTTCACTTGGTCTCTTAAGTCATTTAGAACTAACTTGAGACTATAGATCTCATCCATTTGGTATACTATGTAAATAGATATACCTTTATTCAAATCATTCTTTCTTGCATAGATCTTCATTTACACAAGTACACAATTTCATTTTGCCTTTTCATTTTGCCTTGTGTCCTCATTTTTCTCCCACTCTATCTTTAGAATGAATACACTAAACATTCAAAGATAGCATATGAGACACAAATTAATGATGTTGAAATATAAGGAGAACTATCTCATAGATAGACTAATAGATATTGATTTCATATGAGTATTTGGTGGTTGACATACCTTTAAGAGAGTTCATAGACTCAAAGTCACTTTATAAATGATCATATACAAGCCTTAAGCATGTGGACATATAATGAAACCGGTCATTATATTTGTCTATTAGATCACTTTAAGCGAATAATCTTATGTTTCAAACCGCAAGCAATTTAAAGATGAAATTTTAGAACATAAAGGATAAATGATAAAACGTGTGACTTGGGTTGCAAACCAAGTCACTATCATCCAAAATACAAACCATTATCCAAAATACCTTTCCATGTCGAACATGGAAACTTAAAGTTCTAAAATTCAAAACATAACTTAAAATAAGACAATGAAAAACAAAGCTCCATAAAAGCTATCCTTAGCTTCTTCATGGTTTCTTATGCTTGTTTTTCTTTTCCTTTGTCTTTGCTTGGTGGCGGCCCTATTTACAATAAAAAGGGAGATACATTATCACAACTTTGCATCATAATACCATAGTTGAATTTAGAAACATAAAAGAAGGTTAGTCATTTACCTCCTGGAGTGATCTTTCCAGCTTTGATATCACCAAGATATTTGGAACAATTCCTCTTCCAATGTCCCATGCCATTACAATAATGGCACTTATCAAGAGGACCCTTCTTGACTTTGGAGGTGCTAGCTTCACAAGACTTAGCTTTGGTGAATGTGGGAGCTTGCTTCTTGCCCTTTCTCCCATTCTTCTTGAACTTCCCCTTACTCTTTGTGCTTATGTTAAGCACATCCTTGGGAGGGTTCACATTTAACCCCATGTCCCTCTCGGCTTGCACAAGTAACTTGTGCAACTCCTCAAGAGACACATCCTTGTCTTGCATATTGAAATTCACCCGGAATTGTACATATGCCTTAACCTTAGACAAGGAGTGTAGAATCCTATCTACGATGAGTTCTTTGGGGATTTCAACCTTTTGAATCTTCAAGGTCTCGACAAGCTCCATGAGTTTGAGCACATGAGGGCTAACCTTTTGGCCCTCTTTGAAGTCGAGATCAAAGAATGCCGCGGCCGCCTCATATTGGACGATCCGCGGGGTTTGTGAAAACATGGTCACAAGTTTGGAGTAAATCTCATTAGCATTGCCCATTTTGAAGGCTCTCCTTTGGAGTTCCGCCTCCATCGCAAATATTAAGACATTTTTCATTGCGGCGGACTCCTTTTGGTAAGCCTCATAGGCTTCCCTAGTGGCCGCGGTGGACCTAGTGGTGGGCTCGGGTGGAGAGGCCTCGGTAAGGTAACGAAGCTTGTCGTCACCTTCGGCGGCTAATTTGAGTTGGGCATCCCACTCGGAGAAATTTGACCCATTCTTTTCAAGTTTACATCGATCCATGAAGGATCGGAGCCAAGATGAAGTAGCGAGTGGTGTAGCATTAGGTGTTGGTGTTGCCATTTGTTATGAATAAGAAGTGGTCTACAAAACAAAATATAAGGAGTAAAACAAATGTCGTTTAATAAT
This sequence comes from Silene latifolia, assembly GCF_048544455.1. Taxonomy (NCBI): domain Eukaryota; kingdom Viridiplantae; phylum Streptophyta; class Magnoliopsida; order Caryophyllales; family Caryophyllaceae; genus Silene; species Silene latifolia. The sequence continues at coordinate 81,006,951 of NC_133527.1, read as the reverse complement.
ACTCGTAAAAATGTATGATTTAAACAAGTTTTAAGCATTTTTCTAGTGACCTCTACCCAACTAGATAAATGATTCCAAGACCCAAATTCATATCGACTTAGGCACGGGGTAGCCGATGCAACCTTTATCAATATAACTCGGTGGATTAACCTTTTAATCGATTCTACTTTTAGAACTCTTGGTCGATAAAATTACTCTAATGTTTATCTATAGCCCAAAACACATCAATAAGGGCACGGGGTAGCCGATACAACCCTTATCAATTACTTTTGTTGAGTTCAATCCAAATTTCGAATAAATGTGTCCATTATCCAAACCCACATCAACTTGGGCACGGGGTAGCCGATACATCCCTTATCAACATGAATTCGGTGGATTAACATTCATCACCCACTTCCCCTACGTAACAAGGTTTGTACCCCGGGGTAGCCGAGTGCACTCCCTCGCGAAATAGGTTTTCATGGTTTCTACTATTTGGTAAGGCTATGTCTCAATTAATTGTTTTAGCGAGAGGTCATGTCAATTTATTATCTATCACGTTTTAAGTGAACTAAAGCGGTGAACTACGATAATTCGAATTGACACGGTCGATAAACTCGATAAAAGACAATGCATGTTTAGTTATGGCGATTTAGCGATCATTTGACATAAAATAAAATGCAAGCATAAAGATAAAATCCTAGTATGGCCTTTCCTAAAATAGAAAAACTATTAATCTATTACATATTCGGAAACCAACTCCATTGGTCCCTTGAACTTCGGTTGTGGCACGCATCTCGAGGTAACACCGTCTTTATGTATCGCCATTCTTGAAGTAATCCGTCTTTTGGAACTCCGGAATGAATAAAATTACATAATAAATTACATAATTTCCTATTATACATTTGTAACTAAAATAAAATAAATCTATTAAATTACAAAACGGTGATACGAGATCACAATAAAAATTACAACCGAATCGATATTCCCATACATTTCGGGAAATACCAATTAAAATCTAAGGCCATACTAAGTAAAATTACATAATTCAAAATTACATAAATTATAAATATGACAATCATAAAGAAAATGCAGCATTATAATATGTAAGAACATGCTCAATTTTTATGCTAAATCGCCTTTTAATTAGCCAATATCAAATATTACTCGGTTTTTACGGATTCGCGTGATTTCAACATTTTATAATCACAAAAATACATAAACTCATATTTATGCATAAGTTAATTACCCTAACCTCTTAGGACTCAAAATATAGTCTCCACTAGTAATTTGACCATAATTAACTTTTATTTACAAAAATTGTTCATAAATGGACCAAAATTACAAAAATAAGCTATTAAACTTCAAATAAATCCAAAAATTTCAAATAAATTCAAAATTTGAAATTTAAATTCATGAACATTCTGGAAAAATTCCATGACACTCATAATGTTCAAAATCTTAGGTTAAAAATTTGAAATTTTTCGGAAAAACAATGTTGCGGTTTATCGATATTTAATAAAATAATCATAAAAACATGGAAAAATTATTTTCATTAACTTTTCAATTTTAGATCTGAAAAATATAATAAAATGCAACATTAAACGTTTTTCCTAAGTCATAGAATATGTTTTATTAATTTTCAACTAATAATGTCACTATTTATGCCATTTTTCTTCAAAAATTCATAAATCATGCTAAAAGACTTCTTTATAGCCAATTATTTTACACACATCTTGTAAAATTGCATGTGACAACATATAAATTTTCTATGACCAGATTCGAAATTTAACTCATATTAACCTATTTTTCTCTTAAATCCGAATTTAATAATGAAAAATTCATTTTTCGAGCATAACAAGTGCAAAAATTATGAAAATTTACAGGTTATCTCAAAATAATATATGTAACAACATATCCAAAAACCAACTTAAAATTCGAAGTATAGCTAATTATCGACCAAAAATGACATTTTTACTCATAAAATCACATTTAAATGTCATTATTATTAAATATGAACAATAAAAATCCGAAAAATTAACCAAAAAATCCTAAAACACTTTAGGACCAGAAATATTAACATGCATGTAATTATTTCGTGATATATCATAATAACACAAATTTTACAAGTTTTATTTTGTTATTCATATAACTCGGAAAAACTTTTAACCAATTTGCATGCAAACAACCGTGGCTCATGATACCGATTGAAGGAAATGTAGATTCATGTACATAATAACATACTCTTATATGTCTAAATAATTTGTCATAAAATTAATTACGGATCTTATGCATGCAAACAATAAAATAAATAGAGGAGAAATCATGTCCTTACATGGTAAATTTCGGCAATTAGGGCACAAAAGAGATCACCTTTCTCTTTTGTTCTTGAGCTTATTCCAATGGAAGAATGAAGATCTAAGTGTAAGATCTCTCCCTATGTATTATACCCAAGGCTCCTCTTAATTAAATTAATATTACAAATACTAGTTATAATATTAATCAAGGTAGAAAAATGGAACCAAAATATTTATAAACTCTTATACTATTTCGGTTTTTAGAGAGATAAAAGGGAGGATTTTAATTCTCTCTAAAACTATGTTTTTGGATGATGAGTAGAATGAATTAATCTCTAACACATTTTAGAGTAATAGGTAAAATAAAAATGAAAAACCAATGATGGTTTTTCACATCAAAAACCGGGTGGTAGGGGGGGCTTTTGGGTGAGCCAATGCATGAAATGGTTTGTCTTCACAATGCACCATAGACTTACATGGCTACTAAAGCAAAACAATCATTGTGTTTAGCTACTAATTAAACAATTAATTAGCTTAACATCCCCTCCTATTTTCGGCACCTTTAGCTAATATGGATTCCATATTAATTTTGTCAATTGTCAATATGTTACATGTCATATGTCACATATATTTGTTATGTATTTTTAACATATTAAAAATCAACGTATTAATAAAAATACGTCACATACAAAAATCGACTTAGTAATTTCATAATTACTTGTGCCAAAAATTTTACCAATTTATAAATCACAACAAATTGTATTTATAACAATTCATTCAATTTAATTGTTACATTAAACAATTTATTTCATCCGAGTAATTATACAATTTAATTACTCAGACCGTATCTTATTTAATCACATTTCAATATGATACGTAAATTTTACTTCCAAAATCGTCCGTCAATTTTCAAGTAATTTAATTAATTCGTAACATTATACGATTAATTAAATAATCAATTAAGAGGGTTGCCCTTTAGGTATGACCTAGGGGTCAATCGATCACCACCGTCACATCACGACAGTAATGTCAAACTCTAGTAAGCCAATCATTACCGATATATGTTGACGAGTTGTGATAACAAAATTACTTCCCAATTGTATTCATTTTAATGAGACTTAAACATGTGATCATCATGATCAACAGTCGTGATCGCATTATTGTCGGAGGACACATATTCCAACAGGAACGCTATCCTCCACGTTCTCCTCTATCTCATTCTCGGTTTGTGGCTCTCGAACTTCTTCAAGTTCAAATTTTCACCCACTCTGTCTCCTAGAAATCCTACTTGACTTTCTAGGAACAATTACCGTTTCAGAGGGAGAGGGAATGCTATCCTCCATGTTCTCCTCTACCTCATTCTCAGTTTGTGGCTCACGAACTTCGTCAAGTTAAAACTTTCTCCCATTCTGTCTCCTAGAAATAAACTCATTTTCTAGGAAGACAGCATCACGAGCCACAAACACTTTATTCTCGTGTTTATTGTAGAAGTAATAGCCACGTGTTTCCCTTGGATATCCTACAAAAAGACATTTGTCAGACCTGGGTGCAAGCTTATTGTCAGACTTGATCTTGACATACGCTTCGCAACCCCAAATACGGATGAATGACAAATGAGGGACTTTCCCTGTTCATATCTCATATGTAGTCTTATCGGCTGCTTTAGTCAGGCTTCGATTTAGTGATAATATGGCAGACAAGAGGGCAAAACCTTAAAATGGACTACGAAGCTCAGTTAGACTCATCATAGACCGAACCATGTCTAATAAAGTTCGGTTTCTCCTTTCAGCCACACCATTTAGTTGTGGTGTGCCAGGAGGAGTCCATTGTGATACTACACCACAATCTTTTAGGTGTGAATCAAATTCAGAATTTAGATATTCATCACCACGATCGGATCGTAGGGTCTTAATCTTTTTATCCAATTGGTTCTCTACTTCATTTTGAAACTCTTTGAACTTGTCAAAAGCTTCACTTTTATTCTTCATCAAGTAGACATACCCTCTTTGCAAAAGAATTGAGCTCTCACACTTATGTTTTGTAGATGATTTGATTTTGTTTTGTAAAGGAGAAAGGGTGTCTGCAAGCCTTCAATTTTTTTCCAAGGCTTCTGGTTTAAAGATGAATAAGGGGAAATCTAACTATTATTGTAATGGTATGGATGACTTGTTGGTGAATGAGATAGGAAGGGCTACTGGCATGCAACTGGGTACTGTTCCATTTAAGTATCTGGGGGTGACTGTATCACCAAAGCGGCTATCTGTACTGGATTGTACTAGGCTGGTTGATAATGTTGTGGATAGAATTCGAGTTCTGGGGGCTAAACACCTTTCTTATGCTGGCAGTTTAGTTCTGATTATAGTTGTCCTTAGCACTCTTCATAATTACTGGGCTCGTATCTTCATCCTTCCCAAAACTGTCTTGAAAAAGATTGATTCTATTTGCAGAGATTATCTCTGGCATGGGAAAACAGACAGTGCTAGCCCAGCCTTAGTAGCTTGGGACAGAGTGTGTAGGCCTAAGAGACAAGGAGGGTGTGGGTTACATAATTTGATGGTTTGGAATATGGCAGCTGTTGCAAAATATGTATGGTGGATTGAGATTAAAGCTGATCACCTGTGGGTGAAGTGGGTGCATGCAGTTTATATAAAGGACATGCATTGGAAGGATTATGAACCAACTATTAACTCGAGTTGGGCATGGAGAAAGATTTGCCAGATTAAATCTATATTCAAGGAGCTTTTAATGCCTAGCTCAGGTGTGCCTGCACCTTATTCTACTGCTTTGGGATACAAATGGTTACAATCTCAGGATGTTGTTTGTGATTGGTACCCCTAGATTCTTAATGCGTGGGTAGTTCCAAAACATCGGTTTATCAGCTAGTTGATGGGTCATAACAGACTCCTTACTCGAGATAGATTGATGAGCATGAAGATTATTCAGTCTAACTTGTGTTTCTTATGTGGGATGCAGCAGGAAACTCATACTCACTTATTCTTTAAGTGTGAATACAGTAGACGCTGCTGTAGACTGGTTTCTGATTGGTGTGCTGAGTCTTTGCCTGATGAAGATTGCATCAGATGGTGGTGCAGTAAACGTTACAGGAATCTCAGTAAGAAGAAAATTGTAGGAGTCATTTTGGCAGGTTTGATTTATCATTTATGGATGGCTAGGAATAAGTGCAGGATGGACCAGGAATTGCTACGTCCAGAAAAACTTGTTAAACTTGTTCTGCTTGATGTTTGTAATAGAGTTAAAAAATTTCAATCTAAGTGTAGTTCGGCTAATGTATTGAATTGGTTAGAAGCATTTGTAAAGTCATGAAGGAATTTAGTATCACTATGCCTTCTAATTGTATGTAATTGGAGATTATGATCTTTCATGAGAAGCTTACATTTTCCCAAAAAAAAGTAGACATACCCATATCTACTCAAGTCATCAGTAAAAGTAATGAAGTAGTAAAAACCTCCTCTAGCGGTGATGGTTAATGGTCCACACACATCCATATGTATGAGAGCCAAAACCTCACTAGCTCCTGTCGCTTTTCCCGCAAAAGGTGCACGAGTCATCTTGCCTAAAAGGCAAGACTCGTATGTACCATAAGATTCAAAATAAAATGATTTGAGCATTTTTGATGAAGCAAGTCTCTTAATGCGTCTTTCGTTTATATGACCTAAACGACAATGCCAAAGGTAGGATTCGTTTGGATCACCCGTTTTGAGCTTTTTAGTTTCCACATGATAAACTTCATTAACATCATTTAAAACATAAATGCCTCCAATTGAAATGGCCTTGCCATAAACTACATCATTTAATGAAAAAGTACAACTTTTGTCATTAATCATAAAACAAAAGCCTTCCGCGTCTAACGCGGAAATGGAGATGATGTTCTTGGTTATAGTTGGTACAAAATAACTTATTTAAATACAACTCTAGACCACTAGCTAAAGTGAGCACATAGGTCCCCACGGAAACGGACGCTACTCTAGCTCTATTGCCCATGCGGAGATCCACGTCACCTTGTGCTAGTGCTCGCACGTCCCTTAAACCCTGCAAATGATTACAAAGGTGAGAGCCACATCCGGTATCAAGTACCCAAGTAGAAGTGCAAGCATAATTAACGTCTATCACATAGAAAGAGGAAATCATACCAATAGGCGTCACACGCCCTTCCTTGTGATGCTCCAAGTATTTGGGACAACTCCTCCTATAATGTCTCTTCCCATTACAATGGAAACATTTGGCCTCAGAGAGTTTGACACCTTTTGCCTTGGGATTTCCATTCTCAACGGCCTTGCCCTTTCCCTTGTCTTGTTCTTTGACGATTTCATGAATTGGGACTTTTCCTTCCCCTTTCCTTTCTTAACTCCAAGGGACATGTTCTTTAACTTCATGGTTAAAATATCCCCTGTGTCACTCCCACTAGCTTCCATATCCCTCTCCGCTTGGGTGAGGAGTGCATGAATTTGATGATAACTCTTATCCATGCCATGTTGGAGTTAGTGTCCTCCACAAATTAGTGTGATAACATTTGTAAATCTCTTACAGGTTCACAAGGGTATACTTCGTATATTTAATCAGTTGATTAACGTTTACCTAATAACGGTTGGCTTGCTAGAAATTTTGACGTTATTATCATACAGATGGCGGTGATAAACTGATCCCAAAAGGTCACACCTATAGGATGTGTTTGAGAAATGTGATTATAGAAATATAATCATATTAATGCCCAAAATGACTAAAACGTTAGTCGTTGTGTTGATGAGATAATTATTTAATGAAAATTAAATAATATTAGTTGAGACGAATTAACTGTTAATTCGTAAATTAAATATAATAAGTTATATTTAATTAAATATATATAATGTTAGCTTGGACAAATTAATCTGTTAATTCGTAATTAAATATAATCAGTTATGTTTAATATCAACAAGATGAATGTGTCATAGTGGTAATAGTGAGGGTACACTAACCAAGAGGTCATGGGTTCGATCCTCACTAGATGACAATTCAACACATATTATATATTTTTGGAAAGACAAAAAATAAGGAGCTGATAGTCCTTATTTCGGTCTGATGGCCGAAAATTAGGAAAGTATTATTCTTTTCTAGTTAACTTGATAATTCGGTCAGTATAAAAGAAAGGGAGAGAATTATTTCTCCCCTAATGCTTTTTCTTGACCCTGCCTCCTCTCTCTCATCACAAAAACAACTAAATTTTACAGAAAATTTTAGATCGATTTCTAGCATAATCTAAGGAAAGTATTATTCTTTCCTAGTTAACTTGATAATTCGGTCAGTATAAAAGAAAGGGAGAGAATTATTTCTACCCTAATGCTTTTCTTGACCCTGCCTCCTCTCTCTCATCACAAAAACACAAAAACAACTAAATTTTACAGAAAATTTTAGGTCGATTTCTAGCATAATCAAAGGGCATATCTCATATCGTCTTGGGTGCAACTAATAGGCGAATATCAATTTTGATATTGTTCTTAGGCTAATTTTGCTAGGACCGAAGGTTAATTCTAAATCCTTTATACTTTGTTTATGTATTTTGTTTATGACCTTTAATCATCATTGTTAAACTCGTTATAATCCTTCTAGTTTAAGGGAAGTATACAGATTATTACCCAGAAGTGGTATCAGAGCGTTAGGCCACGATTTTATTTTTGATGATTTTCATAAAATATGTATATAAACAATGGGGATTTCGAAAAAAAAAAAAATTTAGGGTTTTTGAAATTTTTTGTGCCGAGAGAATTTTTTTTTTGGCCTGTTTTTCCTTTGTTGATGATTTATTTCCCTTTGATTCATATGAATTATTGTTTTAATATGTTAAGATGATAATAAAATGAATTTGTAGATACCTTGATTTAATTCGGATTAAATTAAATTGTTAATGGAATAATCATGTCGATGAGACAAGAACTTGTTTTTGCTATATAGTTTTAGCATATAAGATTAATCATGTTCATTAATTCACTTGCTAAATCACGTTCTATATGGCAACTGTAAACATTTTCTTCATCGGTTTTGTTTTAAGGCAATTCTTGCCGCAAGTTTTTTTTGTGACAGCTGTTTTTTTTTTTTTGCCGTTGTTGTTGTTTTTTTTTCCTGTTCGGTACTGTTCACCGTGAACAGTGTTCATAAAAAAAAAAAAAAAAAAACTATTTTTTAGGTTATTTTTTTTTGCCGAATCTAAAAGAAAAGAACAGGAAAGTTTTTTTCTTTCCTTGTTTTTGCCTTATTGCCGAAAGAAAAAAAAATATGGAAAGTTTTTTTTCTTGTTTTTCCTAATTGCCGAATAAAAAAAAACAAAAAGGGGGCTGTTTTTCCTTCAGCCGTGTTTGAGCTGGAATTAAAAAAAAAAAAAAAAAAAATTTGTTGTTTTTTTTTAGTCGTGTACATATATATATATATAAAAAAAAGGAGTTTTTGTTTTGTTTTATTTTGGACAATTAGTTATTGTGAATCGGTTCACAATTTAAAGATACCGAGTTATTTTAAAGCAGTTTAAAATTTTGACAGATAGAATTCATATTACAAGTTTAATATGGATTAAGAATGAAATTAATGTGATTAAATTGCGGAATTGTCACTTAATTTAATTTAAATAGGTGGTTTGGATAAATTAATCAACATAATTAAATAATTGTGTAATGTATGTTTAATTTATTTTAGTTGATGCTTTTAATTTTGTTGAATGAATCGAATGAATGAATTTTATTTACGTATTTAATTTTGCAATCGGTTGTAATTTGTAATACTTAGTGTGGCCTTAGTCAAATTATGTTTTCGTAATGAAGGAAACATGATTTTTATGTAATTATGAGATCTCAAATCTCTTTTATTTTAGTTTTGGGTTTTGTAATTAGAATGTAATAAATAGGTCAATTATGTAATTTTATTTATTGTAATTTCAAAGAAGACTAAAGATGAAGATTCAAGCTCACTCCCGCTACATGGATCAAGATGGAACATCAAGACAAGCTTCTCGGGTCCAAGGATGGATTCCAAACTTGTATTTATTGTTCATTTTGATAGGATAGGCCACACTAGGACTTTTATTGTTTTTTTTTACGTTTTTCATTATTATTGCGTTTCATTCACATGTTAGTAATTGCATCATTTTCCGCCTAAAACCAAACCACAGACTTTAAGCCATCACTTTAGTTTAATCATTCTCGCATGCTAGATTATAGTTCACTTAAAATGAATTTAAATAAAGTTGATGGGATCTTCCTCTAAAACGGAAATTGAGATTAGTCTTTATAAGGGCAAACATCTATGAATCCCTTCTTCGTCGGTAGGCCTAATATGACCCCTTCTACGTTGGGTAAGTAGTTGTGTTGACTTAGTTTACCTCAACATCATAGTCCGAAGAGTTTCTCGTGATTATGATGGACTAAAGATAGTATTTACAGAAATTTATCGACCAAGAATTCTAACGGTAGAATTAGCTAAAAGGTTAGCTTATCAATTTACAGAGAATTGAGTCTTGGGGTCATTTATATAATTCTTGAGGGAGGTCAATTGTGTAAATGTTTTGAGTCTTCGCGTTATGACATTAGTTCATTAGACTTAAAATAAAAACGATGCACATGCTTATTATTTTATTCTTCTTTTTGATGTAGAACACGTTTATTATCAATAATCTTTGTTACAACAAATGGCTCGAAATAACGCAATCCCAATGCCTAGTGCCACACTAGATCGTTCGTCCTGGCTTAAAATGTTCATGGACCAAATGAATCAGTCCACTCGACTGAAGAATGATGGGTCCAATTTTATGGATCGGGAGGCGGCACTACGAATGTTGCCACTGGCGGCCGACGGTAAGCTCGGGTATTTAATCGAGCCAATACCGGTCAACCCAGGCCCAAATGCAGGAGCCAACGAGTCACTCGCTTATAGTGATTTCGTTATGGAAGCGGGTGCGATAAAGAACGTACTCATCTTTGCAATGGAAACCAATTTTCAGAGACGCTTCATTGCCCAAGGTGCAAACAAGATTTTCACCACACTCACTAACGAGTTCTCAAAGGTACCGAGAATCGTTACATATGAGCATACCTGTCGCTTCTTTGATGCGAAACTCCAGAAGGGCCAACCAGTTAGCCCACACATTCTTCACATGATTGAGAATGTCAAGAAGCTGGAGGCACTGAATTGTAAGATCAGTGAGAGCATTGTCATTGACCGAATGCTTCATTCTCTTCATGATGGTTTTGCCCTTTTCAGGGCAAACTACTATATGAACGACTTGAAAAAGAGTCCTCATGAGCTACACTCCCTTCTCATACAGACCGAGAAGGATATGAAATTGAGTGGGAGCGTGAAGCAGGATGTTCTCACGATTTACAACAAAGGTAAGGGTAAGGGCAAGGCTCATGGCGACCTAGATGTAGGCAAGCCAAAGTTTAAGAAGCCAGGAAACGGTAAGAGTGCGCCTGGTGAGACTAGTGGCTCATAGGGCAAGACAAAGAGCAAGGGCGGTGACATAGAGTGCCACCATTGTCACAAGACTGGACATTGGAGGGGGAACTGTCCCGTCTACCGTGAGGACATCAAGGGAGGCCGCGTCGTTCCTGTTGGTATGTCATCTTATATTCATATGATTGAGATTAACCATGCAAGTTTCGGAACTTGGGTACTAGATACTGGTTGTGGTTCTCATCTGTGTAATCATTTGCAGGGACTAAAGAACATCATACCTCTCGAAAAAGGTGATGTGGACCTACGAGTCGGGAATGGAGCACGAGTTGTTGTTGCCTCGAAGGGAACATATGTAATCCAACTCCCTAGTGGTTTTGAGTTATCTTTAAATAACTGTTACTATGTACCCAGTTTATCTAAGAATATTATTTCTGTTTCCGTACTTGCTAAAGACGGTTTTACATTTTCAATAAAGGATAATAGTTGTATTTTCTCTTTTAATGAAATGATTTATGGCAAAGCAGTTTCCATGAATGGAATTTATATCTTAGATCAAACCACGGAAGTATTACACATGAATAATAAGAAATTAAAGGTTGGTGACAAAGATCAAACCTATCGATGGCATTGTCGAATGGGACACATAGATGAGAAACGCGTGAAGAAACTCGTCGATAATGGGACTATTCCCGCATTCGGATTTTCTACATATGGCACGTGTGAATCATGTCTCATTGGCAAGATGACTCGAATTTCCTTCAAAGGTGTTGGAATGCGCGCTAGTGACCTATTAGGACTCATACATACGGACGTATGTGGACCTATGTCAATTACCGCTAGAGATGGCTATAGATATTTTATCACTTTCGCGGACGATTTGAGTAGATACGGATATGTCTACTTAATGAAGCATAAAAGTGAGTCCTTTGAGAAATTCAAGGAATACCAGAATAGGGTACAGAACCAACTGGGTAGAAAGATTAAAGCACTCCGTTCAGATCGGGGTGGCGAATATCTTTCAAATGAGTTTGATCAACACCTGAAAGACCGTGGAATCGTTTTGCAGTTAACTCCACCTGGAACACCTCAATTGAATGGTGTGTCCGAACGGAGAAATCGAACCTTACTTGATATGGTTCGATCCATGATGAGTCACACGGTAGTGCCTGATTCATTATGGGGTTATGCTCTTTTGTCAGCCGCTCTTATACTTAACCGAAGTCCGTCTAAAGCTGTCGACAAGACTCCATATGAAATGTGGAAGGGAACGGTCCCTAACTTGTCCTTTATTCGGGTTTGGGGCTGCGAGGCTTATGTCAAGTGGAGACACGAGGATAAGTTCGGCCCGCGATCGGTCAAGACATACTTTATAGGTTATCCAAAAGGAACATTTGGTCATTACTTCTATTCGCCTACCGAACATCAAGTTTTTGTTGCGGCTAGTGCGATGTTCTTAGAGAAAGAATTTCTCGAGAACAAGTCGAGTAATAGAACCTTCGAGCTGTCGGAGATTCCAGAACCAACAACCGAGGAACAGATGGAGGAAGCTGTACCTCCAACTGATGATACGGTTAATATTCTTGAGGAACCTAGGAGGTCGGGTAGAGATTCTCATCCTCCGGACAGATACATTGGTATGGTCGAGGAGAATGATGTTTTACTTCTAGAAAGTAATGAACCCGTAACCTATAAAGGTGCTATGGCCTGTTCCGTCTCAAAGCTATGGCTCAAAGCCATGCAATCCGAGATGGACTCCGTGTATGAGAATAACGTATGGGATCTAGTTGATTTACCTAATAAGGTAAAACCTCTACAGTGCAAATGGCTTTACAAAATAAAGCGTTCTGTAGACGCGCAACCAGATATCTATAAGGCACGACTTGTGGCAAAAGGTTTCACTCAAGTGCAAGGATTGCATTATGATGAGATTTTTGCACCTGTAGTCATGTTACGTTCCATTCGGATAATCTTAGCGATTGTCGCATTTCATGATTATGAGATTTGGCAAATGGATGTGAAAACCGCCTTCTTAAACGGTTATTTGGAGGAAGAGTTGTACATGGTGCAACCCGAAGGTTTCATAGATCCTAAAAATCCTAAGAAAGTATGCAAGCTTAAGCGTTCCATTTATGGACTTAAGCAAGCTTCTCGGAGTTGGAATCATCTATTCGACCAAGTGATAAAAGAGTATGGTTTCACTCGATCGGTCGAAGAACCTTGTTTATACATCAAGTCGAGTGGGAGCAAGATTGTATTCTTGATATTATATGTCGATGACATACTCTTGATTGGGAATTACATTCCTCTCCTATCTTCGGTTAAAGAATGGTTGAAGAACCATTTCCAAATGAAAGATCTGGGTGAGGCACAACGTATTTTGGGAATCCGTATCTACCGAGATAGATCACGACGGACGTTATCACTTAGTCAGGAGTCTTATTTGGATAAGGTTCTTGAGAGGTTCAGCATGACCAACTCCAAGAAGGGGAACCTTCCTATGACGACTGGGATGCAGTTGAGCAAGTCTCAGTCACCCACGAGGCCTGAAAGGGTTGAACGCATGAGTCGTGTTCCTTATGCATCAGCTATAGGATCAATCATGTATGCCATGATATGCACACGTCCAGACGTGGCACATGCATTGAGTATGACGAGTCGGTACCAAGAGAATCCAGGTGCCTACGGAGGACTAAGGATTGGGTATTGACTTATGGAGGAGATACTAAGCTACACGCAACCGGTTACGCAGATGCTAGCTTCCAAACGGATCTCAGTCCGGTTCGTCTTCACTCTTAGTGTGTTGTAGCAGATTCTACTACTGAATCGTTGAATTATGATAAGCATGTAGGGTACGTTAATTCCTTGGGAATTAAACGTGTTCCTGAGTTGTAGTACTTGATTATGGATTTGATACATTATCTTTTTCATATACTATTTATAACTTCATCGTTTTATTATAATATTTTGTTTTTAATGTGGATTGTACTGACAACATTGAACGCCACAAAGTGAACTGAATTACATTATATTTGTTTTGGTCCGTAATCGCCAATGTGAGCTGATAACTCCGGCTATTATATTGTGCAGTCGATTGATGGTGGGTTCAACGAGCCATAAGTCAAACGGTTGACTGATCGATCACAGATGCGAGATTATAACGATACCTCGTAGGACAACTTTTTGTGACAACGTAATAGAGTCCTAAATGTTTAAAAACATTCAGTGCCAGGTCGTGGATTGGACATCCATTGTGTTCCTAGAGTCGATTCTTTTGACTATCGACTGTCTCTTGAGATTATGGCAGTTTTTGGGTGACTTTGGTTTCTTTCTCACGGTCTGCCGTAACTGGAGGCTAAGTAGATTTTTTCTGGGTCATTTCATACTGTGCTTACATCTGCAGGATTCGAGTTGAGGAAAATATCCAACCCTTATCAGGTATAGTTATTTCTCAGGGCTACTCGAGGAGTTGTAACTGAAATGCATGGCCATGCTCAAATGTTGATTCGTTTATTAGTTAAGTTACTCTCTAGTCGGGGAAACCACTCTTGATATGGATCGCTTGTAAAATACGACCTTTGTGAATTCGGATTTGCAAATTGTTTTACATTAAGTGGGAGAAATTTTATAGGATATGAGAATCGGTTATCGCACATACACTTGTGAGGACAAGTGGGAGTTTGTTGGAGCTAGTGTCCTCCACAAATTAGTGTGATAACATTTGTAAATCTCTTACAGGTTCACAAGGGTATACTTCGTATATTTAATCAGTTGATTAACATTTACCTAATAACGGTTGGCTTGCTAGAAAGTTTGACATTATTATCATACAGATGGCCGTGATCAACTGGTCCCTAAAGGTCACACCTATAGGATGTGTTTGAGAAATGTGATTATAGAAATATAATCATATTGATGCCCAAAATGACTAAAAAGTTAGTCGATGTGTTGATGAGATAATTATTTAATGAAAATTAAATAATATTAGTTGAGACGAATTAACTGTCAAATCGTAAATTAAAAATAATAAGTTATATTTAATTAAATATATATAGTGTTAGCTTGGACGAATTAATCTGTTAATTCGTAATTAAATATAATCAGTTATGTTTAATATCAACAAGATGAATGTGTCATAGTGGTAATAGTGAGGGTACACAAACCAAGAGGTCATGGGTTCGATCCTCACTAGATGACAATTTGACCCTGCCTCCTCTCTCTCATCACAAAAACACAAAAACAACTAAATTTTACAGAAAATTTTAGATCGATTTCTAGCATAATCTAAGGAACGTATTATTCTTTCCTAGTTAACTCGATAATTCGGTCAGTATAAAAGAAAAGGAGAGAATTATTTCTACCCTAATGCTTTTTCTTGACCCTGCCTCCTCTCTCTCATCACAAAAACACAAAAACAACTAAATTTTAGATCGTCTTGGGTGCAACTAATAGGCGAATATCAATTTTGATATTGTTCTTAGGCCAATTTTACTAGGACCGAAGGTTAATTCTAAATCCTTTATACTTTGTTTATGTATTTTGTTTATGACCTTTAATCATCATTGTTAAACTCCTTATAATCCTTCTAGTTTAAGGGAAGTATACAGATTATTTCCAACATGCCATTCATGTTGTATTTTACCCTAAAATGGGCAAACTTGGTGGGAAGTGAGTGGAGGATACGATCCCCTATAAGTCTTAGGAATCTTACACCCTAGCCGCTCTAGGATGTCGATATATTCAACCATTTTTAGCACATAGGGACCAACCATTTGGCCCCTCTTAAGCTTAGCTTCAAAGAAGCGTGCCGCCGCATCGTATTAGCGGACTTTAGGTGTTTGTGAAAACATAGTAATCATACGAGTGAAAATCTCGTACGCATTTAAAGAAATGCATGAAAGCTTGAGCTTTGGGGACATCGACCATATCAACACATTCTTGATATCATTCGACATCCTCCCATGGTCATCATAGGTGGTCCGCACCGCCGATGAAGCCCTTGGACCGAGCTCGATGGGAGAAGCATCGGTCAAGTAAGTGAGCACGTTGTCGGTCAACGCGACGCTTTTGATGTTGGATTCCCATTCAAGAAAGTTACTACCATCATCTTTTAAGATACATTTGTCCATTATGGACCTTAGCCATGAATCTTTGCCTAGTTAAGTAGTTGATGGAGTTGAAGAAGTTGCCATTGCGAATTAAAAATGCTACAACAAATAAGGAAAAATTAACATTCATTGTTTTAAAATACTTGTGAAAACATATTTAACAAGTTTTAACATTTATATAATGATCTACCACTAAATTATATAAATGATTCCATGACCCAAATATTAAACAAAAATGAGCATCGCTTGGGCGAAACATCCCATAATCGTGTAAATTCGGTAAGTCAACGGTTGACTAACTCTACCTCTAGAACTCTTGGTTGGCGAATTTCTTTAAATTCATCTACTAGCCCCGGAATACAAGACCGTCTTATACCCCGTAGAGTCCAACAAATTTTGGCGCGTGATAACCGTTTACTACCCTACTTACCCAAGGTAAAAAGAGAACACCCCGCTTGGGCGAGTGTGGCTCTAATGAACAAGGGATTCATAGGTGTTACTAATTGGTAAGGTTAATCTCAATTTTAGTTATGTGAGAGATCTTGTCAATTTAGTCATAAATTCCCTATAAGTGAACTAAGTCGGTGAATGTAAATTACTTGAATTGACAAACGCGAAAATAAAATGCATGTGAATGGCGATTTTGGCATGCGCGAAAATAAAAACAAGCAAGTAAGTAAGCATATGAATAACCGTAGTATGGCCACCTAGTTAATAAAAACTAGACTATTACATATCGGAAACCAACTCCTTGGTCCCTTGCCTCTTCATTCCAAAAGTGGCTTCTCCTTGTGGGATTTGGAACACCTTCCAAAAATAGACTCCGTCTCGATGTAATACGTCTTTTGGAAACGCCAGTAAAACTAACTATTACATATGAATTACATAGCTATTCCTATTATACATTAATTAATAAAATAAATGAAACTATTAATTAATTACAAACCGACGATACGAGATCGTATTTAATTACAAACAAATCGCTATTCCTATTCATTTCGGGTAATAATGATTAAAATAAACTAGGCCAAACTAGGTACAACAAGATAAATACTTTAAATAAATTACAATCATTCATTCAACTTAAATAAATATGCTTAAAAATTCTGTAAAATGATGCCAAAATCGACCTATCTAACAATCGTTGATATCCATCTCGGTTTTGCGGATTTAATCGATTTTTTAACTTGTAAAAAATCAATAATTAACTCTTAAATCTCATTTAAGTCCAAACTATTTGTCCAATCTGTTTTGAACCACAAAATTTTTCCTCACTAATTTAATGATGAACAATTAGTTTGATTTGGTGATATTTTGCTAATTTAATCGGTAAAATCATAATTTTTAAGTAATAAAACCAAAATAATTGAAAAATAACCCAAAAATTAAAACAAAAATTGTGAATATTCTGGAACACTCCCAAGAACACCAAAATTTCAGAAAAAGTTCCCAAAAATTCCGGATAAATTTTATGAAGAAAAAGATCGATATTTATGGTTTTTAACCACTAAAACCAATAAACATCAAAACAAGGTGAAATCATGTTTTAAATTTCACTTTTAACTTTTAAATAATATATTTAAATGTACATAAATTTATCAAGGGCAGGAACAAATTTTTCAAGTATATGATTAATTTATTTCACTTTTATCGACTTTTATCTCATAAAATCAATAAACATGCAAAACTTCAAACCAACATTCAAACTTTTATATACAAGCTGTAGAAAATATGCATGAAACACCATAAAAAGCTCATGACCCGAATCAACTTTTAACTATTTTTAGTTAACTCTTAACCAAAATACGACATTTTTGACTCGGTTTTCTACCAAATATCATTAAAAATAGCAAAATAACTTCATAAATCACAAAATTTTACCAGAAACATTTTGCGATCAGTAGGTATGCATGCCCAAAACTTTTTGTGCTAAAACCACTTCTAACATAATTTTTGAGTTTTTATAAATTATCTCATAATTTATTAATATGCTTAAAATCAACATGCAAATTACAAGCCTAAGCTCTGATACCACTTGAAAGATCATAGATCCTTATTAGACACTCTAATTAATAACCGATTATCTCATAATATGTTCATTTAGTGATCTATGTAATATGCATGCAAATATAAAAATATAAAAATAAAGGTTAAGGAAAAACAAGTTCCTTACATTGATATTTATGGTAAAAATGGGCACAAACTAGATCACCTTTCTAGTTTATTCTTGAGCTAAATAAAGATGGATGATCCTCCTAGAAAAACCTTTAACAAGAGAGTCTCCTTCAAGTTGCACCCAAGAACTACACCCAAAATAATCTTACAAGTATTAACTAGATACTTATAAAATTAACCCTTGATAATATGTAAATATTACTAACAATATTAGTGATTATTTGTTTACTAACAACTTAGTAAATAATGGGTTTTATTATTTTTAGAGAGATGAGAGATGTACGCATGCAAAATGTTCAAAGTGTAGTGTAGTGGAAAAATAAACATAAGATGGAGTATATAGGAGGGGAAAATCGGTTGAGTGGGGAAATGGTGGAGTGTAGAAATTGTCTTATTTTATGTTCAATTACATATCACATGCAAAAGATATAAGATAACTTGTGGAAGAATAAATAAATAAATAAAGTGTAATGATTATGATTGTAATCATCCACTACACTCTATATCACACTGTCCAATTTCCCAGTTTACGGGTCCATATCGGTTCTTATATTTGTCGCACAAATACGTGTAATTTTACTTTAACCATCGCTTTATATTTCAATGCTTCCCTAATTAATTTCGTTCAAAACACTCCGTAAATATACGTATACCGCTACACGTATTATTTACGTACTAATATTAATCACATTAATCAATTAGTACAATTTTAGTGAATTAACAATTAATTGACTAAAACCCGTCTCATATAATTTATTATTTAATTATCGCATAATTAAATAATAAATGCCACACCTCGAGTTCGCAACTTGAAATCTCTCTAAAAAATAATCGACTAACCTTTTAGTCTATAAGTCAAGGGACTAAATAAACTGTATCTCATACAATTAATTAGTTGTCAATTGGGGTTCGTTCCTTTAGGTGTGACCGAAAGGGGTCAGTTGATCACCGCCGTCTCACGACAATAACGTCAAACTCTAGTTAGTCAACCGTTATCAATTTATGTTAATCAACTGACGAGGATCAAATAATTAAATATCTGATGATATTCCTTTAATGAGATATATTATGTAAACGCACTATTGTGGAGGACACTAACTCCAACAAAAACGAGTTAAATCAATGCTTTAAACTATTGAACCGTTGACCTTGCAAGACTCAAATATATCGGACTCTCACGGGTCGCTCATCGCACAAAATTAAGCACAAGGTGATTATAATTGTATAAGATAGAAAGAAATAAAGACGCTCACCTAACTCGACCTATAAGAACATGCATGCAGCTAACATGAAATCAATTTCTACCGACCGTACGTACGCATTCCAACCAATCAGGACCAAGACACACGCCGAGGACTTACATATAACGTGAGGTGAGGCAATTGGGTTAGAAGGGGCAAAATAAATTTGGATAAGTGGAGGTAAAGCCAAGCTAGTATGACCGCAACCAAATAATAAACTCATTCCGCTTCATTATTCAATACAAAACGTAAAACCGTGTCATTGTGGCAAAACATCACTCACATCAATAAAAGACCCCATAAAAAGTAATGATAAGCTTGAGAATCTTATCCAAAGATCTTTTTTCCATACGATTCTTTTCTTTTTCTTTCCTTTTTCATTCTTTCAAATTTCTTTTTTTTTTCATTTTTCTTTTCTTCTTTTTCATTCACTACTAACTTCAGATCTTTCAAAGCGAACCAAATCTGACATGGATAACAGCATACCCACGGTAACCACGTAACTAGCTTGACAAGGCAGGCTAAGTTTGGATGTAGTTACGGGGTCAAAAGGCAAGTTTGGATGTAGTTACGGGGTAGTAATGAAAGAAGGGTTGTAAGTTACCTCTCCACGTGTGTCACCGCAGCGAACCGAATGCATATAGGTATCGAGAAAAGGGCGTCATGCACGTGCAAATTGATGTTACATGTCATATAGAGAGTACTACTCACATCCTATATGAAACTGGTCATGAATGTCACCATATTATTAAGAGTTAAACCTTAAAATGTATATGTAGCTTGCCAAAAAGAGAGTCAAGTCTATTCGTTCAGATAAGTTTAAACCAAAAACTCGTAGATTATGCAAAAGACTACGCCACTAAAATGTTAAATATGTGCAAGGCAAGGGTAAAGGACTCAAAGCAGCATAGAAGTTCAACATTCCAACTCAACCTAAATGCAAAAATAAACGTGAAGTTTTTGAAGTTTATGATTTTTTGGATTTTTTTTTGCGATTTTTCATATAATCGTGATTAAAATAAACGTGCAAAATGAAATGCAATAAAAACAAAATGCAGACACAGATATGGATGCATACCCTCCCCAAACCAAACCGTACAATACCCTCATTGTACCAAAAATAGGGAAAGGAAATGCAAACTGAAGAGAAAAGAAGAGTGTAAGCTTGGAAAACTTACAAGATGACGTGAAGTGGGGACCTCCCCAAACCGACCAGCAACATGGGAGGTCGTAAGTAGCCCTCTAACATCGCAGCACGCAAGTTAGAGCAAAAAAAGCTCGATCGAAAGAATGAAGTGTCTGATCGAGTAAAGTGGGGCATCAGAGGTGCTCGATCGAGAACAATATGTAATCGATCGAAAGATGGAAAATGCAGGGTACTCGATCGAGAGGAAGAATCACTCGATCGAGTGAATTTAGCAGTAAAACCACTCGATCGAAAGCCAGCAGTGCTCGATCGAGGAGTCCACGTGAGGTTGCTGCAAAAACGCAACAGATAACCTTCAGAGCTAACAGAACAAGTTCAAAGTTCAGTCTATAGTTCAGAAAAATAAAAACTAAAGCACACAAAAGTAACTAAAAGCTTTAACAAAAGTACAAAAAATTACAAGCCGGGTTGCCTCCCAGATAGCGCAGGTTTAAGAGGTCCCGTGCGACCTTTTGAATTCAATCATCTTGCTCATCTGGATTATCGAAGTAAAGAAATTCAACCTTGCCAAACAAGTCATTTGGTTCATAGTAATGCTTCACATATTGGCCATTCACTTTAAATCTTTCACCCTCAGAATTCTCTAATTCAACGGACCCAAATTTAGTGACAGCAGTCATCGTATAAGGGCCACTCCACCTGGACTTCAGCTTACCAAGGAACAAGCATAGTCGGGCATTAAACAGAAACACCTTATGCCCGACTTGGAATTCTTGTGGTATGATCCTTTTGTCGTGCCATCTCTTCATTTTCTCTTTGTAAATGCGCGAGCTATCATAGGCATTTAACCTAAACTCGTCCAGCTCCTCTAGCTGCAATAAATGATTCTCACCACACAATTTAGGATCATAATTCAATTCATGAATGGCCCACCAAGCCTTACACTGTAAATTAACAGGTAAATGACAAGACTTCCCATAAACCAACCGATATGGTGATGCACCAATCGGTGTTTTAAATGCAGTCCGATATGCCCATACTGTGTCATCTAATTTATGACTCCAATCCTTCCGTGATTTTGAAACAACCTTAGCTAAAATCTCCTTTAGTACCCTATTAGAGACCTCAACCTGCCCACTAGTTTGGGGTTGATACCCTAAACTACGACGATGTTGGACACCGACTTTAGACAGAATAGCTGTGAGTTTTTTTCCTTGAAATGCATTCCCTCATCACATATGACGACCCTAGGGACACCAAATCGGGGAAAAGTAATCTTTTTAAACATTTTAATCACGGTCTTCGCATCACAGTTAGGTGAAGTAATCACTTTCACCCATTTAGACACATAATCTACAGCTACCAATATATACATGTTACCTTTACTAGATGGGAATGGTCCTTGAAAATCAATTCCCCATACATCAAAAACCTCGACCTCTAGAATGCCATTTTGTGGCATCTCATGTCTCTTAGATATATTCCCAGAATGCTGGCAAGCATCACAAGCTAAAATAAACACTTTAGCATCGACAAATAAAGTAGGCCAGTAAAAACCTGATTGAAGTACCTTAGCCACGGTTCGCGACGGACCGTGGTGACCACCATAAGAGGATGAATGACAACCTTTTAGGATTGCTTTGGTTTCCCACTGCGGAATACATCGTCTGTAGAGACCGCCTGCACATTCCTTAAATAAATAAGGATCATCCCAGAAATAATGCTTTGCATCGTGAAGAAATCGCTTCCTCTGCTGATAAGATAGGTCGGGTGGCAGCTCGCCAGTGATAACGTAGTTAGCCAAATCTGCATACCATGGGTCATGGTTAGTGTTAGTAAAAACTGCAAATAAAGAATCATCAGGGAAAGAATCATCAATAAGTAAAGGATCTTCCCCCCTGCTGCAGTAACCGCGACAGGTGATCAGTTACTATATTCTCTGCGCCCATCTTATCTTTGATTTTCAGATCAAATTCCTGGAGAAGGAGTATCCATCTCAGCAGTCGTGCTTAGCTTCCTTCTTAGCAAGATGGTGTCTCAGCGGTGCATGGTCAGTAAAAAAAGTAACTTCTGATCCTATCAAATAAGAGCAAAATTTTTCCAGCGCATAAACCACAGCTAACAGCTCCTTCTCAGTAGTGGTGTACTTTACTTGAGCCTCATCCATAGTTCGGCTCGCATAGTAGATTGCACTCAAAGCTCTGTCTTTCCGCCGACCTAACACCGCTCCTAGTGCATAGTCACTAGCATCACACATAATCTCAAATGGCAGCTCCCAGTTAGGAGGTTGGATAATCGGTGCTGAAATCAAGGCATCCTTCAACCTGTTAATAGCAGAAAGACACTCATCAGTAAATACAAAGGGCGGGGTGGAGCATATAATAAATGACTTAAGCTTAGAAACGTATTTGCAGTAAACAAGCCATAAACTTTATGGAAAATCAGATTAAAGTAGGTTCCTTTTTGGTGAAAGTTTTGAACAACTTTCAATGAAAGATGCAGCAATAACAGACTCACAATGAAACAAGAATTGACAGTGACATTCACAAGAGTAAAATAAAAAGACTAAGGTAAATTGCTACCAACACAGGTCAGCTAAAGGATTCAGTCCCACACAGGTAACAGGTCCTTGTACTCCACACAGGAAAATAAGCTGCAGAAATGCAGGTTCTTCTTTTTTGTCAAAAGCTGCCCTCATTCCAGGGATGGTTACAGAATTTATAGTCCTCAAATGGCAAGTGTTTATAGGTTTTTAGAACAGAAAAGAACAAACGAAATTAAAACAGTACAGCTAGGAATGCAATGACTCATGAAATGGACAAAATAATAGCTACAAAATGTACTCCTCCTCATGTGCTCCTGTTGGGTGATATTTGTGTTGATGTGGACGTCAGCAGCAGGAAGGTTCTTAGGCAAGGTTGTAGTGGCCACCTCTCTTAGGCTAGATGGACCATGGTCAGGCCCCATGGTGTCAGACCTTGACCAATAAATTGCACCCATTCCCTTTGTGCAGGTGTATGTGCCTGGTTATTTAGGATTGTGTCTGTGGTGGGATTCGAACCCAGAGCTCCTGCTCCTATTCCCTCTCCTTGAAAGTGTGCTTCATCTGTTGGACCTTCTCCATGAAGCTCATATCCATAGTAGGGAGATAGATCCCCAATGTTGAATGTTCCCTCTACCATATCACTCCCAGGCAGAAGGAGCTTATAAGCATTATCTCCCAGTTTCTGACTGATCTCAAAGGGTCCTTCTGCCCTAGGCATGAGTTTGTTTTTCCTCTTGGCTGGAAATCTATCCTTCCTCAGATGGAGCCATACCAGGTAACCTGAAATGGTTTTCTTGGTCTGGCTTGCAGTGCTCTCTTCTGATACCTTTTATTTGTTTTTTGAATCTATTGCTGTACTAGTTTATGGAGCTTGGTGATGGATTCTACCCTAGCTTGGGCATCAAAATTATAATCTTCAGTGGGTATCTTAGCCATATCAAGGGGCATGTGTGGGTTCATACCATAGACTACCTCAAATGGGGACAGTCCAGTTGCTGCAGCAGGAGCCCTGTTGTAAGCAAACTCAGCTTGAGCCAGCTTGAGGTCCTTGTCTTTCAGAGATTTGCTCACAATGCTCATGAGGATCTGAGTTAAGGTTTTGTTGGTGACTTCAGTCTGCCCATCTGTCTGGGGGTGGTAGGCTGTACTGAAAAGTAGCTTGGTTTTGAACATCTTCCAGGGTGCTTTCCAAAAGTAGCTTAGGAACTTCACATCCCTGTCAGAGACCATGGACCTAGGAACACCATGTAGCCTTACAATATCCCCGAAGTATAAGTCAGCTACACTCATGGCATTCTCTGTGTTTTTGCAAGGTACAAAGTGTGCCATCTTGCTAAACCTGTCTACCACCACCATGATGGAATCCTTACTTCTCTGTGTCCTAGGCAAGGCCACAATGAAGTCAAGGCTCACATCATCCCACGATTTACTAGGAATAGGCAGGGGCATGTATGGACCAGGCTTGAATTAGCTCTTGGACCTTTTGCAATGGCCACACCTCTGAATAATGGCTTGTACATCAACTAGCATCTTTGGCCAGTAAAACTGATCTTGCAGGATTTCAAGAGTTTTGTTAATTCCAAAGTGTCCAGCTAATCCATTAGAGTGGACCTCCTTGATGAGGAGATCCCTTGTTGAGCTCCCTGGAATGCACAACCTGTTTCCTTTGAACAAGAAGCCCTATTGCAATATTAGTTTACTGGGTTTGCCTTCCTTGCAGTTGTTGTAGTCTACTGAGAAATCAGGGTCCCCAGCATACTGCTCTTTGATCATTTCAAAACCAAGGATTATCCCTTCCAGCAGGGCTAACACATGGTTTCTTCTAGAGAGGGCATCTGCTACAATGTTGTGTTTGCCTCCCTTGTAGCTGCTGGTGAAAGAGAAAGACTGTAGAAACTCCACCCATTTGGCATGCCTAGGGTTCAACTTATGTTGGCCATTGATGAACTTGAGGGCTTCATGGTCAGAGTGTAGGACAAAGGGTTTGGGTTTCAAGTAATGCCCCCAGTGAGTTAGAGCCCTAACCATGGCATAGAATTCTTTGTCATAAGTTGAGTAGCCCAATTTGGCCCCATTAAGCTTCTCACTGAAGAATGCCACAGGTTTCTTCTCCTAGGTTAGTACTGCTCCTATGCCTACCCCACTTGCATCACACTCAACCTCAAACAGTTTCTCAAAATCAGGTAATGCCAGGATGGGTGCTGAACAAATCCTTTCCTTGATGGCTTCAAAGGCAGTCTGTGCTGTGGGGGTCCATTTAAAATCTCCCTTCTCGAGGCACTCAGTAATGGGAGCAGCCAGAGTGCTGAAATTTTTTATGAACCTCCTATAGAATGAGGCTAAACCATGAAAACCGTTGGCCTCAGTAATATTCGTTGAGACATGCCATGATCTGATGGCCTCCACCTTCTCTTGGTCCTCTGAGATACCCTGGCCAGAGATAATATATCCTAGGAATGACACTTCAAGGACCATGAATGAGCATTTTTCTAACTTCCCAAAGAGCTTGTGCTTCCTGAGAGTTAAGAACACTTCCCTCAGGTGCTTCAAGTGTTCAGTAGTGCTGGAGCTGTACACTAGTATGTCATCAAAATATACAACTGCAGATACCCCAATAAAAGGTCTCAACACCTCAGTCATGAGCCTTATGAAGGTGCTAGGTGCGTTGGACAACCCAAATGGCATGACAAGCCACTTATATAGTCCCAGTTTGGTTTTAAAGGCTGTTTCCACTTATCACCCTCTTTAATTCTGACCTGATGGTATCCCTATCTTAGATCAATTTTGGAGAAGGTATTTGCTCCACTTAGTTCATCTAGTAGGTCATCAAGTCTGGGAATTGGGAACCTGTACTTGATGGTGATGTTGTTTAGTGCTCTACTATCTATACACATCCTCCAAGTGCCATCTTTTTTTGGGACCAACAGAGCTGGTACTGCACATGAGCTTAGGGACTCCCTGACATAACCTTTACTCATGAGGTCAGCTATTTGCTCTTGCAGTTCCTTAGGAGTACCAGGGTCACACCTATAAGCAGGTTTGTTTGGTAAGGTTGCTCCTGGGAGGAGGTCAATATGCTTTTCAATCCCTCTCAGAGGGGGTAATCCAGGGGGGAGTTCAGTGGGGAAGACATCTTTGAACTCTTCCAGAATCCTTTTTAGAGGTTCAGGTTGGGGAACACAAGAATGCACCTTGATTTCTTTCCCTGGTTGAGTTCTTGTAGTACCTCATACTCCCTGAGTAATAAGGTTCCATTAATCTGATTTGTGGGAGCTTTCTCACTAGATTTGGGGGGTGTAGCCAGGTTTAAAGGTGTGAGGGTGATCCTTTGTCCATCTTTGGTGAAGGAGTAGGTATTGTTCCTCCCATGGTGGACAATACTCCTGTCAAATTCTCAAGGTCTCCCTAATAGGATGTGGCAGGCATCCATGGGAATGATATCACACATAACCTCATCTGTATAGGCTTGCCCAATAGAGAAGGAGATGAGGGCCTGCTTGTTCACAATAATCTCTGAAGCTTGACTAAGCCACCTGATCTTATAAGGGTGCTGATGTTCCCTTGTGGGAAGCTTGAGCTTTTTTATCAATATAGTGGAGGCTACATTAGCACAACTGCCTCCATCTATGATTACGTGACAAACCCTACCTTGTATAGTGCACCTGGACTGGAGGATCTCTTGCCTCTGACCCTCTTCTAGGCTTTGGGTGTGCAAAACCCTTCTGAGCACTAGTGCTGGTCCTTCATCAGGGGCCAGCACCAACTCTCTATTAGATTGTTGATGTGACAATAATTAGCGCATATTTAGTCCCCGAATTAGCCTTGTTCCCATGCTTTTAGTGCATATTTGGGTCATTTATTGTCTTTAGTTCTTTGTTTTGCATATTCTTTGAGGTTTTGTGTCCTTGGTAGGAAAGGAGTGCAAACCTTGCATTTTCATGGCAAAATGAGATTAAATTGATTGAATCCAATGACCAAGCATCAAGGAGAGACAAGATTAGAAGGCCTTTGTACATATTATAGTAGTTGGGCAATGATGAGGAAAGATCCTTGCATCCCCAAGGAAATCCCCAAGGATTTTATGAAGAAAAGAAGAAGAAAGTACGCTGCATGACAATCCGCCCGTCCTCCCCTGAAGACGCCCGTCCCCAGGACCACAATCCGTGCGTCTTCCATCAAAGACGCCCGGGCAGCAACATCCAGAAGACGCCCGTCTTCTCCCAAAGATGCTCGGGCAGAGACACAGGAATCCGGCCGTCCCGTGCCTAAGACGCACGGATTCCAAGACAGCGCAAATTCGTTTCTTCAAGCTTCAAGAAAGATGCCCTTCCTTAAAAAAATACCGGCATTTCCTTAAGTAGGGACTTAATCGTCATTTAAGCCCTTAGTTAACCCTAATGCATCCACCTAATTTCCACTATAAATACCCCATTAGTCTAAATTGGAAGAGCATGTTCTTCTTATCAATTCTTAGAGTAGTTAATATCAATCAAATCTCTCTTTAGTTTTGTAATCAACAATTAATCAAGTTTTAATACAAGTTTTATTTCCTTAATCTCTCTTTTGTTCATCCTTTATTTTGGGTAATTGAAGATTATTTGGGTTATTATTGGGAGATTGACAACCTCTCAATCAAGCATCAAGTACTTCTATTATTCTTTGCTTTATTATTAGAATCATTAGTAGGTATAATTCTCTTAATCCCTCTTTAATTATTGCTAATTACTTTCATTTATTCATCATGTTTCACTTTGTTGGTATGATTGACAACCTTGCTAGTATGTTCAACATGATAATGAGTGAGTAGTTCCATATCTAGGGTTAATGGGTAATTAGGGGAAACCAACATGGGGAATGATTCATGCTTAAATTAATATGCTTTCATGGTTTATTTGCTTGCTTGTTTTGATCTCAACTCATGCACATGTTATGTTTGATGAAATGCGAGCCTATAAATCCTTGCATTTTTTACCCATCACCTACCTTTTCAATGAGACTTGTAAGACATAAACCAACTCGAGTCTCATTAGACCATGCATGTTGTTGAGTAGGGAAGACTAAGTCGACTTGTAGGTGTTGTACAATCTAATCGATTCGGCTCCGGGACCCAAACTTTCCTAGGATTGTAAGAAATAACCCAACTCATTCCATCACAACAATAATTGCTTGCTTATAATTCGAGAACATGTTTGTATGATCAATTCCCATGAATCCCCTATGACCCCATGACACCCTAGTGCTTTTTATCAATTGTTTACAACCCTTTCAATTCAACTTGCTTATCTACTTTCATTGCTATTTAGTTTAGTGACCTTCTACATCAACCCAAATTGTGACACCTCTAAGACACCACTAGTCTCAATAGAAATCTCATTTCAATTCCCGTCCCTTGGGATCTGACCTTTACTTGCCTCTTTACTAATTGTAGAGTTGTTTGTGAAGCTATAAATTGTGTTTTGGTCTAGGTGCTCCCAACGACAAGTTACCGAAAAGATTTAGTAGGTCCGACCAAAAATGGCGCCGTTGCCGGGGACGGTGTTATCTTGATTTAGATTTTCTTATATTGTTACTAGTTGTGTCTTTATTTGCCTTGAGGAAGTAAAACTCCTCAAGGTTTGTTCTAATTGTTTTTGAGTTGTTTGATATTTTGCATGTCTAGAAGGTCACAAGGTGATTTGTTACCTTTTGATCGTGAAATTGAATTAACTTTGAGAACCAATAGAAGACTTGCTAGGTGAAATTTGAGAGGTATTAGTGAGGTTGTAGATATTCAACCAACTATTGAGTTCATCAACCCTTTTGCAAGAGAAGGTGAGGAGAACCCAACACAAAATACAACACAAAATCAACCCACAATGCCTAAGTTTTCATCACATTCCGTACCCACCGAGGAGAACCTACCCAATGGTACTCCCACACCACAACATCTAACCGGAAATTTCATTGCCAAATCCGCATTTATCCAATTAGTCGAAATGAGCCAATTTGGGGGGATGCCTAGTGAAGACCCTCACTCTCATATGGAGACCTTTTGTGACTATTGTGATGCGATTTCTCAAACCGGTGTAACTCAAGACCAAATTCGATGGGTCTTATTTCCTTTTTCTCTAATTGGCACCGCGAAACAATGGTTGAAGGGCCTTGATAAGGCCACTCTCGGAATTGATTCTTGGAAAAAGTTGGCTCTAGCTTTCTACAAAAAATTCTACCCACCGGAAAAGACTAACATGCTAAGAGCTCAAATTACGGGTTTTAAGCAAAGGGATGAAGAATCTTTGTATGAAGCTTGGGAGCGGTTCAAAGGAATTTGTCGCTCATGTCCTCACCATGGAATAGCGAGTGGTTCTTGGTACAACAATTTTGGAACGGTCTATATGAAGATTCAAGGAACATTCTCAACATGGGATCAAATGGAATGTTCACCGAAGTTGATGACAATCAAACTTGGAACAAAATTGAGGAAATGGCGGTCCATAACTCACAATATAGTAGACCTCGCAAGACTACTAGAGGAGGAAAGCATGAAGTGGACTCCGTTACTTAATTGGGTGCTCAACTTAGTGCTCACATTGATACAATCAACTTGAAGTTTGAAAAAGCTATGGCTAGACTTGAGGAAGCCTCGAAATCACCAAAGCATCATGTTAATGCCATGACGGCATCCTCATCAATCCCAAGTGGGATATGTGAGAATTGTGGAACTTTGGGACATGACTCAAGTGAATGTAGGGGAACAAATGAACAAGTGAATGCTTTCCAAGAATACAAGAGTGGTACCCCTTATTCTAACTATTACAATGAAAACACCAAATTCCATCCAAATCTCTCATACAAAAGCCAAAATGTTCAAAACCCTCAAACAACATACTCCCCACCTCCCATGAGAAACCAAAATCAAAGACCCTTTTACAACCAAAACCAAGGTTACCAAAATCAAAATACGTACAATCAACAAAATGACCAAGGTTTTGATGTTCAAAAAGCGGTCCTTCAAATGCAAAAGAATCAACAAGAATTTTTCACTCAAATGCAAAAAGATAGTCAAGCAAAGGAAACCACCATCAACAACATCCTAGCTCACACCAAAATGTTGGAAACCCAATTAACTCAACTAGCATCTTCAAGCTCACAAAGACAAAAGGGGCAATTACCACCTCAAAGTAATCCCCCATGACATGAAACAGTTAGTGCCATTCACTTGAGAAGTGGTACAAGGTATGAAGCACCGAAGAAGCAAGTTGAGGATGAAGTTGTGGAAGCTAGTGATAAGGAAGAAATTGTGCAAAACTCCAAAGATGGAGAATCATCAAAAGAAGAAATTTCAAAGAAAAATGAAGACAAGGTTAGGGAGAAGGAGCACATTGGGATTAGACTTCCTTTTCCAAGTCGTCAAGCCAAGCCCAAATTTGATGACCAACTTGGAAAATTTATGGAAATTGTGAAGAATTTGGAAGTCTAAATTCCTTTCACGGAATTAATCAATCACGTGCCGGCCTATGCGAAATACATGAAAGACATCCTCACAAAGAAGAAGTCGATCCGGAAGCTTGAGACTATCGCCTTCACTAAGGTGATTAGTGCAATACTTCAAGGGAGTTCACCTCCAAAACTCAAGGATCCGGGAAGCTTCTCAATACTGTGTAACATTGGCGACACCACGATCAACAAAGCCTTATGTGATCTAGGGGCTAGTGTGAGTGTTATGCCGTACTTGGTGAGTAAAAGGTTGGGGATGGGAGAGCTTAAATGCACCAATATCACACTCCAAATGGCCGATAGATCGACGAAGACACCATTAGGGATATGGGAAGATGTTCCCGTATGAATTGGGAAATTTTTCATCCCGGTGGACTTTGTCATTGTTGATATGGAAGAAGATTCCAACATTCCAATCATTCTAGGAAGACCTTTCTTACACACCGTGGGTGCGGTGATTGATGTGAAACATGGAGAGCTCACTCTAGAAGTGGGAGATGAGAGTATAACTTTCAATCTTAACAAGACTATGAGAGCTCCCCGTTTACATGAACTATGTTTTATGATCGATCATTATAGCCGGAAGGATGATAGGAAGAAGTCGAAACTCCAATGGTAGAATAAAATGGAAGATGGTCCATTCAAAGAGCAAGTGAATTGTAACAAAGAGAGCTTGCAAAGCTCACCAAAGTCAAGCAATGAAGAAGATGGCCTCATTGGCCAAAACAAGATAATGGGAGAGTTGTCTCTATCAACCCAAGAGATCTTTAGTGATCAAGTAGATGAAGTTTGTGGTCTTTGGGACGATGAGTTTGAAGGGATTTTCAATCCCTACATTGGTAATGCTATCGATCAAGACCGACAACAAGGGCAAAGATCTATTGAAGAACTCTATCACGACAATGAACAAGCTTTTGATTACTTTTTCAAGGTGTTGAGCAACATCAACAACACCTTGGACATGCCCCTTGACATCTCATCAAGAATGAGAGTTTGGTGGAGTCCTCCCTAAACCACAATTTGTAAATATTTTTAACTCCCTAACTCGCATTTTAATTCTTAATTTGCATTTTTGTCATTTTTGGATTTTTTTTATACTTTGATCAAGATAATTACCATGTTTGAGAGAAGTGAGGGAGGGACTAATAATTTCAATTGATGTGTACTGCTTTAGCTTAGTGTGGGGATAGCAATTGCCTAGGCTATTCATGCCTTAGTAGTGCCCCGACAATGAAGAACACGAGATTTTGAAGAATGAAAAATGACAAGGGATATGCAAGGTACACGGATGGAACTGCATCCGGGTAAAAGGTGTAGAACCCGAGCGGTTTCAAGAGAATCCGCCCGTCTTCAGATAATCCGGGCATATTGGGCAGAAGACGCCCGTCCTTCTGAGCTGAATTTTTGAATTTTTGTGACTGTTAACGAATTCGGGCGTCCTGCAGTAGAATCCGCCCCTCTTCATAAAGACGCCCGTCCTGAAAGAGAAGACGCCCGTCTTTTGGCTGAGAAAAAACAAGAAAAATCCCTGGAAAGGAATCCGCCCGTCTTCTCTCAAAGACGCCCGTCCCGCATTTTCAAATCCGCCCGTCTTTGCTAGAATCCGCCCGTCTTTTGGCGAGAATTTCCCAACCCAGAACAGGCAGAATCCGGGCATCCCGAAGGAAAGCCGCCCGTCTTCCCCCTGCATTTCAAATTTTTTGGGTTTATTATAAACCCCATCCCACATTCATTTCCTCATTCCTTCATTCAAAACACTACCCATAAACCCCATAACTCCAAAACCCTCATCCTCTCCATTACAAAAACAAGATTCCTCAACAACATTCACTAAAATCAAATCCAAACATCCTTTTAACAACAAATTAATCACTCCTCTTTCAACAACAATCAAAACCAAGCACAAAATCTTCAACCTTTGACTCAATTTTTGAATTCATAAAGGCAAAGCCTTTCATCTTTAAATCGATTTGGGTGCACTAGAAATTGAAGATTTTTCACTCTTTTCTTGGTTTATTCATCAATGACAAAGACTAAGGGAGCAACAAAAGCAACAAAGGCAAAGGAACCAAAGGCAAAGGCACTCTCATCAAGACAAAAGTGTCTTCAAGCAAAGAAAGCATTGGCTATGGTGGTAGCTAGCCCAAACTTGGAGGAGCAACAACAACAACCTCCCATGGAAGCAACAACATCTACCACTCCGAAAATTGCTCAACTTTCGAATTATCTGGAGGTAATTTTCATTTCCAAATCCCATAGGGACACTTTTGCCAAGTTTGCTAGTAAATCATTTCTATCCACCAAGTTTATTTGTGAAGATGTCTTAGATAAGTTGGGTGTCCTTGAGCAAACTAGAGCCTTCTTTAAAGCCATGGGGTTGGAGAAATTGTTTACAACAAAGGAATTGACATACCCCTCCCTTACCTTAGAATTTTTGAGTTCTTTGAAAGTTAACAAGGTTGAGACTATGGAAACCATCGAGTTTCGCCTAGCTAATGTTAGTAGGCGCATCTCCTTTGAGGAAATGGTTAAAGCTTTGGGTCTTAGTGATTCACCGAGTTATTTCAAGAATGTTGGCAAATATGACCCCGACCCTCTTTGGGAGGCGATTTCCGGAAGGAAATTTGAGAACTTTCATGCTAGTCGCGCTCTATTAGTCCACCATCCGGGCATTAGAGTGTGGCATAAGGTTGTAGGGAACACCGTCATTGCAAGAAAAGACACCAACCATTTCACCAAACTCGATTTTGTTCTTCTTGAGTCGGCCTTGAACATTGAAAGGGAATTCACCAAGCCTTTCAACTCTCTAAGGCTTTTGGTGGATAGATGGCTAAACGTTGATTGTGGGAAGCAAGGCACTACCGTCATTATGAATGGAGGTCTAGTCACTCTTTTGGCTAAATACTTTGATCCTAACTTCAACAAGGATAGCAAGTATAAGGCAAAGAAGGGTGGTCATCTCATTGATATTGATACTATGATAAACAAGTACAAGTGGGTCTCTCATAACCCTCTTGACACCAAGTATGGGTGGCTCACTAGTGAGGCTAGATCTTTTACTTTGCCTTCGAAGATTTGTCGTTTAAGTGTCCACCGGACCAACTATCTCCTTCCCCTTTCAAAAGAGGCCGAATACATTATCCGACAACAAAAGGGTGAAATTGAAATGCCCTCCTCTTCCATTGTCACACCACCCTATTCTTTCAAGTACCAAGAGTTCAAGCCCGAAGGTGTTGAAGCAAGCAAAGATTATATGACTCTTCTTATGCAAGAGATGCACAAGCAAGCCTTCAAGGACCAGCAAGATGCTTACTTAGCCCAATATCCACCCCTCCTTCACTTAGCTAGGCAAGGACTACTTGAACCTTCATGTCCTTTGCCTAGTTGGGCGGATAGGGAAGTCTTCTTTCCGAGTGCATCTAGGGGTGAGTTTCCGGTTGATAATGAGGTTGTCGGTGATGAAGAGGTTGATGATAGCGTTGATGAAGAAGCTAGTGAAGAAGGAGAAGAGGATGATGAGCAAGGTGAACAACAAAGTAAAGAGGGAAGTGGTGATAAGTCCACTTCTAGTGAGGAAGATGATGATAGTGATGATATGACGGAAGATTAGCAAGCTTTAGAGGCTCCTACCCTCTTGAGGTTTGTCTACTTCTCTCTTTGTTGTATTTTATTAATCTTGATCATTGTTGGAGTAGTCCTAGAACCATAAAGGACTAACACCTCGGCCCCATTGAGGTGTTCTCATTTTATTGCTCCCAACTTTTAAAAATCCAAAAGGACAAATTTAGTTTCATGCATTGCATAGTGTGTGCATGAACTACACCCAACTTTAGGACATTAGCAATAATGTCTAACTCGGTTTGGGGAAGTACATACATATACAACGGGAGGTAATCTAAATTATCCTCTCCGTCATAAACAAAAACCATGCATCATGTAGTGTAGATTAGTGTAGCTTGCATTTAGTGTAGAAATCATGCATCATGTTTGCATAATTTCTCATCATTTTGGCCATTGAGGACAATGCCCATATTAGTGTGGGGAT
Organism: Silene latifolia; assembly: GCF_048544455.1. Taxonomy (NCBI): domain Eukaryota; kingdom Viridiplantae; phylum Streptophyta; class Magnoliopsida; order Caryophyllales; family Caryophyllaceae; genus Silene; species Silene latifolia. The sequence continues at coordinate 80,972,505 of NC_133527.1, read as the reverse complement.
GGGGAATTCTAACCTAACTTTTATTCAAAAATCCAAAAAAATTGAAAAATTTCGAAAAACCATAAAAATTTGAAAATTGAAAAACGAAAAACAAGTTCTTTTCCTTTGTATATATTGTGTTTGTTCTATCCTTGTTCACATTGATCGACTACGCCACATCCGAGACATGAGGATATTGAAGACAGCATGGTATGATCTTTCCAATCTCCTTTTTCCTCTTTATGTTAATGACTATTGATACCGTCGTTTTGTATCAAAATTAAATTTATAATTCCAAACTAAAACTATAGCTAGTGATAGTATGGGTCGAACCACAGAGAGACAAGGTTGATTTTGTTTGCTATTTTTCAGACTATAGAAGTAACAATTAAAAGGGGGGGTTTTGAAATTGGTTGATTCTAATGACTAATTGCTTAAATAAGAATTTCAAGATAAAAGGAAGATCGGGAAATTCGGTTCACCATGGCAATGGTCAGGGCAATAAGGTAGCAGAAATCCTATAATACGGTCTCAGGGGGTATAAGCAAGCCTTTCGATCTATGCTCAAATTAACCTTGCGGTCTTCTAATTCCCCGAAATTTCTCAAAGCTTTCGCTCAAAGGAAATTCCAATCTAATGATAATTCTAATTACTAATCTTTCAATCTAGTAAAAAGGCTTATCAAAAGACAACAAGATCGATACGGAAGAATTCATGCTAACAAGCAATCCTAATTTATGCCATGGCTCACCTCGTTCCCAATCAAAACAATTAGCTACGCATGACTAAAACTAAAACAATTGCTAAATTGATAACAAAGAACAAGATTGACATGATTGAATTTAAATAAAAGACAAAAGACAAGAGATGAATTGCTGGAATTAAATTGGTAAAACAAGAATTGAAATAACAAGAATTTAAAGAAGAGGAAATTTGCATAAAACTTACTAATTGAAAAGATGAACAACGTAATCCAATTCGAGGTTTTCCGTCTCCCAAAACTAGATCTAAAAACTGAGTTCTTCAATAATGAAAAGCATAACCTAATAATTGCTGTGTTCTACTGATTAAAGATGCCAAAAGTTAATTACAAATTGGGCTTTTAAAAGTCTTAAAACGAAAAATCAATATCAGCTCGCAGACTGGTCGATCGACCTGTCAGCATGGTCGATCGACTGGTGATAGCAGTCCAGTAGCGTCTGATGTACTTCATTGGTCGACCGATTGTGAAGCATGGTCGATCGGCTGGACTGAGCTGTGCAAGGGCTTCTTTCTCTCTCAAATCAGCTCTTCACTCCAATGCACGCGTCCCAAGGTGGATGAATCCGAACTCCCTTCTTCAAAGCTTCCCTGAAGTTGCCTCCGGAGGACGGTTTAGGCTTGAATTAGCTCACTTCCATTCATTCCTATAATAAATCATAAAAAATGCAAAGTAAACCATTTCGGGAGAAATAGTGGCCTTAAGCCAACAATTATGCATGGAAATACGTGCCAAAACTGCAAATAAAGTGTATAGAATATGCACGTATCAAATATCCCCAAACCAAACATTGCTTGTCCCCAAGCAAGCACTATGACCCATATAAAAACTTAATGGAAAGGAGTATACCTCAGAGCTAGCTACAAGTCAATGCCAAACCGTTTAATGCACATAGTCAACTACCACAAAGCTAAAATCAAGTGAACAAATTTATGCATATCTTGGAATTAAATCGGGCGTTCGACCTTGCAAGACTCATACATTCGGACTCTCCCGGGTCACTCTTCCCTCAGCAAAGCATATGGTAAGAATAATTGTAAAAGAGAGGGAAGAAAGTACAGACTCTCACCTAGACTGCGACCGACAAAACATGTATGCTTGACTAGCATGAATAATGATTCTAGCTACCGTACATACGCATAACCACCGTCAAGGACTACTACATGCCGAACTATTGTAAGATTTGGATATGTGAGGCTAAGTGGGAAAGACGGGGCAAAACATTTATGGAAAAAGTGAAGGTAAGAGCCAAGCTAGTACCTATCAAACCATCAGAAACCGTATCCCGTTCCTCCAACTTGAAAAATAAACCAAGCCTTTAAAAGACTAGGCAACACAAAAATCCCAAAACAAACACCTCCAAATCATGAAAAAAACACATGAGGTGTATTCTCAATTCAACCAAATTATTATAATAAATCTTTTCAAAATTCTTATTATTCCCTTTTTTTCTTTTTCTTTTCACTCTCTCTTTTTTTTTTCAACTTCTGAGCTGGTGGTCGATCGACCAGTGATGGCAGTCGATCGACCACCCTGTCACAACCAGAGCTCTCTGGCCAGGTAAACGTCCCTTTCTTTTTCAATTTTTTCTGAATTTTTTCTTTCTTCCTTGAGGCTGACCATTAGCAACCCCTCAACTTCTCATAAGTACTTTCTCCATCATTACAAAAGCGAACCAAAACAGCTTATAATTCGACAAATTCCTCTACTACTTCCTAGCTTGGCACAATGGTAGGCTAAGTATAGGATGTAGTTGAGGGCAACTGGCAGTTATGGCTTATAGTGGAGTTAATGGGGTAAAATGAGAAAGGGGAAGATGCAGTAGTTCTCAAAACATGCAATACCGACCACAAACCAATGCGTATAGGCAATAAGCAATCAAAACTCATACACGTGCAAAACATGAAATGAAGGGAGTACTCCTCTCAATCCTAAATTAACCGGTCATGAATGTCACCAGTTGTAGGCTCTATATCTCAGAAAGTATAAGTAGTTTGTCAAAAGTAATGAGTCAAGTCTAATTACCCGAAATGAATTCCATAACAAAATTTGAGAAATCACTTATAATTCATGCTGAGCAGCTATGAAAAGGCAAGGGATGGCATATTTGACTAATAGTGCAAATTCATCATTAATAACTCCAATCCGACTCAACTATATGCAAAAGTAAACGTGATATTTTTTTATTTTTATGAATATTTTTAAATTTTTTCTTTGTTTTATTTTCTTTTTTTTTTTTTGAACTGAAAAACAAATGCAAACAGAAATGCACTAAACATGTGACTGAAATGCAATAAAAAAACAAATGCAGATGCAAAACAAAAGGCATATGCAAATACCCTCCCCAAACCAAAAGGCACAATGCCCTCATTGTGCTCATCAGCAAATCACCAGCAGAAATAGGGAAGAATAAAAGCATAATACAATAAAAACGAAACTAATAAAGAAGGTTCGGAACTCACAAAAAACGACCTCCCCAAACCAGCCAAAAACGGGGAGGTCACCAACATCTAATCACCACCGTCGTACTCCTCACCACAAGACTCACCGGACCCCGAGTCACTCTCCTCGTCCGCCTCAGCAGCAGCGGCAGTGGCTCTCTTTGAAATGGAGGCACCAGCAGTAGTAGTAGGAGGGGGTCTCCTGGCAGGCTGAGGGTAACCGCCCACAGGGGGAACAAAGTAGGAAGGGTGAGTACAAGCACCCTGTGGGAGAATCCCCGTTCGGGCTAACTCCTCGTAGACTGGGTACAGGGCTAGAGCCGTATCTAGCCTGTGCTGGTCAAAGCTCCTGCACAAATCACCCAGTACACGTGACATTGCCCTTTGGTCCATGACCGGAGGGACGACCAAAGGTGTGGGTGGTCGAAAAGTGGCCGGGTAGCCAGTGGGAGCAGGAGTGGAGGAAGAGGGTGTCTGCGAAGAGCAGGCACGAGCTCTCCTCGAGGTGGTAGCAGTAGCAGTGGCCGCCACAATAGGAAGCCTGTAACTAGGCAAGGGCGGCCGAGCTGCTCCCTGAACAGTGGTAAGGGGCAGGATATGAGGGTAGCCAAGGACAGGGATTGGGTCACAGATAAAAGAATCGATCTTCCACCGTCTCTGTCTATCGACCCAATGGACGGCCCTCGCGTATGCAAGGTCCATGAAACGTAGGTTAGGGTCAATAGGGGCCTCCTCTCGAGGGAAAATTAAAACAAGACGGTTGGCGATACGCGTCACCAATCCGCCACAAGCAATAGTGGTCAATGTGCCCTCACTAACAGTCTGAAAGTGAGCGGCAGTCAAAAAAGCGATGTTATAGATACGGGATATCCGACTTTCAATGTTCACATAGCCCGTTAAAATTGACAGTTCGATGTCATTCACATTGTTTGACTCTTTACGGCCGAAAATGGTATTACCCATTAGCCGTAGAAAATAACGAAGAGGGGGCAAGTGGACGGAAGTGCCCGTCCTTTTAGGCCCGTAAAAGTCACTAATGCAAGAACACATGACCCGGTGAACATCAGAGGTATCCGAGGTTCTGCCCTCGAAATAAAGACCCAAAAATCCAGCGAAATCGGCTAATGTCAACGAGTAATTGACATTGAATAGCCGAAAGGAGATGCAAGCACTAGTCTTATTTTCCGCAACAGCAGTTGAGTTAAAAGCATAAGACGAAAAGAACTCGAGGGTCAAAATGTAATACATGAACTCAGCCATGTCCACTAGACCCATCATACCTGTCCCATTTAGCAGGGACACAACCGACTCATAACAGCCTAATTTCTCCAAAGTAGGTTTATGAAGAAATCGGGTAGCTGTAACTTTCATTCTCGAAACAAAAAGTGAAAACTTAGCACGCTGAGTAGAATTAGCAAAAATAACCTGCGGATAGTCAGGTAGACTATCCGTGGTTGCCTCAATCATCAGTGGCGGTCCTCGTGGCCGCTTGGCAGCTCCTTGACTCGACTGCCCTTCAAACAAGTGTTCCTTGCCTTTTGACATTGTTGTTGGCTGCAAAAGAATCCCCATTAGCAACAAAAATCCCCTAACATTGTCGAATTACGAAAACCCGAACAAAATCAGAATTTGAAAATCCAAATTAGGGTTCGAAATTTGGGGAAAACGGCTTTAAACACATCCTAGTTGCTAATTTGCTTCGAAAATCAAGGGGGAAAGGGTAGAATAAGCAATTAAAGTATTAAAATGACAAGAAATCAATCCCTAAAATCGATTTCCCCAAATCGATTTTTCCGTCTCAATGGCCATATGCTCGAAAATTTCGCATGAAACCGCAGTAAAAGTCGAAAATAGAGCATGGAAGAAGGATTAGAGACATACCTTGAAGAAACTTGAAGATGAAAGCAAGAAAAATCAAGTCTATGATGGGATTGCAGGTTAAAATCGCAAAAAAGGGGGATGGAGTTAGGGTTTGTTCTTGATTTTCTGATTTAGAGGGAGTGTAAGGGTGAATGAATGAAAAAGAATAGAAGACTCCCTTAGCAGTTTGCATTCTGAACCCGCGCTATGGTCAATCGACCAATTGACACGATCGATCGACCAGTCTCTCCTTTAAACAGCTTCTGGACTTTTCTCCTCAGTTGATCGACCATATTGCCCAATCGATCGACCAAGATCCGTTCACAGTAGCCCCTGACCTATTCTTTTTTCGGTCGATCGACCACCTTGACCAGTCGATCGACTTAAAACACTGGCAATTTAGCTCAAATTCGTCAAAATTGTTTGCCAACTTAAATTGCTTTGCCCTTTTCCTCTAATTTTACGCACTTTGCATAAAATATATTCCTGCAAAAATTATCAAAGGCGCACACTCTCCGAACCAAGAAATGCTAATTAAAAGGAAATAAACAAATAAATAAAGCTCAAAATGCAAATTAAAAGAAATAACAAAATAAACTTCCTAATTACAAAACGTTACAACCCGGGTTGCCTCCCGGTTAGCGCTGGTTTAAGAGGTCCCGCACGACCTTTTTACCTCACTTTGCATCATCCGATAACGGGTCGAAGTACAATACCTCGACTTTCCCAACATATGCATCTGATCCGTGATAATGCTTCACATATTGGCCATTAACCTTGAACCTTTCTCCAGCAGAGGTCTCCAATTCAACTGATCCGAACTTTGTGACTGCTGTGACCGTGTAAGGGCCAGTCCACCTGGATTTCAGCTTACCAGGAAATAAATGGATACGAGTGTTAAAAAGGAGTACCTTATCGCCAATATGGAACTCGCGCTTGATGATTCTCTTATCGTGCCAGCGCTTCGTTTTCTCTTTGTAGATCCTATCATTGTCATAGGCCAGCAGCCTAAATTCCTCTAGCTCATTCAGCTGTGTCATGCGTTTCTCACGAGAGAGGCTAGGATCCAAATTCAAATCACATATAGCCCACCAAGACTTACGCTCTAACTCAACAGGCAGATGACATGTCTTACCATAATTCAATCGGTATGGTGACATCCTGATTGGCGTCTTAAACGCAGTTCTATAAGCCCATAAGACATCATCTAACTTAAGACTCCAATCTTTCCGTGATTTAGAAACAACTTTAGCTAAGACTTCTTTCAATTCTCTGTTAGAAACCTCAACCTGACCACTAGTTAGGGGATGATACCCCAAACCTCTACGATGTTGGACACCGAATTTAGTCAATAAAGTACTAAGTTGTTTTTCTTTCAAATGCATTCCCTCATCGGTAATGACAACCCGAGGGACACCAAAACGAGGGAAAATAATCTTTTTAAACAGTTTAATCACGTCTTTTGCGTCGCAATGGGGAGTAGTAATAGCTTCCACCCATTTGGATACATAATCTACAGCTACGAGGATATATTTATTACCTTGACTGCATGGAAAAGGTCCTTGATAATCAATGCCCCAGACATCAAAAATCTCAACCTCAAGAATGCCTACCTTTGGCATCTCATGTCTCTTGGAAATATTCCCCGATCTTTGACAAGCATCGCACTCAGCAACAAAATTGCGACAATCTGCATGCAAAGTTGGCTAATAGAAACCAGATTGGAGTACCTTAGCCACAGTCCTGGACGGACCGTGAGGACCACCATAAGAAGAAGAGTGGCAAGCCTCTAGGATATCCTTCACCTCCCATTGAGGCACGCATCTCCGGATGAGACCGTCTGCGCATTCCTTGAAAACATAAGGATCATCCCAAAAATATTATCTAGCATCATAAGCAAACGGCTTCTTCTGCTGCCATGAAAGCTCGGGTGGTATCTTACCTGTCACAGCAAAATTAGCAAAATCAGCAAACCACGAAGGTGGATAAGACCCTGAAGTAGTAATAGCTAACAGACTCTCATCAGGAAAAGAACATTAATAGGCAACGAATTCTCCCTTTCTATCAGCTGCAGACGAGATAGGTGGTCAGCTACCACATTCTCTGCTCCTTTCTTATCTTTGATCTCCAAATCAAACTCCTGCAAAAGGAGTATCCACCTCAAAAGCCTCGGCTTCGCATCTTTCTTAACAAAGAGAGTCTTCAACTCTGCATGGTCAGTATAAACAATAACCTTAGAACCTAACAAGTAAGACCGAAATTTGTCTAAGGCAAAACCTAAAGCTAGAAACTCCTTCTCAGTGGTAAAATAATTAATTTGAGCTTCATCCAGAGTTCGGCTCGCATAATATATGGCATTCAAAGCTTTATTCTTCCGCTGTCCCAAAACTGCACCGACCGCATAATCGTTGGCATCACACATGATCTCAAATGGGAGGTCCCAATCAGGCGGCTGAATAATTGGCGCAGAAACTAGGGCCTCCTTTAACCTGTTAAAAGCGGTAAGGCACTCATCAGTAAATTCAAAGACAGCATCCTTAAGGAGCAAATGTGTAAGTGGTTTAGCAATTTTTGAAAAATCCTTAATGAAACGCCGGTAAAAACCAGCGTGACCAAGGAAACTCCTCACTCCTTTAACATTCACGGGGGGAGGTAATTGCTCAATCACCTGCACCTTTGCCTTATCAACATGTATACCTTTATCAGAAATCAGATGCCCTAACACAACTCCCTCATTGACCATAAACTGACACTTTTCCCTGTTTAAAACAAGATTAACATCTATACAACGCTGCATGACTTTATCAAGGTTAGCTAAACAACGATCAAAGTCACTACCATAAACTGAGAAATCATCCATGAATACCTCCATAATATTTTCTATATAATCAGAAAAAATCCCCATCATGCACCTCTGAAAGGTAGCAGGGGCGTTACACAATCCGAAAGGCATTCTACGATATGCAAAAACACCCTGTGGACAGGTAAAAGTGGTCTTACTCTGATCGTCCGGATGAATAGGGATCTGAAAGAACCCTGAATATCCGTCTAGAAAACAGAAAAATTTGTTAGAAGCAAGTCTTTCAGTCATTTGGTCAACAAAAGGGAGGGGGAATTGGTCTTTCTTGGTGGCGGCATTTAACTGTCTATAATCAATGCACATCCGCCACCCTGTCACTTCTCGAGTTGGTATTAATTCATTTTTCTCATTTTTAACCACGGTAGTCCCTCCTTTCTTCGGGACTACCTGAACTGGGCTAACCCACTTGGAGTTGCCAACTGTATAAATAATACCTGCATCGAGTAGTTTCATCACCTCAGCCATAACAACTTCCTGCATCTTCGGGTTCAACTTGCGTGACCCTGTCTGTAAGGCTTGTGGCCTTCCTCCAGCTCTATCCTGTGCATACAAACATCAGGGCTGATGCCCTTAATGTCATCCAAAGAGTAACCTAGAGCTTTCCTGTTTTTCTTAAGCATACACATCAAAGCAGACAGCTGGTCATCATTAAGCTTAGCTTTAACAATAGCTGGGTACTGCTCCGTATCATCTAGAAAGACATACTTAAGATTAGGAGGAAGTGGCTTACGCTCTGGCACCTTTACCTCTACAGCATAGACAGAATCAGCTTCAATGGTGTAGCAAGTGTTGACCAAGTTCTCATTGGCCAAGCTTAAAAGCATCTCATCTTCTTCCTCATTGAGCTCGTAGCTCTCCATTGAGGCTACCAAAGCATCTGGCTCCTCAGCATTCTCCACTCTATTACCTGCACACTCATCTAAATGGGTTAGATCAGCTAAGGGATCCTTGGCTAAGGATTCCCTCCAATTACAAGTAACAGCCCTGTCAACAATATCAATGGAATAACACGTATCCTCATCAGCAGGTTCAGTCGCATTGTGAGCAAGACTGAACTCAATGTTGTCATCCCCTACCTCTAAGGTTATGGTTCCGCGTTTGACAACTATTACAGCCCCAACTGTATGTAAAAAAGGTCTACCTAAAATAATAGGTATCTGACTGTCCTCAGCGATGTCCAAAACAACGAAATCGACAGGGATAAAAAACTTACCCACTCGAACGGGTACATCCTCTAGAACTCCTATAGGTCTCTGAGTCGATCTATTTGCCATTTGAACGGTAATATCGGTCACCTTAAGTCTACCAATATTTAACCTTTCGCAAACGAGAATACAAACATGACACGACACGGCCCCTAAGTCACAAAGGGCCTTTCCAATTTCGTGGTTACCTATAGTGCAAGGAATTGAAAAACTACCCGGGTCCTTTAATTTAGGTGGTACATTAATTTGCAAAAGAGCATTACATTCTTCCACAAAAGCAACATTACCATCATCACGAAAATTTCTCTTACGATTTAAAATATCTTTCATAAATTTAGCGTAAGAGGGTACCTGGGTAATTAAATCAGTGAACGGAACCGTTACCTCGAGATTCTGGACCATCTCCAGAAACTTACCAAACTTACGCTCCAGCTTAGTAGTCTTCAAACGCTCCAGATACAGGACTGCAACACTGGCCGTATGATCAGTAACCTTCGGCTTCCGTAGGCTTAAAACCTCCGTCAAATCCTCGATAAGTGTAGAATCATGCAAATTAGTTGACGGAATTGCGTCTTGCACTGAAGACCCAGTCGATCGACCGGTCAGCATGGTCGATCGACCAACTTGGGTGGGCGTGAACAGTTCCTGTTCAGAATTAATCTCGTCAGGTGACTCAGTCGATCGACTGACAATGTTGGTCGATCGACTGCTTGTGCTGGGTGTGAATAGTTTCTGATCAGAAACTTTTTTATCTGATGCTTCAGTCGATCGACTGACAATGTTGGTCGATCGAACAGAAGTATTGGCAGATGAGCTCGTTTTTGTACCAGAAATTAGACTAGCCTCTTCATCATTTTCCGAGTCTCCTCTTGGCTTGTCGGGACCTTCATAAGAGAGGCCACTTCTGGGATTAATGGCGTTAATCGTTTCAATTGGCTCTTCACATTTGTTTGAATAATTCTCGACTTGCTTAGCCTCTATATTCTCCAACTGCTTCACAAAATTCTTTGAGGACTCAATCCCGGCTGCTTCCATATTCGCCACTTGAATCAAAAGAGTTTGGACAATTTCTCTCAACTTCGCGATCTCATCTGAATTATGGATAGGAATTTAAACTTTTTCCTTGGAAGCTTCAGAGGCCACGAGCCTCTCAAGACGGGCAGTAATAGAAGTAATGAGTGTCACGATGGTACTCATTTCATCACTTTGCTTCCGTGAATTCCCACGTGAACTCCCAAACTCAGCTCTTTGGACGGCCATTTCCTCAATAGTGTTCCAACCTCTATTCTGACCGGTATTATTTTGAAACCTACCATTCGCAGCTGCGTCCAGAATGACCTTGTAATCATCATATAAAGCATTGTAGAATAAGTTGCAAAGATACCACTGCTGGAAGCCATGACGAGGGACAGCGCGGACCAAACTTTTGAAACGTCCCCATGCTTCACAAAAATCCTCATCAACTCCTTGCTGGAAACTTGTGATTTTGTTTCTCAAGGCGTCAGTCTTTGAAAGTGGGAAGTACTTCTTGTCGAAGGCTAATGCTAGAGATGTCCAATCCGTGACTCCAGCTGCTACCCTATCAAGGTAGCGGTACCAATCTCGCGCCGAATCCTTCAAGGAGTATAAGAACATCAACCCCTTTACTTCATCCTGAGTCACCCCAGCTGGTATAGGTATGGAACAGCAGTAGTCAGTGAAAATTTCCATATGCTTCAAGGGGTCCTCATCCGGTAGACCAGCAAATTGATTTCGCTCCACTAAATCGATATAAGAGGAACGAAATTCGAAGTTACCCGTAGTAGGGGTAGGTAACTGGTGCCCCTTTGGAAGATGGTGTTCCTTTGGCTGAAGATTATCATATATTGTAGCCATATTCGCATAACTGAGAGTACTCAAGCCTTCCTCTCAAAAACCTGTCTTCTAACTGTGCAAAAGCAAAACTAGAAGTAAAGGTAAGCAACGGCCTCAAGGAACCAAAGTTCCTTGAGACAAGAAAAATAAACTAAAAATAAAGCAAACAGAATTACACCGTCTCCCCGGCAACGGCGCCAAAATTTGATACCGTCGTTTTGTATCAAAATTAAATTTATAATTCCAAACTAAAACTATAGCTAGTGATAGTAAGGGTCGAACCACAGAGAGACAAGGTTGATTTTGTTTGCTATTTTTCAGTCTATAGAAGTAACAATTAAAAGGGGGGTTTTGAAATTGGTTGATTCTAATGACTAATTGCTTAAATAAGAATTTCAAGATAAAAGGAAGATCGGGAAATTCGGTTCACCATGGCAATGGTCAGGGCAATAAGGTAGCAGAAATCTTATAATACGGTCTCAGGGGGTATAAGCAAACCTTTCGATCTATGCTCAAATTAACCTTGCGGTCTTCTAATTCCCCGAAATTTCTCAAAGCTTTCGCTCAAAGGAAATTCCAATCTAATGATAATTCTAATTACTAATCTTTCAATCTAGTAAAAAGGCTTGTCAAAAGACAACAAGATCGATACGGAAGAATTCATGTTAACAAACAATCCTAATTTATGCCATGGCTCACCTCGTTCCCAATCAAAACAATTAGCTACGCATGACTAAAACTAAAATAATTGCTAAATTGATAACAAAGAACAAAATTGACATGATTGAATTTAAATAAAATACAAAAGACAAGAGATGAATTGCTGGAATTAAATTGGTAAAACAAGAATTGAAATAACAAGAATTAAAAGAAGAGGAAATTTGCATAAAACTTACTAATTGAAAAGATGAACAACGTAATCCAATTCGTGGTTTTCCGTCTCCCAAAACTAGATCTAAAAACTGAGTTCTTCAATAATAAAAAGCATAACCTAATAATTGCTGCGTTCTACTGATTAAAGATGCCAAAAGTTAATTACAAATTGGGCTTTTAAAAGTCTTAAACGAAAAATCAATATCAGCTCGCAGACTGGTCGATCGACCTGTCAGTATGGTCGATCGACTGGTGATAGCAGTCCAGTAGCATCTGATGTACTTCATTGGTCGACCGACTGTGAAGCATGGTCGATCGACTGGACTGAGCTGTGCAAGGGCTTCTTTCTCTCTTCAAATCAGCTCTTCACTCCAATGCACGCGTCCCAAGGTGGATGAATCCAAACTCCCTTCTTCAAAGCTTCCCTGAAGTTGCCTCCAGAGGACGGTTTAGGCTTGAATTAGCTCACTTCCATTCATTCCTACAATAAATCATAAAAAATGCAAAGTAAACCGCTTCGGGAGAAATAGTGGCCTTAAGCCAACAATTATGCATGGAAATACGTGCCAAAACTGCAAATAAAGTGTATAGAATATGCATGTATCAACTATGTGGCTTTATTTTGATTGATGCGGTATAACAATGTGAACTTAGGACTTGCATTTAGTTTATATGTCATATTAGTTGGTAGAATCACTTGCATTAGGATGTATATAATAGTTGAATCATGGCATTTAGATAAAATATTTTGAAAAGTGTCTAATTGAGAACTTTGACAAGAGCAACTAAGCCATTACAAATACTTTTTCAACTTAAGACTTCGCCTACTAGAATGGTTGTAAAACACCCTAGATTGTGTCATACTAGTGTCTTTCGACCCATGACCCAAAGCCTAGTCAAGGGTTTGCATGTGAGTCACCTATCCAACCCCGTGATGCGATGTGGACTTGGTTAACTTGTCTAGGTGACCTTGATTGACCTTGTGGTACGGCAACCCAAAAATACTTTCTATCAATAAGTTTGAAGTGCTCATTTCAAAGATTTTGTATGTGGAAACGTTTTATTGCCAAGGAAACCTCAAATGTTATGAAATGTTGAAATATTGAGAATTTTAGTTGCTTTGATGGAGGCGTACCACTTCGATGTGCTTTGGAGAGGGATCCATTGAATTGGGCCCCCACACGGTTGTGAATTCAACCGCCCAGAGACAGAGTGACTATCACCCCGAAAAGCTATTGTCTAGAGGTTAACCGGTTGCCTAATAAGCGATTGGCGAAAGCAAACGACATTAGAACTGAAGGGACAAACCCCATCTCTAATTTTTGAAATGTGAAAGTTGAATGAGGTCAAATTTTGAATGCTAGTCATATCCACCCTTGTTTATAACGATTTGAGCATTTCATTCCCAAAAATCCTTTTTGTCAAGCCACTTTGTCGAGCTTGGAACGATCCATGACCTTTACTTTTGTAGAGAACTCGAGACTTGTCATGTCATATGCTACTAGCATCATGGGGATCATCATTCCATACCATCCGATCGCTCTTGACGAAAGTATTTGGAAATTGAGGACGAAAGTAGTCTAGTTTAACACCATTTGGAGGTGATTTAGTTTCATCCTCTTAGCCTTAGTAATTTGTTGAACTAGTATTTGTGACGGAATATATGCTCTTAAATTTGTTCTCTTTTAGTTGCCTCCGCCACTTGATGAGGAAGTGGCTATTCCTTTTGTAGATGCATCCATTATTTGATTTTGTGTGCTTAATGTTTGGATGTGTCGCCATTTTGGCAAGACCCACCTTGCCTTGCAAGAAGGCATCCTACCTCATGGTTGTCTTGTTGTGAGGTGAAGGGGCGGAGTGAGACCCGCTAATTGTCTCATATCGGCTATGTTATTAGGTTAGTTTAAATAATGGTCCTAGTCTTTGTCACCTCTTTACTCGGGACGAGCAAAGGTTCGGTTTGGGGATATTTGATGTGACCATAATTAGCGCATATTTAGTCCCCGAATTAGCCTTGTTCCCATGCTTTTAGTGCATATTTGGGTCATTTATTGTCTTTAGTTATTTGTTTTGCATTTTCTTTGAGGTTTTGTGTCCTTGGTAGGAAAGGAGTGCAAACCTTGCATTTTCATGGCAAAATGAGACTAAATTGATTGAATCCAATGACCAAGCATCAAGGAGAGACAAGATTAGAAGGCCTTTGTAAATATTATAGTACTTGGGCAATGATGAGGAAAGATCTTTGCATCCCCAAGGAAATCCCCAAGGATTTTATGAAGAAAAGAAGAAGAAAGTACACTGCATGACAATCCGCCCGTCTTCCCCTGAAGACGTTCGTCCCGAGGACCACAATCCGTGCGTCTTCCATCAAAGACGCCCGGGCAGCAGCATCCAGAAGACGCCCGTCTTCTCCCAAAGACGCTCGGGCAGAGACACAGGAATCCGGCCGTCCCGTGCCTAAGACGCACGGATTCCAAGACAGCACAAATTCGTTTCTTCAAGTTTCAAGAAAGATGCCCTTCCTTCAGAAAATACCGGCGTTTCCTTAAGTAGGGACTTAATCGTCATTTAAGCCCTTAGTTAACCCTAATGCATCCACCTAATTTCCAATATAAATACCCCATTAGTCTAATTGGAAGAGCATGTTCTTTTTATCAATTCTTAGAGTATTTAATATCAATAAAATCTCTCTTTAGTTTTGTAATCAACAATTAATCAAGTTTTAATACAAATTTTATTTCCTTAATCTCTCTTTTGTTCATCCTTTATTTTGGGTAATTGAAGATTATTTGGGTTTTTATTGGGAGATTGACAACCTCTCAATCAAGCATCAAGTACTTCTATTATTCTTTGCTTTATTATTGGAATCATTAGTAGATATAATTCTCTTAATCCCTCTTTAATTATTGCTAATTACTTTCATTTGTTCATCACGTTTCACTTTGTTGGTATGATTGACAACCTTGCTAGCAGTTCAACATGATAATGAGTGAGTAGTTCCATATCTAAGGTTAATGGGTAAGTAGGGGAAACCAACATGGGGAATGATTCATGCTTAAATTAATATGCTTTCATGGTTTATTTGCTTGCTTTTATTTGATCTCAACTCATGGACATGTTATGTCTGATGAAATGCGAGCCTATGAATCCTTGCATTTTTTACCCATCACCTACCTTTTCAATGAGACTTGTAAGACATAAACCAACTCGAGTCTCATTAGACCATGAATGTTGTTGAGTAGGGAAGACTAAGTCGACTTGTAGGTGTTGTACAATCTAATCGATTCCGCTCTGGGACCCAAACTTTCCTAGGATTGTAAGATATAACCCAACTCAATCCATCACAATAATAATTGCTTGCTTATAATTTGAGAACATGTTTGTATGATCAATTCCCATGAATCCCCTATGACCCCATGACACCCTAGTGCTTTTTATCAATTGTTTACAACCTTTTCAATTCATCTTGCTTATTTACTTTCATTGCTATTTAGTTTAGTGACCTTCTACATCAACCCAAATTGTGACATCCCTAAGACACCACTAGTCTCAATAGAAATCTCATTTCAATTCCCGTCCCTTGGGATCCGACATTTACTTGCCTCTTTACTAATTGTAGAGTTGTTTGTGAAGCTATAAACTTTGTTTTGGTCTAGGTGCTCCTAACGACAAGTTACCGAAAAGATTTAGTAGGTCCGACCAATTGTCCCCTGACTTCTTCTTCCGTGGACTCCTCAAAGGGGCCTTCCACTTCAATATCCCCATCCTCTTCCATAAGTTGGATTTCCATTGCAGTGAGGGTTCTTTTGGTCAGATTGTTGGAATATGTGTCCTCCGACAATAATGCGATCACAACTGTCGATCATGATGATCACATGTTTAAGTCTCATTTTAAGAATACAATTGGGAAGTAATATTTTACTGTCAACTAGTCCACACATATCGGTAATGATTGGCTGACTAGAGTTTGACATTACTGTCGTGCGACGGTGGTGATCAGTTGATCCCCTTAGGTCATACCTAAAGGGTAACACTCTTAATTGATTATTTAATTATTGTATGACGATACGGGTTAATTAAATTACTTAAAATTGACGGATGATTTTGGAAGTAATATTTACGTATCTCATTATAATTTGATTAAATAAGATACGGTCTAAGTGATCGAATTGTTTTATTACTTAGATGAAATTATTGTTTAAGGAAACAATTGCATTTGAATGAATTATTTATTATAAATACAAGATGTTGTGATTTATAATTGGTAAAGTGTTTTGGTACAAGTAATTGTGAATTACTAAGTCGATTTTGTACATGACGTATTTTATTAATACGTTGATTTTTAATACGTTAAAAATACATGACAATTTTACATGACTTGTGACATGTGACAAATTGACAAAAATAAAATGGAATTCATTTTATCCCATATGGACCGAAATATGGAGGTAGTATGGTGTTTAAATTATGTTTAATTAATTGAGTGGAAACAACATGATTACACTACCTATACCTAGCCTTGCATGTCTATATTCTTGATTAGAGAATCAAGCCCATGCATAGGGCACCCTCCCCACCCACCGGTTTTACCCTCTAAAGAGCATTAATGGGTTCTATTCATTATTCATTCACATTCTTATTATTTCTAGTGTGAGAAATAAAAACTCTCTACTTATCTTATTAAAAATTAGAGAGACAAAAACTCCATAAATCCTCCCTACTCTTGACCGAGTAAACACGAGTACCTATAATAGTTTTGGTCATTTTTAGTTAAATTAATATTGTTCTAGTATCAATAATATTAATTTTTAAGAGGTTATCTTGGGTATAATTCCTTGGAAGAGATTCTATCCTTGAATCTTTGTTCATCCATATTAGGAGAGTTCAAGAACAAGTAAGAAGGAGATC
The DNA here is from genome assembly GCF_048544455.1 of Silene latifolia. Lineage (NCBI taxonomy): Eukaryota > Viridiplantae > Streptophyta > Magnoliopsida > Caryophyllales > Caryophyllaceae > Silene > Silene latifolia. The sequence goes on along the minus strand of NC_133527.1, from coordinate 80,955,765 downwards.
TTACTTTTGCCCTTTGATCTAAAACCTCAATGTATGAATGATGATTTCTTCTTTATATTTACTTATGTTTGCATGCATAAAATCTAATTAATTTTATGACTAAATTAAATTGAAACATATATGAATATGTTGAGTATAATGAGATATAGATTTGTAACACCCTCGAGATCCCGAAATCAATGGTATCTAGAGAGATGACGCGGAGGATGTCTATATGGTTCAGGGAAAGGTCAAGCAAGCAAAAGAGATCGGTCATCTTACCCGGTCCGGACGCCCCTACCAAAACCGGAACAATTCAAAAGTCGTTCCAACAAAGAATTACCAGGTTGTCCCGGACGTGGACACCCAACCCAAGGTTCCCGAAAACTCGATCCTCAAACAACTGCAAAAAACAAAGGCCGAGATTTCAATTTGGCAACTGATTGCTACATCCTTCGAACATCGGCAAGCTTTACTACAAGCCATGGGAAAATTGACAGTTCCCTCTACCTCCTCTCATGAAGAAGTGGTGGCACACATGACAAAGGATGTCCCCGACCTGAACAACCCATTCATCTTCTCTGACGAAGATATCCCTTTATTCGGAGACAACCATAACCTGGCCATATTCATCACCATACAATGCCTCAAAAAGAATATTCCTATGGTTCTAGTGGGTGACGGATCTACGGTTAATGTCATTCCCCTCAATACGGCTCATAAACTGGGTATCAAAGAAACTGATTTGGTCCCAACCAATCAAGGAGTACACGCCTATGACGACACTCATCGTAAGGTTGCGGGGCTTATCACCTCGACCATTGCAACTGGACCCTTGGAAAGACAAGCCAGCTTTCAAGTGGTCGACATTAATGCCTCTTTCAACATGCTTATGGGACGCCTCTGGATTCACGCTGCCAAGGGCATTACCTCAACCCTTCATCATAAAATCAGGGTCCCTTTCAACGGGAAGACGATCACGATTCCCGCTTCCCCGATCAAGGTTGTCATGAAAAAGGGAATGGCCTCCCAAGACATTGAGGAGGACGACACCGAAATGTAGGGATTCCAAGCTGTGAATACCCTAACCGATGAATCAACGCCTTTTGATTGTGACCCGTTCTCCAACCTCACAGTCAACTGCATTCTGATGCGCCAGGGTTATTTCCCGGGTCTACCCCTCAATCCGCTGAAGAGCACCTTGCCTCCCTTGAAATAGGCTAAGATCCCCAACATCCCCTTTGGGCTAGGCTATGATCCTACCGATGAGGACATCCGGGAGATGAACCTCCTAATACGAAAGCGCAAAAAGCACGGAGTCATCCTCCATCCCTATCATTTGACCCTCAATGGATACTTCGTCCCCGAGGGAGAATCCGAGCTCTACCACGACTTTCCTAAGCCGATCTATGATTCCGTAGCCAAGGTCAAACGCCCGGGTGTTGAACTCTTTCAAGACCGCTACTTCATCCCCGACAACACCAAAGTTACGTCAACCAAATCTGAGTCGACCCCATGCCTCGACGGACAAGCCGTCTGCCTCCTCTTCGGAGAAGACAACATCAAGCACCTCGGCTATAAGGACATCATCAATATTGCTTTGAAGGATAACCAGTTCGATCCCCCCCCCCCCCCCCGCCTTAATCTTTCAAACTGACCCAGAGAAAACTACACAAGGCTGGAGAAAAACTGTCAAGTGGACCGATCGTCAAGGCCGCATTATGAAGATTACAACTGGAGAAGGCCCTATTTTCAAAGAGGGAAGTGAAGAAGAGTCTGAGTCGGAGTCGGAGTCAGAGTCAGAGTCTGTCTTATCTCTTAGCATTCCTGATGTCCCAGTCAGAGTGCCCTTTCCACTGTTTTATCACAAACTTGTGACTGCTTCAGAGGCCGAATCAACTAGGGTCATCCCCACTCCCATAGAAGGTAGCAAACTGGAGCTTGTTCCATGGGCCACCTCCTCTGCTGTGTTGCCTATGACTGCCCATGAGATGAATGTCCTATCCGAGCTTTTTGCTCAAGTCGACTTAACGAACGCTAAGTTTGCTTATGACTCATCTCAATTTAACTGCAATGCAATTCTGAACGAACATGAGGAATTTGACTTGAGTGACTACCCACCTCACCTAGACAAAGAACTTGACAAATGAGAAAATAGGACCCCCATCATTGAGGAGACCGAACCTATTAATTAGGAACCAACAACACACCTCAAGAACTTAGGATATGGACAACCCTTGACCCCTCGGAAAGACAACAGTTCATCGACCTCCTACACGAGTACAAGGACGTATTCGCTTGACCATACAAAGACATGCGTGGGATCGACAGGGAGATTTCAGAGCACAGAATACTCATTAAACCCAGAGCTAAACCCTTGAAGCAAACGTTGCGCCGAATGCGCCCTGAAAATCAAGGAAGAGGTGGACAAGCAGTTCAAAGCCGGATTCATCAAAGTGTCCGAAAACTCTGACTGAGTGGCCAACATAGTTCCTGTATCCAAGAAGGACGAGAGAATTCGGGTTTGCGTCGACTTCAGGGATCTGAACAAAGCAAGTCCAAAAGACGACTTCCCTTTGCCACATGTTGACATCCTAATGGACAATACCGCCAAGCACGCCCTCCTATCATTCATGGACGGGTATGCTGGGTACAACCAGATCAAAATGGCTGAGGAAGACATGCACAAAATTGCATTCACTACACAGTGGGGTACATACGGTTCAATTAGGGGACTAAACGTGCGCAATTAAGTGTCACATCAGAACACTTGTGATGAACCATAATGGGGAGCAGATTTGACATGTACTAAAGATAAGCTGACTTGGGAGCTTATGGGAATGCGTGAGGATTTGGCCAGTCTACCTAGAAGTCTAGACCACATAGATTATTTGATCGCTTTATTTATTTCCGCTGCGAGTTGTACTTCAATTTATATGAAGTTTTATTGTAATAAACATGTAATCACTAAAGTCTTATTTAAATTACTTTGGTGAGTTGGACTTTGTTATTCACTACCTCGGGAAACCGACATGGTAACGCTCTCATTTACATAGGATGTCTAGCTAAAGGCTCTTGAATAAATGGAGGGTGTTATGTTGGAATATGAGTCCTCAAAAATAATGAGATCACATGATTTAAATATCATTTGTAAATATCAAATTAAGAATACGAAAGGGATGATAAATTAAATAGTCAACTGATCAACATTAATCGGTAACGATTGGCTTGGTAGAGTTTGACGTTACTGTCGTAGGACGGTGGTGGTCAGTTGATCCCTTAAGGTCACACCTATAGGATGATGCCCTTATCAGTAAAGTTAATTAGTTGTATATTGATACAAGTTAATTAATTCCTTAAATAAGAACAATTTATATTTATGAGAGGAAATATGTATCTTATTGTAATATGATTAAATAAGATTCAATTTAGTGAATTAATATATTAATTTACTAAATAATGTTGCGGTTTTATAAATATTTCGAGGTAGTGGTAATAAGTTATTTACATTTACAAGAGGTTGTAAATTTAACTAACCAGCTATTATGTGACCCATTATATGTTGATATAATGGTAAAATATTACTCAATATGTTGAGTGAATATATGTTTATTAATTTATCACATAATTGTTGTATGATCAAATTAATATTTAATTATGTAAGATAATTAAACATAAGACTTATAAGCATTTGTGGGAAAAATATTATAAGACAAAAATGGACCCATATACACCAATGTGTACCGTCCAAAACATGAGCATGCTAGAGTTTTGGTTTTGTCCTTTAGTTGTTGGAAAGATGCTCCAACAACATATGACAATACTTTACTAAAGCCTACTACGTACACTATTTTGCATGTGATTTTGAGAAGACCAAAAATGCTCTAAAAGAGCATCATGGCCGGAATTTTGAGAGTAAGGAGAACACTTTGTTGTTCTCATTTTTCTTCATTCTTATTCTCTCTAAGATGCAACAAAAAAAAATCCCTCTCTCTAATATTCATCTATCTTTCTCTAAAACGTGAGAAGTTTTGATCCAAATTGTTCATAAATACTACTAATATTATTAATGTAATATATGAGTATTAGTAGTCATTTTTAAGGTAGACTACTAAATAAACATCTAGCAAATATTATTTAGTAGTGATAAGGGCTAATCTTGGGTGCATCTCTTGAGGAGGGTTTCTACTTTGAGACCAAGGTTGGAGGATCTTCCATTGACATTTAAGCTCAAGAACAAGTGAAGGTTGGAGACCTTGCTTGTGCCCAAAATCCGAAAACAACAATGTAAGGACCATTGTTTTCTCATTTTATCTCTTATTTAGTTATGCATGCACTAGATCTAAAGAACTCATATGAAAATGTTAATTAGTTTACTATTAGAAGAGTTTAATAATAGGTATATGAACCTAACAATTTGTATCAGGGCATAGGATGTTGCATGCATAATCGATTTATAGTTTTTTTCGAGTTATCAGTAACTTAAGTAAAACTAAAAAATTGTGATTTATTAGATACAGCCATGACATCATATTGCATGTTATATATTCTGGTCCTAAAATATTTTTGGGTCATTTTCATGATTTATGGTATTTTATATATTACTCATTTTAATGATTTATAGTTATTTTATTACATTTTTATGACTAAAATGGAAATTAAAATACTAAAAATAGTTAAACTAAGTCTTTGACCTTGAAATTTTTATATGACCTCACATGCATATTTTACTTATTAAATGTAAAATTTTGTATTAATGTGATTAATATTGCATGATTTATGATTTTTTTTGAGATAACAATGAATTAAATGGAGGTAAAACGGTTAAATATAGTTAAACTTCGAAATAGGCCATGAAATTTAAATATGTTGTCATATGCATGTTTTACTCACTGTCTGTAAAATTTGAGATGAATTTGATTCATTTAGCACGATTTATGAATTTTTAATGTAAAAAATGGCATAAATAGTGACTATTTTAGCATAAATAGCTAAAATGAATTACATGGCATGAGAAAATTATTTAAGGTTAAATTTATATCCCACTTATCAGATCAAATGTTGTAACATTTATTTGATTAATTTTTGTATACTTTTTGATGTTTTATTTAATAAAACTGATAAATCGCAACTACATTTTTTCTCAAAATAAATTCAAAAATTTTAACCATGATTTTTGACAATATAAGTGTCATGGATATATTCCAGAATGTTAAAAAAATTAAAATTCAAATTTTGAAATTATTGTAATTTAATTTAGATTTATTTCATAAATGTTATGATTTTAGGGTCAAATATGAGCATAAAATTAAATCAAGTTGAATTATTGTCAAAAATTGAGTGATGACTAATTTATGAGACCTAAGAGTGTTAGGATAATTCACGTGGACTAAAATTAGATTTTATTATTATTTAGCGATTTTAATAAGTTAAAATCGTGCATTTCCATAAAACCGGGTTATATAATCGATATAATTTAAATAGGGCGATTTGGCACATAATTTGGCATGATAGATACATATTGTAATGCTACATATTTCATTGTTGAATGTCATATTTTATTTATATAATTTTGAATTATGTAATTTTATCTTAGTATGTCCTTTGTTTTAATAGATATTACCCGTAATGTATGGGAATATTGATTCGGTTTTAATTTAGTGTGATCTCGTATAACTTTTAATTTTACTTTTCATATTACAAATGTATAATAGAAATAGCTTTGTATTTTATTATTATTTATAACTCCGGAGTTTCTTCAAGACGGTGCCATTCGGAAAGGCGTTCCGACGAAGACAGTGTTCTTGGGAAGTGTGCCACTTGAAGATTCAAGGGACCAAAGGAGTTTGTTTCCGAATTTGTAATAGATTATTTGATTTTCTATTTTAGGAAGGCCATACTAGGAATTATTATTTTGTTTTTGCATTTATTTTAATATGTTGCATGCATTGCCAAATCGCCATAACAACACATGCATATCATATCGAGTCTTCGACCGTGACAATTATAATTATCGATAATTCGAATTTTAGCTCACTTAAAATTGATAGATAATGAATTGACGTGACCTTTACTTTTTAATGATTGAGACTTAGCCCTACCAAATAGTAGGAGCCCATGAGCCTAAATTTCATGAGGAGTACAATACGATTTTTCGGGTTGCTTCAATTGACGTTGGATAAATGGGGTATTAAATAGTTATTATTCTTCAAAAGTTTGGTTGATTTCAACGAAGGTATTTTGCGACCGTAGCTGCAAAAGGTTCGGGCTAAAGATGAACTTAACGTAAATTCATCGACCGAGAGTTCTAATTGTAGAATCGGTTAAGAGGGTTAACCCACCAAGTTGTATTAGTAAAAGTTGTAGAGGGACCGTTGTCCCACATTTGAGCGAGTATGGATTTGGATCTCGGAATCATTTATTATAGTTGGGTAAATGTCACTATATAAATGCAATACTTGTATTAAAATTTACGAGTATTAACACGATAAATGTTAATTGTTTCCTTCATTTCCGTTTTTGTAGTTATTTATCCGTAATGGATTCATCTAATAATCTTAAACCAATCACCATTAATTCGTTGCTCCAATCATTCAATGACAAATGCTCCTTGTATGGCAATGAACCGACTAGAGAACTTCGCTTTGGCATTGGTGAGGATGAAAATCTTTGCTATTTTACCACTTCTACACCTCCCACTCCCATAATCATGCCCACCTCCTTGGTAAGAGAATCATGTGAGGAGAATCTCACAAATTCCAAGGTATCCTTGTTTGAAGAAGCAAAGAGAAATATCATATTGAGTGGGAGTTCTAGCAAAAGTGTCCTTGCAACTGAAAGGAGTAATGGTATTTATAAAGGAAAGGTAAAGAAGGGCACGAAACCCAAACCCGATAATGAATTAAAAGTAGTTAGTGAAACTACCACAACCATAACCAAGAAGGGTGCCCAATCCTACGACGAATGTCATTATTGTAATGTCATGGGCCATTGGAAGCGTAATTGCCCTAAGTATTTGGAAGATATCAATGTTGGACTTATCACTCCACTAGGTACTATTTCTTCCGAAATATTAGTTATTGATATAAATTATAATTCTACCTCAACGTGGGTATTGGATACCGGTTGTAGTTCTCACCTTTGTAATCGTATACAGGGGCTTGAAAATGTGGAAAAGCTAAACAAGAGTGAAATAGATCTCCGACTAGGAAATGGACCTAGGGTAGCGATTACTTCAAGAGGGACTTATGTACTTGTTTTAGCTAATAGCTTTGAGTTATACTTACATAGTTGTAATTATGTACCCACTTTGTCTAAAAACATTATTACCATTTCTATGTTAGACATAGAAGGATTTTTCTTTTGTCATAAAAAACAATTATTGTATTTTGTTTAATATGACTTGGCCGTGAGCCAAGCCACTTCTATTAAATGTATTCATGTCACTACAAGAAAAACTAAAACAGGCGACCGAAATTTGGCGACTGATATATTTAGTCGCCAAATTGGCGACTGATTTTCAAATTGGCGATTGAAATCAGTCGCCAATCTGGCGACTGTCTTTTTTAAAAATGGAATCAAACTTGGCAACCGAGATTTCAAATTTGGCGACTGATTTATGGGTAGTCGCCAATTTGGCGACTGAAATTCAGTCGCCAAAATGAATTTCAGTCGCCAATTTTTTTAATAGAAACCAGGCTGTCTTTTTTAAAAAGGGAATCAATTTGGCGACCGAGTTTTTAAATTTGGCGACTGAAATTCAGTCGCCAAAATGAAATTCAGTCGCCAAATTTTATAATAGAAACCAGCCTCTCTCATACTTTACTCTTTACGAAACAAAAAAAAAAGACGGGAGAGCGAAACAGCGGCGACGACGACACAACTAACCAACAACACCACACAACCACCCTTCCACCGCCATTTCCACCGCCACATCCAGCCTCTTTAATTAGGTTAGTTGTTTTTGTTTAATTTCAGTTTAATTAGTTTAATTTGTTAGATTAATTTGTAGTTAGTTTGATTAATTTGTGGTTAGGTTGTTAGATTTATTTGTAGTTAGTATGTTTAATTAATTTGTAGTTAGATTTAGTTTAATTTGTAGTTAGATTTAGTTTAATTTGTGTTTGAATTAAAAGGGAATGATTAAAGGGGTTTTTGTCTTGGTTTAGGGTAATGGGTGGGAGTGGTTCGGTGGGTGGTGGTCGTCCGGCGGTGGGCCGTTTTTGGGGTGGATCGTGGGGTGGTGTTTGGTGTTGGTAGCTAAGTGAAACCGTCTCATTATCATTAGTATTAAGCTAAGTGGAACCGTCTTAATTATTATTATTATTATTATTATTACTAAGTTAAGTGAAACCGTCGTATTATTATTAATATTAAGCTAAGTGAAATCGTCTTTTGCATTAATGGAATTAGCTAAGTGGAACCGTCTTTTGGATTAAGAGAAATTAGCTATTAGCTAAGTGGAACCTTCTTTTGGACTTGATTTTGATAAATTTAGTTTGATAATTCATGTTATTGATGAATTGAGGTTGAATAACCTTGTTTTTTTTGTTTTTCTTTTTCTCTGGGGTTGTCACCGCAAGATCGCTAGGCACCACCGTACGCGGTAGCTGTTGCTTCTTGTTTTCTTTTCATTTTTGCTTTTACTTGATTAGGTAACCTTCTCTTACCAGTTACCTTTTAAATTTACTAATGTTAGTTCAAATTATGCTACGGACTTTAGGATAGAAACCTTTATTATGTGGTTGAATTGTGCTATTGATTGACTTAATTAATTTAGTACTTGATTGTGTTGTTGTATGATTTGATGTTGACTTAGTACCCGTTCAAGAATTACGCGTTGGGAGTAATTCTTGAATAGTCCCCATTTTGGGACTGTCTTTGTACGTTTCAAGTCATTTAGGTAGTAAACACGTACTTGTGATTTATTAATGAGGAATGAGTTTGGTGGCGATCCCTTTAATGTTCTCTGAATACATGTATATGTGGAGTAATTAGTTATTCTACATAGATGTGTATTTGGAGAATCGAAGGGAATTGTCCTTAATTTTTTCCTCATTAATAAATTACAAGTGTGTTTGCTAGTGACTTGAAACGTACATTGATGGGTTTAGGTTGGAGTGATAAGGACCCCATTCGAAGATGGATTACTTATTGACAATATTTATATATTGTTTTCATATGTTTATTGTATAATGTGGAGTATAATGTTTAAATTTTGTATGTAATATTATTGTTATTTTTTAAAAATGTTTAAATTATTGTGGGGTCTTCTTTAGATTAAAATGAAGAGATTGGAACGTTCATGGATGTATGAAGGAAGATTAGACCATTCCAATAAGAAAAGACGTCCTACCGCTAGATTTATAAAGGGTGTTAGCGAGTTTATTGAAATTGCTAAACAACAAGATGAATATGACTTGGTAGACAAAAAACTTAGATGTCCTTGTGCCAAATGCAAAAACCTGAAATACCAGCTTGACATTGTAGTAGAAGAACATCTCATTATAAACGGGTTTAAGCCAAATTATTACAATTGGATTTCACATGGAGAAGCATATTCTCCAATTCATGAACAAGCTCACACCCAACAAATACAAAATGATGAGAACCTGTAGATACCCGTATCCGTCGATATTGGAATTTATAGAGAACCCGACAAACCCCCGATGATGATAGGACACATGTATTTATTAGTTGTCATTGTCATTATTTGGGTTCGTTTTACGATGTAGAATGAGCGTTGTCGACGGAGTATTTTATTAATTTAAATGATATTTAAATTAAAGCTTTTTTTAGGTGAATTCATTTTACTTTATTTTGAATTTATTTTCTCAAGTTTATTTTATTGAAAATAAAATAAATAATTGATTTGAAAAATTATTTTATGAGTGTATTTGATTTGAAAAATCATTTATTTTAATGTGTTAATCGATTTGAAAATCGAAAACTCGTTTTAACCACGCGTTTTGGAGCTCGATTATAGCTCGGTTTTTTAGCCCGTTTTCTTTACGAGTTGGCACGAATCTCGAGTACACTAACTAACCTAGGCCTCTACCCATCCAACCCCAGTTCGAACCCCCATACCCACGTCCCAAATCTCGCCCCAAACATACACAAAGCAGCCCAACTACTTCCCATTACCCGCGTTAGCCCTTCCTCTTTTCCAACCCGTTTTGTGTGCTTCAAAGCTTGACCCAAACCCGCCACGACCAACCCAATTCCTGCCCCTCATTACCTATAAACAACCCATCAGTAAACCCACCACGAAACCCATCCAATTCCCGTCCCAAACACCCAATAAACAGCTCGCAAATAACAAGCAGCCCCCTCTGTTTTGCGTGCTCAAACCCGAGTCCAAAACCCACTCCAAACACCACTTAAACCCGTTCCCATTAACACTACACCATACCCTAGTATCCTACCCATATTATCTTAGCTTAACCACCAAGCAAACCCCCATACAAACCCTAAAAACCCCACGAATAGCTGATTGACAGCAGCTATGCGAAACAGGCCCGACTGCTTGTTGCCCTACTTCTACCCTTCGAAACTCCTTATAAATACCCCCCCTTCACCATACATTCATTCCTCTAAGTTCTCCATACATACTACCGTCACTTACAAGCTTTAAACTCTAGAAACAAACCCTAATTGCCTCTCAAACACCCTCGACAAAACCGACATACAAAACTGAGAATCAGTTTGTGTGTCCTCTTTGGAACCCTTTGTTCAACCCTCAAACCTCCATCAAAATTCGAGTTTCTTATTTCTAATTAACCACACAACATCCATCTACATCTTAGACAAATATTTACGAGCCAAATTGCCCTTGAGAGTACACGAATCCCCACGAAAAACAGAGTGTCATACACTCTGTTTTCGCGGCTTTTCCTGTCTGTCCAGTTCTGTTTGTGCTCGTTTTTCGTGCCCAATAATTCAAAACGAGCAGGGATTGTTTTAAGATCTTTGTTCTCCTCTCTTTCTAGTTTTCAAAACATCTTTTAAATCTAATTTTCACCGTGAAACGAGTGAGAAATTGCAGTTTGAAAGTTGTTGTCCAGATTTACAAAAAACGTGTTTGTTGCTTTATTCCTTCGTCGACGACGGCCTCTCGAGATAAAATCTACCATCGATTACGACCCAAGACGGTGTCAACGATACATGTAGGTTGAGGGTGCATCAAATCCTCCTCTTCTCCTTTTTATTTCGTTCTTTTATGTTTGTTTTTTTTATTGTTTATCGTTTAATATCATTAACTATGAAACTAGTTTAGTCCGAGTATGAGTTAAAGTACCACCACGAACACCCGCGTTGACTTGAGATGGGAAAGAAATCCGCCACATCGGTCGGTCGTACACCCCGTCTCATTTACATATCCTCGTGTTCAAGGTAGGGCATTAATAAAACGATTTATAACTTCGTTCCTCGCTTTTGATCCCTCGTTTGTTTCGACCAATTCGACCTACCCTAGGACCCGTCGCATGTTAGTTTGACCTCTGATTGTTAACATATGACTCATTTAGACGACATTAGATCAATTTAATAACCTAATTAGACATATTAGGTGGCATCGACATAGCTTTAAAAATCGACTAACAATTCTATAACTTAATTGAACGCATCTCTCTTTTCACTTGATTTCTCGCTAGCATAGGAGTGCGTCATTAGCACCTTCCTATTAACACTCGATGAGTAGCGTTAATATCGTGACTTCGTGACCTAATTCGACCCCTTTAGGCCGTGTAGAATACACATTCGCGTGACATCTTCTCAATCGATCAACGTCGTTTCTAACTTGTTTTCTAGCCCGTTTTCGAACTCGTTTCGCAATTATTTGATCTAACTAATGAACTTGACCTAGGAACTAGGATGGCCGTGGTTTGGCCGTGAGGGTGGACGGTTTCTTTGTCCTTCTTGCTTCGTTTTTTTGTACCAATTGTTCTTTGTTGTTTCATTGCTTGTAATTTATAATTTGTTCATCGAGTTGTAACTTTCAAGTTTGTTTTACTTTTATCGAGTCAAAAGCTTCTTCAAAAACCTTAGTCTTATTTGGTTAGATGGTTGTGCTCCAATTCGTGTAAGAGCGTAGTAAATCGCATGTTGTTTAAAGCGACATGGCCCGATTTATGTTAATGCATGCTTTGGTGTGTGGCCCTATGTCTAATTCGATAAGATTAAGTGAAAGTACGCATCACGAGGAGTGACCCAAGGCCGTGAGTCATGTAAGCCGTGGGCCACCCCCCTTGTGCACATTTCCCTAGGCCGAATTGGCCGTGTAATGTGTCGTGTTTGGTTTTGTGTATAGCGTTGTATTTTAGATCGAGTTGTATCTTTAATTTATCGTTGTGTCGGCATGAAATGCCTGGGTTGTAATAGGATAGATCCCAACGGCTCCCCCATTCCCCTTAAGCCTTGTTTGCTTTGTATGTTGTTAGATCAATCAACCCACATGCTAAATTACAACTTTGACAAAGTTAGTTTAGTTGCATCTAAATCGACATAGAAACTTCACATGTTAGGGTTTTGAAAACGATGTTTGCATATCATATATCGTAGTAGCTATGACCTTGTTTGAAATCCGACACTTGACTTAGTAGAGGCCGTTATTGACGGGCGGGGTTAGGTGTCCTCACGGGCTTCCTAACACGTACCCTCACCCCTTACTCAAGATCTATGATTTGCGGATCCGTCTAAATACCATTGGATTACGAGAGTCATTCAAATCGAGTGATATAGGGTACAAGTCTTTATCTTTAATCACTCTTAGTCGATTGGCTTTATGCTTTTCGATGAAAGGTGTAAAGTTGACTTGAACGGTTCCAAGTTCCCATAAAACTTGGTGGCGACTCTAATTTGTCTTAATTCGATTCGAAAGAACCTCGAGTCGATTATGCCTAGTGTGGATCCCGCGGACGCAGTTCCCGAGGGCCTTGTCCACAGAACCCATATAGAGAGATGGTTGTTGATGCTATGGATTCCACTATTTTTAATAGTGATGACCATACAACCATTTCTGAAGAACAACCGCCACACCCACAAGCAAAAGCCTTTCTTGACATGTTAAAAGCCTCGGAAAAACCCTTGTATGAAGGAAGCAGAATGACATTGTTACAAGCCGCTTCTAGGCGAATTACCTTGAAATGTGAGTTTAATATGCCATTTGTTGCTGTTGATGGCATTGCCTCGTTCCTTGAGGAATCTTTCCCCGATGATAATATCATGACCCGAAGTTTCTATACTACCAAAAAAGTAGTTAAAGGTCTTTGATTCGCATGAAAAGATTGATGCATGTCCTGAAGGATGTATGCTATTTTGGAAAGATGATGCTTTGCTTGACAAATGTAAAGATTATGGGGCGGATAGATATGAGACAAGTGAAGGAGATACAGTTTTGGTGTTGAAAAAAGGCAACGGTTGTAAGATGTCCAAAAAGAGTAAGAAACCAATAGCATGTAACCAATTGTTTTACTTTCCTCTCGCACCAAGATTTCAAAGCATCTATGCCACCAAAAACATTGCCGAACAAATGAGATGGCACAAAGAAAACCCACGTGCTCCGGGGAAGATGAGTCATCCTAGTGATGGGGAAGAATGGAAACGATTTGATCAGATGTATCCTGATTTTGCCAAGGAACCCCTCAATGTACGACTTTGCTTGTGTACGGATGGATTTGATCCTTTCGGTAATTTTGGGAGGAAGTATTCTTGTTGGCCCATTATGGTCACACCATACAATTTACCACCTTGGTTATGTATGAAAAGACTATTTATCTTCTTGTCACTTATTGTTCCCGGATCAAAAAGCCCGAAACGTAATTTGGATGTTTATTTACAACCATTGGTGGAGGAGTTGAAATATTTGTGGGAAGTTGGGGTGGAAACTTATGATGTGTCTAAAAAACAAAATTTTCAACTTAAAGCTTCCCTTTTGTGGACAATAAATGATTTTCCCGCCTATGGTATGCTATCTGGGTGGTCTACACCAGGACAAAAAGCATGTCCTTGTTGTATGGAGGAAAGTAAAGCATTTTGGCTTCCGAATAGCAAGAAAATAAGCTGGTTTGATTGTCATAGATGCTTCTTACGAGAGGGAAATCCACACAGGAGGAACAAGAAAGCTTTCACAAAAGGTAAGAGGTGCTTAATGTCCCTCCGAAACGAGTGCCTGGGGATGAAATATGGAAGACGGTATGTGATTTACCATCCCCTATTGATGGTACAGAAGAAGAATTTAAAGAATTGAAAAAGCAGAAAAACGGTTGGTTTAAAAGAAGCATTCTTTGGGACCTTCCTTATTGGAAGACAATGTTGATAATACATAATTTGGATGTAATGCACATATAAAAGAATTTCTTTGAGCAACTAATTGACATGATCATGGATGTAGAAGGTTAAAAATGTGATAGCATTGCTTCTAGAAAAGATTTGCATAAATTTTGTCATCGTACCAAATTACACATTCGCGGCGACGGGTCTAAGCCAACATCCATTTTCACTCTCGACAAAGCTAAGAGAAATTTATTGTGTGTGTGGTTACAAAATTTTAAGTTTCCTGATGGGTATGCATCAGATTTTAGTCGATGTGTTGATCTTAAGAAGCTGAAGTTGCAAGGCTTGAAAAGTCATGATTGTCATGTTTTCATAGAGCGATTATTACCCGTTGCTTTGAAACACCTCGTGCCGACAAACGTTTGGAATGAAGTTGTTGAGATTAGTCAATTCTTCCGTGATTTATGTGCCTCTTCAATATGTGTTGATGACATGATTCGTCTGGAAGAGCAAATACCACAGATATTGTGTAAGCTTGAAATGATCTTTCCTCCTGCATTTAATAACTCCATGGAGCATCTACCGGTTCATTTGCCATATGAAGCCAAAGTTGGAGGACCCGTCCAATATAGGTGGATGTATCCATTTGAAAGGTAATTAACATAATCTAGCTACTTTTAAATTAAAATTAATAATAATAACTAATCTATTTATTATATGTTAACTTTATTATTAATAAAACTCATCATTAACTTCTATAGGTTTCTTAATCATTTGAAGAAAAAAATTGGTAATAAAGCTAGGGTGAAAGGTTCTATATGCAATGCTTATTTAACGGAAGAGATTGCAAACTTTTGTTCTCTTTACTTTGAAAAACATATAGAAACCAAAGCAAAAAACTTGAATGTTGAGAAACCGGATGAAATAGACGGAAGTTTACCCGAATTTTTTCAAACTCAAGATGATGAAGGGTGTTCATCAAAGGGGAAAACACGATATTTGGATGATAAGGAGTATAATCGTGCCCACCTTTACGTGCTATCTAATTGTGACCTCTTGGAGTCATACGAAACACAGTTTGTTAATGATTTCATTCAGAGGAATCCTAATATAAGTAAGGATGATGTTTGGGACAAACATGAGGACAAATTTCCATCATGGTTTCAGAAACATGTAATTGAGTTGAATATTCAAGATGATTTGATAAGAAGTTTGGCTTTTGGTCCTTCAAAAATGGTAAGAACGTGGAATCGATACTCGGTTAATGGGTTTAATTTTCAAACATTCAACCACGGTAAAGGTAAGGCTAGGTGCAATTGGGGGGTTACTATTTCTTCTCTTGATGACAACGAATACTATGGTATAGTTGAAGATATCTTTGAAATTAGTTATAATGGATGTAACCGAGCTTATAAAACTGTCTTATTCAAGGTTGACTGGAAGGATAATTCTGTGGCTGGAATGAGAGTACATGAACAATACAAGCTTGTAGAAGTGAATCGTACTAGAACATAGTCTAAGTATGATCCATTTATACTTGCACATCAGGCTCATCAAGTGTATTTTGCTACTTATCCAAGCACAACAAATGATATAAATCAAAATGCGTGGTGTGCAATCTTTAAGACAAAGGCACGGTCACAAGTTGATACAACGTTTTTACAAGAAGAAAACGTTTCAAATGAAACACTTTTGTCTCCACCCAATGAAATCAACTATGAGCATGAGAATAAAGATGGTGAAGACATGGAAGAGGAAGAATATTATGATGTGGAAGAGAGACTGCCTGGGGAGGATGAGGCAGAGGAGGAGGAGAGAAGGGAAGAAGAGGAGGAGAGGAGGGGGGAAGAGAAGGTGAGGAGGAGAAGGGAGGAGGATAAAAGGAGGAGGAAGGACGAGGGGTTTGGAGAGGAAGATGATTATGATGATGATGATGATGACGATGATAAGGATGAGGATGAGGATGAGGACGAGGGGTTTGGAGATGAAGATGATTAAATTGGTATAATTTTGTATTCCTCAAGAGTAAATTATTAAAATTTAGAAGTCTGTATAATTTTCATTTATCATTATTTGTGTTAATTTTTATTTGTATTACTGCAGATGGCTGGAGCAGGTCGAGGTAGGAAGCGCGGAGACGGCTCAGGTTCTGGACAGAGTACGCGTGCGGAGGAGGAGGAGGAGTTTGTGCAGGAGGATCCGATGCAGACAGACGGTGACGGTAACGGTGAGGAGACTGACGCTAACGACGAGCCAGTACGGGTGCCGATACGGTACACTTCGGATCATCGGATGATTCTTGAGCCGGCGGGATTATGGTAAGTTTTATTCTTTATTAGTCTACTATTTTTTTTTTTTTTTGTAAAATAATAAT
This sequence comes from Silene latifolia, assembly GCF_048544455.1. Lineage (NCBI taxonomy): Eukaryota > Viridiplantae > Streptophyta > Magnoliopsida > Caryophyllales > Caryophyllaceae > Silene > Silene latifolia. The sequence continues at coordinate 80,939,141 of NC_133527.1, read as the reverse complement.
TGTTTCTAATTTTACATGTTCAAAATAAATGCAGGTTTATGGACGATTGCGTGATACGAGGTGTCACGAAAAGCACGAAGACTAATTTCGTGGGTCCAATTACTACATCGTGGACACAAGCTTCTAATGCACAAAAAGAGGCGTGGTTCAATAACTTTCGGGTATATATTTTCCGTAATTCTTTGTTTTAGAAACCAAATAATTAATTTTGATAAATTTTTTAAGAACCAAGGTTATACTTTTATTTTATACTAATATGAAATTTTGTCACTTTTTTTTTGTAGCTATCATTTGCTTGGTCACCGTCTCAAGAACAGAATGTCCGTAACAGGTACAATGACGTTGGTACTCGACGATATCGGAACGTGATCTGGAAGACGATCAGGCGCTCGAAGGAACCAGAGCACATGAAAGGTATTTAATTAACTTGTTTTGTTATTTGTATTAATTAGCATATACTCTCTTATATTATAAATAATATCAGTAACTTATTAGTTATGATTTCATATGTGTAATTGCAGGTGACAAGTATGAAGGCTTAATAAAGCATACCAAAAGTGAAGCTTTTCAGAAGAAGTCTAAGTAAGCATCCCTCAACAAAAAAGGAGTAAAGGAAGATGCCGTGAACGAGCCTACTCATTTCGCGGGTTCACGATCGTTCTGGGATCGTGTATTGGGTGTAAGTTTGTCTATTATTTCACACTTTTTTTGGTTTTCAATGCAACATGTTTACTTTATGTTAGATTTTTTGTTGATTTTCTAACATGTATGTTTTTTTTTTCATTCAGAAAGGAAAGAAGAAGTCAAAGCCGATTGCGACGGTACCGGAACTGTTTCTGGACAACCACAAAGGGGTTAGAAGTTGGACTAAGCCAAAAGACAAGCAATTATATGTAAGTTTTCCCTAACATTTACTTTTTGTTAATTTACTCTCTTTTAAAATGTCGTATATAAGGTGGTTACCATATTAACTTACAACCATCTGTTTAATATTGTAGGAAGCATTTGAACAAGAAGAGGCCGCCAATCCAGAAAAACCGGATAATGACATATGGTATGAGTTGGTGAATGGCTTCAAGAAAGGGCACGTGTATGGTACCGGAAGTTCAACACCGGCTTACTATGAGAAAACGCGTAGGAGATCGACTTCAACAATTCCCAGCAACACGTATTAACCGGGAATTATTAGTCAACTTCAAGCTCAAGTAAGAGAGCGTGATGAACGTGATGCCAAACGTGATGAAGAATTCCGCCAAATGAAGGAAAGAATGGAAATGTTTGAGAATTGGTGGCAAGTTTGTAACCCCGGACCTAGACCCAACTACGATCCAAATGATCCCACTACTACAAATCCAGGCAACTACAACGCCCCTTTAACAACGAATATTCACGAAAATCACAATAGACGTTGTAGAATGTATGGCGCGAATTTTACTAAAATCAATTACAACGGGTATGGTTATAAAAACCGTTGTTATTCGTTTTAACAACGGGTCACACATGAACAACCGTTGTTAATAATTTGGCGCAAAATTGGCGCAAAGTTAGTGAAAAGTAATCACAACGATTATTTTTGAAACCCGTTGTTAAAACTTATTTAACAACGGGTGTTTTCTACAACCGTTGTTAAAACATATTTCACAACGGTTGTTGTTTAATAACCGTTGTCAATACCTTCCATACTATAAACCACACAAACACAAGTCTCTGTGACCACAAAACACAAACCTTAATACACAAACACAAACCCAAAGAGTGACCAAACACAAACACAAAACACACACTTTCTCATCGTCTCTTTCTCTCTTTCTCATCGTCGCTTTATCTTCTCGCCGTCACCGTTGATTTCATCGTCTCTTTACGTACGTTCGTAATTATCGAGGTTTGTTTCATCGTCATTATTTTATTGTTCTAATTATTTCATTTCAATGTATGTGTTTTTCTCGACCATTAGGTTCCGTTCAAAGATCTGCTAATTATTTCATTTCCATGTATGTGTTTCTAATTATTTCATTTCCATCTTCTCTGGCGTCCTTGACGGATCGAGCATGTTTTAGCGATTAGGGTTTGGAGAATATATTGAGATAATGGAAATGCATGTTAGTTGAGATAATGCAATGTATTTATACTAATGTGTGGGTTGAGTTATTTTTTAATTAATATATATGTTAGGAAGTTGTGCCATATATGTTAGGAAGTTGTGCCATAATCAGATCTTGATGATGACTGATAGATCTATGGAGTTGAAAAATGGAAGCAAATCAAACAAGCATAACTCAACACTTTCAAAATGATCATTTCATTTAATTTTAAACCAAATACATTACAAAAATTATCAGAAATCAAAAGATGTATAATAAGCCGGAACAACCCCGGTTAAGCGTAAAAAAGCGCTTCTCAACCTGCCACCAATCACGCCACTCCGGTATACCGCTAACTTCCGGGTCATTGGCTTCATATTTTGCAATAACAGATTGAATATATGCAAGGACACGACTTGCATGTGGAGATAAGGTTGGAAGAGTACAACTCAACATATCTCTGGCTGCTGTGACCAAGTTATGAGTAACAGCCGACGAGGGTATGAAGATGATGATGATGATGATGATGAGGCTTTGTTGACAAGCCGGACTGCTTCACGCCTCTTAATCCAATAATTCCGTTGATGTTCAAGGGATGCTTTGATTAATGGGTGTTGATCGGCGGGAAGCCCGGCGAGAACCTTCCCATCATCTTCAATCGTTTGTGTAAGCCATTCTTCGTTGTTGATAAAATTAGGGTTCATTGCCATGTTGTTTCAATTAATGAATGTTAGTAAAGGATGCTTTAATATGTTAGTAAAGGATGCTTTAATATTTATAGCTAATAATATTTAATTTAATTTTTTTTTTATTTTTTAAGAACAAACAACAACGGTTATTTACAAACAACCCGTTGTTATAACTTTCCCCCCAAAATTGAGTCACACTTTCCACAACGGGTTTTTATACTTAAAACCGCTGTTAATATTTTTCACAACGGTTTCCTTAAGAAAACCAACCGTTGTTAAAACCTTTTACAACGGACGCTTTAACAACGTCCGCTTTTTTATATAACAACGGTTTTTGACCGTTGTTATAGGTTGTATCTGTAGTAGTGTCCGCATGGTGCACAAGGGGGGAGTGGAGCCGGTGTTGGCTTCCAAGTAAGAAGATTTTAGCATGTAAGCTTGTAAAACTTGAACTTTAGACTTGAACTTTAGGATAGCTTAGCTTGTAAAACTTTCATTTTCAATATATGAAATGAAGTTTGAGAAAATGGGTGGTGTTGGGTTGAAATGTATGATGTTGTGTGTGTTGAAATTTGGGATGTATGGCGATGAAATTTGGGTTGATGTATGGCGTTGTATGCAGGTTGGCTAGCATTGAAAACGAAAAAAACCACAAAAACATACAGCAACTTTGGCGACCGAAAAGGGCTTTGGCGACAGAAATTCAGTGGCCAAATTGGCGACAGAAATCCAGTCGCCAAATTGGCGACTGATTTAATGTAGTCGCCAAAATGGCGACTGAATTTCAGTCGCCAAAGCTCTTATTCAGTCGCCAAAGTTTCTCAATGCAACTGGATACGTCACCCAAATTTGGCGACTAATACCAAATTTAGCGACTAAAATTCAGTCGCCAAATTGGCGACTACCTAAAATCAGTCGCCAATTTGGCGACTATTTTTTCAGTCGCCATTTTTGTCATTTGGCGACCGACTTTAGTCGCCAAAGTTAGAAAAGGCGACTAAGGTCCGCGACTGACGTTTGGCGACTGAAATATCAGTCGCCAAATTGATTTTTTTTTTTTTTTTGCTAAAAAGTAAAAAATATATTGATGCTCAAAAAACCATGTACAGAATAAATTGTTCACAACCATGTTCCTATCACAAACTCATCTATATCACTTATCATACTACAAAAACTAGAAGATCATACTAGCTAGTGCAGTAATTTCTCAATCCAATGCTTATCTTTTCTTGACACACTGTACCCTCGCAACGTTGTTTGAATCCTCGTTCTCGATGTCGCTTGTATCATCACCACACACCGCCTGGACCGATTAGAACACTCTCATGCCTGCTTGCATTCCTCTGGTTCCAGATATAGTACATAGTAGCATTGAGAATACTATTCAGTACCCCAATCTTCAGCCTCGTGAACCTCCTGTGCTGCCACCAACTCTGTGTATTGGCAACTGACATAACCACTCCTGTCCATTCCTGAACTCTCTGAATAATTCTCCTGCTGTATTGGCACTGAAAGAAGAGGTGAGATGGTGATTCTTCCTCTTGAGCACAAATACAGCAGTTGCTATCAGGGACAATACCAAGCCTGTATAACTTGTCTTTGGTATTAAACCCTTGCTGGTAATGCAGCCAGGCTATAAAGCTATGTTTGGGAATGGACCATTTAGTCCAAACAATATGAGACCAGCTTACAGCCTGAGTGGGTGGCCTTAACCAGCTATACCCCTTCTTGATAGTGTACTCCTTACCTGGTACCATAGTCCATTCATTCTGGTGGTATGCTGGCTGAAACTCCTGCTTCAATTTACAGACTTTCTTCCACGTCCAACTGGCATCCTGAGGTGGGTTATAATCCTCCCATTCTTGTCCCTTAAGATAGACAGCATGTACCCATTGCACCCACAGTTTGGAGGGGTGAGCCTGAATCCACGGACAGCGTTTCCCAACCGCCGCTTTGTTCCAACTGTACTCATCTCTCGGGCCAAGTCCTCCCTCCTTCGATTAGTGCAAAGCTTTGACCTGTGCAAAAAGAGGAGTCCTAGCATATTCAGTCCCTCCATGCCACAAGAAATTCCTGCATATTGCTTCAATTTTAAGGAGCACTGCCTTGGGAATGATGAAAATAGATGCCCAGTAAGAGTGAAGAGTTCTATATACTGCTTTTATCAACACCAGTCTCCCAGCATACGATAGTTTTTTGGTTCCCAGCTGCCTTATCCTCTCAAAAACTTTATCAAGCAAAGGTTGGCAGTCCTTGATTGATAACTTAGCAGGTTTAATTGGCACTCCAAGGTATTTGAAAGGTAGTTTGCCTTCAATGCGACTGAAACCTGAACTATTTCCTTCGATTTCACTAGCTACTCCATTAAAATACACATTTGACTTTCCCCTACTCATCTGAAGTCCTGATGCTTGAGAAAAGGTTGAAAAAGTGCGTAGCAAGATCATAATGGAACCCACATCCCCTTTAGAGAAGAGCAGCAAATCGTCTGCAAACATTAAGCTACTCAAATTCAATGATTTGCAAAGAGGATGGAATCTGAACTTCATTGTAGAGGTAGTATAGGATAGCAATCTGGTTAAGTATTCCATGCAAATTGTAAAGAGCAAAGGGGACAAAGGATCTCCTTGTCTTAATCCTCTTTGTCCCTTAAACCAGCCAAAGCTATCCCCATTCAAATTCAATGTATAAGTGGCAGTGGTGACACATTCTGTAATGAGATTAATAAAGCTAGTTGGGAAATTTAACTCATGAAGCATCTGAAAAAGGAAACTCCACTCCACTGAATCATAAGCCTTCTGCAGGTCTATTTTGAATAGACATCTAGGGGAGACACTCTTCCTTCCATAAAGCTTAACAAGGTCTTGGCATATTAGTATGTTCTCCATAATGCTTCTTCCTTGGATAAAACCTCCTTGAGTGACAGAAATTATATGAGGGAGTACCAAAGCAAGTCTTGCACAAAGAAGTTTTGAAATGCATTTGTAAACCACATTACAACATGCAATGGGCCTGAATTGCATTACAGTCAGAGGATTTGGCACCTTAGGGATTAAAGTAACATTAGTAGCATTCAACTGCTTGAGCATTTTGCCATTCCTAAAAAATTCATGGACTGCAGCACATACATCCCCTCCAACCGTATCCCAACAAGTTTTAAAGAATTGGCTAGAGTAGCCATCTGGTCCTGGAGCTTTGTCATCTGGTATACTGAAGATAGTGCCTTTGATTTCTCGCATCAGAATCTGGCATTAGTAGCATCCGATGATGTGACTCATCACATTTATTACCTTGTTGCACTACTCTTGGACTGACAGGAGTTGTGGGGTGAGACTGGCCTAATAACTGGGTATAAAATCTTAGAAAGCTCTCCTGAACCCCTTCCTTATCAGTGTGATGGCTTCCCTGTTGGTCAGTTATTTGCACTGTTTGATTTTGTCTCCTCCTAGTCTTCAAGATGCCATGGAAGAAAGAAGTATTTGCATCCCCATCTACACTCCATTTCATCTTTGCCTTTTGTTGCAGGAACTGGGTCTGAGCCTCTGCCAGCTGTTGATAACTTTCTCTAGCTTCACATTCTTGTTGAATAAGGCTCAGGTCCTGAGGATTCCCTCCCAAGCTTTGCTGTATTTGATGTAACTTAGTGAGAGCCACCTCAAAGACTATTCTCAATATCCGCAAACCCTGGACTGTTCAAATTGTTTGAGTCCCTGCTTCAGGTTCTTCAATTTCTTAGCTAATTCATACAACTTAGTTCCAGTGTGCTCACACTTCCAACCAGCTTGAACAGTCTCATTAAAATTTGGAGCCAGGCTCCACATATTGAAATATTTAAATGGTCTGGCTTTCTTTTCATCAGTTACATTAGCTTGTACCACACAGGGGGTGTGGTCAAAGATCCCCTCAGGCAAGAAATGTGCATAAAGAAGAGGGTAATCATTGAGCCATTCCTGGTTCACTAGGAAACGATCCAGTCGCTATACACTGTCGTCACTGGGCACCGTTTGTTATTCCATGTGTACAGAGCTCCCATAGCAGGACTATCTATCACTTCACATTGATGCAAGCATTGCCTGAAATCTTTCGCATCCTGCCGAGAAAAAGATCCCCCACTCTCTCATCCTCGGTCAACACACAGTTGAAGTCTCCTCCAATGGCCCATGGTCGAGATATGGTATTTGCTAGCCTGCTTAAGTTTGCCCAAAGGGACTGTCTCTCACTGCTTCCATTGAAAGCATAGACCATGGTGACATGAAAACTTGCATTAGTGTTCTTATGATGTACAGTCATATGGATATACTGGGCATCATACTCTAGAAAGTCAATATCCCATTCGTGCACCTGCCACAGTATCCAGATTCTACCTCCTTGATGGTATGCTGAGTTTGTGGAAATACTCCAATTACTAAAGGAATTCATGGTTGTGTGCAATTTATTTGGTTTAATTTTAGTCTCTAATAAAGCAAAGAAATTAACATTGTTGTTTATTAAAAATCTATGTATAACCTGTTGCTTACTCCTCCTATTCATCCCCCGCACATTCCAAAATCCTAGCTTAATCATTGATCAGGAATAGTGGTGGGGTGTCCCTCTGAACTATTAATCTTCTCTCTTTGAATCAGAAGAAGCATTACAGTCGTCCCTCCTTCCTTTATTGGTGTACGCATTGGTAATGGGGGGAATTCTTTAATTTGAACCAGCACAGGCTCTTCTTCCACCCTAGGTGCATGAACCCTAGGTGTAACTAATATGTCAGTATTCTCCTGCTCTGGTGCTTTTGGCTTCTCCACTTTTCTCCAAACCTGTTTAACAGGTTTAGTTGGTTGGACTTTATTAGTGTTTGGAGTTCTCCCTCTTCTGCAAGTACTTTGATCATGCCCCAGTGTCTTGCATTGAGTACAGAGCACTGGTTTCCATTCATATTCAAGTTTAATCTCCACCTGTTGCTTCTTTTCATCTTGAAATTTCACTGTTTCAGGAAACTTTTGATCAATTTGTACCTCCACCAACACTCTGGCATATGCTAGCCTTGTTTTCATTTCAGTAGCATTGTCTTTTTGGATGTATTTGCCTACTAACCCTGCTATTTTTGGTAGACTTTGCCCCCAGAATTTCAGTGGTAACTGATGTAGCCTTAGCCATATGGGGACATTCTTAACATGCTCCTTCTCCAGGGCCACGTTCTCCTGCCATGGCTTAATGATGACAGGTTTACTATCAAATAAATAGTGACCTGCATTTAACACCTGGTCCTGCATGTCTTTCGTGTGGAACCTGACAATAAATATCCCATTTGGCATGAAAGAGATCTTGTCTATGGTATGCTTGTGCCAAATTCTCCTCAGATATCCTTCCAGCACCGCCATGGGTGGGTTGGCTCCCAATACATAACCATAAACAGCCTGCTTCCAATATTCAAGTTCATCATGCACGTCCTCTTCAGATAATTGCAGTAATGGTTCTGCCTCCTCTACCGCCTTAGGACTCTTACTCTTGGAGACGTGTACCCAGTCTCCTTGCTCTGCAACTGCCTCTCCCTGTGATGGTTTGTCATTATCTTTCATTGGTTCTGCATCCTCAAGAGAAAAAGCAGGGATACCTACAATACTCTGCATGCTCCCATGTTTCACAGCATCCTCCTCATTTGGTATAGGGTTCGATGGTTTTGCAATTTTGGTAACCTTAGACTTCTCTTTAGATGTTACCCCTCTTCTCCTCGTGATGTTGCGTAGTTTTGCAGACTTTGAAGCTGAATTCCTCGCCATTATTGCAAGAGATTCACCCTACGTGGTCGGCAAAAATCGCCTTCTCAGAGGAGCATTAGGGTTTTTTTTTCGCCAAATTGATTTTAGCGACTGATTTCAGTCACCAAAATCGGTCGCCTATTTTAATTCTTTTTGTAGTGTGTTTTAGACACTTACAACTCAACTAAAGATATCTATAACATACAATCCAAAAGACTCATAACTAGTGATCCAAATGATTTGTACATTTGGCTTTTTCGATTAGGTCACATAAATGAGAGACGCATTAAAAGGCTAGTATCGACAAAATTTATTGGACCATTTGATTTTTAATCATATGGAATATGCGACTCTTGTCTCCTTCGCAAATTGATTCATACCCCCTTTAGTGGTAAAGGGACACAAGCAAGTGATTTGTTAGGACTAATACATGCCGATGTATGTGTTCCAATGAGCATCACCGCAAGGGGAAATTATGACTACTTCGTCACTTTACCGATGATTTTAGTAGATATGGGTATGTTTACTTAATCAAATATAAAGTGAAGCATTTAAGAAATTTAATTAATTTCTAAATGACCTAGAGAACCAATTGAACAAAAGTATTAAAGCATTACGATCCGTTCGTAGTAACAAAGATCTAAGTAATGAATTTGATTTATTATTTATGGATTATGACCCTGTGTCACTACCCATAAGATAAAACTAGTATGAGTCAGGTTGAGTTGTTGAACTCACTTTTTGGGATTCTTATTTTAAACGAAGGGTCAACCTGGAGATACCTAAAATAGCAAGTCTATTTAACATATGACATGGATCAGACACGCATATTACATGAATCAAGCTGCCATAATAGAGCTGGTCTTTTATGAGCTAACACGTCACTCTAGACGAACTTCTATTACTTTACCAGATAGAGTGGGAGTAGATCGTCACAAACATGTCTTATTGTTAATATGTTGCTTTTTGAAAGTAAATGGAACTATAGTCTATTGAGATAGAGTGGAAGTAAAGTTCACATGTCTTATTGTTAATATGTTACTTTTCGAAATTAATGGTATTTTGACCTATTGAATGATCAATTGTAACTAGTCCCAAATCGACTTTGTTGCATACAAGCCATAGCATTAGAATCCAAAATTTTTTACTCAAGAGTAGATTTACTTTAAGGCGAAGGTCTCTTTAAAGTAAATAGAGCTTTGGAGTACCTAAAAGCATAGATTGACATGAAGATGTTAATCAAGATAAATCATGTTAGGAGTTGCCACATTTCATTTTGATAAATAATGGCAAATAATATTAAAATTCGCTTTTCTAAAATGGAAATTTAGAGAAACCTTAGATAAAGATCTAAGAATCCTAACATATTATGCAAAGCTTACTAAGCAATCCAAGAATGGTCTTAAGCAAGCATCAAAGGATAATACTTTTCGTTGATGTAATAATTGAGAATGGTTTCTTTCAAATTGTTGAAGAATCATGTTTATATATGAAGTTAAGTGGGAGCCAGAATTATTTTTCCATGTCTTATATGTTGATAACATATTACTTGTTGAGAATAATGTACCAATGCTCTCCTCTGTGAAAGAGTGATTGGGGGACTAGGAAAGGGTGCGATGCATTCTAGATTTCCGAATCTATGTGTTAAAATTTAGAGAATGTTGGCATAGAATTGTGAGCCTTATGATGATAAGTTCTTTTATATCTGTTTTACATCAACAAGGTTGAGTAGGTTATTCATATTAATGAAAGTGGAATTACTATGATAGAGTCATAGTCATTCACTGAACCTAATAAGTTGTTGATCACATGAAATCGATTGCTAATATTTCCGCCATTAGAACGATCATGTATGCCATTAAATGCACACGCCGTGATGAATCATATGCTTGGAGCATAATAAGTCAATAACAAGTTAATTCAAATAAAGGTCTTTTGAAAGCCATAAAGAACATTCTTTAAGATTCTTGAGAAGAATTGAGGATTCGTTCTTATGTTTGGATGATATACTAAGTTGTGTGTTGAAGGGTTACACAAACTTTAGTTTCTAAACCTATAAGGATTTATCAAAATCCTAGGCTGATTTTATTGACTTAGGAGTAAGAGACTAGAGAAATATTTTAGTTTCAACCATTGCAAATTTTACTAATAGAATCTAAGTACATTGTGATAGGATGGTCAACATAGGGAGTGTAAGTAAATCCCACTACCGAAGACTTTATCACAAGTTATATGATAACAGTGGGAGTTTCTTCCAAGTAAAAGAGCCCAAGTCTAGTAACGAAACTAGACATTTACTTAGATAAATTCATGTCATTAGAAATGACATTGAATAGAAGGAAATAACAATTCATAAAGTTGGAATGTATGGATACATGGTATATCCACATACCAAGCTTTTATTGCATTTTAACTAGTGTAAAAGGTACACTATAGATTATAAGATATGAAGTAGTAATAGAGTATTGACTATTCATATATGATAATCGCATTTACCATTTGAGTTTCTTTAAACTCATCCATTAATTTGTTATATCCAAATGGGTTGTTGAGACAATATTGAACCCCATTGAAGTGAACTGGATTGACATAGTATTCGCCTCTAGTTACTTATAGGAGGTGCCGTCTCGAAGTAACTAGAGTGTGATGCGATTGATGGCAAGTTCAAGTGCCATGGTGTCATAAGAGATGACTAGTCGATCACATAGGCAGACTGTATGGGGCACTCTGTCGGGCAGTGACCGCTTATAGAGTTCTGGAAATTCATAAAGTCTGGTCGCGGCGAGAGCTACTATAGTATTCTTATGAGTTGATTCTTTTGACTAGAGACTATTTGCCCAAGTTAGCACAAGTTTTTGATTGGCTTTGATTTATACTCTACTACTGTTGTAACTGAAGTCAAATGAGTATATTTTGGGTCATGATGATCTGCGGCTATACGAAGGGAATAGTGCGATAAGAATTGTCCATCCCATTGTCAGGGTTGTTTGAAATCTCAGGGCCACTCGAGGAGTAGTGAACTGAAAATGCGTGGCCACGCACGGAAGGTATCTACGGTAGATAATTCCGGTCAGATAGTTACTCTCCAGATCGAGGAAACCACTCAAGATATGATCAAATACAAGTACGACCTATAAGACACCTTGCATTGAGTGGGATATTGTAATAGGACAAGAGAATTGGTGACACACACTTGTCTCGGAGAAGTGGGAGATTGTTGTAGTATGTGTCCTCAACAATAGTGCGATCACATGATTTAAATATCATTTGTAAATCTCAAATTAAGAATACGAAAGGGATGATAAATTAAATTGTAATACCCAGGATATTTGAGAACTCTGTTGACCGACCTTGTTGACCAAACAGACCTTAGGGATGAATGGGTGAGGGATCAGGGTTGTCACATGAGCTTTATAGGATTGTTTACTTGACCTAGCTGAGGCTACTCGGCCGAGTATCACCTATACTCGACCGAGTAAAGCCCACTCCGCCGAGTACTCTCGTACTCGACCGAGTATGGCTGCCGTCGACACGTTAATATAAAATGCAAGTTCGCGAGATTCATTTCCTTTCCCATTTCCTCGAAAGTTTCTCTTTCTCTAACCCTAGCCTATCTCCCTCTCCTATCACCCCATCTCTTCACACTCTAATGTATATAGCCTAAACCTCCACCAGGGGAAGGACGGGATTCGCTAGGGAAGGATGACGTGTGTGGTGGCCATCTATGTAACCGCCGATGCGTATTGTTAGGCAAGTCTCTGCCTTGTGTTCTTTTGGGTGATTCTTTGAGTATAGTTGTGTAATAGGAGGTGGTTATCATTGTTATGATGCTTATTGGAGTCGTGCGTGGCTGTGTATGGATGTCTTACATGCTTTGTGACGAGGTAGGGTTTCCTACTCAGTTTTACTGTTATTTGTTATGGCATGATTGTTTCGTGATTATTGTTAACTACTGATCATCGGAGTATGGGCGTTGTTGTGACGGTGTTGGTGTGGAGAGGTTGTGACAGCTGTGATGCTGTGTGTTGTGATTGTGGTGGAGTCACTTGCGGGAGTGGCTTCACACCCTAGTTCGCCCTCCGTGGAACCCGCCACGGGAGGGGATGTGCACATTAAGGGACATGGATTTGTTTTAGTCGCTCGTTGATGAGCTGGACTTGGTGGGATCGGCTGCGATCACCTACTGGCGGCGTGAATTACCTGTTGCGATGGGTAATCTGGCAGGGCTACGCACTTCGGTGTGTAGTCGGTTACTATGTGAGATCGGGAGACCGGGGAGTGAGGATGATCAGCTGTTACTTTGGTTGCTCGCCTTACATTTGATTAGTCAGTACTGACCCCGTTGTTGTTGTTTTGTTAAACCTGCGGTGATCCATTCGGGGATGGTGAGCAGTTGGCTTAGCAGGTACTGATGATTGTGGCTGCTAGGATTGGAGGGATCGAGTCATCTCGTTACCAGTCTAGAAGGGCTGTGTCATGAGTTGTTGTAGTTTTATCTTTGGTATTAAGAGGTTGTAATGAGTTATATTGTATATGGTACATTAATCTTTTATAATTGTTCTTTTATTGTCTAATTTGATCTACTTCCTCGGGAAACCGAGATGGTAACACCTTCATACACTGGAATGGTCCTTGGTAAGGCGTTCTGGTGTACAGGGGTGTTACAAAGTGGTATCAGAGCCGACGATTTTGGAACCTGAACCAATAAATCTAATGAATGTAGGGTGTCAACTAAAATGAACTTGGTGTATGTGCGTTGGGAGCCCCAGCCGATGCTAGATTTTGGGTGAGAAGGCGCCCTCATTTCAAAATCATGGCCCCATCGAACTTAAGCCAGACACGGGAAAAGGGTGGCTACTGAGAGTCGTTGATTGCTTAATGATAATTTTTGTGTGCATCTATGTTTATGATAATATGTGTCAAGGTGTGTGGAAAAAGTTTAGAGTAAGTGATGGAATGGTTGCGATGTGCGACCAGAGGTAAGTTAATCAGTTGTTAAACGATGATTGCGTTGTGTAGTGATTGCTGCCTGGTAAATGTGGTTAAGGTGTATGTCTTGTGAGTAGCGGAATCTGTGATGATGTGTTATAGGAGCTAAACCATACAGGTACAGTAATTAATTTCTAAGTATGCTAAAGGTAGGGTGTGGTCGTTTCATAGCAAAGTGAGGAATGAAGGTAGAAATGATGATCGAATTGGTGGTGGATGTACAAAATATGTGTTGATATGTGTTTATGTGGTAGAACTAAGCTCTAATAGTGACGAGCCGGTTGCACGGAACTCCGAACGATGTTATTTATTTTGCAGGAACAATGAAAATTTATGATTTCCTCTTCACTTTTGGAAACTCGACCGAGTAGAGTACTGTACTCGATCGAGTAGACCATACTCGGCCGAGTATAAAGCTACTCGACCGAGTGTCCGTTTGGTGAAAATTACAATCGCAACTGTCCTTGAAAAATCGACCGAGTATGCCCAACACTCGACCGAGTAGAGCCCACTCGGCCGAGTACTTCCGTATTCGGCCGAGTATGGCTGCCGTCGACACGTTAATTTAAAATGCAAGTTTGCGAGATTCATTTCATTTCCCATTTCCTCGACAGTTTCTCTTTCTCTAACCCTAGCCTATCTCCCTCTCCTATCACCCCATCTCTTCACACTCTAATGTATATAGCCTAAACCTCCACCAGGGGAAGGACGGGATTCGCTAGGGAAGGATGACGTGTGTGGTGGCCGTCTATGTCACCGCCGATGCGTATTGTTAGGCAAGTATCTGCCTTGTGTTCTTTTGGGTGATTCTTTGATTATAGTTGTGTAATAGGAGGTGGTTATCATTGTTATGATGCTTATTGGAGCCGTGCGTGGCCGTGTATGGATGTCTTACATGCTTTGCGACGAGGTAGGGTTTCCTACTCAGTTTTACTGTTAATTGTTATGGCATGATTGTTTCGTGATTATTGTTAACTGCTGATCATCGGAGTATGGGCGTTGTTGTGATTGTGGTGGAGTCACTTGCGGGAGTGGCTTCACACCCTAGTTCGCCCTCCGTGGAACCCGCCACGTGAGAGGATGTGCACATTAAGGGACATGGATTTATTTTAGTCGCTCGTTGATGAGCTGAACTTGGTGGGATCGGCTGCGGTCACCTACTGGCGGCGTGGATTACCTGTTGCGATGGGTAATCTGGCAGGGCTACGCACTTTGGTGTGTAGTCTGTTACTATGTGAGATCAGGAGACCGGGGAGCGAGGATGATCAGCAGTTACTTTGGTTGCTCGGCTTACATTTGATTAGTCAGTACTGACCCTGTTGTTGTTGTTTTATTAAACCTGCGGTGATCTATTCAGGGATGGTGAGCAGTTGGCTTAGCAGGTACTGATGATTGTGGCTGCGGGAGGGATCGAGTCATCACGTTACCAGTCTAGAAGGGATGTGTCATGAGTTGTTTTAGTTTTATCTTTGGTATTAAGAGGTTGTAATGAGTTATATTGTATATGGTACATTAATCTTTTATAATTGTTCTTTTATTGTCTAATTTGATCTACTTCCTCGGGAAACCGAGATGGTAACACCTTCATACACTGGAATGGTCCTTGGTAAGGCGTTCTGTTGTACAGGGGTGTTACAAAGTAGTATCAGAGCCGACGATTTTGGAACCTGAATCAATAAATCTAATGAATGTAGGGTGTCAACTAAAATGAACCTGGTGTATGTGCGTTGGGAGCCCCAGCCGATACTAGATTTTGGGTGAGAAGGCGCCCTCATTTCAAAATCATGGCCCCATCGAACTACAGCCAGACACGGGAAAAGGGTGGCTAGTGAGAGTCGATGATAGCTTAATGATGATTGTTGTGTGCATCTATGTTTATGATAATATGTGTCAAGGTGTGTGGAAAAAGTTTAGAGTGGGTGATGGAATGGTTGCGATGTGCGACCAGAGGTAAGTTAAATAGTTGTTAAACGATGTTTGCGTTGTGTAGTGATTGCTGCCCGGTAAATGTGGTTAAGGTGTATATCTTGTAAGTAGCGGAATCTGTGATGATGTGTTATAGGAGCTAAACCATGCAGGTACAGTAATTAATTGCTAAGTATGCTAAAAGGTAGGGTGTGGTCGTTTCATAGCAAAGTGAGGAATGAAGGTAGAAATTATGATCGAATTGGTAGTGGATGTACAAAATACGTGTTGATATGTGTTTATGTGGTAGAACTAAGCTCTAATAGTGACGAGCCGGTTGCACGGAACTCTGAACGATGTTATTTATTTTGCAGGAACAATGAAAATTTATGATTTCCTCTTCACTTTTGGAAACTCGACCGAGTAGAGTACTGTACTCGATCGAGTAGACCATACTCGGCCGAGTATAAAGCTACTCGACCGAGTGTCCGTTTGGTGAAAATTACAATCGCTACTGTCCTTGAAAACTCGACCGAGAAAGGGAGGATACTCGACCGAGTAGTAGACACTCGGCCAAGTATGCCCAACACTCGACCGAGTAGAGCCCACTCGGCCGAGTACTTCCGTACTCGGCCGAGTATGGCTGCCGTCGACACATTAATTTAAAATGCAAGTTCGCGAGATTCATTTCATTTCCCATTTCCTCGACAGTTTGTCTTTCTCTAACCCTAGCCTATCTCCCTCTCCTATCACCCCATCTCTTCACACTCTAATGTATATAGCCTAAACCTCCACCAGGGGAAGGACGGGATTCGCTAGGGAAGGATGACGTGCGTGGTGGCCGTCTATGTCACCGCCGATGCGTATTGTTAGGCAAGTCTCTGCCTTGTGTTCTTTTGGGTGATTCTTTGAGTATAGTTGTGTAATAGGAGGTGGTTATCATTGTTATGATGCTTATTGGAGCCGTGCGTGGCCGTGTATGGATGTCTTACATGCTTTGCGACGAGGTAGGGTTTCCTACTCAGTTTTACTATTAATTGTTATGGCATGATTATTTCGTGATTATTGTTAACTGCTGATCATCGGAGTATGGGCGTTGTTGTGACGGTGTTGGTGTGGAGAGGTTGTGACAGCGGTGATGTTATGTGTTGTGATTGTGGTGGAGTCACTTGCGGGAGTGGCTTCACACCCTAGTTCGCCCTCCGTGGAACCCGCCACGTGAGAGGATGTGCACATTAAGGGACATGGATTTATTTTAGTCGCTCGTTGATGAGCTGGACTTGGTGAGATCGGCTGCGGTCACCTACTGGCGGCGTGGATTACCTGTTGCGATGGGTAATCTGGCAGGGCTACGCACTTCGGTGTGTAGTCTGTTACTATGTGAGATCGGGAGACCGGGGAGCGAGGATGATCAGCTGTTACTTTGGTTGCTTGCCTTACATTTGATTAGTCAGTACTGACTCCGTTGTTGTTGTTGTTTTGTTAAACCTGCGGTGATCTATTCAGGGATGGTGAGCAGTTGGCTTAGCAGGTACTGATGATTGTGGCTGCTAGGATTGGAGGGATCGAGTCTTCATGTTACCAGTCTAGAAGGGCTGTGTCATGAGTTTTTTTAGTTTTATCTTTGGTATTAAGAGGTTGTAATGAGTGATATTGTATATGGTACATTAATCTTTTATAATTGTTCTTTTATTGTCTAATTTGATCTACTTCCTCGGGAAACCGAGATGGTAACACCTTCATACACTGGAATGGTCCTTGGTAAGGCGTTCTGGTGTACATGGGTGTTACAAAGTGGTATCAGAGCCGACGATTTTCGAACCTGAACCAATAAATCTAATGAATGTAGGGTGTCAACTAAAATGAACCTGGTGTATGTGGGTTGGGAGCACCAGCCGATGCTAGATTTTGGGTGAGAAGGCGCCCTCATTTCAAAATCATGGCCCCATCGAACTACAACCAGACACGAGAAAAGGGTGGCTAGTGAGAGTCGATGATAGCTTAATGATGATTGTTGTGTGCATCTATGTTTATGATAATATGTGTCAAGGTGTGTGGAAAAAGTTTAGAGTGGGTGATGGAATGGTTGCGATGTGCGACCAGAGGTAAGTTAAACAGTTGTTAAACGATGTTTGCGTTGTGTAGTGATTTCTGCCTGGTAAATGTGGTTAAGGTTTATATCTTGTGAGTAGCGGAATCTGTGATGATGTGTTATAGGAGCTAAACCATGCAGGTACAGTAATTAATTGCTAAGTATGCTAAAAGGTAGGGTGTGGTTGTTTCATAGCAAAGTGAGGAATGAAGGTAGAAATGATGATCAAATTGGTAGTGGATGTACAAAATACGTGTTGATATGTGTTTATGTGGTAGAACTAAGCTCTAATAGTGACAAGCCGGTTGCACGGAACTCCGAACGATGTTATTTATTTTGCAGGAACAACGAAAATTTATGATTTCCTCTTCACTTTTTGAAACTCGACCGAGTAGAGTACTGTACTCGATCGAGTAGACCATACTCGGCCGAGTATAAAGCTACTCGACCGAGTGTCCGTTTGGTGAAAATTATAATCGCTACTGTCCTTGAAAACTCGACCGAGCAAGGGGGGATACTCGACCGAGTAGTAGAAACTCGGCCGAGTATGCCCAACACTCGACCGAGTAGAGCCCACTCGGCCGAGGACCGAGTATGGCTGCCGTCGACACGTTAATTTAAAATGCAAGTTCGCGAGATTCATTTCATTTCCCGTTTCCTCGACAGTTTCTCTTTCTCTAACCCTAGCCTATCTCCCTCTCCTATCACCCCATCTCTTCACACTCTAATGTATATAGCCTAAACCTCCACCAGGGGAAGGACGGGATTCGCTAGTGAAGGATGACGTGTGTGGTGGCCGTCTATGTCACCGACGATGCGTATTGTTAGGCAAGTCTCTGCCTTGTGTTCTTTTGGGTGATTCTTTGAGTATAGTTTTGTAATAGGAGGTGGTTATCATTGTTATGATGCTTATTGGAGTCGTGCGTGGCCGTGTATGGATGTCTTACATGCTTTGCGACGAGGTAGGGTTTCCTACTCAGTTTTACTGTTAATTGTTATGGCATGATTGTTTGGTGATTATTGTTAACTGCTGATCATCGGAGTATGGGCGTTGTTGTGACGGTGTTGGTGTGGAGAGGTTGTGACAGCTCTGATGCTATGTGTTGTGATTGTGATGGAGTCACTTGCGGGAGTGGCTTCACACCCTAGTTCGCCCTCCGTGGAACCCGCCACGGGAGGGGATGTGCACATTAAGGGACATGGATTTTTTTTAGTCGCTCGTTGATGAGCTGGACTTGGTGGGATCGGCTGCGGTCACCTACTGGCGGCGTGGATTACCTGTTGCGATGGGTAATCTGGCAGGGCTACGCACTTCGGTGTGTAGTCGGTTAATATGTAAGATCGGGAGACCGGGGAGCGAGGATGATCAGCTGTTACTTTGGTTGCTCGCCTTACATTTGATTAGTCAGTACTGACCCCGTTGTTGTTGTTTTGTTAAACGTGCGGTGATCCATTCGGGGATGGTGAGTAGTTGGCTGAGCAGGTACTAATGATTGTGGCTACTAGGATTGGAGGGATCGAGTCATCACGTTACCAGTCTAGAAGGGCTGTATCATAAGTTGTTGTAGTTTTATCTTTGGTATTAAGAGGTTGTAATGAGTTATATTGTATATGGTACATTAATCTTTTATAATTGTTCTTTTATTGTCTAATTTGATCTATTTCCTCGAGAAACCGAGATGGTAACACCTTCATACACTGGAATGGTCCTTGGTAAGGCGTTCTGGTGTAGCGGGACTTACACGGGTTATACAAAAACCCTATTTTCGTCCCATTCTTTCTTATTTCCGCCTCCCATCTTCACATCTCCTTCTCTCTAAAACTCCATACGCTTCCTTTCTCAAGCTTTTGGGGTCAATCCTTGGTGATTAACTCATTCTCCCTTGCTATAAACCAATCTAAGGTAAGGTTTTAAGTCGATTTCTCTCTTTATTTTCAAAGTTGTGGTATAGTTTCAGCTATACTTCGAATTCTCTTTGTGAGCATCTGAAATCGAGTATTCATCTTACTAATTCTTGGATTTAATTGTATATAAACCTTGTGTATGCCCTTGTTTAAGCAATTTCATGGTTTAAAATTTGATTTCTATATCCTAGGGTTGCTAAAAACGAAACCCTCTTTATTTCATGTTTATCCTTTGGTTTGAGGCAACTTAAAGCTTCTAATCATATAATTTGTAAGGTATTTGGTGATTTTCTGATAAAAAGTTGTCTTAATGGATTATTTCAAAATCTGTATACAATTGAAAACAGTCTGTCTTTTGCTATAAGAGTTCTTGTGTCAATCCTCTGTTAAAAACTTGTTCTTTTGCAGTATGGTTAAAACCAGAGGCTTACCCAACAAAAGAACTCGTGTTAATGTCCAGCTTGAGACGGGCCAATCAAGCCATGAACCTGTAGTTCCACCGGTGGAGGCACATCCATCGGTAATATTCTCTGATTTCAATCACCGTAAGGCTTTTGTGGCCCTTATGCGTCGTCCATTCCGTCCCACCCGCTATATTAATCCTGGAATTCTTGAGACTTTAGGGATCAAAGAGGACATATTTCACATCTTTCGGATTCTGGGTATGGAGAGGTTTTATCACCTGAGGAAGAAATCCTACCCCCACTTGACCTTGGAGTTTTTGAGCTCCTATGTTTATGACAAAAAGGGAAAGACTGTCTCTTTTCGTCTCATGAATGAGGATCATGAGCTTACCCTAGACGAGTTTGCTGACCATTTGGGTCTAGAGGCCGAGGGGGAGGGGTACCTTAGTGATGTGGCCAAGAACAGCGGTGCACCTCTTTACCTTCCCTATTTGACTGGCAGACCTGCCCCTAGTGGCAGTGCCATGCTGATCAATGATGTGCAACACGTTTCCCTTCGTATGTGTAACACCCCCATTTATTTAAGGGCCTGGACTAGGACTCCTTAGATAAAGAAGGGTGTTACCATCTCGGAAACCCGTGGCAGTAAATAACAAAGGAAAAATAAACAGTACTTTAAATTGAAAGTTATAAATGTTTACAACTCAAATGGAACATGTCCAAAAATAGAAAATAAAGTCTGATAGCTAAACTGAAATAAAAGAGGGCTAGCTCTAAGTCAGGTGATCCATGCTCTCGATCTCCTCTGCCAGCTCCATATGTCTCAACAACTTGTCAATCTGCTCCCCAGTAAATGGATCATCACAGGCGTACACGAATACACATGGTCAACCGCGAGGTTGAGTAGGTAATACGATATAATAAAGAATGCAATGATATGATCCTCCAATCTCAACTCCGTCACACACATCCCCGGAACGCCCAGCCATACCGATCCCCGGCAGACTATATCAATCGACCGTCGTCGATATACCAGCTCGTAGCTGAGGACACAAGGGCAAGTTCTGCAGAACCCGCCTGGGCCTTAATTGCAATAATCTCATCTCCTCCAACTCCAACTCCGATGCAAATGCAATGTATGAAACGTATAAAACAATAATGCTCAACAAGATAAATAAGATAATCAGATATGTCATATAATCACCGAACATGCCAACTCCTTATAATCGTAAGAACTCAATCAGGGTATTCCCCTACCTCAGTACTGCAGTCAAATAGTCGGGTGCTCAGTAATATTCCACAACAAATTCGCCCTCTGAAAGATAAATAAATGATAAACAATTACTTAAACTATTCCCGTTCCCAAAATAGAGAGTTACTAAAAATAGAAACTTCTTTAAATGGAAAGTTTTCTTAAATGGAAACTTTCCCGATATAGCAGCTTTTCCATTTAACAAACCCGACTCAAAACCTATCTCTAAATATTTTAAATAACTCGGGAATTAAATTAACTAACTAAGAATACGACAAATTAACGAATTATAACGATTAAATCTACGACAAAACCGTTTCAAAACTAAAACAACCCGTCATCACCACCGTCCCTTCACACGCACTCCCACGCTCCCACGCGCCACCTCTAGCCAGTGTCAGCCACCAGCCCAAACCCCCAGTTTGACTCAGCCACCAACGACCGCCCCCAACAGGGTCGACTGTTGCCGGCGAGTCAAACCAGGGCCGTCGTTTGGCCTGGTTCACCACCGTGCCTCACCAACCGCCCCCTGTTCTCGACTTACAACCACCGCAGCCATCACCTATCCCCTGACAAACCACCACAGCCCTGCTCGCCGTCAGATAACGCACCCAGACGCCGTGGCGCCGCCGTTTCGACCTCCCCCGAGTCCACGGTGGCGCCACCCCAATCCTAACCGTCTAAACCAGCCTGAAACCCGTATTTTTAACCCGTTGCTACCCTATGTCGATGCCGCTTCTCCCTGCCACTACGACCGCCTAAAACCTCCCTAACAACCCCCACAACACCCGACACGTACCACACAACTCAGATACCCCATCAACAACCACCAGTACCGCCTCCCTAAGACACGCCACAATAATTAAAACCCGACAGAAAAAGCGAAAACAGAAGGGAAGGGTTGCACTCATACCTTTTCTGCCACCACAACAGCCACCAGGGTCGCCTACGGACGTCGACAACCACCCTAAAGCCTTCCTTGCTGCGCCGTCAACACCCACACTCACTCTCTCTCTCTCTCGAATTGCGTGAAGGTTGAGATTGATGCCGATCAAATGAGGGAGGCGGGTGAGGGAGTAGGGTTTTGTAGTGCTAGGGTGAAATTAGGTTAAAAACATGATGTTGGGTGTTGGGTTAATTGGGTTAAACATGTTATTGGGTAAACTCAAATGGGTCGAGGGTAAATGGGTTAGCTCACATCTCGAATTCCATATAAACCCGTCTCAAATAACTTACAAAACAACTCGATCTTACGATACAACGCGAGTCATGTAAAATAACTTAACGTAATTATCGACTAAACAATTAACCCGACTTAAATAGTAATATAAAATACGGAGTATTACAATATGTTTTTGAGAATGTTGACCTGTTTGCTGTACTCGAGAGACGACGTGAGCAAGCTTAATTCTCACGAGGTCATGTTGCTTATGTCTTATCTTAATCTACACCATCAGAAACCGTTCTACTACAGTGCTCCAGGGGTAGTGTGCTCTAGTCTTGAGCGCATGGCACAGTCCGATACCCGACACATTGTTTGCGGGGCCATAGTGACCCGCCTAGCTCAGCGCCTGACAGATTTTGAGGCCCCACCTCCGGAGAGGGATGAGTATGTAGAGACTATTCCTACCATGGACGCTCAGTACTTGTGTCAGAACAGATGGTTGAGGAGGATGGATGACGGGTCTTATGCCTGGAGGGTGAGGGGGGGATGGTGCTTCCAGACCCATCTCGCCTCCCTGTTGTTGACCATTTGGCTGAGTGGGAGCCTTGTGCTATTCCTAGGCCTGCGCCCCAGACCTAACTGATTGACCTAAGGATCCTCTTGGACCTACCTAAGCCTGTCACCGTGCCTGAGGGGCAGCAGCAGGCACCTCCACCACCTCGAGAGCGCCGTAGGGTGAGGCAGTCCAGGGTAGACCCGGTTGTACCTGAGCCCTCTTACTCCGCCCCTGACTTCTACCCTTACCAGTACTTACCCTACCCCACAGTGCATGACCTCAGGATGCAGCCTAGTGACCTGGCTGAGCGGATCTCCACTACCTTGGTGCTCTGCAACATGCATAAGATGGCCCTTAACCAGGGCATAGGGACACAGCTAGCACAGCCTGTCTGGTGGAGGGGACACGGGAGTATTCCACAACTACGGAGTTGACCCGAGTTACTGGAGACCTCCGGAGGAGACTGAGTTTGGCTGCCTTGCGGGACCGTGGGGAGCCAACTATGGCAGTCAGCTAGGAGGAGATTCATCAGCGGAGATCGGGTTTTCCAGTGTGGGCGATTCAGCAGTACTTCCTCGGGCGTGGTGGTGATGATGTTATGGAGGAGGGTCCTCGTTATTGATCTTGTGTTGTTATATTACTTGGATTGACTTCGTAGGTGTTGGATTTATTTCTTTTGTGTGAGATTTATTACTTTTGCGTTGGATGTTCACTTTCGGGATTTATTATTTACTGTTGGATGACTGTACTTGGCCTGAAAGCCGTTACCTTTCTTTTGGCTTATATGTGGACCTCGTGGAATCGGTTATATTCCGTATTGTGGTAGTATGTTTGGATGCAGGTAACACAGGATGTTGGTCTGCAATTGTTGGCTCTCTGCCTGTTACAACTCGACCGAGTATAGATAATACTCGACCGAGTAGGGCTTACTCGGCCGAGTATACCCTTATACTCGACCGAGTAGAGCTTACTCGACCGAATAACCATTCATACTCGACTGAATTTTACTGTTACAGGGATCTCTTGTGATGTATGCTTATTAACTGTCAGATGTATGTGGTTGTCTACATGTTAAAGTGGGTGGGTGTTTCATAGTATCATTTAGCGTAAACGGTCTACGTTGGTATGTACGTGTTTGGGGTAGTATATCGATTTTTGAAGATTAGACATATTGTCACGGTCAACATGAAGGATCTTAACTTGGTCATAGTACTGGAGGAGTTCTTATTTAGTGTGGGAATACTAAAACATAGTAAGAACGTGTCATAACTGCCCCGAGTCATGTACATTTACATGTTGATGATTCTATGCAATCTATCGTAACTTCCCTATTTGGTTACAGTTATAATCGGCCCAACGGGATAAATGAACCTGGTGGTCGGTACATGTCTAACATAAAGGCTAACGAATAAAGTGTTATCATTTGTTAACCTCACCGATGGATCTATATAGGATACTTAATTGCTGTCACATTCTGTTGCTATGAGTCACAATCGTGTAATGTCATAGAGTAAGCTTTGTAATATTAAGTAAGGTCATTTATAGTTATGGGTAATGTCACAGTTGGGACGTATGTGTTGGTTCGCGGTACGGAAAGTGTTTAGCGGTGAACTTCGGGGACGAAGTTCCTTTAATAGGGGAAGAGTAATGTCGCGGAGATAAATATTTAATTATGTCTATAATATTTGGAATCACGTGTATATTATGTATGTTAGTGTTCGGAATTGCATTTATGTTTCCTTGAAGTTGTATCCATAGTGTACTCAAGTGATATGAATGTTATACTTTGTACCTATGTTATACTGTGTATGGGTGTATGGAATGTTGTTGTTGGGTATTGTTTTGTAGTTGTGTATGGTTTCTAATTGCTGTATTGCTTTTAACAAGAGAGTGCGGATGAATTCATTAATTTCCGTAAGTTATGTGTAATAGTTAGTGATTGGTATTGCTTGGAGGAATAGCTGTGGTAGATAATTGTTGCATGAGTAATGTGGTGTGGTGTTAGTGTCAGAACGGTTTGATGCCGTACACCTTTAGGTAGGTGGAGGGTGTCACAGTGCGTGACCCTGAGGTGAGCGGAGTGTGGCTTGAACTTCGGGAACGAAATTCTTTTTAAGGGGGGAAGAATGTAATACCCAGGATATTTAAGAACTCTGTTGACCGACCTTGTTGACCAAACAGACCTTAGGGATGAATGGGTGAGGGATCAGGCTTGTCACATGAGCTTTATAGGATTGTTTACTCGACTTAGCTGAGGCTACTCGGCCGAGTATCACCTATACTCGACCGAGTAGAGCCCACTCGGCCGAGTACTCCCGTACTCGACCGAGTATGACTGTCGTCGACACGTTAATATAAAATGCAAGTTCGCGAGATTCATTTCATTTCCCATTTCCTCGACAGTTTCTCTTTCTCTAACCCTAGCCTATCTCCCTCTCCTATCACCCCATTTCTTCACACTCTAATGTATATAGCCTAAACCTCCACCAGGGGAAGGACGGGGTTCGCTAGGGAAGGATGACGTGTGTGGTGGCCGTCTATGTCACCGCCGATGCGTATTGTTGGGTAAGTCTCTGCCTTGTGTTCTTTTGGGTGATTCTTTGAGTTTAGTTGTGTAATAGGAGGTGGTTATCATTGTTAGGATGCTTATTGGAGTCGTGCGTGGCCGTGTATGGATGTCTCACATGCTTTGCGACGAGGTAGGGTTTCCTACTCAGTTTTACTGTTAATTGTTATGGCATAATTGTTTCGTGATTATTGTTACCTGCTGATCATCGGAGTATGGGCGTTGTTGTGACAGTGTTGGTGTGAAGAGGTTGTGACAGCTGTGATGTTTTGTGTTGTGATTGTGGTGGAGTCACTTGCGGGAGTGGCTTCACACCCTAGTTCGCCCTCCGTGGAACCCGCCACGGGAGGGGATGTGCACATTAAGGGACAGGGATTTGTTTTAGTCCCTCGTTGATAAGCTGGACTAGGTGGGATCGGCTGCGGTCACCCACTGGCGGCGTGGATTACCTGTTGTGATGGGTAATCTGGCAGGGCTACGCACTTCGGTGTGTAGCCGGTTACTATGTGATATCGGGAGACAGGGGAGCGAGGATGATCAGCTGTTACTTTGGTTGCTCGCCTTACATTTGATTAGTTATTACTGACCCCGTTGTTGTTGTTTTCTTAAACCTGCGGTGATCCATTCGGGGATGGTGAGCCGTTGGCTTAGCAGGTACTGATGATTGTGGCTGCTAAGGATTGGAGGGATCGAGTCATCACGTTACCAGTCTAGAAGGGTTGTGTCATGAGTTGTTCTAGTTTTATCTTTGGTATTAAGAGGTTGTAATGAGTTATATTGTATATGGTACATTAATCTTTTATAATTGTTCTTTTATTGTCTAATTTGATCTACTTCCTCGGGAAACCGAGATGGTAACACCTTCATACACTGGAATGGTCCTTGGTAAGGCGTTCTGGTGTACGGGGGTGTTACATAAATAGTCAACTGATCAACATTAATCGGTAATGATTGGCTTGTTAGAGTTTGACATTACTGTCGTAGGACGGTAGTGGTTAGTTGATCCCTTAAGGTCACACCTATAAAATGATGCCCTTATCAGTAAAGTTAATTAGTTGTATATTGATACAATTTAATTAATTCCTTAAATAAGAACAATTTATAATTATGAGAGGAAAAATGTAACTTATTGTAATGTGATTAAATAAGATTCAATTTAGTGAATTAATATATTAATTTACTAAATAATATTGAGGTTTTATAAATATTTCGAGGTAGAGGTAATTAGGTATTTACATTTAGAAGAGGTGTTAAATTTAGCTAAAAAGCTATTATGGGACCCATTAAATGTTGATATAATGGTAAAATATTACTCAATAAGTTGAGTGAATATATGTTTATTAATTTGTCACATAATTGTTGTATGATCAAATTAATATTTAATTATGTAAGATAATTAAACATAAGACTTATAAGCATTTGTGGGACGAATATTATAAGACAAAAATGGACCCATATACACCAATGTGTACCGTCCAAAACATGAGAAGTTTTGATCCAAATTGTTCATAAATACTACTAATATTGTTAATGTAGTATATGAGTATTAGTAGTCATTTTAAAGGTAGACTACTAAATAAACATCTAGCAAATATTATTTAGTAGTGATAAGGGCTAATCGTGGGTGCATCTCTTGAGGAGGGTTTCTACTTTGAGACCAAGGTTAAAGGATCTTCCATTGACATTTAAGCTCGAGAACAAGTGAAGGTTGGAGACCTTGCTTGTGCCCAAAATCCGAAAACGACAATGTAAGGACCATTGTTTTCTCATTTTATCTCTTATTTAGTTATGCACGCACTAGATCTAAAGAACTCATATTAAAATGTTAATTAGTTCACTATTATAAGCGTATAATAATTGGTATATGAACCTAACATGTTACAGTTCTGGGGCTTCTAGGCCTGCTGGGTCTTTGGCTGAGGCCTTGGGGGAGGAGACAGATCTAGGAGGAGGAGGGACGGCTGTCGTTCCGTCTTTGTCCAGTTGTGCTTTTCCTGGTGGCCTTTGTCCAGCCTTTGATCACGTGTTGATCATTGGCTATTGTCTGTAGAGATTCAGACGTCTGATGATTGGGGTATAATACCAGGTCGTCACTGCGCTACTGCTTTCAATCGTTGCTGAATTCTGATGATTGGGGGTCAACATCGGGGTGGCACCTTATCTCGTGGCTCTTACTCATCGCTGAATTCCAATGATTGGTGGTTAACGTCGGGATGATGCACTGTGTCAAAATTTCAAAACGTCATGTCGCCCGAAGTCGGCCAGCCACCTTTTCCTTTTTTTTATTTAAGAGTAGGAAAAAGGGGCTATCGTCATGGTAACCACCTGTCCTTCCGCTATTACTCCTTTTATTTTCATGTTGTTCCCTTTCTTTTCTAGTTAGAAGGATATATAGTGCTTAGTTCGGTAGGTGGCGGATAGCCCCCAGTTCATTGTTTTAGGCCAGTGTCTGTATGATAAATACTTGTACCGGATCCTGTCTGTATGGTCAGTTGTTTGTATCAAACGTGTGTTAATGTATTTTGCGTGAGGCGGTTTGGATATATGTGTTTTTGGTTCGTAGTTTGATTGTGTTTGGCTTTTTTTTTTTGTGTTGTGTTTCGGAGAAGCACAGTCAACGGTTGATTCCTCATTCGATGATGCCTCGACATTTGCTCCTGCATCATTAGTGTAGAAAACAGGGAAAAGGTAGCACATACCCATACACGTAAACACGCAAAAATATTTGTTGAAAACAAAAATAACCACAAAAATTGAAATTGTTTAAAGTTTTAAAAATTCCGTGACCAGACGTCACGTTTGGATTTTTCAAATGGAGTTGTTTTGAAATTTTGAGAAATTAATTCGTGTTTGAATTAAGTTGCATCGAATTTTTCCAAAATTGATTTGCAACTCGAAAATTAAAACTCAAACCGCCATGGATGAATTTCAAAAAAAGAGATTTTGTGAGCGTGCTAATTTTGATTTTTTCGAGATCAAGACTCGAATTTGCAAAAAAGAAAAATTGATGTAATGCTATCAATTTTGAATTTTGTGAATGTGTTGATTTTGATTTTTGCGAGATGAAGACTCGAATTTACAAAAGAGAAAAATTGATGTTATGCTATCAATTTTGAATTTTGTGAATGTGTTGATTTTGATTTTTGCGAGATAAAGAATCGAATTTACAAAAGAGAAAAATTGATGTTATGCTATCTATTTTGATTTTTGTGAAAGTGTTGATTTTGATTTTTGCGAGATCAAGACTTAGATTTGCAAGAGCAATTTGCGGAAATGCGAAAAAATTTCGAAATTTTTTACTGGAATAGTAACGTTCCGTCGCGGATCGGGGAGACTAGCCCTTCCCCCTAAAAAAGTAAGTGAAAAACCTGTATGTTTAAAGCTGCAATATGGAAAACGTGCTGGAGTTTCGTAAAACGTGAATGCAAGGAAATGTGAGTGTGAGAAAACACAAAATTTTCGGACGAGCCTGAAGAGGCGCAGGCCTTAAGGCGAAAAGCACAACTTGACAGGGATAAGTCAAGGTGTGGATCCTTAGAATCAGTCCAAAGAGGCGCGAGTCCCTCGGCGATGCAAGGGAGCTCCCTTTTTTTGGAAAAAGCTGCTGATTTTTTTTTTTTGGTGAAATGTGAGAGTATATATATATCAAGGACAAAAAATGTCAAATTTACAACTGGCAAAACTAGCAAGAGTATTAACAGAAACCGTTAACACTCAGATAGCTCAAGCAAACCAACATGTATGCAAATAAACTCAGCCTAAGCAGACTGCTGCCCAACAATAGGGTGTACACACCCCCATTTATTAAGCCACTCTCTGTCTCCTCTTTGCATATTCCTGCCTACCATGCTCCTGATTCTATGCTTAGCTTCCTTTCTCATGCGTTCAGCAAGGGAAGCTGGCCTTACCAACACTCCATTCATTCGTGCATTGTTCCTCTGTTGCCAGATATAGTAGCAGCAAGCAGTCCATATCATAGCATGAGCCTGAGCTTTCACTCCCATTCTCCCTGTAACACTCATATTGACATCTATTTTGAACCCGCACCAGATTTCTATATACTGCAGCAGCTGTCTATTGTAGTTACAGTTAAAGAACAGATGTTCCACAGTTTCATCAGCATCTTCACAAATGCAGCAAGTCTTCTCCTGACAGTATCCAATTCTATGCAGCTTTTCTCTGACATTCAGACCCTTATTCATATAGAGCCAGGTAATAACAGCATGTTTTGCTATATTCCATTTGTTCCAAACTGCAATAGACCAGTCTTTCTTAGGTTGTGAATGTCTAAGCCATTCATAACCCTGCCTAACTGTGTAACCAGTTATGTCATGCATCCATTGACTGTCTATATATGAACTCTTCATCAATTCTTTCACTTTGCAAATTTGTTTCCAAGCCCAAGCAGCATCAGCAGGTGGTTTATAGTTATGCCAGTCCCCATTTTTCAGATAAATCTGGTTGATCCATCTGATCCAGAGCCTATCAGCCTTCCCATAAATCCAGTCCACTAATTTAGCTATAATAGCTACATTCCAGGTTTCTGCCTTTTTGATCCCTAGGCCTCCCTCCTCCTTTGGTAGAGTAACTGTGTCCCAAGCAATCAAGGGTACCCTATGGTAGTCAGAACTCCCATCCCAAAGGAAATTTCTACATATAGCTTCAATTCTTTTGATCACAGCTTTAGGGATAAGGAAAATGCCAGCCCAATATGAATAAAGAGTATTCAAGACTGAGTTGATAAGCACAATTCTCCCTGCATAGGATAACTTTTTTGCCCCCAAACTTCGAATTCTATTGACCATCTTCTCAGTCAGGATGTTGCATTCTTTTTTGTTGAGTTTCCCAGCCTGTATAGGTACTCCAAGATATCTGAAAGGCATGCTACCCTCAACAAACCCAGTGACTTGTTGGATGTCATTTTTAAGCTCTTGTGTAACTCCATTGAAGTACACCTCTGATTTAGTATTATTCATGACCAATCCAGAAGCCTTAGAGAATGAGGAGAAAGCTCTAATCATCAGCATAATAGAGTGAGTATTTCCCTTACAAAACATTAGTAAGTCATCTGCAAACATTAAGTGATTCAACTTGATGCCCTTGCATAGAGGGTGGTATTGGAAAGGCCATCTGGCAGTAGCATAGTTTATCATTCTAGTGAGGTACTCCATGCACATTGTGAATATAAGAGGAGATATAGGGTCTCCTTGCCTGAGTCCTCTCCTTCCTTTGAAGTATCCAAAAGAGCTACCATTTAGACACAGGGAGAAAGATGTAGATTGCACACAAGCCATGACTCTTTGAGTAAAATTTCCAGGGAATCCCATTTTCTGAAATAATTGCTCCACAAATCCCCACTCAACAGTGTCATAAGCCTTCTGCAAGTCAATTTTGAAGAGACATCTAGGTGATACTGCCTTCCTGTTGTATAGCTTCACTATGTCTTGGCATATAAGGACATTCTCAATTATAGATCTTCCCTTGATGAATGCCCCTTGGTTTGCACTGATAAGGTCAGGAAGTATCAAGGATAATCTATTGCACAATAGTTTAGAAATAACTTTGTAGATCATATTGCAGCAAGCTATAGGTCTAAATTGCTTAACAGAGGTAGGTCTATCACATTTTGGGATCAAAGTGATATTAGTAGCATTTATCTGGTTAAGCAATTTACCTGTGTGAAAGAAATCTTTGATGGCTGCACATATATCCTCTCCAACAATTTCCCAGCTATCTTTAAAAAATCCACTAGTAAAACCATCAGGTCCAGGAGATTTATCAATGGGAGTCTCAAAAAATATCTGCTTTATTTCCTCACTAGTTATGGGAGTGTTCAGGATATCAACATGTGCTTGATTACAACAATTCCCAACCTGAATAACCTGGTTTCTGACCCTCTCAGTAGGTTTGTGAGTGCCTAACAGTTGAGTATAGTACTCAAGAAATGCATTCTGAATGCTCTGACTGTCCTTACACACAACACCATTTTGATCCTCAATTTGAATAATCTTATTTTGATTGCATCTCTTTCTGATGACTCCATGGAAATATGCAGAGTTACTATCCCCATGCTCAGTCCATTTTACCTTTGCTTTCTGCAATAGAAAACTGTCCCTTGCCTCTGTTAATCTCCTCAAAGAATCAGCAATTTTAATTTCCTGCTGGATCAGATCAGTATGCTGTGGATCTTGATATAATTTCATTTGCACTGCATACAGCTCCTTCTCTGCCAGTACAGTAGCATTTTCTATATCAGAAAAGCACTCTTTGTTTATGTCTTTTAACACAGGTTTCAGAGCTTTCAATTTTTTCACAACACAGAACATTTTATGCCCAGGTATCTCTTGCTGCCACACAGAAAAGGTGCTGATTTCATTGTATAAATAAGGACATTTATGCTTCATTGTTTCATCATCCGAAAAACAAAAACCATTTCTACGAAAATCTTCTCTTCTTCTTCCACAAAATACTTCATGGATACTTTTGAAAATAGGTTGCAACATTAGGGTCGGGATTTATCGCCTCCCGAGAAGTATCAACTCATTGTAATGAGAGTTGGTCAATTGTTGGTGCTCCGTTAAGTTAAGGTGCAATCCTCGTTTCTTCAAGTATGCTCTCGTTTTTGGGATTCAAAACATCATGTTTTCGTTCCCGAGAGGTGAAATTTGCCCTCTTGCCGAAGAAGTGGGTGCTATTGGAGGGTGGTCGAGTTGTACTCCGGTGCTTCCTCCAACTCGGTTGTGTTACAAGTAGAAGTTTGGTTCCATGTTGGGCTTGTCGATGAGCCAAGTGAACTACCTCCTTGCTCCCCATGGTGTGGATATGTTGGCTCTCATCAACATCTTCTCAAACCGCTTGGATGTCAATATATCGGAGGTGGCTAGGAGAAGGGCTAGGGCCTTTTGCGTTGTGCATGCTTACCTCCTTGTTTATGCTTTAAATAAGGAGGGGCCAAGATGGTATGGTAGCATGACCCTTGTACATGTTGTTGAGCAAACGGAGCACGGGTGGGTCCATCATGGTTAGTGCTTGGTGAGATCTTCCAAGCTTTGCATAAGAAGGGTTCTTGTGGAGAAGCTCCTTCGTTTGGATCTCCAAGGATCCTTCAAGTATGGCTCATGGAGAGGCTAAGTTATATTGAGCCTCCTGTCGATGGTTCTTCTTACTCCTTCCGTCACCTTACTATGAGGAAGAAGTTGTATGCGGATAGTTTTGCATCCACTGAGGCCTATTGGACCTCGAAGTTGGTGGAGAAGGGCGGTCCTCATATCCGTTGGGTGGTGCCGTGGTGGCACATAGGGTCCTTCACGGGGTTACCCGCTTCGGCCCCTTGTTCTTGGTGTTTGCTGGTTATGGGCTTGAACGTTGCTTCCTTCATTTATCCGAAAAGGCTTATCAGACAAATGGGCCGTCAACAAAAGGTGCCCGCTCAAGATACTCTTGTCCAAGAGAGTGTTTTTCGGAACTCCGAGTTTGTGGAGATTTTTGAGAGGTGGTGGGCCACTCGGCCGACTTGGGAGGTACCAAACCCCGCTTCAACGACATGGGTGACTCCCGCTTATGCCAAATGGTTAAGAGCTCAAACCTTGGAATAAAGGTCCAAGTCCCGCAAACATGAAATCGTCGATTTGAAGTATAGGTAGGTTGGTAGGGCCAACCGCGCCTTCTTTGACGACTTTGCCGATGACGTTATCCCGGATGTGGTGAGGCCATCGAAGAGGAGGAGCTTGGGTCCCAAAGAGATGGTGACTCAGGTATTGGCTCGACTTGGGCCGAGCATAGGGTCTTGTAACAGACTGGATGCCGTTGCCGTTGTGGATCCGTTCCGAAGAGGAAGCCCATGCTAGGTAGGCTAGCAAGAAGAACAAGGGGAAGATGTACCCCGAAGGCAAAGGCAAAGGCAGAATGGAAGAGTGAAGACCTCCATTACCCGTTTTATTATGTGTATTAGCACTTGTGTGTGTTTTATTATGTTGTATTAGCTATGTATTATTTGTTTTTGTGTTAGTATTACTATGTAAGATGTTTTGGTCGACGTTCTACCTTGGCAAGTTGTGGACTTGCTTAACTTTATTTGTTGTCAAGTTTGTAATCCATCTCATTATTAATGAAATAAGAGGATTACTTGTGTTAAAAAAACTGTTGCGAACATCTGTTGTTTCTTCCACCCATATTGTCAAGGAAATTCGGTTTGAATTATCCTAAACATTGCACATGTGAAGGGGATTTTTGTGGGAAGGAAGAATGGCTCTCTTCTTGTTCTTTTCTTTTTTTGTGGAAAAGGGAATGCTCTCCCTTTTCTGAAATTTGTATGGTTTATTGTTTTTTTTTTGTGGGGGGATGGTTGTATCCTTCTTGTGTGAGAAAGGATTGCCTACGTATCCACTTGAAGAGGTGAAATCAAATCATGCTCGTAGTTCAGGTGTTTTGTTCGTTTGTGCAAATGGACGAGGCCTTTGAGAGATCAAAGGCTGCTTGAAACATGGCAAGGTGCCGTAACTTAGACTCGATTAAACATGCAGCTTCAAATCAGAACATTTTGAAGAATTGACTTAAAAGGGAAATTACGGACACTAGTCATAAAACTAAGGAAAGGTTTGTTGGCTGGGATTGCGGTCACTAGTCATGAAACTAGGAAAAGGTTGTTGGTTGGGATTGCGGTCACTAGTCGTGAAACTAGAGAAAGGTTGTTGGTTGCTAAGGTTCAAGGGTAGTATTTCTTGAGTTAGTGTAGGTTGGGTGGGTTTGTGAAGTCTTCCCCGTCTAGGTCACTCAATCTCACTGTACCCCCGAAAGGATTTTCATGACTAAGTATGGCCTGACCCAATTTTGGTTTTAATTTCCCCCTCGGATCGACGGGTAATGGTGCTCGAACCAACTTGAGGACTAAGTCACCTTCTTTGATGTTTCTGGGTTTGACTTTTTTGTTGAATGCCTGTTATATATGTCGTTGGTATAGCTGGACGTTGTGCAAGGCGTTGAGTCACCGTTCATCTAAGAGTGTGAGTTGTTCGAACCTTTGACGGGTCAATTCCGCCTCAGGGACTTTACTTTCTAATAGGATACGTAGAGATGGAACGTCCAACTCTATTTGTTGTACTGCCTCCATACCGTATGCTAGGTAAAAGGGTGTTGCTCCTGTTGGTGCTCGAATGGAGGTTCGATATCCCCAGAGTGCGAATGGGAGCTTGCTCGGCCAATCACGGTAATTGTCTTTCATCTTTATGATGATGGTGACAAGAGTTTTGTTTGCTGCCTCTATCGCTCCGTTGGTTTGAGAACGATAGGGGGATGATCGGTGTCGTTTGATTTTGTATTTGTCTAACAGGGCTTGTGTTTTAGCCCGAAAGTGGGAGCCTTGATCGCTATGATTTCATGGGATACCCCATATCTACAGATGATATTGTCGTGGATGAACTTGGCCACTTGTTTGGCGGTCAAGACTGCATAGGATTGTGCTTCCACCAATTTGGTGAAGTAGTCGATTGCGACGAGGACTAAGCAATATCCTTTGGTGCCTATTGGGTTGACTTTTTCGACGATGTCGATGCCCCAGGTCGAGAAAGGCCAGGGTGATGTCATGTTGTATCAAAGGGATGGTGGTATGTGTTATATGTTGGCAAAGATGTGGTAATTGTAGCAATCATTGACATAGTTTCTGCAATCGGCTTCCATGGTGGTCCACTAGCAGCCTAACCACATGATTTTTCGGGCTAGCATCATTGCGCTCATATGAGGGCCACATTCTTCGACGCGGACCTCTTTCATGACTTTCTTGGCTTTATTGTGGTCAATGCAAAGGAGAAGGATCTCCTGGGGTGTTCTTTTGTATAGTTGCTCTTGGTTTATCACGAATTCTGATGCAAGTAAACGGATGGCTCTTTGTCCTCTTGTATCAGAGTTAGCAGGGAATTCGTTTTTGGGTTCGTAGTTGAGGATAGCTTGGTACCAAGGTTCGACATTATTTTCCTCGTATTTGTTGATGGCACAGATGTGAGCTGGCTCGCTCCTTCTCTCGACACATACATGCATGGACGTCATGTCGTCAGGTATGTTGACAAGTGCATCAAGTTTTGCTAGGGCATCGGCAAATTGATTTTCCTCCCGTGGCAAATGGAAGTAGTCGATTTGGTCGAAGAATTCGGCTTCCTGATTAATCTTACCTGGTATGGTGTTAGGTTGTCGCTTTGGATTTTACATGATCCAGTTTGACTGAGATCGGAACGTGTCCCCCTTCTAGTGATATTAGAAGGATTTATACCCCGAAGTCTCTCAGGTTTGATTCACCGTCGAAGAATTGATCCCATGCGTCGGTGTCAGCACAAAGGATGTGTTCGTCAAGAAGTGACCATGTGTTGGAGAGACATTTGTTGGAGAGCTTTAATTTTGTTAGGATCAATTTTGATGCCCCTTTTGCTGACGACGTGTCCCAGGAGTCTTCCGGAGGCGACCCCAAATGCACACTTCTGAGGATTTAGTCTCATGTTGTATTTTCGAAGGCGAGCGAAGAATTTTTGAAGGGCGCTGATGTGGACGTCTCTCTCTTTTGATATGATAATCATGTCATCAACATATACCTCCACCTCCTTGTGCTCATGTCATGTAGGAGAGTAGTGGCGGTTATTTGATAAATTGCTCCGACGTTGATTAAACCGAAGGGCATAACAGTGTAGCAATATTTACCTCCACTGTATAGCGAATGCGGTTTTGTGCATGTCTTCCTCAACCATTTTGATTTGGTTGTACCCAGCATCCCCGTCCATGAATGATAACAGGGCGTGCTCGGCGGTGTTGTCTACCAGGATGTCAATATGAGGTAGAGGGAAGTCATCATTTGGACTTGTTTTCTTTAGGTGTCTGAAGTCGACGCAAACCCTAATTCTACCATCTTTCTTGGGTACGGGGACTATGTTAGCCACCCAGTCAGATTATTCGGAAACTTTGATGAATCCGGCCTTATATTGTTTGTCTATCTCCTCCTTGATTTTCAGGGCCCATTCAGGGCGCATACGACACAACTTTTGTTTCATGGGTTTATCTCCGGGTTTAATGGGTATCCTCTGCTCTGCAATCTCTCTGTCAATCCCAGGCATGTCTTTGTAGGACCATGCGAATACATCCTTGTATTCGTGAAGAAGGTCGATGAATTGCTGGCTTTCAGAGTGGTCAAGGGTGGTCCCTATCCTAAGTTCTTGAGGTGCATTGTCGGTCCCTACATTGATGGGTTCGGTCTCCTCAATTATGGGTGTCCTATTTTCTCGTTTGTCGAGTTCTTTGGCTAGGTGAGGTGGGTAGTCACTCAAGTCAAATTCCTCATATTTGTTCAAAATTGCATTGCACTTAAATTGAGTCGAGTCGTAAGTAAACTTAGCATTCATTAAGTCGACCTCAGCGAAAAGCTCGGATAGGACAGATATCTCAAGGGCAGTCATAGGCGACACAGTGGAGGAGGTGGCCCTCTGAAACAAGCTCCAGGTTGCTACCTCCTGGGGGAGTAAGGGTGACTTTAGTTGACTCAGCCTCTGAGACAGCCACAAGTTTGTAATAAAACATGTGAAAAGGGACTTTGACCGGGGCGTCGGGAGTGTTAGGACCTAAGACAGACACTAACTTAGACTTGTCATCAGACTTAGGCTCAGACTCAGTATCGTCTTCACTTCCCTCTTTGAACATTAGGCCTTCTCCTGTTGTGATCTTGAGAATGCGGCCTTGACGGTCGGTCCACTTGACAGTCTTCCTCCAACCTTGGACAACTTTCTCTGAGTTAGCATCACATGTTAAGGCAGTGGGGTCGAACTGGTTATCTTTGAGAGCAATATTTATGATGTCCTCATAGTTGAGGTGCTTGATGTTATATTCTCCGAAAATGAGGCTCACGGCTTCCCCTTCTAGCAAAGGTGTCGATTCGGGGTTGGTCGACGCAGCTTTGGTATTGTTGTTAGGGATGAAGTAGCAGTCTTTAAAGACTTCTACGCCCGGGTGCTTGACCTTTGTCACGGGGTTGTAGATTGACTCAGGGAAGCCGTTGTAAAGCCCAGATTCTCCCTCGGGGACGAAGTAACCGTTGAGAGTCAAGTGGTAGGGGCGGAAGATGAGTCCTTGCTTTTTGCGCTTCCGTACTAGGAGACCCATTTCCTGGATGTCTTCATCGGTCGGCTTGTAGCCCAGCCCAAAGAGAATGTTGTGGACCTTGGCCTACTTCAGGGGAGGTAAGGTGCCTTTCAGCGGGTTGAGAGGTAGGCCCGGGAAATTATCCTAGCGCAATAAGATGCGGTTGACTGTGAGGTTCGAGAACGGGTCACAATCAAAAGGTGTTGCCTCGTCAGTTAGGCCATTCACTGCTTGGAATCGCCAAATCTTGTTGTCGTCTTCAATCAATTACTTGAGAGGTATCCCCTTCTTCATGACAGCCTTAATTGGGGATGCAGGAATTGTGATTGTTTTCTTGTTGAAGGGGACCTAGATTTTCTGATGAAGAGTTGAGGTGACGGCCTTGGCGGCATGAATCTAGGGGCGCCCTAGAAGCATGTTGAACGTCGCGTCGATATCGACCACTTGGAAACTGGCTTGTCTGTCCAGGGGTCCCGTTGATGCTCAGGATGATGACGCTTGCTACCTTACAACGAGTGCTGTCATAGGCGTGAACTCCTTGATTGATCGAGATTAAGTCAGCTTCCTTGATTCCCAGTCTATGAGCCATTTTGAGGGGAATGGCGTTGACTGCAGATCCGTCATCCACCAGGACCATGGGTACGTTCTTCTTCAGGCACTGCACAGGGATGTACAAGGCCAAGTTATGGTTGGCTCCGAAAGGAGGGATATCTTCGTCGGAGAAGATTATCGGGTTGTTCAGGTCAGGGACATCCCTGGTCATATGAGCTACCACTTATTCGGGTGAGGAGGTGGAAGGCCCTGTTAATTTCCCCAAGGCTTGAAGCAAAGCTTGCCGGTGCTCGAAAGATGTGGCAATTAGTTGCCAAATAGATATCTCGGCCTTGGCCTTTTGTTGTTGCTTAAGGATCGAGTTCTCGAAAACCCTGGGGTGAACGCCCACGTTCGGGACGATTTGGTCATTTGTTGTTGTCGGATTATTTGTCGTGTTGTTTGGATTCTGGTAAGAGCGTCCGAATAGGGTAAGGTGATCAATATCTTTGGCCCGTTTGCCCTTTCCCGAGATAATGTAGACATCATCTACGTCATCTTGCCAGACACCGTTGATTTTGGGGTCGCGAGGGTACCTTGGAGGGGTATTCCTCGGAGGATAGTTTTTGTGGGGGAAGTTTTTGTTGGGGTAGTTTTTGTAAGGTTGATTATTGTGAGGTTGATTGTGGTGGTGTTGATTATTATGGGGTGCATACCATAATGGTCGTGGGATTAATCCCTTATGGAATTGGGGATTTTGGGTACTTGGAAGACCCTCCCTTGGGCGTGGTGCTGGTGTTGTTGGGTTGAATATCAGCCGGTGGTAAGCATCCTCAAGTCGGTGATCCTTTCCAATAGACTAGATATGGCTTCTTCAACTTGCTGAAACAGGGTGAGCACTGTTGCGGTGCTAAATACGAAAAACCCGTCAGGGGTATCCTTTTCAAGGCATTCACCTCGTCCTCAATAGGCGGGATGAGGTGTGAGCAATTTAGAGTTGGCTCGTCATCGGAGATGGTGTGGATTTCCAAGGGGTTGCCTTGTTATTTGGTCTTGCTAGCGGAGGTAAGGGTAACTTTCCCTTCTCAATCATAACTTGAATGGTGTGCTTCAGCTTGAAACAAGTTTCTGTGTCATGGCCCTTGCCTTGGTGATACTGGCAATAGGCGTTAGGGTTCCAAAAGTGGGGTTTCCTTGCTTTAGGTGGGTCCTGAGTGGGCCCGATTGCCTACAGTTTCCCTTGGTCCATGAGGCTTTTAAAGGTGCTAGCATAGGTTGATCCCAAGTTGGTGAATGTCCTTTGAGGACGCTCGGTTTTCTTTGCAGTTGATTCGAGGAGGTTGACCTCGTCAATGTTGTTTGTCTGACCGTAGGGACGAGATCCAGTTGATGTAGACCCCTGATAGCCTCTACCTGTGGTCTTAGCTAGAATGCCCTTGCGCAGGTCATCTTCGATACAGGTCCCGAGGATCTGTAGATCCTGGAAGGTTTTGATGTTCTGATACCTCAGCAGGTTGGCATACACTGGGCAGAGATTGTTGACAAATTTCTCCACCAAGGTTGATTCACTCGGTTAACTGACCAATTAGGTGCTCACCCTCCTCCAACGGGTTAGGAATTCAGTGAATCCCTCTTTGTCATTCTGATTCAGTTCCTCAAGAGTGCGGGTGTTGGCTTGGATTTCGACGTTATCGGCGTATTGTTTAGTGAATTCAACGGCGACTTCGTCCCAAGTGGTAATGCACTTTGGGTCGAGGGAATAGTACCATTGGAGGGGAATCGGTTCCAAGGACGATATAAAGTGTAATACCTGAGATTTATGAGCCGTTGGGTACTCTATCGAGTAGGGATTACTCTGTCAAGTAAGTTAGTTTTGCATTCTGGAGTGGGTTCTGCCTGATGGGCACTCGATCGAGTAAAGCAACTCGATCGAGTAGGCGGTACTCGATTGAGTACCTTATTACTCGATCGAGTAAGTCAGGTTATATGAGTTTTTGGCCGGGTTTCATAACAACGCATGAAATGTTATATAAAGTGAATTCGTCAGTTCTTTTTACCTTTTACTCTTATTTCTAAACTTTTTACAAAAGAAAACAAACAACGACGTTCTCTCTTCACTCATTGCTATCAAATCCAAGGGTTAGAGTTGTCGAATTTCGGAGTTCTTTATACAGTTGAGACCGTCGTAATGTGGGTAAGATCCTTGTACCATTTTTATGTTAATTCGTTAGTTTTGGTTAAAACCTAATTGGGTGACTTGGGAGTGTTTGGGAGTATTGTTGATGATAGTTTGTAATTGTTTGATTATATGTTGATATGAGGTGTTTTCGTATAGGAATGCTTTTGATCCGCTGCTTGTGTTGATTTTGGTGATTGCATTCTATGTAGGATTTCCTACTCAGTTATTATTTACATAATCATGAGATAACTGTTGGTTGTTGGTTGTTGGTTGTTGGTTGTTGGTTAATGGCGTTTGTTAATATTGTAATAGAATTAGTATTGTTGATGCAGTAGTTGGTTTTTGTTGTTCGTGTGTGGTTCGCGAGGTGCGCCCTCGACTGAGTGGAGTCACTTGAGGGAGTGATTTCACGCCCTTGATTCGCCCCTTGTGGAACCCGCCATAAGAGGGGATGTGCACATTAAGGAACATAGGTTTTCGCTCGGTAAAGATGAGCGGGGCTTAGGTTGGAAAGACTGCGGTCCCCCACTGGCGGTGTGGATTATTGGTTGCGACTGGTAATATGGCAGGACTAGACCTTTAGGCTAGTCAGATGATTGGTGATGTGACGGTGTTGGAGAACTGTGTCTGTGTATTGTTGTTGTATTATCTTATATTGTGTATGCAGTAAATGACCCCGTTTAGATGTTTCAAAAACTGTGGTTATCCATTTAGGGATGGTGAGCAGTTATTGAGCGGGTATGACTTGAATGCGCGAGGGTTAGCTGGGGATGAGTCTCTATGAGTCAACTAGTAGTCTTCCGCTGTTATGTCAAGACATTTTTATTTGTTTAGTCGGTTTGTTTTTTGGAATACTTGTACCGTACTTTATCAGTTAGGTTTGGCATGTAATCACTTTAAACTTATTTATTTAAAGTATGTTCTTTGATGGTCTATTTGATATACATTGCCTCGAGCAACCGAGATGGTAGTATCTCAATGTGCTAGGGTGGTCTTAAGAAGGCACCTTGGTGTTTGAGGGTGTTACAAAGTGGTATGAGAGCGACGATTTTGGAATCTGTAACTAATGAACCTAATGAACTTAGAGAGTTAAATTGAAATGAACCCGGGTAGGAGTTGTTAGGAGCTAATGCAAAGGCTTGGGAGGCGTCCTAAAGTCGTGAACACGCCCTACAACTTTAAACCGGTCACTATGCGGTGTCATGGGATCGCTACCTGTTTATTGTTGTTTCATGTGCATGTGTTAGATGAAGTGTGTGGTTGAATGGATGAATTTGTTGGAAAAGATGGAAGTAGTAATTGCATGAGGATATGGAATTTATGTTGGAGCATGTCCATGTAACGAAGTGAATTTATGTTGTGGTTATATTAGTAACATGTGATTAGGATATGTGATGTTAAATATTTATGATTTTGTTTACGTAAAGTTATAAAAACTTGCGGGTAGTACATGATTGATAAGTTGAATATTGTATGAGCATGATGGATGTTATTGTTTGGCTTTTGTAGATAGTAACATAAGGTTAGGGATGCTGGTTTTACGAGTATCAAGTTGGATTTGTTTGCTTTGTTGTTGTTTAAGTTGTTTGGAAGGAAAATCAAGTAGTTATGTTGTCCGATTATAGAGAAGTTGTCTTTAAACTATTATAACTTGAGATGCATATATGATATTGATGTGATTCTACTTAGAGGTGATAACTTGTTCTTTTAGGATTCAAACAATAGGTCACACACCCAAAAGGACCAAGAAACGAGTTATATGACCGTTTTACGAAAATTGGACAGTGTTGAGAACTGCGTAGGGTACTCGATCGAGTAGCCCTTACTCGATCGAGTACACCTCTTGGTACTCGATCGAGTACCCCTTACTCGATCGACTAGCCCTGGTAATTTATTGTACGTGCTTCTGATCTTTACCTACTCGATCGAGTAGGCCGTACTCGATCTCGTGACCCCTATATTGGTCTTATGCTTATCTTTTTGACCTCCTTGCATGTCATAGTTATTTCAAAGATGTTCTTTTGCTTCTTTATGAATTGTTTTACATATGTATTGGTCCTGATGTGTAAGTTACCCAATCTTATGATGTAAGGAGTGGCACCTTATGGTGGGTATGAGTTTGGTGGGGAGGACATGAGTTATATGTGGTTGTGAAGGATAATGGAAAAGGAAAGGGAAGATTGGTGAGTTTATCGAGGCAACGAGCATGTTTGTGAGATGCGGTGAGTGATATAATCTCGAGTTTGAGTAATGTAAGGGTAAGGGCATATGAGGAAGGGCTGATGTAAATCTAAGAAACGTGAGAATGAAAAGATTGAAATGAGGGATGCGAATGGTGGTAACTTGGGATGTTTAAGGATTTATGGAGGTAGATAGTTATGAGTGGGTTGGTTAAGAATATATGTAATAGAAGGTCGTTGTAGAGGGATGGAAAAGAATGGTCTATAGAGAGATTAGATCGAGTTATGCCGCGATGTGGATTTATAGATAGTGACTGAGTTTGGGAATTTGGATTGTTAGGAGGTGAGCCTGGTGTGTAATTCTTTGGGCAATTAACAGTATTGAGGTGAATTTTTGGTTTTCTGGGGATACGAAAGGAAGATACAACTAATTGAAGAGTAACCGTTGGTTGTGTTGATTTAATGATGACAAGTGTGAGTGAGTAGCATGATGAGAGAGGATCAGTGATAAGAAAGAATGAGAAGATATTGATATGAATTAATAGAATTTGAGTGGTGGAGCAACGAGAAGGTAGCTGGATTACTAGAGAGTTAGGTAGAAGAAGGAAGGAGATGAATTATTAATTGGTAATATTTAGTAAAAAGGGGAAAGAAGGATAGAAGTAAGCTGAGAGAACTTTGACCGGAGTTAAGGAGCATGAAAGTAAGGAATCATGGAGATGTACGATAGCATCATGAGAGGGTGTGAGTTAGTGATTATATACGAGTTTTAAGACAACATGTTAGCCATGAGTTTCGAGGAATTAAGGAAAGTAAAAAGTTGGTAAAGTATTTGCACGATAGGATATTTTGGTGGTAAGTTGGGTGACGATACAATTAAGGACAGAATTGGGATGAATGCTGAGGTAAATTTTGTTGACGAATTTGATGTTTGTTAATTGGGATGTTAACCGAAATAGAAATGAGCTGTTATGTTTAGAGGTGAGTGTAAGAGATTTTTTATATGAAAGATGGTGGTGTTGTTATGTTATCAGTAGTAGTTAAGGATGACGTTAAATAGAGAAGATAATTGTCCTGAAGAGGCTGATTTTGTGGAGGCCGAATTGGTATAGATGGTTGCGAGGGAGTATAAGATGTGAATATAGGAGGCGTCTGCTAGTAGTTGTGTATTAATAGATGGTTACATTTGTCAGGAGGTGATAGTTATGCGAATGGGAGAATGTGATATGAGGGGCATACGAGTTAAGCTCGGGCGAGAGGTAACCTTTTTCAGGTGGTAACTTAAGTGATCAAGATTGGTTAGTTAGATTTGATTATGTGTCTATGATGTGTATAAGTGTTTGTGTGAGGTTCTGACCTCACAAATACTGGTATGGTGTAATAGTTATAAAGTCGTTATCTGAGTGTTCCACGCCATATGTTCTGTATGGTAACCTAATAGGATGATATTCAAAAGTGGTAATTTGGGTGATCTGGAATGGATAGTTATACTTGTATGTGTATTTATCATACATGTAAGTGATAGTGTGAGGTTTCGACCTCATGAGTAATTGTATGAATGATATTCATAAGGTTATTATCTGTTTATTCCGTTTAATATGTTGCGTGATGATCTAGTAATGCGGTTTTAAGGAAGTTTTCTTATCAAGGGAATCATACTGAGTCACTGTTTATGGGTTTGTATAAGTTGCGATGACTATCGATGTGGTTGTTGTGCCTCGGGTGGCGATTCGGGCACGGTACTTCGTGTTGTGATGCGGGTACTTTCGCGCTGCGGCGCGGCTATTGGTGACAATGTTATGATACCGTTATCGGTTGTGGTGGAGTAGGCGGGATACTCATGTGATGAGCTTTCGAAGGTGTATACCAGTTATATAGATTGTTGTTTTGTTTACTGTTGTTTCCCGTGACTTTCGGAATTAGACGTATAAACAGTTATTTGTTTATTGATGATTCTTACTAGTTTCGGCTTGGGTTTGAGGGTAGAGTATGATATGGAAGAGAGTTGCGCATGTGGTCGTTGTTGTCATAGTATAGTGATATTCTGTTGATGGGACGCAAATGCGAGAAATTGGTGGAGTACTTTTGATCTTCTTTTAGAGGAGGCATTGGTTGACATAGTAATGGTAAGTGATTTCTGGAGCATGTGTTGTACTGAACTGGAAGCTGCAGGTGGTTTATAATCTGCTATTAGGACAGTAAGTACGGAGTGTTGGAACCTAGTATCATGTTAAGTTATGGTGAGTTTTGCTGTAACAGTAGAAAAGAACTAGAGGATCTAGTGTGAGTG
Organism: Silene latifolia; assembly: GCF_048544455.1. Taxonomy (NCBI): domain Eukaryota; kingdom Viridiplantae; phylum Streptophyta; class Magnoliopsida; order Caryophyllales; family Caryophyllaceae; genus Silene; species Silene latifolia. Next base: position 80,894,502 of record NC_133527.1, on the reverse strand, counting down.
TGTGTAACATTGTGGATCGTGAGTTATGATTTTGGAGATAGGTGCATGTATAAAGAAATATATCTGATACCCGTCGTTGTGAGTACCAAAAATAAGATTTATAATTTCCTATTAAGACTAACCTAGGCTAGTGGTAACAGGGTCGAACCACAAGGAGGTAGACGTAATTTATAGCTGTCTAATTCTAGTCTAAGGTAACGAGTGTATGGGTTGAATTGAATTGGTCTATAGCTAAGAATAAATAAAGACAATAAACTAAAAAGATGGATTAAACAGATAAAGAAGGGGTACTAGGATGGTCGGTTCATTACAGCTTCGGCGGCAGCATACTAAGTCGGTCTGAATCAAACACAAGTGAGGCGGGAAAACAAGAGGTCCTCTCGGTCCACTCTTAACAGATAGCATCTTTCGATCTCGCTATAAGTCCCTAATATCACTAATCGACTCTCGTCCGAAAAGTGACTAACGGTCTAAACTATACCTATCTTTCGATCTCAGCACAGTTTAGTCATTTTAATTGGTGGTCTAACAACTGTCCCTATCTTTCGATCTAATGGGTCAGCTATAAATTAAGCATCTAACTGGTCGCATGCATTCGATTCGTTAAATACAACATTAAAATCAATTAAAACGAAAGGTAACCTCACGTGGTCAGTCGATCGACCAGGTATGGCGGTCGATCGACTGACACGCGAATTCAGTCCAAAACAATACTACGCCGCCTACGCTATAATTCGCCTACATCCTAGCACAATTGATTTAGCTACTCATACTAACGTTAATAACAACAATGAAATTAACGAAATAGACAGAAGGGTTTCATGCTTAAAACGAATGAACAAACAATTAACAATAAAGATAAATCGGTTTCGGGAGACTAACTAACAATTCCTATACTATCAATGCAATAAAGATGAACTGAAAATAGAGCAAGTGAATACCAAAATTGCAGAAGGATCGTAACGGAATGATTGAAATCACAACGAAAATCCAATGCGAAATAGTTTCCCAAACCCTAATTATTTCTAAAGAACTGTGTGTAAAACTTAATGTCAAAACTTCCTCCCAAAACTGATGTTTCTAGGTTACGTTATATAGCAACTAACGTAACTTTATTTCCTAAACCTAACATAACTTTGGGCTTCAAGATTCACGGTCTTTTAATTCTAAATCGGAATAGCGAGTTTGGTCGATCGACTGCTAGGACTGATCGATCGACTGAATAGCAATGAACAGTAGCTTCTGGAACCCGATGGTTGGTCGATCGACTGATGGTAGTGGTTGATCGACTGCTTGAGCTGCTACTTGACTTCTATAATCTCGTGGATTTGTCTTTTGGGCCATGAATTGCGCACCAAGCTCGTTCCTTAAGCGAATACTTCACGTCAAATGTAATGCAAGATACTCGGGGATGGATTTAGCTCGATTTCCGCTGGATTCTTCACATTTCTGCAATAATGTACTAAAATACGGGAGTAGACGGAAATAGGGAGAAATGTAGCATAAACTACATGAATGAGCTCTGAAATGCGTGTAAAATGGGATGTAAAACATCATATAAAAGACACGCATCAAACTTCCCCAAACAGAACCCTTGCTTGTCCCCAAGCAAGAACTAGACTCGATCTAATTACCTAATGGAACGAGTTCAATCTCAGAGCGAATTACAACATGTAAAGCCTAAACCAATTTAATGCACTAACCAACAATCAATTAGCAATGCGAATTATGCAAACGAGTTATGGAGTCGTTAAAACTACTCAACCGTCAACTGTAGAGACTTATCAAATTGGACTCTCACGGGTCGCTCAAATCACTCATAAGCACATGTGAATATATAAGAGGATAGAAAGAATTTATTTTGTAAAGACTCTCACCTAACTACGACCTATAAGAACATGCCTGCAGTCTAATATGAAAGCAATCTCTACAACCGTACATACGCATTCCAACCAACAAGAGCCCATGACACATGCCGAGGTATATATGTGGATATTTGAGGTATGGGTAAGAAGAGACAAAACATTTATGGAAAAGTGGAGGTACAGGTGATCAAGCTAGTACCGAAACGGAACCATATGGCAACATCCAACTTCTTGCTCAAAAACAAATGGAACGGTGCTATAGCAAGCACAAATCTCACAATCTCCAGGTATAAAAGTAATCAACTAACTCCCCAAAAAATATGAATAATACATGGGAGTAAAAATCGCCAAAAGATAAGGATTTTGAATTATGCGAATTGATTCTTTCTCTTTTTCTCGAACCTCAGTCGATCGACCAAAAGGGGCAGTCGATCGACTGCACGAACAGTACATAACTCTTTTTATCTTCTTTTCTCTCGAATCATCAATTTTTTTTTTCTTTTTCTTTTCTTCCTTTCCTCCTTTTCATCTTTCCAACAATATCTCAAACATGAGCATATGCTACCAAAAACTAAGTAACAATCCCAAGAACACAGACTACTAGCTTGACAAGGGCAGGCTAAATGTAGGATGTAGTAATGGGACAAAAAGGCTGTTTTTGGCAGTGTGGGGTTCATGAGCAAAACGAATAAGGGGAAACCTCTACCACATGTGTCAACTAACCACAGACCGAATGCGTACAGGTATTAAGCAGATTAAGTTCATATTTATGCACATTTATGTGACATGCCTCATAAGGAGTACTACTCACATTCCTAAATAAACTGGTCATAGATGTCACCAGTTATAGGCTCTAAATCTCAGAAATATGATGTAGCTTGCCAATTTTCAAAGTCAAGTCTGAAGTCCAGCAAATAATTAACGAAAACTCGTAGGTATGCATTTATACGATTCTACTAATAACATGTTAATCAAGCAAGGCTCAGGCAAAACAGGTGCAAAATGTAATATCATCCTTGAAATACTACCGTTCCGACTCGACCTATATGCTAAAATAAACGTGCATTTTATGGAAATTTTTGAAATTTTTCAATTTTTTTGAATTTCGTATAAAATAAAATGAACAATGCAAAACAGAATGTAAACGTGAATGCAAGCAAATGATATGCGACGCAAAACCCTTCCCCAAACCAAATCGCACAATGTCCCCATTGTGCAAAATCATGTAATGAAGAAAAGAGAAATGGGAATTTGCGGAAAAATAAATAAAAAATGACGTGAAGTGGAAATCGGGAACTTACAAGACTTTAAACGCAGCAAAGGAAACCTCCCCAAACCAGCGTGAGCTAGGAGGTTTGATGAGAGTTGATGCTACTAATAAGTACACGAAAGACAAATAAAACCCACGCATAAAATCGAGAAGACAATTTTGAAGCGGTAAATATGTGCACAAATGAGAAAATTAGAAGAAATAAATAATTGGACGGAAAATAAAGTGGAGTAGAAAACTCCCTTAAGTCCGCATATCGACCAAACACAGCAGGGGAGAGGTCGTGAACAGGTACAGCAGCGTCCTTGGTCGATCGAATAAGAACGGCAGTCGATCGACCAATGTGTCAGGAACAGTAGCTCCTGGAAAGTGCAACTACGTCGATCGACCAATGTAGCCAGATCGATCGATGAAAATCTGCTTTGTACTCCTTATTTCTTCGTATTTGCTCAATTACTTGAGCTAATGAGGTCTAAAAACCTGCAAGTGCACAATAATACGCGCCCAAAATTGCGCAAAACCCAGAATAAAGTCTCAAACGCATAAAATCCTAAGCAAGCAAAATAAAATTCGAAGTTTCGCGCACACAAAAGCAATAAAAAAGTGTCTAACAAAAGCAAATAAAATGTTTGGAAAATATGTGATCAACTAGTAGTTGATCAAGAACAGCCACGGAATGGCCCACTTTGTCGGCTTCTGGCTACTAGAGGTAGCCTCAACGGTGCTTATCTTAGCAGCTGCACCCTTCTTAGCTTCCACGTCCGTATGGCTCAACGGATCAACAATTTCATCATCTCCCCAGTCAATGACCTCTTCTTGCTCATTAAAGTCTAAGTCGGACTTCCGTGCCTTGACTGGTTCGTCATCAACTTCCTCATCAATGCCATAGCTAAGGCAACCAAGACCTCCTCTTTGAATGATCGGCCTCTTTACAGTTGGAGCAACTTGCTGTTCTTCCTTCCCCAAACCAGCTCCTGCAATATCAGAAATAGACAAATCTTCCTCCAATTTGTTCCCAATCTGGGGCGGAGGGGTTACAACAGGAATAGAGATAGGTGAATCAGGAAGCACAAAGTATGATTTCTTATCAGAAACCGTGTTACAAGTCACAGGCCACATGGGGTCCTTTTTCTTAGATGGCTGGGCAAAAACGATAGAATGCTTGCCCACTTTAAAAGTCAGGGTTCCTAGACCGACATCTATAACTGCACCAGCAGTGTGCAGAAATGGCCTACCCAAAATAATGGGAATATGGGCATCCTCAGGCATGTCAAGTACCACGAAGTCGACGGGGAAGAAGAACTTCCCTATTTGGACAGGGATGTCCTCTAAGAATCCTACTTGCTGGACCGCAGATCGGTCAGCCATCTGTACTGTCATATCTGTCACTGCGAACCTAGTATATTTGAGCTTCCTAGCTAGACTCAAAGGCATGACGCTTATACTAGCTCCTAAGTCACATAATGCCTTCTCAATAGAGAAGGTACCTATATTGCAAGGAACAGAAAAGTTACCCGGGTCCTCTAGCTTATGGGGTGCAGTATGAGACAAATAAGAGCATGACTCTTTGGTTAGTGTGACAGTATGCACATTTGCAAGTGACTTTTTATTAGACAGGAGTTGTTTCATGAATTTAGTGTAGGCAGGCACTTAATTGACCAACTCAAGGAAAGGAACTTGTACATTCAAACTACGGATACCCTTTTTAAATTTATTGAAAGATACCTGTTCCTTTGTCGGCACTAGTCGCTCTTGATATGGGGCAGAGAGAAGTACCTTAGCCCTCTCCTCTAAATCGCGCGTGCCGGTATCCGTGGACTTAGGCTGAAAGTCCACCACCTTCTCCTTATTGAAGCTCGAACCCTCCTCAGACCGTCTCAAATGTGAGCCATTAACCGTCATCGGATCGAACTTCGGAATCGGGATGGACCCATCAGCACTCGGGTCTTTCCCCAATACTTTCGGAGTTGTCGAACCCCAGAACAAATGGTCTCTCAAAATATCGGGCATTGAAGGACGAAATTTCTCAATATCAGCAGGGGTCTCAGTCGATCGACCACCTTGCTCAGTCGATCGACTGAGATGTACAGTTCTTGAAGCTCCTGTCACCCGCATATCAGTCGATCGACCGGGTATATCAGTCGATCGACTGATATACCTGGTAGACGCCTTTTTCTTTGAATTATTCGTTACAGCTTTGTTTTGACTCGGTTACGCCTCATTCTTTTCAGGGGCATCCTCGACCATAGCAGGCCCCTCCAGGGTAGACCCACTCCTCAAAGTAATGGCATTTAGGGTCTCTTTCTGGTCAGTTTGAGTCGGTAAGTGTCCGGGAGCTCGAGTGGTACTCTTACTAGCCAACTGAGCAATTTGGCTCTCTAGTAGCTTCATCCCGGCCTCTCTAGCTTGGGACTCCTTCAGCAGCAAGTTCTTAAACTAAGCAAAATCAGAACCATGGGATTGTTGTTGCTGCTGCGGCACATAAGGAGGTTTTTGATATTGTTGTTGCTTATGATGAGGGGGCACATAAGCTTGCTGATGCTGCTGTTGTGGGGGTTGAGTCGGATTTAGGACGTTCTGGCTACTCCACCTCAAGTTGGGGTGGACATTCGGCTCATAGTACGTGTTTGTCTGCCTATAGTGTTGAAAGGCAGCACAAGACTCGAAAGGACTGCGACAATTCTCTAAGACATGTCCCTCAGCTCCACATCTTCTACAGATGAAAGGACCGTCTGAAACAGCATTTACTTGGTTCATCCCACCTTTAGAAGCTCCTCCTAATTCATATTTGTCAAACCTTGCAGTGAGGGCTTCTAGTGCAGCAACAGAGGAAGATTCAGCAGCTCTCCTCTGGTTTCCTCTTGAATTCCCATATTCGGCCTTATGAGTGGCCAAATCATCGATGATCTTCCACCCCTTGGTCTCTCCCATGTTCTCAGTAAATCGGCCATTGGCTGCAGCATCCAATATGGCTCTCTGATCGTTGTACAGTCCATTATAGAACTGATTGCACAAGCTCCATTTTCGAACCCATGGTGCGGTATGGTTCGCACCAGTTTCTTGAAACGGACCCATGCTTCATGGAAGTTCTCATTTGGCCCTTTTTTAAAGCTCGTGATCTGAGCTCTAATGGCATTCGTCTTCGAGGCAGAGAAGTACTTTTTGTAGAATGCCAGGGCTAAGGAATTCCAGTCAGTGATCCCATGTGCGGCTCGGTCCAGATCTCTATACCACTCTCTTGCAGCATCACGAAGAGAGAAAATGAACATGGTCTCCTTGATCTGATCTTGGGTCACACCGGCCGGCGGGGGTATAGAGCAACAATAATCAATAAAAATCTCCATGTGCTTGGCTGCATCTTCATTTGCAGCTCCCCCGAACTGGTTTCTCTCAACCAGGTTAATATAGGAAGGCTTTGGCTCGAATTTTCTCGCCTCCCCAGGTAGTTCGGATCCTTTGTAGAGATTCGCATTTGTTGGCTCGAGTGACTAGCAATGGTTGCTTCTTCACCATAATCGGGATTTACGGAGAAGTACTGTCTCTCATTTGAAGAAGTAGAGGCAGGAGATGTAGGTGGATCTCCTTCGAACAGAGCGTTCTCGTAGCGGCTTGACAGAGTACTCAGCTCTTCCTCTGTCGGTAATACCCTTTGTGATCGTCTCAACTCGCGCAAGGATTTCTCGATCTCGGGATTTAATGGTACTAGTTCACCACCCTGTGACCTGCGCATAAGAAGAAACTACAAAAAGAATATAAGAAAAGTTTAAGGAACGGATGTCCCTTAAACTAAGAAAGACTAAAAATAAAACAACTAAAAATTAGAACTATTGCCTCCCCGGCAACGGCGCCAAAATTTGATACCCGTCGTTGTGAGTACCAAAAATAAGATTTATAATTTCCTATTAAGACTAACCTAGGCTAGTGGTAACAGGGTCGAACCACAAGGAGGCAGACGTAATTTCTAGCTGTCTAATTCTAGTCTAAGGTAACGAGTGTATGGGTTGAGTTGAATTGGTCTATAGCTAAGAATAAATAAAGACAATAAACTAAAAAGACGGATTAAACAGATAAAGAAGGGGTACTAGGATGGTCGGTTCATTACAGCTTCGGCGGCAGCATACTAAGTCGGTCTGAATCAATCACAAGTGAGGCGGGAAAACAAGAGGTCCTCTCGGTCCACTCTTAACAGATAGCATCTTTCGATCTCGCTATAAGTCCCTAATATCACTAATACTGACTCTCGTCCTGAAAAGTGACTAACGGTCTAAACTATACCTACCTTTCAATCTCAACACAGTTTAGTCATTTTAATTGGTGCTCTAACAACTGTCCCTATCTTTCGATCTAATGGGTCAGTTAGAAATTAAGCATCTAACTGGTCGCATGCATTCGATTCGTTAAATACAACATTAAAATCAATTAAAACGAAAGGTAACCTCACGTGGTCAGTTGATCGACCAGGTATGGCGGTCGATCGACTGACACGCGAATTCAGTCCAAAACAATACTACGCCGCCTACGCTATAATTCGCCTACATCCTAGCACAATTGATTTAGCTACTCATACTAACGTTGATAACAACAATGAAATTAACGAAATAGACAGAAGGGTTTCATGCTTAAAACGAATGAACAAACAATTAACAATAAAGATAAATCGGTTTCGGGAGACTAACTAACAATTCCTATACTATCAATGCAATAAAGATGAATTGAAAATAGAGCAAGTGAATACCAAAATTGCAGAAGGATCGTAATGGAATGATTGAAATCACAACGAAAATCCAATGCGAAATAGTTTCCCAAACCCTAATTATTTATAAAGAACTGTGTGTAAAACTTAATGTCAAAACTTCCTCCCCAAACTGATGTTTCTAGGTTACGTTATATAGCAACTAACGTAACTTTATTTCCTAAACCTAACATAACTTTGGGCTTCAAAATTCACGGTCTTTTAATTCTCGTCTGGAATAGCAGTTTGGTCGATCGACTGCTAGGACTGGTCGATCGACTAAATAGCAATGAACAGTAGCTTCTGGAACCCGATGGTTGGTCGATCGTCTGATGGTAGTGGTCGATCGACTGCTTGAGCTGCTACTTGACTTCAATAATCTTGTGGATTTGTCTTTTGGGCCTTGAATTGCGCACCAAGCTCGTTCCTGAAGCGAATACTTCACGTCAAATGTAATGCAAGATACTCGGGGATGGATTTAGCTCGATTTCCGCTGGATTCTGCACATTTCTGCAATAATGTACAAAAATACGGAAGTAGACGGAAATAGGGAGAAATGTAGCATAAACTACATGAATGAGCTCTGAAATGCGTGTAAAATGGGATGTAAAACATCATATAAAAGACACGCATCAATATCATTTTGCGGTAATGTGGAAGAGTAGGAGTAATGGTTATGCTAAGGATTTTATCGTATAGGTTAGATGGAGTGCATGATGATTGAGGTATGTGAACTGTTGGAGAAAGAGAGCTCTAGATATAAGAATGGTTGTAGGTGTTGAGGTTATAATGGGTAATCGTTGACATACGGTGGTGATGTGGATTATGGGAAGTATAGCAAAGGATCTGATATTAGTGGGTTATGAGGACGTAACATTTATCTTAAGAGGAGTAGGATGCGACAAAGAGAGTTTGATGGTTATACATGTTGCGGTATATTTGGCAGTTTGAGCCTTGGTGTAGAATAATGGATGGATTTATGTTATGGTCGATACTATTAAAGGTAATAGCAAGGCTTATAGTAGTATTATGTTTACGAGTGTGAGTAAACTTCAAGGACGAAGTTCATTTTAAGGGTGGTAGAATGTAACATTCCGTTTGGTGGTTGATCTTGCTTGGTGGATTGTTTTGATATTGGATTTGCTAGTGAATAATATGTTAGTGAGACGGAGCTAACGGCGTTTGTGGATGGTATTCAGTAGTGTATTGAGTTAGTGTCGAGAGGCTATAATGTAGTTGATACTATATCGTGAGCCATTTTACGGAGGTAGGCATAGTTGGTGGAGTTAGTGTTAGGAGTTCGTGTTTTAAAGGTTGTGTTTGAACTTCTGGGACGAAGTTCGTTTTTAAGGAGGGAAGATTGTAATACGTCAGATTTATGAGCTGTTAGGTACTCTATCGAGTAGGGCTTACTCTGTCGAGTAAGTTAGTTTTGCATTCTGGAGTGGGTTCTGCCTGATGGGCACTCGATCGAGTAAAGGCAACTCGATCGAGTAGGCGGTACTCGATCGAGTACCTTAGTTACTTGATCGAGTAAGTCAGGTTATACGAGTTTTTAGCCGGGTTTGATAGCAACGCGTGAAATGTTATATAAAGTGAATTTGTCAGTTCTTTTTACCTTTTACTCTTATTTCTAAACATTTTACAAAAGAAAACAAATAACGACGGTCTCTCTTCACTCATTGCTATCAAATCCATGGGGCTAGAGTTGTCGGAGTTCGGAGTTCTTTATACCGTTGAGACCGTCGTATTGTGGCTAAGATCGTTGTACCATTTTTATGTTAATTCATTAGTTTTGGTTAAACCCTAATTTGGTGAATTGGGGGTGTTTTGGAGTATTATTGATGATAGTTTGTAATTGTATGATTATAAGTTGATAGGAGTAGTTTTGGTAGAGGAACGCTTTTGATCCGCTGCTTGTGTTGATTTTGGTGATTGCATTCCATGTTGGGTTTCCTACTCAATTATTGTTTACATGATCATGAGATAGTTGTTGGTTGTTGGTTGTTGGTTGTTGGTTGTTGGTTGTTGGTTGTTGGTTAATGACATTTGTTTATATCGTAATTGAAATGGTATTGTTGATGTTGTAGTTGGTTTTTGTTGCTTGTATGTGGTTCATGAGGTGTGCCCTCGATTGAGTGGAGTCACTTGCGGGAGCAGCTTCACGCCCTTGATTCGGCCCTTGTGGAGCCCGCCACAAGAGGGGATGTGCACATTAAGGAACATGGCTTTTCGCTCGATAAAGATGAGCGGGGCTTAGGTGGGAAAGGTTGCGGTCCCCCACTGGCGGTGTGAATTAATGGTTACGACTGGTAATCTGGCAGGGCTAGACCTTCAGGCTAGTCAGATGATTGGGGATGTGACGGTATTGGAGAATTGTGTATGTGTATTGTTGTTGTATTATTTTATATTGTGTATGCAGTAACTGACCCCGTTTAATTATTTTAAAAATTGTGGTGATCCATTCAGGGATGGTAAGCATTTATTGAGCACGTATGACTTGGATACGAGAGCGTTAGCTGGGGATGAGTCACCACAAGTCAGCTAGTAGTCTTCCGCTGTTATGTCGAGACATTTTCATTTGTTTAGTGGGTTTGGTTTTTGGTATACTTGTATCGTACTTTATAAGTTTGGTTTGGCATGTAATCACTTTTAAATTATTTATTTAAAATACGTTCTTTGATGGTCTATTTGATATACATTGCCTCGGGCAACCGAGATGGTAGCATCTCCATGTGCTAGGGTGGTCTTTGTAAGGCACCTTGGTGTATGGGGGTGTTACAGGAAGATCCGGGTGAAGAGTTCCTATTTGACCCCTTTGATGGACATGCATGTAATCCTTGAAGGCTCGGATGTGATTGAGTGGGTCCTCCTCTCCTTTGAACTTAGGTACATCAGTTAAGGTGAAGTTATCAGGCAGTTGATCCCCGACGGGCTCGAACCTTCAATTGTTTTCGAGGTGAATGTTGTTTCCACGGGCCAAGTGCTGCTCTTCCAAGAGCTTATGCCTTTTCTCAGTTTCGGTTAAAGGCAGACTATTATGTTCTCCGGTTTCCTTATTTTCCAGGGTGTCGATACGGGTCTCGACACAGTCCAAAGTGACCTTAAGGGGTGTGAGTAGGCTGGCTAGCTGAGCAGTTCTGAGATCTCTATTGTCGTCGTTGTTGTTGTTGGACGAAGCTAAAGATGGGACCATGGTTCTGAGGCATAAAATGGCTTACATTTCATCCCAATCAGACACGATTTAACACTAAACGCAGACAACACAAAAGACGGAAAGACATTTTTTACTCAACGAGACGAGGGCAACCGTGCATGGCGCCTCGGTGCTAACTCGATAGATGGTGTGACGGTGTTGACCAAAGTTTGACTCGCGCACAACGTAATGGCATGACGCCGTTGAACGAGTCTCGAGGTGAGACGACTCATAAGTACAGACCTATAAGTATGTTTGCTTTGACTCGGTAGACACGAGGCGGAATTATAGTGATGGACTGAAATTTTCGAAAAAAAAAATTTCAAAGAGATTCGTTTGTTGCTTTATGGACGGCTTTCGAAGAATAGGGATCTTCAAAGAGTCGGCCAGTTGAAAACGGTTGTCTTAGGTTTGTTTTCAAAAGACGGTTTGAGTTAAAGTTGTGGCGGCTTTGAAAACGAAGTGTTGTTTCTTAAGACGGTGTTTTGAATTTCAAAATCGTGCGTTTTAAAAATAGAGATTTGCAAGGTTTAAAATTGTTGTGATCTCGAGGACGGTGTGTTGTCCTCGGTATTTGAAAACCCTCGAAAAAGGTGTGTCATTTTCGGGTTTTGAAAAGGCCGTTATGTCGGCGCACCAAGTCTATTATGTCGGCGCGAAAACGGTTAAAAATTCGTATTTTGAAAGGGTCATTACGACGGCATAAAAAGGTGCTTTGTTGAAACAGTTTGTAAAAAACCAGTTTGAAAATCGTCATTACGACGACATAAAAAGGTTGAGTTTGTTGAAACAGTTAGTAAAAACCGGTTTGAAAATCTTCATTTCGACGGCATAATAAGGTTGCTTTTGTTGAAACGGTTGTAAAAACCGATTTGAAAATCGTCATTACGACGGCATAAAAAGGTTGCTTTTGTAACGGTTGTAGAAACCGGTTTTGAAAATCGTCATTACAATGGCATAAAAAGGTGTACAATGGTTGGTAAAAGACCGACGTTTGAAATGGGCATCGGCATGAAAAGGTGTTTTAAAGGTTTGGAAATGACACGGAAAGACATTTGATCACATAGCACATAAGCACTCACAGTTCATTATATTATGCATAATACTGACACGGGTTTTGGCTTAATAAGAGTGGTTACACACCAAGCGATCAATCACCGATTTTCGAGAGGGATACCAATCCAACCAAAATGTGTAAGGAGGGTGCCCTAGCCTCGTGCACGAAGGAAATGAATGCCCTTTGGCGAAACGGAAATGTGTAACGCCAATGGTATACTTGACTCAATCAGGATTCAAAGCGCTAAGATAAGAAAACTCATGCCGACGGGACGGGCCAATTGGTCGGTAAAGGTTAGGTTATGGGCCCAGACAAGGAACCCGACTTATGACCGTAATATCAATTAATGCATTTCAACCAAGACGTCGTTCTAATCTCACCATCTAGGGATCGCAAAGACATAAGTGTCCTAGTTATCCCCAGAAAATTCGCCAATCTGTGGACGTAGGCCCACCTGGGCGCCAGTCGACGGACGTGCAGCAGTCTGAAAGCCACGCTCATCGGCGTAATAGATGCTTTCGACCGGATCGTTTTAGATCGCTCAGTTTTGTCTCGGTAAGGGTCTCGAAACGATGCTAGAGATGTTTGGAGTCGCCACCAAGCAACTATGGGATGCCTGGAAACCGTTCGAGTCCACTTTATACCTAGGTCAATGAAGGCAAAAAGCGGTGCTTGACATAGGTACTAAAGACATGGAATTATCCCTTTTTAGCATCCTATCGCTAGAATGACTCTCGTTCGCCCTAGATAAGTCGTCCACTATCCAAAGTTTTTGAGTAAGAGGTGAAGGTACGTATTGGTGTTGAACCATATAGTTTATATGTTTATGTTTTGATGATGTCAAGGTGCTTTATAATTTATATACTTGTTGCGCGTAATAGTTTGTCTAAGTATTTTAGATTCAACTTATTTAATACAAGCAACAAGAGAAATTGTGATGGAAGTATAGAATAGTCAAGCCTCTATTCAAGATCAAATGATTTGAAGATTCATTCAAGATTTATGTGAAGACGAAGTCCGTCTAAAGATTAATCAAGCTTGGATGATGACGTAGCCTATACTCGAAGATCTCCTTGAAGATTAGAATAGTATAGGTGATTATCTCATAATGATAACCAAGAATGAGTTTCTTGAATTAGTAAAGTTATAGCTTTGCAGCTATAACATTACTAGTAAAGGAGCTCAATGTTATAGCTCTCTTACTATAACATTGAGATGCTGAGTTTACTATACACGACATATAATGTTTTAAAATTGTTTTTAAAATTGTTTAAAGTTTATTTTAAATGTTTTGATGAAAGTTTTTATTTAATAAAGCCCGGTTTAGTGCGGAGTTCGGTTTTATGTTGGACGTTGACTAGTAGTCATATTGGGTCAACTTATGAGTTGGACCATGCTACTAATTAGGGTTTCAATAAAGCCTCTCTTAAAACCTAAATTCTAACCCATATATTAAGCTAGGGTTTACACGAGTCACGAGGCATATGAGCCGTGACATCTCGTGTAACCTAAGATGTATTTGGTAAAGATTTAATTCCTTAATAATATCTTGACATATCTTTTATATCTTACTTAATAGATTTGTTTATGATAAAAGATATTCTTGATTTAGGAAATCTGATCATATCTTAGAATTTATAGTAAAGATAATATTTGAATAAGATTATATTCCATCTTTTGGAATATTCTTTATTATCTTTTAGGCTTTTAGGAAAGAAATAATAGAAGATATGATTTGTTAATATATCTCCTATTATTCGGCCATTAGGGTTTCTTTAAACCGAATTGCCTTGCTCTTTCCTTCCTATAAATACTTTGCACTTTACCACATTTAAAGTAGAGACCTTAAGCATAAAAACTGATTTTAATTTTACAAAGAAAACCGTGTGTTTTCAAAGCAGAAAAACCGTTTTGTTATTTTTCAAAGGTCGTATGTTTTAAACTCGTATACTCGTTCTTATTGTTATCATTATAAGATAATAGTGTTTATTTGATTTCTTACTTGTTCATTAACGTGAACCTTTGCGAGAATCATTAGTGCTTTATTATTAGCGTAAGTTAGTCACTCGAGTATTTAACGGTACCCATTGAGTTACAGCTAGAGTTAGTTGTACGAGTTGGGTTAGTAAATTTGTAATCCGTAGAAAGGTACTAAATTTATTAATCGAGAATAGTGGACGTAGGTTTCGACTTGTGAAACTGAATCACTTCAAAAACCGTGTGTCTCCTCTCTTTCGTTCGCTTGCTTATTTCGTTTTACATTCATTAGTTGATTAGTTAAAGTTTAATCAATAAACTTTAAATAATCAATTATATTCATAACAATCGAAAAAGCTTTCAAAAGTTTTAAATCCTCAATTCACCCCCCCCCCCCCCCCACCCCCACCCCCCGTTCTTGAGTATTTCGGATCGATAGACTCTTTAATTGGTATCAGAGCCTCGTGCTCTTGATTGCCCAACCGCAAAGAGGCTGATCTATCTTGTTTTTATTTATCTTATCGTTTTATATTCCGCTGCCTATCACGTGATAAATGGATTCCAAATACCTCAAGTGTCCCGTCTTTGATGGGAAGAATTATGGATTGTGGAAAAACATGATGTCTCACTATGTGAAAGGTCACGATTGGGAGTGCTGGAGGATTATCCAAAACGGACCGCACAAAATTCTTGTAGCATCCGAGGAAGGCACTACCTATAAAAAGAAAGAAGAGGACTATGTCGAGGCCGACTACAAGAAGGCCGAAAAGAACTCCAAAGCAATAAGTCTCCCGCAAAACGGAATGACTTCTACTGAGTTTGATCGGTTTTCTTCATGCTCTACGGCCAAGGAGATATGGGATGGGCTTGAACTAGCTTATGAAGGTACTTCCATTGTTAGGAAGCACCGAATAGATTTGCTTATGCAAAAATATGAGCTATTCGTCATGAAGCCTAATGAGTCCTTAGATAGTATGTCCGCAAGGTTTTCAAGCATCATAAACGAACTGAAAAACCTAGGTAGGAAATTCAGTACTGAGGACATTGCTAGAAAGGTTCTTAGGAGCCTGACTAAGAAGTGGCGTGCTAAAGTCACTGCAATGGTGGAATCACGAGATCTTGAAAACCTATCCTATCAAGAACTCATCGGTGCTCTCATGGCCCATGAAATTACTCTTAACAAAGATGACGCTAAACCTAGCCGAAATAAGAGTATGGCCTTGAAGAGCAAAGAAGTTGACTCTGAATTAGAGGATGAGACTGTTTTGTTTGCGCGCCGCTTTAAAAATAAAATTTTCGAAACAAACAAACAAAATCATCCTACAACAACAACAACAAGTCATTTCACAAAAAGGTTACTGAATCAAAGTCATCTTTCGCAAACAGAAGTTGCTTCAAGTGTGGAGAATCTGGTTACATGATTAAGGATTGTCCAACATAGGAGAAGATCAAGGACAAGACAAAACGTGAGAAGACAAGGAGAGAGTTCAAACAAGTTATGATGGCTTCGTGTCGGGGAGACCTTGACTCAAAAGATGACGAGGAATCTGAAGACGACGAAGTAGCAAACCTTTGTCTCAGCAGTGTTAGTCTTGACCTAATCTCCGATAGCGACGATGAAAGCATAATCTCACACTCAAACTATTGCTTTCTTGGAGAATCAGACGAAGATGACGATGAAGAGGTAAGTTATCTTGAGCTTAAAAAACGTGTTAAGAAATTGTCTAAAAGTGCTTTAATTGAATTCTTTGAACAATCTCTCGATAAGTGTCATGAACAGGACTTGGAGCTAAAAGATCTAAAGGAACAGATTCTCGAAATTGCAGAAGAGAATCATACTCTGAAGGCCAAAGCTAAGAAGTTAAAATCTAAGGTTATAGCTGAGAAAGCAACAATGTTAGATTCTACTATGGTTGAAAACAAGGAATTAGAGTCCAAAGTTATAGCTAATGAAGCTATATCTTCAGACCTAAAGCTTAACATTAAGCACCTTCAACCCAAAGTTATAGCCAATGAAGCTATAACTTTAGAACTTAGAAAAGCCAAAGAACTTTTGGAAACTAAGGTCACATATGATGAAGCAGTGATCTTAGACCAAAAGAAAGAGATAGATTTCCTTTCAAAGCAATTAAAGGAATCTAAGACCGACATGATCAATGTTAAGAAACAACATTCCGATGTTGTATTCCTTCTTAACAAACGATTCCAAGACTTTCGTGATAACTTTAATAAAGATAATGATGTAGATCACACGAAATGTCAAGAGGAAATTAAAACCCTAAAAGATCTACTTCTACATGCTAGAAAGGTCCATGATATGTGGGACGGTAGCACAAAAGTTCTAAACTTCCTAACCGATTAATCTGACAATAATATGAAAATGGGGTTAGGACATGAGTGCTACAGCTGTAGAGATCACTCTAAATGGAAATCAACACCTTCAGATTTTGATTTTGGAAAAAGGAAGTATGCTGATCTTCCTGAATATCTGATTTGCGATTACTGTGGTCATACGGGTCACATCCAAATCAATTGTGTCAAAAAGGCTCATGATATACGAAAAAATGCCGACCATGCTAAAACTGTTGACACGGTTGACGAGAATGATAAAACCCCCATTAATGAGCCTAACGAAGAAAGGAACAATAAATTTCGTTGGTTCTATGACATGGCCTTCGACTACAGCAAGAAACCTAGCACCTCACAAAACCCTTGTCGATCTCAACCTAGTAAACCTATTCACAAGGGAAATAGTCATGAAAGACATAGAGAAATTCCTAGACCAAGAGAAAACCCTAACCCTAGAACTACTCCCAAACCAAATAAACCAAGGGTTAGAAAAATGGTTATTAGACAAGTTTGGATTTGAAAAGATTTAGTATATAGAGTAACTAATCTTAAGGGACCCAACTTAGCTTGGGTACCTAAAAACTATATCTAATCCTTTCTGCAGATAATGGTGAAAGAAAACAATCAATGGTATCTTGACAGTGGATGTTCAAGACACATGACTGGAGACAATAATCTATTTCTTTCACTCAAACCTTTCAACGGAGGAAAAGTGACGTTCGGGGACAATAAAAAGGGAAAAGTAATCGGCATGGGCAAAATCGGAATTTCTAACTCTCATGCGATCAATGACGTTTATCTCGTGGATGGTCTAAAACGTAACTTGCTAAGCATATCTCAACTATGTGACAGAGGTAACAAAGTAGTTTTTCATACTGATAGTTGTCGCATTATTATTGAAGGAACTAGCAGTGTTATTCTTGAAGGCCACAGGAAAAGAAATGTCTATATGGTAGATTTAAATGATGTGCCTACTAACACCTTTTCATGCATGAAAGTTACACTTGATGATCCTTGTTTATGGCATAAGCGGTTTGGTCACATTAGCTCACTAATCTTGAACAAACTCAAGAAGTGGGACTTGGTTGAAGGATTACCTAAAATCAAGTTCGACCAAGAAAAGATGTGTGACACATGTGGAAGGTGCAAACAAGTAAGATCATCGTTCAAACCGAAAAGAGTAGTAAGCACAAATCAAGCCTTGGAATTAGTACACATGGATTTATGTGGACCCATGAAGGTAAGGAGTAGAGGAGGATCTAGGTACGTCTTCGTTCTTGTAGATGATTACTCAAGGTATGTATGGCCTATCTTTCTTCATTCAAAAGGCGAAACGTTTGATGAATTTGATTGTCTTATGAAACGTGTTCAAAACAGATATAAGACTAATCTTGTATCTATTCGTACAGATCATGGCACCGAGTTTGACAATCAAGCTTTCATAGAATATTTTAGGGTTAATGGTGTAGGGCATAACTTCTCTGCACCAAGAACTCCTCAACAAAACGGTGTCGTTGAACGTATGAATAGAACTTTGGAAGATATGGCTCGTACAATGCTTTTGTGTAGTGGTTTACCTCGTAACTTTTGGGCTGAAGTCATTAGTACTTCTTGCTACATCCATAATCGTGCTATGGTCCGACCTATTCTTAAGAAAACCCCTTACGAACACTACTACAGAATTCATCAAGGACATCAGTGGATCGACATCGGATATTTGAAAAAACAGATGTAATAAGTTTGCACATCGGACTTTTATAAAAGTCTGATGTAATTATATTATATGGACATCGGTTGTTATTTTCAACCCATGTCCATTATAATGGACATCGGATTAAATTACAACCCATGTCCATATAATCCTCAATTTGGGCGCAAAATGAAAACAATTCCCCCGCCCCAAATTATTTTCACTAGCATACTGAGTCAATCTATTATACTTACTCCATATCATTCTTTTTTTTAGACAAACGCAAACCCAAACCCTTAGCTTACTAATTGGGGATCCTAAAAAATCGACATCAAACTCAAAATCAAAATCCCCCAATTTCAATCCCTAAATCGTCATCTTCAACCTCCAGCTTCAAAATCTCAGCTCGAATTCATGTTTGGCCTTGTTGAATTCGTTCCACTAAGCTCCTATCGCGATATCCCATGAGAATCAGTGGTGAATTTGAGATGCGGGTCTTCATCTCCCTGCCAATCAAGCTCGCCAGTTTCTGCGGGTGCAAGAGGTAATGTTCATGCTTGGCTTGATTTCTTTGTTTCCATATATGATAAATACAAGCATTGTAATATGCATTTATCACATCCTTCCACAGAGCAGTCCCTGTCATCGCTAATCTCCAGTTACCGGCATCTTGAGAAGGGAAGGGGGTTCTAAGCAATAGCTCAATGTAATGAAGGACCTGTTTACTTCTTCGCTCTTTATTATTAGGTAATTAATCTTCCCCTATCATTTATATATTTATTCTCGATCATTTTATGGTTTATTTGAATATTTTACTGAAATGATTTTTGATTTGTTTGTAATTTTGACTGAAGAATGAATTATAGGGTTATAATTTAATTGATAATCTAATTGGGGGTTTATTATTATACATTGCTATTATTGTATTACATGCATTTATAGGCTTGCGAAGCTACTCGTTACGCTCGTAAATGGATGCTGCATAAGGCTGAATGTCTTATTATTATACATTGCTAAAAGATATCCATGGAAGCAGATTAAAAGTTAAAGGAACGAGCGTAAATGGATGCTGCATAAGGCTGAATGTCTCGTCCTTGCATGAAATAATTCCTTAAAGTTGGTGAAATTTTTACAGTCTGAATTCTCAAACTTGAATTTATTCTGTGTATGACTGTTATTTTCAAATTTCAGCCTTGCCGGTTAACTGTATCAGTCATGGTGCGCTTCTTTTTGGCCAAGACACCTCAGGACAGGGCTGCTGTTGATTTGGACACACACTACAGCCAGGTCAGCTACTTTCCTTGTCGGGTTATGCTGCAGTGTGAATTAATCTTATCTTATTAAGAAAATCAGCAGATGCTCTAGCATCTTATTCTTGTTGATTGAATGTTTATATCTATTCTAGTATAAAAACATGTTAAATGGAAGACAATTACTAATTAAAGCGTGTTATGGACACAGGATTATCTTGACAACTGTGTTGGGGAGAGCACAAGACGAGCAGTTTTATATCAGGTAAGAACTCTGAAAATTATATCAAGACGAGCAGTTTTATATCAGGATTACCTTTTTTTGTGACAAAAGAAGACCTGTTAATCTCACAACAATGATCAAAAGACATTATTTCTTCAGCTCTCTTATTTAGCATTTGAATTAGTACCAGGTAGTCAGAATATTCGGACTGAGGCATACTTTCTGTTCTTAGACCTAATTAAGATTCACAAATGGTTTGACACTTTTTTTCATCTTATTTCCCTTGTTCTTCCTCTTTTTCAAAATAATAACAACTTTGGCGCGAATTTGAAATCACGGCTCATCTTCAGCAACGGGAAGCGCTCTTAATATATTGCCACATTTTCTCTCAATTTTTTTTTAACAATGAACCATTCATTCAGAAACCCCTGTTAATATTGGGGTAAGGCTGTGTATACAACTATACATCAGCTTTCTTTAGGTGCCATTGGTGGGTCGTTTTAGTAAAAATCCTTTAGCATATTTCCATCGTTAAAGATGTTGGAATGTTTGACTGGGCAAGTTGTTATCGCTTATGGCATCTCATTGTAATTGTAAAATTACAATGAGAAGCTACTCGTTACAATGCGAAGCTACTCGTTACGCTCGTTCCTTTAACTTTTAATCTGCTTCCATGGAAAAGGTTGATTATTTACCGTAAATGTTGGTTATACTTATACGTATATTGTTATAGGTACTTGGATAGCATCGTGACCAAAGACAAATGTACGGGTACAATGGTGGGGAAAGAATGCGTTCTCAAGCACCGCAATGGCTGCAACATAATGTAAGTTGTTGCTTATTATGACGACAAATTCAATGTCTGATCAGCAATCACTTTTAATTGACAAAGTCATGTTATTGGTTTAATTGTTGTCGAGTTGTTGTTTTAGTGTGCTCGTCAACAAGGTGTTGTAGAATGCGGGTACTACGTCATGAGGTACATGCTGGAAATCGTCACGCGTTCTAATCCAACAAAAGCTATCAATGAGGTCAGTTTCGACATTATAGCAAAACTCGGTATTTTTTCAAGTAATTATCCTACTTTGACTGCTTTGCCTATACGCATTGTGGGCGAACTCACGCCAATTCAATGAGCTAGCCGCTGCCGCACCCTCTTCCCTTAATTATTAGCTTTATATAAAGCTGCCCTTGTGAGGCCATGTCCATTTGCCCCATTGTCATTAATATGCATTACAGGTTTTTCAAGACACCACGCCATATTCACAAGAAGAATTAGATGAGGTTCGGGACTTGTGGGCGAACTATTTTCTCAATATCTAGCCGTAGATAGCTAGCTAGCGTAGTAATGTATAAGGTAGTTACATTTTGAAAAACTGATTACATGATCTGCAAGACCATGTTATGTTGGTTGGGATTTGTTATGCCCTTTGTTGTTGTTCGTTAATTGTTGAATTCGGATGACGGAGACGGTTGCGTTGTATGTTGATTGGGATCGGTTTTTATTAATTGAAATTGATCATTTTGGTTGAATGGCAGTTGGCATGTTTTGTATTAATGTTTTGGCATTCAAATTGGTGTAATGCAATATGAATTGGCCTGCTCTTTTCAAATTTTTTTTTTAAAAAAAAAACAATATAAAGGACAGCGGATTTGTAAAAGTTCGATGTAATTCTAGCTTCAAAGGACATGGGCTTTCTATAAAAATCTGATGTACATTACACATATGGACATCGGATTAATTTTAAAATCTGATGTTCATTACTCATATGGACATCGGATATATTTAAAAATCCGATGTGCATATATTAATGGACATCGGTTTAAAGTCCCATGTCCATTACACCCCATATGGACGGGACTGAACTCTACATCGGCCTATAATCCGATGTCCATGTGTCTAGAAGTCCGATGTCCTTCATGATTTCTGTAGTAGTGGAACTCCTTAGAGGTCGAAAACCTAATATCTCACATCTTCGTTGCTTTGGGAGTAAATTTTTTGTTCACAACAACGGTAAAAACCGGTCAAGTAAATTCGACCCTAGGAGTGATGAGGCAATTTTCATAGGATACTCAGATCATAGCAAGGCTTACAAATTCTTCAACAAGAGAACTCTTTGTATTGAAGAAAGTGTCCACGTTATTTTTGATGAAGATAACGTGTTTGATAAGCCTTTACAGTATGAGGAAGAAGACTTGGATGGACCCGACTTCCGTCTTTCAAGAGATGATCCCCCGGAATTGGAATTGGAGGACAATGAGGTTGAAGGAACAAGTGATGAACTTGATCGTCCCTCAAAAGACAAAAAGGAGAAAACCAAAGTTATAGTTGATGATACTATAACATTGACTCAAAATAAGGACTCCCAAACTAATGTTATAGGTGACGTTACTATAACATTGAATCCAAATCAAGGTGTAGAATCCGAGATTATAATCGGTTCTAATACAACACCCGAATTGGATTCATGGGGAACTTCCTCCAATTCCGAGGCAAATAAAGTTGGGTCAAGCTCAAATAACGATGAAGAACCAAGTACTTCAACAAAGTGGAAATACAAGAGCTCACACCCCATGGACAATATTCTAGGGAATATTAAGAAGGGTGTTCAAACTAGACGTTCCTAGAATAACTTCTGCTCTTTCTACTCTTTTCTATCCATGATCGAACCAACAAATATTAATGAAGCTCTTGCAGAATCATATTGGATTGTCGCTATGCTAGAAGAGCTACAACAGTTCGAACGAAACAAAGTTTGGCATTTAGTTCGTAGACCAAAGGATCGATCTGTCATTGGAACAAGGTGGCTCTTTAGGAAAAATTAGATGTTGCCGGAGTCATTATCAGAAACAAAGCAAGATTGGTGGTCCAAGGTTATAATCAACAAGAAAGAATAGATTATGACGAGACCTTCGCACTTGTTGCTCATCTTGAAACTATTAGACATCTGATAGCATTCGCAGCACATAAGGGAATGAAGCTCTTCCAGATGGATGTCAAGACCACATTTCTAAATGGATATCTACAGGAGGAAGTCTTCGTTGAACAACCCCCCGGATTTAAGAATAGCAAATTTGAAGATTACGTCTTCAAGTTGGATAAAGCCCTATACAGATTGAAACAAGCAGCTAGGGCATGGTATAACAGATTATCAAAATTTCCACTTGATAGTGGATTCAGTAGAGGATCTGTTTATAAAACCATATTTCTAAAATCTGAGGGTTCTAACCTTTTAGTTTTTCAAATATACGTCGATGACATTATCTTTGGATCAACCAACCGAAGCTTGTGCAAATACTTTTTGGAGTTAATGACCTCTGAGTTCGAGATGAGTATTATGGGAGAATTAAAATTCTTCCCAGGTCTGCAAATACAACAAACTGAAGAAGGCATTAAAATCCATCAACAGAAATATATTAAGGAATTAATTCGAAAATTCGGAATGGAAAATTCTCATGCTATGCCTACTCCAATGGTCGAGAACAAGAAATTGACATTAGATGAAGATGTTAAATCAGTTGATGAAACTACTTACTGTGGATTGATTGGGTCATTGTTATATTTGACCGCAAGTAGACCCGATATTATGTTTAGCGTATGCGTTTGTGCGAGATATCAATCTTCTCCAAAAGAATCACATATGACGGCCGTAAATCGAATTTTACGATATTTAATTGGAACGGCCAAGCTGTATTTATGGTATCCGATGGAGTGTAACTTTGATCTAGTCCGTTATTCCGATGCCGACTACGCAGGATGTTCTCTAGACAAAAAAAGTACATTGGGTGTCGCCACATTTGTCGGACCGTGTATTATTACGTGGGGTTCGAAGAAGCAAAATTCGGTTGCCCTCTCAACTGCTGAAGCCGAATACATCGCTGCAGGACTGGTATGTACTCAATTATTATGGCTTAAGCAATAATTACGTGATGATGGTATTGACGTAGGATGTATTTCTATTTTATGTGATAATACTAGTGCAATAATATTTTCTTAAAATCCCGCACAACATTCACGTACTAAACACATTGAAATAAGACACTATTTTATTAGAGACCATGTTGAGAAGGGGAATATAAAACTTGAATTTTGTAGTACTGAAAAACAATGGGCTGACATTTTGACAAAATCGTTAGCTAGAGAACGATTTGAGACTTTACGGTTGGAAATTGGTTTAATCGGTGGTACCTAAGTTTCTATACACGTTCAATTTCTTTATGACTAACTAGTTTAAGTTAAGATTGTATGACTGTGTCCGTATATTGCGTTGCATGAAATAATTTCGTTAATAGGAAAATATTTATCATAATTTCTATTTGTTATTTAGAATTTATTTATCATACAAACTTTATCTTTTATCAACATACACCATATTTTGTTTGTTTCCTAATTATACAAAATTCCCACAAAAATAGCTTTACAAATTGCACGTATTATGCTTCCCATTCCTAATATATTCACCTAATCATACTTCCATAAATTATCTTTTAGTATATTCAATTGTTCACCTAACATCCTGTTCATACCTTAACTCTTGTCACTTACCAAAATTGATTAACTCTTTCCTAAACCTAAAAACCTAGCCTATAATTACCCCCCTTCCTTCTTTGTCGTGTAGACATATCCAAACCCGCACTTGCATAACTCTTTCTCTTTTCAAAATATTTACCATCATCTCACCATCACTTCCTTTACTCAACCATCAACATCACAATGAAGTCCAACCATGCAAAAACTCGATCATCAACCCGCCATCAAGAAAGCCGCCACTTTCACAAACCATCATCACCACTACCATCTCATGATCTTAACTCTCCTAGTTTTCCTTTACCTCAACCAAACCCAACTACGCCCTTGTTTCATGGTCGGGATGACTCGGTGTCCGAGGGAAAGAGACGTCACCTTTTCAAAGGGAAAAATAAGGTAGTTATTGATGAAGGTGAAGATATTGAGGAACCCGAGGTTGTTGTAAGAAACGGTGTTGCATGAACTTTGCTCCGGGATGTTTAGAAAACCGCCACAAAAGAAGGATTAAATCGTGTTCGGTTAACTCATGACGAAAGCATCCTTGTTTCTCGTGTTTTGAGGTATTATATCCATGTAGGAAGGTATTATCCCAAATCTTGGTTGATTAATGTTCCCGCTCTTAAGTTCTTTTTTGATTTTCTTGATTTTCAAGGGTGGGGTCACATTAGTCAATTTTCGGGTCCTATTTACCCAGTTGAAGTTGTTCAATTCTTTGCTAGTGTGTCGATTAAGAAAGGGGTCTTGCATGCGACGGTTAATAGTGTTGATGTGACGGTCTCTGTTTTGGATTTTTGCTCTGCTTTTTCGGTTCCCGATGATGGAATTGAAATTAATCCGAGTCTTGAATAGTCTAATGTGGTCAGTAAAAAGGAGAGGTTAGTTAAAAGGTACTTTGAGGAGGTTGGGACGGATGGTGGAATCATTGTTGTTCATCCTCTCTCGGCGAAAATTAAGTTCCTCTCAAATTTTCTATGGAACACAGTTGTGCCGAGAAGAGGAGGACGAGACAAGGTTTCGAGTTATGAGGCAATCATTATTTACTCATGGTTAGAGGGATAAAAAGTGAATTTAGCAAGTCTTGTTTTAAATCGTATCATCCAAACAAGTCTCGCGGTTACCAAGGAAAAATTAAGTACAACAATCGACCTTCCATATGGGATGTGGGTGTCTCGGTTGGTAGAAGTAAAACAAGTGGTGGGACGGGATAGCTACGGTGTAATTGAAAAGGATTTCATGTGTGATCGCTTGATTAAGCTTATGGGTCTTGTTGTTGATGGACCCGAGTTACTTCTTGTTAAGGATGTTGAGAAGATTCCGAGTGATTCGGGTTTGGGGCCAAAAGAGGCGACATTGGGAAGTTTTATGACTACTTTAATGGAGAAGTTTGAGGAGAAATCCACCCACTTGGCTACGGTTTTGTCACATGTTGGACCATCACGGTCTTTGGAGTCGGGTTTGGATGCTTCTCGGGTTTATTCTTGGATGGATGAGGTGGATAAGAGGCTAGAGGGTTTTGAACGGGAGTTGAAGGCAACCCGTGGGCAAGTGTTCCTGCATGGAGATCGTCTCACTTTTCTCACGAGTCAAGGTGGAGCTTTGGTTATGCACGGAAAAGCTATGGGAAACGATCAATCGCTAACTCTGCAGGCCACTAAAGTTTTGTCCTTGAAGATACTCAACTTTGAACGAAGTATTCAAAGTCTTTCTCAGCTTGTGCGGAGCTCCTTCGATCGTCTCGATGCCTTGGATCATCGTACCCGCCCCGACTACGTGAACCCTTGCAGAACCCGCAACATTTGATCTACCCTTGCCTTCCCTTTATTAGCTCTTTCTATTTTTAGCCCTTCTTTTTCATTTTCTAGTGGTGTGTTTTGCAAACTTATAATTCGGCCCGTTTCGGCATACACTTGTGGATTATGGCGCAAGTGTCTCTTTAAACATGTGTTTCATTCGGCCCATCGGCTTTAAACATGTTTTCTTAAGTTTGGTTGATACTTAATCCTCTAGATGCTTATAGTTATGCGTGCTAATATTACTTTCTATGACGTTTTATCTCTTGTCTGGTTTTATATTATTCTAGTCATTTTTGGTTTGTTCTTAACTTTTCGATGATGTCAAGAGGGGGAAAGAACGTCTATGGTAAGCATCTATGTTAATCGTCTTGATATTGCGTTGATCTTTATTATCTCTTAAACTCCTTTAAGTTTCGATTTTATGTTAATCGTCTTGATATTGCGTTGATCTTTATTATTAAGATGACGGTGTTATATTGAGGAGGGAACTACACAATTAGTCACAATTTTAGGAGAATTGCCATCATAAAAAAGGAGGAATTTTTTGAACTATATAGTTTATATGCTTATGTTTTGATGATGTCAAGGTGCTTTATAATTTATATACTTGTTGCGCGTCATCGTTTGTGTAAGCATTTTAGATTCGACTTATTTAATACAAGCAGCAAGAGAAATTGTGATGGAAGTATACAATAGTCAATCCTCTATTCAAGATTAAACGATGTGAAGATTTATTCAAGATTTATGTGAAGACGAAGTCCGTCTAAAGATTAATCAAGCTTGGATGATGACGTAGCCTATACTCGAAGATCTCCTTGAAGATTAGAATAATATAGGTGATTATCTCGTAATGATAACCAAGAATGAGTTTCTTGAACAGTAAAGTTATAGCTTTGCAGCTATAACATTACTAGTAAAGGAGATTAATGTTATAGCTCTCTTACTATAACATTGAGATGCTGAGTTTTCTATACACGACATATAATGTTTTAAAATTGTTTTTAAAATTGTTTAAAGTTTATTTTAAATGTTTTGATAAAAGTATTTATTTAATAAAGCCCGGTTTAGTGCGGAGTTCGGTTTTATGTTGGACTTTGACTAGTAGTCATATTGGGTCAACTTATGAGTTGGACCATGCTACAAATTAGGGTTTCAACAAAGCCTGTCTTAAAACCTAAATTCTAACCCATATATTAAGCTAGGTTTTACACGAGTCACGAGGCATATGAGCCGTGACATCTTATGTAACCTAAGATGTATTTGGTAAAGACTTTATTCCTTAATAATATCTTTACATATTTTGTATATCTTACTTAATATATTTGTTTATGACAAAAGATATTCTTGATTTAGGAAATATTATCATATATTAGAATTTATAGTAAAGATAATATTTGAATAAGATTATATTCCATCTTTTGGAATATTCTTTATTATCTTTTAGGCTTTTAGGAAATAAATAATAGAAGATATGATTTGTTAACATATCTCCTATTATTCGGCCATTAGGATTTCATTAAACCGAGTTGCCTTGCTCTTTCCTTCCTATAAATACTTTGCTCTTTACAACCTTTAAAGTAGAGACCTTAAGCATAAAAATTGATTTTAATTTTACAAAGCAAACCGTGTGTTTTCAAAGCAGAAAAACCGTTTTGTTATTTTTGAAAGGTCGTGTGTTTTAAACTCGTATACTCGTTCTTATTGTTATCATTATAAGATAATAGTGCTTATTTGATTTCTTACTTGTTCATTAACGTGAACCTTTGCGAGAATCATTAGTGCTTTCTTATTAGCGTAAGTTAGTCACTCGAGTATTTAACGATACTCATTGAGTTACAGCTAGAGTTAGTTGTACGAGTTGAGTTAATAAATTTGCAATCCGTAGAAAGGTACTAAATTTATTAATCGAGAATAGTGAACGTAGGTTTCGACTTGTGAAACTGAACCACTTCAAAAAACGTGTGTCTCCTCTCTTTTGTTCGCTTGCTTATTTCATTTTACATTCATTAGTTGATTAGTTAAAGTTTAATCAATAAACTTTAAATAATCAATTATATTCATAACAATCGAAAAAGCTTTCAAAAGTTTTAAATCCTCAATTCACCCCCCCCCCCCCCTCCGGCTCTTGAGTATTTCGGATCGATAAACTCTTCAATTGGGAAGCCCTTTAATAGGACACCCAATCCCGCCCGCGGCAGCGGTCTCAACTGATCAATCTTGGTTGGTTAAATGCAAAAGTTGATAAAACGGGTAAATGTATGAATGCGCATCCATAAGTTTAAACCTAACATGTAAAATTTTACTATGTCAGTTGTTTATCAAAATATCAAGTAATTGATGTCAAGTTGGATTTAATGTTGTTTTGCATGCAAGATGGAAATTAAACATCCATTTACCGAGTTAGGTTTATGGTGCATAACGTGATCCATTTGTCTTAGAAAAGTGTTTTGCAAATACAAAGTGTAAAATGTGGACTCATCAATCTGATCCGTCATGTATTCGGGTTAACCGAAGTCCGGGTCGTCCTAGACGAGTGCGGGAAAGGAAACATGAGCATCTCCAAGAAACCTATTGAGGCGTGAGCCATAGGGCGATGCAAGAGAGACTGTCCAGATTTGAAAACTGGAAATCAAAAGACCTGTTTAGGCGCGAGTCAGGCGACGACCTAAAGGGTGTCTCCTGGTTGCTTAAAATGTTTATGAAATCGTTTGTAAAATTATTTGTTAAAGGGTGTCGAAACCCGTTTTGTTGAAAAGGTCGTTGAGACAGCTTTTGTGCTCATATGAAGAACGGGACTTGAATAATCGCCATTATGTTGACAATAGTCAATGTCGGGTTCGGTTTTGCAAGCTTGACATGAATAATTTTGTAAGAAAAGATGCAAAAATATTTGATATGAACTAAATATGTTAAATTCATTGCTTTGTAAATAAAGTGTAAAATAATGTTGATGTGAACTAATTATGTTAAGTTCAATGCTTTGTAATTAGTGAAAGTTTATCAATGTACTCGGATTAAACTGACATGGTATGTGGAACCAAGGATAATTATGCATTATGACTAATATGGATATTTTGAAAATGTAAATAAATGAATAAAAGGCTTTAAAATACCCTTTAAAATGTAATTAACCAAATATTATCACCAAAACACAGATTAAACCGTCATGGTATAAGGAACCAAGAGTGAATATAATTTATGGTTAAAAATATATATCATAAAAATGATTTGAAACGGTAAAAACTGATTTTAAATAAGAAAGGAAAATGGAAATTAAAGAATGAACTCAAACACATTTGAGTTCTGACATGGGTAGCCACAATAGGCGCGAGCCAACTAGTTGTGACTAGGGGCTTCTGCTTCAGGTTAAAACTCAGTTTTGGCTCATTTAATCCGTATTTTGGACCATGTTATGCATGTTTTAGCATGTGAAGGTCATAAAAAAAGATAAAAGAACATGAAAGAAGAGGATTAATTACACCCTCATACATACATGCTAAGTTGCTTGACAAGAAATGGACGAAAGTGTAAAAACTTGTTGAGTCGGAAAAATCGATTTAAAACCATTTTTGTAAATTAAGGAGTGTTGCTTTGTTTAGTGATGGTGGAGTTGGTCGAAGTGGTTGGTCAAGCGATTTAATGCACGATGACGGTACCAAACAATGTGTAAGGCTCGTATTTTCGTTCGGTAGGTCGAAAATACGTGTCGTTTGTTGCCTCGGGAAGTCGACGTCTAGAATTTTAAGGGATAAAAGAGGGGGAGGATGCTCGCGTACCTTCAAATGGTGGCATTTGAGGGGTATTTATAGAGTATTGTGTGGTTATCTACGTTTTGAGCGGCGTGGCCATATAGGCTACTTGAAGAGGCGCGAGCATATCCGCGGGTCTTCGAGCTGTCTTGTCATTATCACGCATTTGGATTTATGGTTTGATCTATCCTAGGTTTTGGATGTCATGATTGTTGTACTTGTGGTCGTACTCACTTGGAGATTTAGTTTTCGGTTACTTGTCGTTAGGAGCACCTAGATCAAAACAATATTTATAGCTTCATAAACAATTCTACTATTAGTAAAGAGGCAAGTAAAGGTCGGATCCCAAGGGACGGGTATTGAAGTACGATTTTAAATTGTAAGTAGCGGTGTCTAGGGGTGTCACAATTTGGGGTTTGAAGTAGAAGATCACTAAACTAAATAGCAATAAAAGTAAACAAGCAAGATGATTAAAAAGGGATGTAAACAATTGATAAAAGGCACTAGGGTGTCATGGGGTCATAGGGGATTCATGGGAATTGATCATACAAACATATTCTTAAATTATAAGCAAGCAATTATTATTGTGATGGATCGAGTTGGTTTATATCTTACAATACTAGGAAGGTTTGGGTCCCGGAGCCGAATCGATTAGATTGTACAACACCTACAAGTCGACTTAATCCTCCCTACTCAACTATATGCATGGTCTAATGAGACTCGAGTTGGTTTATGTCTTACAAGTCTCATTGAAAAGGTAAGTGATGGGTAAAAAAAATGCAAGGATTCATAGGCTCGCATTTCATCAAACATAACATGTGCATAAGTTGAGATCACAACAAGCAAGCAAATAAACTATGAAAACATATTAAATTAAGCATAAATCATTCCCCATGTTGATTTCCCCTAATTACCCATTAAACCTAGCTAAGGAAACTACACACTCATTATCAAGCATAGCATGTTAACAAGGTTGTCATCACATTAACAAAGCAAGACATGATGAATAAATGAAGATAATTAACAATAATTAAAAAGGGATTAAGAGAATTATACCTACTAATGATTCCAATAATAAAGCAAAGAATAATAGAAGTACTTGATGATTGATTGGAAGGTTGTCAATCTCCCAATAATAACCCAAATAATCTTCAATTACCCAAAATAAAGGATGAACAAAAGAGAGATTAAGGAAATGAGATTTGTATTAAGACTTGATTAAAAGTTGATTACAAGATTAAAAAGAGATTAGAATGATATAAACTACACAAGAGATTGATAAGAAGAACATGATTATCTAATTAGACTAATGGGGTATTTATAGTGGGGATTAGGTACATAAATGAGGGTTTACTAAGTTCTTAAATGACGATTAAGTCCTTGAGGAATCGCTCCTCTCAAAAGTGATGCCGGTCTCCTTTTTGCCGGTCTTTCCGAAATATGCACATCCTTTATAGAACAAGAAGAAAAGAAAAAGTTGCTGTAACACAATCCGAGCGTCCAAGGCAGTAGGACGAGCGGATTGCCTGGCTGTTGGACGAGCGGATTCCTTGGTCGGACGCTCGGATTCTGGCCTTCTTGGACGAGCGTCCCGAGGGTCAAGCCGCTCGGATTCTTCGTCAGTTTCCTTCTTTTCTTCTTTTCTTCCTCCTTCTACCAACAATCCCCGGGGATCTTGTCGGAGATGCAAGGATCTTTCCTCATCATTGCCCATCTACTATAATATGTACAAAGGCCTTCTAGTCTTGTCTTATCTTTGATGCTTGGTCATTGAATTCAATCAATTTAGCTTTATTTTGCCATGAAAATGCAAGGTTTGCACTCCTTTCCTACCAAGGGAACAAAACCTTAAAGAATATGCAAAACAAAGGACTAAAGACAATAAATGACCTAAATATGCACTAAAAAGCATGGGAACAAGGCTAATTCGAGGACTTAATACGCTCAAATAATGGTCACATCAAATATCCCCAAACCGAACCTTTTGTGACACCCTCATTTTTAGCGTAAAATAAACACGTAAAATTTTACAGAAAAACTGACAGGATATGTTTGTAATTGGTTCAACCAGATAAAACCTGTAATTTCAAAAACTTTTCTAAACCAACCACAAACACTTCCAAATGAAGAGTGCCAAAACCTGCAAATACTAACACCCTAATTTACATAACATGCTAAAGTCGCGAGAATAAAGTGATACAAACCAAAGTAAGAGAGGGAGACATATGTCCCTTCAAAATATAAACACAACCAAATGTTTAAAGGTTTACTACAAAATAACCAAACTAAGTCCAAGGTTCTTTTGCTCACTAGCTCGTCTGTGACCCCATCTAATCATCATCAACCTGTCAATCGCATTTTATACAAACACGAAAGCCACAATTCAGTGGGGAGTAACTTCGAGTCCTCCCAGCCACGAAATGTCATATTTAATGTAACATGTAACGTAACATGTAAACCACATCACAAATAATCTAGATATCAAATATTCTAACAAGTGAACTCTAAACTGACCAAATTAAACTATCATGTGAAACATATAACAAGCAGTAATCCAAACTTTATCAATTGTAACCGGCTTGCATCTCACCTATTACAATTCATAAAATCACCATACAAGAAAGGACAATATATCAAAGACAGGCATAAGTTCTTAGTACGGTCAATAGTCACTCTGTAACTCGATTCTATACCACGAGGTAGGGAAGGTAATCGAACCGGTATCATGGCTCAGAGGTTCTATC
Source organism: Silene latifolia (assembly GCF_048544455.1). Lineage (NCBI taxonomy): Eukaryota > Viridiplantae > Streptophyta > Magnoliopsida > Caryophyllales > Caryophyllaceae > Silene > Silene latifolia. Next base: position 80,862,079 of record NC_133527.1, on the reverse strand, counting down.
AAAACATGGCCAAGACACAACACAACCCTAGCCTAAAATCTGCGCAGACCTAGACATGCGGATACACACCACCGCACCCAAGACCCACAATTTTTTTTAAAACAAAGTGAGTACCCTAAGGAGTCCACCAAAGGGTTGGCTAGTACTTAAGCTGACCACTTACCCTCAAAATAAGTAACGAGGTCATGCCCCAACTTGGATATAATCCCACCAAGTCAGGAACACAAAGGCTATTAAGCAGTGAACATATACTTGTCAAAGACTATAAAGTCCTATCTATGACATACACAACAACCTGCAAAAGTATTCAATACCAAATTCCATTTCAAGCAATATTAACAATATTAAAGGTTTCGGGGAATCTAAGGCCGTTTCAACAATATAAGAACCAATTCAAATCAACCAACAACATATGTGAAATAAAAACATATTAAATGGCCTAAAACAAGAATAAGGCCAATTATCCACTTTTCACAATAATTTTCATCCAACCGAATTTTTACCCGCAACCCCAGTCCTGCGACAGGTACGGGTTCAATTGCGGTGACCAATCACACAATTGGTCGACATCGATTGATCAAAGGGACCAAGGGCTCAGTTTTCGGCATAATCATCCAATCATTACAATTATCGCTATAAAATTCATTTTGAGCCTATTCATTACAATTTCATTTTATAACCTATCCTAACATGTGCCAACTACCAAATAAGCATAATTTTACCATTAACAATATATTTACTACTAACATAATCCATTTCAAAAGATTACCCATATGTTACTTATACTAAATATAACATTAATGCACCCGAAATGACAAACAACGCATGAAAAACCACGAAACAAGCAACGGGCCGACCCGGGCCAACCCCAAGGCAGCCGTGGGCCTGCTGGCCTGCCGGCCTCTTTGGGCCTAGTGGGCCGCCACCCCAAACCCTCCATTTCTCCATTTTTGTTCAGTTTAACATCGTCGAAGCATCAATTAGTATTCCCAATTCATTCCCATACTAATATGTGAACTTAAACTAACAAAAGACATGAATTAGACATGAATTTAACCCATTTTAACATGTGAAATAAACCACTCAAATAACATACACAAAATCACACAAAAAGCAAAGAATGTGACATTAATTCGTCGAGTAACTCGAAATATGTTACCTTAAGCTAGAAAAAGGCAAATAACCCTTGAGAAAACTCTAAAAACAGTAGCTACCCATCATCCTCTACTATATAGGAGTCCCCTATATCATCCTCATAATCTTCACCTATTAAAAACAACAAAAACACAACAATAATCACTAAAACCGAAATTATGCCCCAAAATCATCTTAAATCAACATAATGAAAACTGAAATTAAAACATACTAGGATGTAGATCTTGAAGAGAGGATTCCGAAAATATAAATTTTGCGAAAATCGGACTAGAAACGAAGAAGTTATGATGAAATTACGATTGTAAGATTATTTGATCATTTTTCTTTGTGGATTTCGGTCAAGATGAACAAAACAAGAACAAAAGAAGTCCTAGGAAGAAATGGGAAGGAGGAAGAGGAGGTGTGCCGTGGAAAGGAGGGAAGGAGTGGGGTATGTGGCGGAATTTCATTAGTCAGTTTTAGCTCGTTTCGACGATAATTAGAACCGTTCGTCAAATGCAAATTCCGACAATGCCAAAATTCTTAAACACGAGATTAAAAGAAGATTGAGCACTCATATGACCCATTTCCAAAATCGTTTGCCCAATTTTCAAAAGAATCGCCATTTTTCCCGATATGCCCTTATTTCGATATAAAAGGTTTTTACATGGTTTAAACTATTTTTAAACATTTCGAAACTATCAAATTAAATAATTTACTTCAAAATATAATAGAATTACATTTCATTGAATTATTATTACTTCAAATACATTAATTTTAAATTCAACTTGATTAATAAATTACCTTCGCAATATAATAACGGTCCGAAATTACGGGGTGTTACACCTTTGCTCATCCCGAGTAAAGAGGTGACAAAGACTAGGACCGTTATTTAAATTAACCTAATAGTATAGCCGATATGAGACAATTAGCGGGTTTCACTCCGCCCCTTCAACTCACAATAAGACAACCATGAGGTAGGATGCCTTCTTGCAAGGCAAGGTGGGTCTTGCCAAAATGGCGACACATCCAAACATTAAAGCACACAAAATCAACTAATGAATGCATCTACAAAAGAATAGCCACTTTTCTCATCTAAGTGGCGGAAATTATCTACAAGGGAATCAATTCAAGGGTGCACACTCCTTCATAGATGCAATTTCTTCAAACTACTAAGCCTAGAAGGATACCAATAAATCACCTCCAAGTTGTGTCAAGCTAGGGTACCTTTGTCCTCAATCGTTAAATGCTTTTGTCAAGAATAGACTCCCTATGGTGTTAGAAACACTGGAGGATCACGGAATTTCCCTTCTTGCCTAGACAAGAAGAAGGGTCGTCCTGTTGGAATATGTGTCCTCTGACAATAATGCGATCACAACTGTTGATCATGGTGATCACATGTTTAAATCTCATTTTAAAGAATACAATTGGGAAGTAATATTTTACTGTCAACTCGTCCACACATATCGGTAATGATTGGCTGACTAGAGTTTGACATTACTGTCGTGAGACGGTGGTGACTAGTTGATCCCCTTAGGTCATACCTAAAGGGTAACACATTTAATTGATCATTTAATTGATCGTATGACGATACGGGTCAATTAAATTATTTAAAATTGACGGACGACTTTGGAAGATATATTCACGTGTCTTATTGAAATTTGATTAAATAAGATACGGTCTAAGTAATCGAATTGTTTCATTACTTAGATGAAATTATTGTTTAAGGAAACAATTGCATTTGAATGAATAAATTATTATAAATACAAGATGTTGTGATTTATAATTGGTAAAATATTTTGGTACAAGTAATTATGAATTACTGAGTCGATTTTTGTATATGACGTATTTTTATTAATACGTTGATTTTTAATATGTTAAAAATACATAACAATTTTATGTGACATGTGACATGTGACATGTGACATATGACAATTTGACATTTTGACAAAGATAAAATGGAGTCCATTTTATCCATATAAACCGAAATTAAGGGGAGTATTAGAAAATTATTATGTTTATTTAGTAAGTGGTAAGCATAATGATTTACCTAAATACTAGCCATGCAAACCTAGTGGTCATTGTGAAGAACAACTTGTGCATGCATTGGCTCCTTCTTTTTCCCCTCTTCCACCCGGTTTTTGAGAATAAAACGACCTTGGTTTTTCTTCTTATTTTACCTAATATACACTACAAAATACTTTAGTGTATTATTCATTCACATCCATCTAAAAATAAGAAGTTTTAGAAAGATAAAAACCCTCCTCTTCGTTCTCTCTTAACCGAAAAATAGAGAGACCAAAATAATATTTTTGGGTCAATTTTTATACAAAATTAGTATTATTCTAGTAATAATAATATTAGTTTTATTAAGTTTTTATCTTGGGTATAATACTTTTGGGAGGGATTCTCTTCTTGAATCCTTGTTCTTCCATTAAGGAGAGCTCAAGAACAAGAGAGTAGGAGAACTCTCTTGTGCCCTTTGATCCGAAAGTCAAATGTAACAATGAAGATTTCTTCTTTATTTTATTTATTGTTTGCATGCATAAGATCACCATTTAATTTTATGACTAAACTAAAATATAACATATATGAATATGTTGAGTTTAGAGATCTAGTTTTCTAACACGTCCCCTCTCTACCATGCACAAAATTGGATACGATGGATAATGAGATCAATAGTATTTGATTTTCATTTAGGAGTTTGCACTTTTACAAGATGTGTATAAAATAATAGGCTATATTGAAGTCTTTATGCATGATTTATGATTTTTGGATGAAAAATAGCATAAATAGTGACTTAATTAGTGAATAATTCCTAAAACATACTCCATGACTAAGGAAAAACGTCACATGTTGCATTTTATTATCTTTTTCAGATCTAATATTGAAAAGTTGATGAATATAATTTTTCTCATGTTTTTATGATTTTTATTGTTAAATCCGATAAACCGCAACATAGTTTTTCCGATAATTTTACGAAATTTTAACCTAAGTTTTTTGAACATTATGAGTGTCATGGTATTTTTTCCAGAATGTTCATAAGTTTAAATTTTGAATTTTGAATTTATTTGGAATTTTTTGTGATTTATTTGAGGTTTATAGCATTTTTATTGTAATTTTAGGTCCATTAATGAACAATTTTAGTAATATGACTTAATTATGGTCAACTAGTTAGTGGAGACTAATTTTGAGTCCTAAGAGGTTAGGGTAATTAACTTATGCATAAATATGAATTTATGTATTTTATTGTGATTTAAAAACGTTGAATCACACAAATCCGTAAAAACCGTTAAATATACGATATTGGCTACTTAAAGGCGATTTAGCATAAAATTGGGCATGTTCATACATATTATAATGCTGCATTTTATTTATGATTGTCATAATTTTATTTTTTGTAATTTTTGATTATGTAATTTTTACTTAGTATGGCCTTAGTTTTTAATTGATATTACCCGAAATGTATGGGAATATCGATTCGGTGTAATTTATTGTGATCTCGTATCACTATTTTGTAATTTAATAGATTTATTTTATTTTAATTACAAATGAATAATAGGAAATTATGTAATTTATTATGTAATTTATTTATTCCGGAGTTCCATAAAGACGGATTTCTTCAAGAAGGCGATACATAAAGACGGTGTTACCTCGAGATGCGTGCTAATAACCGAAGTTCAAGGGACCAATGGAGTTGGTTTCCGAATATGTAATAATTAAATAGTTTTTCTATTTTAGGAAGGCCATACCAGGATTTATTTTTATGCTTTGCATTTTATTTATATGTCGCATGCATCGCTAAATCGCCATAACTAAAACATGCATCATCTTCTATCGAGTTTATCGACCGTGTCATTTACAATTATCGTAGTTCACCGCTTTAGTTCACTTAAAACGTGATAGATAATAAATTGACATGACCTCTCGCTAAAATAATTAATTGAGACTTAGCCTTACCAAAAAGTAGAAACCATGAAAACCTATTTCGTGAGGGAGTGCACTCGGCCACACCGGGGTACAAACCTTGTTACGTAGGGGAAGTGGGTGATAAATGTCTATCCACCGAATTCATGTTGATAAGGGTTTCATCGGCCACACCGTGCCCAAGTTAATATGGGTTTGGATCATGGACACATTTATTCGAAATTTGGATTGAACTCAACGAAAGTTTTTCGATAAGGGTTTTATCGACCACACCGTGCCCTTGTTGGATGTGTTTTGGGCTAAAGATAAAGTATTAATGTAATTTTATCGACCAAGAGTTCTAAAAGTAGAATCGATTAAAAGGTTAATCCACCGAGTTATATTGATAAGGGTTTCATCGGCCACACCGTGCCCAAGTTAATATGAATTTGGGTCTTGGAATCATTTATCTAGTTGGGTAGAGGTCACTAGAAAAATGCATAAAACTTGTTTAAATAATAATTTTTACGAGTATTATTATTATTGAAAACGACATTTGTTTTACTCCTTCTATTTTTGTTTTGTAGACCGTTTCTATTTCTCATAACAAAAGGCAAATCCAAACACCAACGCCACGCCTCTCACTAATACTTCATGGCTCCGATCCTTTATGGATCGATGTAAACTTGAAAAGAATGGGTCAAATTTCTTTGATCTCGACTTCAAAGAGGGCCAAAAGGTTAGCCCTCATGTGCTCAAATTAATGGAGCTAGTCGAGACCTTGAAGATTCAAAAGGTTGAAATCCCCAAAGAACTTGTTGTAGATAGGATTCTACACTCCTTATATGTTCAATTCCGGGTGAATTTTAACATGCAAGACAAGGACGTGTCTCTTGAATAGTTGCACAAGCTACTTGTGCAAGCCGAAAGAGACATGGGGTTAAATGTTAACCCACCTAAGGATGTGCTTAATATTAGCACCAAAAGCAAGGGGAAGTTTAAATGGGAAGAAAAATAAGAGGCAAGCTCCCACTTTCACCAAAGCTAAGTCTTATGAATCTAGCACTTCCAAAATCAAGAAGGGTCCTCTTGATAAATGCCATTATTTTAATGGTGTTGGACATTGGAAAAGAAATTGTTCCAAATACCTTGGTGATATTACGGCTGGAAAGATCACTCCAGTAGGTAAATGACTATCCTTTCTTTTATGTTTCTAATTCAACTATGGTATTGTGATACAAAGTTGTGATAATGTATCTCCCTTTTTATTGTAAATAGGGCCTCCACCAAGCAAAGACAAGGGAAATGAAAAGCAAGCTTGAGATACCATCAAGAAGCTAGGAATAGCTTTCATGGAGCTTCACTTTTTATTGTCTTATTTTAATTATGTTTTGGATTTTAGAACCTTTTAATTTCCGTGTTCGACATGGAAATGTATTTTGGATAATTGGTTATATTTGGATAATGGTGGCTTGGTTTGCAACCCATGTCACCCGTTTTATCATTTTATCCTTGTTCTAAAATTCATCTTTACATGCTTGCTCATAGAAACATATAATTATTCACTTAAAGTGATCTAATAGACAACTATAATGATGGGATTCATTATATGTCCACATGCTTAAGGCTTGTGTATGATCATTTATAAAGTGATATTAAGTTAATGAACTCTGTTAAAGGAATGTCAATCACCAAGAACACTTACAATATCAAAAACAATTAGTCAAACCATGAGATAGTTCTCCTTATAAAATCATTATTTGTGTCTCATATGCTATCTTTGAATCTCTAGTGTATTTATTCTAAAGATAGAGTGGGAGAAAACTGAGGACACAAACCACAACACATATTTGTGTACTTGTGTAAATGAGATCTACGCAAGGAAGAATGATTTGAATAAAGGTATATCTATTCATACGGTATACACGAATAGATGAGATCTATGGTCTCGAATAGATCTACATGACAAAAAGGACCAAGTGGAGTAATCGAAAGAATATGATCTCAAGATAACTACACGAGTAGACCAAAAGAAAGTTTTGGAATAAGAATGACTAATATAATCTTAACAAGAGTTTTTGATTAGTTTATGATTAATTTTGACCAATAGTTTCAATATTGATATTTACTTAAGAGCCTAAATGAATCAAAGTTACATCCTAGAAAATAAATGAGATTTATGACTAGAAGTTGCAAAGATTGATATACCGATATCTTCAATAACTAAGTTTTAACCACGCTAATGTCATTACTTAACCTCATTATGAAAATGAATTGGTTAAACCTCCTTCCGAAAAGGGTATTTTGAAGGAAGTGTATTAGATATTATTGATATTTAAATAATGACATTGCCTCGAATCATTATAAAATGAATGAGTTGGAGATTAAGATCTTTTTCCACAAGGTTGAAATTGAAACCTTTTCAAAATAGGCATTTTGAAAGGATATGATGGGAACATATATGGTTTCATCTAATAACTTTGCGAAGCAACATATATTCCAATTCTTGGAATGTTTCGATTGAGTAGTAAATTTCAAAACATGTGAAATTAAGGGGGAGTTTTGAAATTATCATGTGAAGACATGGAATTTAGTGGGAGCAATCATCTTGTAAAAAATTACAACTCACTACTCATTGAGAATGACGAGCTAATACTATTCTTTCACAAAAAGGTATTTGAGTTTTCAATTCTGGATGAAAATGGACTATGATTAATCCAATTACACATCTAAAGATGTTGGATAAGTATTGAGATATACACATCGAATCAACAAGAAACGTAGGTTATTCATGTAAATGAAAATGGAATTGCCATTAACAGTCATGGTCATTCATTGAACCTAAGAATGGTTGATCTCATGATTATTAGTAACTAATGTTTCCGCCATTAGAATAATCATGCACATGTCCAATAATGAATCATGTGCATAAGAGCATGATGATTCATTGGCAAGCCATAGAAGAAACGTCATGAATTCGCAAGGAGAATCCGATGAGCGATTTCAGTGTTTGACAAGAATACTCTGTTATGTGTCAAGAGATTGCACATATTAAAATTCAAACAACACGTAAGGATTTATGAAAATCCTACGCTTTTCAGCTAAAAGGAGAAATAAAAATTTTGGAATAATACTTAGTTAAAGTAAGAAGTTACTCAAAATAATATTCCCTAATATGCTAGGACTTGTGTGAAGTGCTAGGCTAATCATCTTGACAAATTGTTGCAAGACTCTACAAAACATATACCTAGTGCATTGTGTGTGGGTGGAATACTTGAACAGTACAAGTTATATCATTCACCACAAATTCGTTTGTTATGTGATGATCGACAAGGAAGTTCTTTCAAGATAAAGAACCGAAACTGAGGTTGGGAACCTAGGTGTGTACTTGGTAAGGTTCATCCTATGAGAAGATAACATGAACGTAAAGGAAAATGCGATTATAAAAGGTTTGAACACATGGACACATGGACACATGGTATGTTAAACTTCTATTGCAATCAACAAGTGTTTACACACTTACGATAATGCATCACAAGGTTGTAATATGGTATTGACTACCCGAATGTGATGTCGACATTTGTCGTTTGAGTTATTATTAACTCACCTTATACTTTGTTATATCCAAACGGGTTGTAGAGACAATTGAACCCCGTTAAAGTGAACACGGATTTGCATTGTATTCGCCCATAGTCACTTACATGAGGTGACGTCTCGAAGTGACTAGAATGTGATGCGATTGATGGCAAGTTCAAGTGCCATGGAGTTATATGAGAATGACTAGTCGATCACATAGGCAGACTGTTAGGAACACCTTGTCGGGCCTTATGACCGCTTATAGAGTTCTGGCAAATTTATATAGCCTGGTTGTGGCGAGAGCTACTATAGTATTCTAATGCGTCGATTCTTTTGACTAAAGACTATTCACCTAAGATGGCACAGTTTCAGATTAACTTTGATTTGTGTTACTACGACCTTCGTAAATGGGGTCAAATGGGCATATTTTGGGTTATGATGGTTGTGGCTAGTCAAAGGGAATGAGTGCGATAGGAATTGTCCACCCCTAGTCAGGGTTATAACAATATCTCATGGCCACTCGAGGAGTAATGAATTGGAAATGCGTGGCCACGCTCGGAATGTATCCATGGTGGATAAATCCGGTCAATCAGTTATTCTCCAGATCGAGGAAAACCACTCTCGATATGATCACTTGCAAGTACGACCTAAAAGACACCTTGCATTGAGTGGGAGATAGTAATAGGACAAGAGAATTGGTGACGCACACTTGTCGAGGACAAGTGGGAGATTGTTGGAATATGTGTCCTCCGACAATAATGCGATCACAACTGTTGATCATGGTGATCACATGTTTAAGTCTCATTTTAAAAAATACAATTGGGAAGTAATATTTTACTGTCAACTGGTCCACACATATCGGTAATGATTGGCTGACTAGAGTTTGACATTACTGTCGTGAGACGGTGGTGACCAGTTGATCCCCTTAGGTCATACCTAAAGGGTAACACACTTAATTGATCATTTAATTGATCGTATGACGATACGGGTCAATTAAATTACTTAAAATTGACGGACGACTTTGGAAGATATATTCACGTGTCTTATTGAAATTTGATTAAATAAGATACGGTCTAAGTAATCGAATTGTTTCATTACTTAGATGAAATTATTGTTTAAGGAAAGAATTGTATTTGAATGAATAAATTATTATAAATACAAGATGTAGTGATTTATAATTGGTAAAATATTTTGGTACAAGTAATTATGAATTACTGAGCCGATTTTTGTATATGACGTATTTTTATTAATACGTTGATTTTTAATATGTTAAAAATACATAACAATTTTATGTGACATGTGACATGTGACATATGACAAATTGACATTAAGGAGAGCTCAAGAACAAGAGAGTAGGAGAACTCTCTTGTGCCCTTTGATCCGAAAATCAAATGTAAGAATTAAGATTTCTTCTTTATTTTATTTATTGTTTGCATGCATAAGATCACCATTTAATTTTATGACTAAATTAAAATATAACATATATGAATATGTTGAGTTTAGAGATCTAGTTTTCTAACACGTCCCCTCTCTACCATGCACAAAATTGGATACGATGGATAAAGGGATCAATAGTATTTGAGTTTCATTTGGGAGTTTGCTTCTGTTGTTTGTTTTTTCCCCCAATTTCTTGTGGCATTTGACATTTGAGAACACTTTCTTTTTGCCATTTCTTTTGATTTTTGGCTTTTCAACACTTGACAACTTTTCAACTTTTTGCATTTTCTTTTGAACATTTTCAAAGTCACCCCAATTAGTAACGAGGGTGCCTTATATTTGAAGCATAGGAGTTTGTATTTTTGTTACTCCTCTTTTCTTTTGATGCAATTTGCAAACTTTTTCTTTTCTTTTCTTTTCTTGAACTCAAATTTGAACAATTTCTTTTTGTGCCCATTCCCTTTGATGACAAAATGTATGGTAGAACATGTATGAGTGATAGTTGCATGGTTTTAAGGGTCACCTTGGAATAAACGGTAGCCAAGGAGTTATCACACTACAAGGTACTCTTGACTAGGCCTTAATCCATGGGTCAAAGGATACTAGCATGACACATCCTAGGGTGTTTTACAAATATTCTATCAAGCAAAGTCTTAAGAAGAAAAATCATCTACTAGGGCCTACATACACTTGTCAAGCTTCCCAAGTAGACGGTTTCACAAAATTTTTCTAACATGCAAACTACATGCCATGATGCAACTATCATATATACATCCTAATGCATATGATTCTATTAACTAATATGCCAAATAATCTAAATGTAAGTCCTAAATTCACATTGTTTATACCGCATCAATAAAAATAAAGCCACGTAGTCATTAACATAAAGAGGAAAAAGGAGATTGGAAAGATCATACCATGCGGTCTTCAATATCCTTATGTCTCGGATGTGGCGTAGTCGATCAATGTGAACAAGGATAGACAAACATAATAATATATACAAACAATATATACAAGACTACAATACAAAGGAAATGAACTTGGTTTTGGATTTTTCAATTTTTCAATTTTTTTTTGATTTTTTTCAATTTTTTTGATTTTTTTTTTGAATTAAAGTCAAGTTAGAATTTCCCATCCCCACACTAATATGGGCATTGTTCTCAATGGCCAATATGATAGGAAATTATGCAAGTATGATGCATGATTTCTAAACTAAATGCAAGCTATACTAAGCTACACTACATGATGCATGGGTTTTTGTTATGGCAGAGAGCGTAATTTAGATTACCTCCCGATGCGTATGCATGTACTTCCCCAAACCAAAATAGACATTATTTCTAACGTCTTAAATTTAGGGGTAGTTCATGCACACGAAATGCAATGCATGAAACTATGAATTGTCATTTTGGATTTTTCATGTGGGAATAATAAAAAGAACACCTTAATGGAGCCAAGGTGTTAGTCCTCCGTGTTGCTAGGACTCTCCAAACTATGATCAAGATAAAATAAAGAAAACAAAAGAAGTAGACAAACCATAAGAGTGTAGGAGCCTCCAAGGTTTGCTAATCCTCCATCATATCATCATCATCATCATCATTTTCCTCCATAGAAGTGGAATCATCTCCACTCCCGCTTTCACTTCCTTGATCTTCTTCACTTTCTTCTCCTTTCTCGATTTGAGCTTCTTCTTCTTCATCATTCTCTTGAACCTCTTGTTCTTCACCTACCTCTTCATCAACGACTTCATCATCAACATTCTCCTCTCCACCCGGTCTTTCACCACTAGATGTGCTTGGAAAGAAAACCTCCCTATCCGCCCAACTAGGCAAAGGACATGATGGATCAAGTAGTCCTTGCCTAGCTAAATAAAGGAGGGGGGGGATATTGGGCCTTGTAGGCATCTACTCGATCATTATATGCTTGTCGGTGCATTTCTCTCATGAGAAGGGTCAAGTAATCATTTCCCACTTCAACATCCTTGGGTTTGAACTCTTGATATTTTAATGGGTAGGGTGGTGTGACAATGGAGGAGGAAGGCTCTTCAATTTCGCCTCTTTGTTGATGAATGATATACTCGGCTTCCTTGGAGAGTGGTAGAAGGTAATTTGTTCGGTGAACACTCAGTCGACAAATATTTGAAGGCAAGGTGAATGATCTAGCTTCATCGGTTAGCCACCCATAGTTGGTGTCAAGAGGGTCATGCTTGACCCAGTTAAACTTGTTAATCATGGCGTCCATATCTATGAGATGGCCTCCTTTGACCGCTACATAAGTTTTGTCTTTGTTGAAGTTTGTGTCAAAGTGCTTGGCCAAATAGGTAACTAGTCCTCCATTCACAATAAAAGCGGTGCCCTCTTTGCCCAATCGACATTAAGCCATCTTTCAACCAAAAGCCTTAGAGCATTATATGGCTTAGTATACTTCCTTCCTATGTTCAAGGCCGGCTCAAGAAGAACAAAATCGAGCTTGGTAAGATGATTAGTGCCGTTTCTCGCTATCAAAGTATTTCCAATGACCTTGTGCGACACTCTAATGCCCGGATGGTGGACTAATAGAGCACGGCAAGCATGAAAGCTCACAAATTTATTTCCGAAAATTGCCTTCCAAAGTGAAGCGGGGTCATACTTTTCGGGGATATTATGATAGTACGGGGCATCACTAAGGCCTAATATCTTACTCAAAACATCAAAGGTGATGCGTCTATTCACATTTGCAAGACGAAACTCGATGTATTCTCTAGTCTCCACCTTAGTAACTTTCAATGAACTTATGAATTCCAAGTTGAGGGAGGGGTATGTCAATTCTCTCATGGTAAACAATTTACCCAATCCCATGGCCTCAAACAAGGCTTTGGTTTGCTCAAGAACACCCAACTTTGTCAAGGCATTATCACAAATGAATTTTGTAGGCATAATGGTCTTCTTAGCAAAATGGACAAATTTATCCCTATGGGAATCGGAAGTGAAAATTACCTCTTGATAGTCGGATAATTGAGCAATAACCGCAGTTGTTGATGTTGTTGCTTCCATAGGGGGATCATGTTGTTGAATTTCCAAATTTGCACTTGAAACTACAAAAGCCTTTGAAGCTTTCTTTGCTTGAAGGAGTTGTTGCCTTTTTGAAAGTGCCTTTGCCTTGAGTGCTTTTGTTGCTCCTTTAGTTCTTGCCATTGTTGATTTACACCAAAGGAAGGTTGAAATCTCCAATTTCTAGCTATGCTCAAATCGATTCAAGATGAAAGGATGTTGCTTTGTATCTCAAAAATCGATTCAAAAGTTGAAGATTTTGGTGTTTGAATCAATTGATTTTGTAAAAGGAGTGATTAATTTTTGTTGTGAGGAAGTTTTGATTTGATTTTGTTGAATTTGGTTGAGGAAATCTTGTCTTTAGTGATGGAGAGGATAAGGGTTTTGGGGTTTTGGGGTTTATGGGTAGTGTTTGAATGTTGAAAGAATGAAATGAATGAGGGAAGGGGGTTTAAAATACCCGAAAATTTCAAAACAGCAGGGGAAGACGAGCGGCTGGGGGCACGGGATACTCGGATTCTGCAAAAATACGCTTCAGGAAAACTCGCCTCAAGACGAGCGTCTTTCAGTGAAGACGAGCGGATTCAGCTATGTGGGACGAGTGTCTTTTCAAAAAGACGAGTGAATTCTCTTACAGGAACTTTTCTTAAAGTGTTGCAGCAAAAAGACGAGCGGATTCTCCTTAAGACGAGCGTCCAGAATCAGACGAGCGCCTTCTCAGGTGGGACGCTCGGATTCTGTTACAGACCAAATTTTTGATTTTTGCAGCTCAACAGGACGAATGGATTCCTCCTCAGATGCTCGGATTCCTGCAAGATGAGCGGATTACCCTTAAGCCGCTCGGATTCCTCTTGGACAACACGGATTCAGGTCCATCCGTGCACTGCATGACCCGTTTCATTTCCATTCTTCAAATCTCGTGTTCTACATTGTAGGGGCACTACAAAGGCATGAATAGCCTAAGCAATTGCTATCCCCATACTAAGTTAAAGCACGACACATCAATAAAATCATTAGTCCCTCCCTCACTTCTCTCAAAAATGATGAATATCTTGATCAAGGCACAAAAATCCAAAAATGACGAAAAATGCAATGTAAAAATTAAAATGCAAGTTAGGGAGTTAGAATATTTACAAATGGTGGTTTGGAGAGGACTCCACCAAACTCTCATCCTTAGTGAGATGTCATGGGGGCATGTTTAATGTGTTGTTGATGTTACTCAACACCTTGAAGAAGTAGTCGAAAGCTTGTTCATTATCATGATAAAGATCCTCAATAGATCTTTGCACTTGTTGTCCTTCATGATGGTCTTGATCGATAGCGTTGCCAATATAGGGATTGAAAACCCCTTCAAACTCATCATCCCAAAGACCGCAAACTTGGTCTACTTGATCATTAAAAATCTCTTGAGCTGATAGAGACAACTCTCCTCCTTTCTTGATTTGGCCAATGAGGCCATCCTCTTCACTTGTCATGCGTGAGCTTTTCAAGCTCTCTTTGTTGCTATTCTCTTGCTCTTTTGATGGAGCATCATCAACTTTCTATTTCCATTGGAATTCCGACTTCTTCCCATCATCCTTCCGGCTATAGTGATCAACCATAAAACATGGTTCATGCAAACGGTGAGCTCTCATGGTCTTATCAAGATTGAAAGTTATGCTCTCATCTCTCACTTCTAGAGTAAGCTCTCCATGTTTCACATCTATCACCGCACCCGCGGTGTGCAAAAAAGGTCTACCTAGAATGATTGGAATATTGGAGTCTTCTTCCATGTCAACAATGACAAAGTCTACCGAGATGAAAAATTTCCCAACTCTTGCGGGAAAATCTTCCCATATCCCTAATGGTGTCTTCGTTGATCTATAGGCCATTTGAAGTGTGATGTTGGTACATTTAAGCTCCCCCATCCCGAACCTTTTACTCACCGAATACGGCATAACACTCACACTAGCACCTAGATCACATAAGGCCTTGTTAATCGTGGTGTTGCCAATGGTACACGGTATTGAGAAGCTTCCCGGATCTTTAAGTTTCGGAGGTGAACTCCCTTGAAGGATTGCACTACTCACCTTAGTGAAGGCGATAGTTTCAAGCTTCCGGATCGACTTCATTTTTGTAAGGATGTCCTACATGTACTTTGCATAGGCCGGCACGTGATTGATTAATTCCGTGAAAGGAATCGAGACTTCCAAATTCTTCACAATTTCCATAAATTTTCCAAGTTGGTCATCAAATTTGGGCTTAGCTTGACGACTTGGAAAAGGAAGTCTAATCACACTGGGTTCCTTCTCCTTGGCCTTGTCTTCACTTTTCTTTGAAAATTCTTCCTTTGTTGGTTCTCCATCCTTGTAGTTTTGCACAACTTCTTCTTTGTCACTAGCTTCCACAAATTCATCTTCAACTTGCTTCTTTGGTCCTTCATATCTCGTACCACTCCTCAAGTGGATGGCACTAACCGTTTCATGTCTTGGGGGATTATTTTGAGGTGGTAATTGCCCCTTTTGTCTTTAAGAACTTGAAGATGCTAGTTGAGTCAATTGGGTTTCCAACATTTTGGTGTGGGCTAGGATGTTGTTGATGGTGATGTCCTTTTCTTGACTATGCTGTTGCATTTGAGTGAAAAACTCTTGTTGATTTTTTTGCATTTGGAGGACCGCTTTTTTAACATCAAAACCTTGGTCATTTTGTTGATTGTATGGAGTTTGGTTTTGGTAACCTTGGTTTTGGTTGTAAAAGGGTCTTTGATTTTGGTTTCTCATGGGAGGTGGGGTGTATGTTGGTTGAGGGTTTTGAACATTTTGGCTTTTGTATGAGAGATTTGGGTGGAATTTGGTGTTTTCATTGTAATAATTGGAATAAGGGGTACCACTCTTGTATGCTTAAAAAGCATTCACTTGTTCATTTGTTTCCCTACATTCACTTTGGTCATGTCCCAAAGTTCCACGATTCTCACATATCTCACTTGGGATTGATGAAGATGACGTCATGGCATTAACATGATGCTTTGGTGATTTTGAGGCTTCTTCAAGTCTAGCCATAGCTTTTTCGAACTTTAAATTGATGGTATCAATGTGAGCACTAAGTTGAGCACCGAATTGAGTAATATAGTCCACTTCATGCTTTTCTCCTCTAGTAGCCTTGCGAGGTCTACTATATTGTGAATTATGGACCGCCATTTCCTCAATCTTGTTCCAAGTTTGATTATCGTCAACTTCGGTGAACATACCATTTGATCCCATGTTGAGAATGTTTCTTGAGTCTTCATAAAGACCATTCCAAAATTGTTGAACCAAGAACCACTCGCTAAGTCCATGATGAGGACATGTGCGACAAATTCCCTTGAACCGCTCCCAAGCTTCATACAAAGATTCTTCATCTGCTTAAAACCCGTAATTTGAGCTCTTAGAATGTTAGTGTTTTCTGGTGGGTATAACTTTTTGTAGAAAGCTAGAGCCAATTTCTTCCAAGAGTCAATTCCGAGAGTAGCCTTATCAAGGCCTTTCAACCATTGTTTTGCGGTGCCAATTAGAGAAAAAGGGAATAAGACCCATCGAATTTGCTCTTGAGTTACACCGGTTTGTGAAATCGCATGACAATAGTCACAAAAAGTCTCCATGTGAGAATGAGGGTGTTCACTAGCATCCCACCAAATTGTCTTCTTTCGACTAATTGGATAAATGCGGATTTGGCAATGAAGTTTCCGGTTAAATGTTGTGGTGTGGGAGTACCATTGGGTAGGTTATCCTCGGTTCGTAGGGAATGTGATGAAAATTTAGGCATTGTGGGTTGATTTTATGTTGGATTTTGTGTTGGGTTCTCCTCACCTTCTCTTGAAAAAGGGTTGACGAACTCAATAGTGTTTGGTAGAATATCTACAACCTCACCAATACCTCTCAAAGTTCCTCTAGCAAGTCTTTTATTGTTTGTCAAAGTTCTTTCAATTTCGTGATCAATGGGTAACAAGTTACCTTGTGATCTTCTAGACATGCAAAATATCAAACAACTTGAAATAATTAGAACAGACCTTGAGGAGTTTTACTTCCCCAAGGTAAAGAAAGACACAACTAATAACAATCTAAGAAAATCTAAATCGAGTTAACACCGTCCCCGGCAACGGCGCCATTTTTTGTCGTACTCACTTGGTGGATTAGTTTTCGGTTACTTGTCGTTAGGAGCACCTAGACCAAAACAATACTTATAGCTTCACAAACAACTCTACTATTAGTAAAGAGGCAAGTAAAGGTCGGACCCCAAGGGACGGGTATTGAAGTAATATTTTCAATAGTAAGGAGCGGTGTCTAGGGGTGTCACAATTTGGGGTTTGAAGTAGAAGATCACTAAACTAAATAGCAATAAAAGTAAACAAGCATGATGATTAAAAAGGGATGTGAACAATTGATAAAATGCATTAGGGTGTAATGGGTGTTGGGGTTGGTGTCCTTAACAGTTAGTGCAAGGACTTATAAACCTCTAAAAGGATCAAAGGGCATACTTTGGTATTATTATCAGTTGATCCACGTTTATCAATAACGGTTGGCTTGCTAGATAAGTTTGACGTTATTGTCATACAGATGGCGGTGATCAACTGGTCCCTAAAAGTCACACCTATAGGATACGTTCGAGAGATGTGACGGTATGAAAATACTGTCATGTAGATGCCAAAATTGACTAACCAGTTAGTCCGAGTTATTTGACTAGTAATTAGTCAAATACGTGATGTTGAGATATTATATTTAATACGGATTAAATATCATGGGCTAAGGCGAATTAACCAGTTAATTCGTGAAATTAAATATACGTGATTTATATTTAATTAAATGTATATTAAAATAATTATACAATACTGTTTTTGTCGGACACGAATTAATAATTCAGCTAACCCGTATTATTAGCCGATGCCTTAATTTCCGATAACCGATAACAGTTTATAATCAGACCGCGTCATATACATTTAGCCATTTGGGTTCGGATTACGAGTCAAATAGAAGAGGAAATGGAAAAGCCCATTTCCTCCCCATGGACTCGGCTTGGCCGAACTAGGAGAACAAAAGGAGAGCCTTCTCCTTGAGTTTAACCTAATCATCATTAGTGAAAGAATTAGGGTTTCAGAGATTAATTTTTCTCTCTGAAACTGAGATCTCTCATCTCGACAAAACTCACAACAGTTCTCCCTATATTGCAAGGCAATCGGAGAACACTGTTCTAGCACAAGGGCATATCTCGGACCAAGTCTTGGGTGCAACGATTAGGAGGGAATCTGCTTAGATTTCTGATCTTTACGCCGCAATTAAAAGGACCCGAGGTTGATTTCTGTACACTTATCGTTTCTATTGTTTTATCGTTTTATGACTATAAATTGCATGTAAATTTTGCGTTATAGTCCTGCAATTTAAGGGGTAGTATACGGATATTAACCCACAAGTGGTATCAGAGCGAGGCCACGTAAATTTTTATATGTGTTTTTCATAAAACGATTTTTGAAACGATGTTTTTGTGCTTGAAAACCCGTGCACGTATACGGAGAATTTGTTTGAAACCGTGTCATGTATTACACGGCAATTTCATCTTTTTCGTTTTGTTTTGTTGAAACCGTGTCATGTATTACACGGTTTTATCATCTTTCTCGTTTTGGTTTTATGCATGTTGTTGTTTTATACAGAGATTATAACAATATGTCATGTTTTATCAATTATCAAATCTGTTTTGATGCGTTTTGATCAAAATTTTAATTGATTTTATCTCGAAAATCAGTTTTCACGAGGGTTTGGGATTTTTCAGAAATTTTTGTACTTGATCGAATAAAGTTTCAATCGATCGAGTGTTTTTTCTGCTTGTTTTTGTTCGATCGAGTCCCTGATGTACTCGATCGACCCTGTGTCAAAAACCTTTTCTCGATCGAGTCCCTGTTGTACTCGATCGACCCCCTTTCTAAACCCTGCTGCTCGATCGAGTTGTCCTCGTACTCGATCGAGTAGTGTTGCTGATATAGGTACTCGATCGACCACCAGTTTAGTCGATCGAGCACCTCCTGATTAGCATACCTCTCGATCAACTTGCAGTTCAGTCGATCGAGCTCCCATCCCTCGATCGAGCACTTATGTCCCTGGATCGAGGGATTTAAATCTTTAGCAGACTTTGAAAATTTGTTTCTTTTGATTTAAATTTTCCTTTGGCTTTAATATGTACTTTATCCGGATATAGTACACTCGCTTAATAGTGAATCGGTTCACTCACGTACCATATAGTTGTTTTAAAGTGTCTTTAAAATGACGGATTATAATAGATTAAAATTAAATGATAGAAGCGGTTTTATCACACGAATTTTAATCATTAAAAGGTGGTTTGGATAAATTTAACATAATTACAGAATTATGTCACGAATGAATTTGTTTTAGTTGATGCATTTTTATTTATCGTTTTGTTGAATGCCGTGAATGCCTTTTAATTACGTATTTAATTTTACAAGCGATTGTAACTTAGTGTGGCCTTAGTAGAACGTGTTACCGTAATGATGGAACACGGTCTTGGTTGTATTTTGAGATCTTGTATCTCCGTTTTGGATTTTTCACTTGTAATTACAGTTTTAATTAGAATGTAAATAGGTTTATATTTGTAATTTTAATTGTAATTTTTGAGAAGACCAAAGACGGAGACCGGATGCTCACTCCCGCTACTTGGATCAAGATGGAACATCAAGACAAGCTTTTCGGGTCCAACGGTGGATTCCAAAGTTGTATTATGTTTTTTTACTAGGATAGGCCACACTAGGACTTTTTTATTTACGTTTTTGCATTCATTTATTTATTTTTCGCAACGATAATATGCATCATATTCCGCCTAAAAACCAAACCACCTAATTTATTGCATGAAAACTGACACATATAGAGGTCACGAGTTAGTTTTCATTGACATTCTCATGTCACACGTTTTAAGCCATCATCCAAATAAATTCATTCACGACAGACGCTAGTTATTCGTTCACTTAAAATGAATTATAATTTTGTTGATGGGATCTTCCTCGTATAAACCAAAATTGAGAACGGTCTTTATAGGTCAAACTCCAATGAGTCCCTTCTTCGTCGGTAGGCATACTATGACCCCTTCTACGTCGGGTAAGTTGGAACCGATTGACCTATTTTATCTCAACACTATGGTCACTCGTACGATCCCGTGATCATGGTGGACTATAGATAGGATTTACGGAAATCTATCGACCAAGAGTTCTTACGAAAGAATTAGCTAAACAGTTGGCTTATCAATTTCTTTGAAATTGAGTCTTGGGATCACTTGTATCATTCTTGAGGGAGATCAATTATGCAAGTGCGAGAGTCTACATGTTTAAAATGAATTTTAAAATAGACTTAAATCACCTCGATGAGTTGCTTATTTCGTTTTGTTTTTCTTTCTTTTTCAAAGTGTAGATCACGTTTTAAATCGCTAAACATCAAATGGCTGGTTCAAGTGATAACCCAATGCCAAGTGCCACATTGGACCGTGAGTCCTGGCTTAGGATCTTCATGAATCGGATGAATCGGTCTACTCGATCGAAGAATGATGGATCCAACTTCGCGGACCGGGAGGCAAAGATTACGGAATGCTTGCCCGCTGGCGACGGAAAGCTCAAATATCTACTTGAGCCCATGCCGCCACACCCAGTTCCCACGGCTGGAGCTAACGAGATCGCTACTTATAACGATTTCGTCATGGAAGCGGGTGCGATTAAAAACGTGCTCATTTTTGCAATGGAACCCAATTTGCAGAAACGCTTCATAGCCCAAGGTGCAAACAAGATTTTCACCACGCTCACTAAGGAATTCTCGAAAGCACCGAGAATCGTGACCTATGAGCATACCACTCGCTTCTTTGATGCGAGACTCGAGAAGGGCCAACCGGTTAGCCCACACATTCTCAGCATGATTGAGAATGTCGAGAAACCGGAGACCTTTAATCGTAACATCAGCGAGAATATTGTTATCGACCGTATTCTTCATTCACTCCACGATGGTTATTCGCAATTCAGAGCGAATTACTATATGAATGATTTGAAGAAAACTCCCCATGAACTGCACTCCCTCCTCGTACAGACCGAGAAGGACATGAAGTGCGGTGGGAGTTCGAAACAGGATGTCCTCGTTGTGTCAAACAAAGGGAAAGGTAAGGGCAAAGCTCCGGCAAACCTAACAGTAGGTAAGGCGAAGTTCAAGAAGTCGGGTTCAGGGAAGAGTGGTCTTGGTGAGGCGAGTAACTCATCAGGCATGACAAAGAGCAAGAGTGAAAACATGGAATGCCATCATTGCCACAAGATTGGGCATTGGAGACGCACATGTCCTGTTTATCATGAGGACTTAAAGGCGGGTCGTGTTAAACCTGTTGGTATGTCTTCTCTCTCTTCTACTTTTATTCATATGATTGAGATTAACCACGCAAGTTACGGAACTTGGGTACTTGATCCTGGTTGTGGTTCTCATCATCGTGTAATCATGTGCGGGGGCTCGAAACATCGAACCCCTCGTAAAGGGTGAGGTGGACTGCGTGTTGGGAATGGAGCAAGAGTAGCCGCCATCTCCAAGGGGACATATGTGATCCAACTTCCTAGCGGATTTGAGTTGTCATTATATGATTGCTATTATGTACCTAGTCTTTCTAAAAACATTATTTCTGTTTCTGCGCTTGATAAACTTGGTTTTTCATTTGTAATAGAAAACAATGCTTGCATTTTCTCATTACACGATATGATTTACGGCAAGGAGTTTCCATGAATGGAATTTATGTTTTAGATCGGACCAATGAAATATTACACGTAATGAATAAAAAGTTAAAGGTTGGTGACAAAGATCAAACGTATCTATGGCAATCGCTTGTATGGGACACATTAATGAGAAACGCGTAAAACGGCTCATCAAACATGGAGCTATCTCGGCCTTTGATTTTCAATCATTTGGCACGTGTGAATCATGTCTCATCGGTAAGATGACTCGGATTTCCTTCAAAGGTGTTGGAATGCGGCTGCCGACCTATTAGGGCTCATACACACGGATGTATGTGGTCCTATGTCAATCACCGCACGAGAAGGCTATAGGTATTTCATCACTTTCACGGACGATTTGAGTAGATATGGCTATGTCTATTTAATGAAGCACAAAAGTGAATCCTTTGAGAAATTCAAGGAATACCAAAATAGGGTGCAGAACCTATTAGGTAGAAAGATTAAAACACTGCGTTCGGATCGTGGTGGCGAGTATCTTTCTCACGAGTTTGATCAACACTGAAGGATTCGTGGGATTGCCCTACGAGTTAACTCCACCGGAACACCTCGGTTGAACGGTGTGTCCGAACGGAGAAATCGAACACTACTTGATATGGTTCGATCCATGATGAGTCACACGGTTTTACCTGATTCATTGTGGGGTTATGCTCTTATGTCAGCCGCTCTAATACTTAACCGAAGTCCGTCTAAAGCTGTTGACAAGACTCCATATGAACTATGGAAGGGAACGGTCCCTAACTTGTCCTTTATACGGGTTTGGGGCTGCGAGGCTTATGTCAAGTGGAGACACGAGGATAAGCTCGGCCCGCGATCGGTCAAGACATACTTTATAGGTTATCCTAAAGGAACACGCGGTCATTACTTCTATTCGCCAACCGAACAACGCGTTTTTGTTGCGGCTAGTGCGACATTCTTAGAGAAGGAATTTCTCGAGAATGCAAAGAGTGATAGAACCTTCGACCTGTCGGAGATTCCAGAACCAAACACCGAGCAACTATTGGAGGAACCAATTCCTACAATCCCGGCTGCGGTGAATATTCCTGAGGAACCTAGGAGGTCGGGAAGAGTCTCTATTCCTCCGGACAGATACATTGGTATGGTCGAGGAACATGACATAGATGACGTTCTACTCTTAACGAGTAGTGAACCCGCGACCTATAAAGGTGCCATGACCAGTTCTGACTCAAAGCTATGGCTTGAAGCCATGCAATCCGAAATGGACTCCATGTATGAGAACAACGTGTGGGATCTTGTTGACTTACCTGCTAAGGTTCGTCCCCTTCAATGCAAATGGCTTTACAAGATAAAGCATTCTGTGGAAGGTCGACAAGATATCTACAAAGCACGACTAGTTGCAAAAGGTTTCACCCAAGTGCCAGGTTTGCACTACGATGAGATTTTTGCACCCGTAGTTATCTTTGCGTTCCATTCGGATTATCTTAGCGATTGCCGCTTTTCATGACTATGAAATTTGGCAAATGGACGTGAAAACCGCCTTCTTAAACGGCTTTTTGGAGGAAGAGTTGTACATGGTACAACCCGAAGGTTTCATCGATCCTAAAAATCCTAAGAAAGTGTGCAAGCTTAAGCGTTCCATTTATGGACTTAAGCAAGCATCAAGGAGTTGGAATCATCGCTTCGACCAAGTGATAAAAGAAAATGGATTCACTCGATCTGTCGAGGAACCATGTCTATATATCAAGTCGAGTGGGAGCAAGATTGTCTTTCTAATATTGTATGTTGACGACATACTCCTGATTGGGAATGACATACCTCTCTTAACTTCGGTGAAAGTATGGTTGAAGAACCATTTCCGGATGAAAGATCTGGGTGAGGCACAAAGAATTCTTGGCATCCGTATCTATCGAGATAGATCACGACGGATGTTATCTCTCGATCGGGAGTCTTACATAGACAAAGTCCTAGAGAGATTCAAAGATGACTAACTCCAAGAAGGGGTTCCTTCCCATGTCCCTGGGGTGCATTTGAGCAAGTCTCGAGGCACCAGAGACACCGGAAGAGAAAGAGCGCATGACAAGGATTCCTTATGCTTCGGCAATAGGATCAATCATGTATGCCATGATATGCACACGTCCGGACGTGGCATATGCATTGAGTATGACAAGTCGATTCCAACAAAGAACCAGGTGAACCACATTGGTTGGTTGTCAAGAACATTCTTAAGTACCTCCGGAGGACTAAAGATTGGGCATTGACTTATGGAGGCTCTCAAAAGCTATGCGCAACCCGATTCTGCAGATGCTAGCTTCCAAACGGATCGAGATGACTCGAAATCTCGGTCTGGATTCGTTTTTACTCTTAATGGCGCCTAGATCATTTGGAAGAGTTCGAAACAAACTGTTACAAAGAGATTCTACGACCGAGTCCGAGTACTATGCGCGTCACGAAGCAACAAAGGAAGCGATATGGATGCGTCAATTCTTACATGGACTATCCGTAGTGCCTAGTTCGAATGACCCGATCACCATCTATTGCGACAATAGTGGTGCCATCTTCCAAGCTAAGGAGCCAAAGTCTAGCAACAAGTCTAGACATGTACAACGGAAAGCTCATCTAATCCGGGATTACGTGGAGCAAAAGATAGTAGTGATAGAAAAGATTGCTAGAGATGATAACATAGCAGATCCTCTCACTAAAGCATTACGACAAGATAAGCATGAAGGGCACGTAAATTCCATGGGAATCAAACGTGTTCCTGAGTTGTAGTACTCTTTTATGGATCAGATTCATTCTCCTTTGTACTCTATACGACATCATCGTTTTGATATTTTATATATATATTTTGTTTTTCATGTGGAATTGTACGACAATTTTGAACACCACAAAGTGAATTGAACAAACATCATATCTTGTTAGTCCTTAATTGCCCACATGAGATGATAACTCTGGCAATTATTATGTGACGTTGGTTGATGGTGGGTTCAACGAGCCATAAGTCAACAAGGTTGTGACCAATCACAAAGGCGATTTATACGGATATTTCGTAGGACACAATTGTGACATCGACGTGGAGTCCTAAATGTTTTATAACATTCGTTGCCCGGTCGTGGATAGGACTTCCATGGTGATCCTAAGAGTCGATTCTTTGACTATCGATTGTCTCTTGAGACTACGGCAGATTTTGGGTGACTTTGGTTTCTTTCTCACGGTCATCCGTAACAGGGGGCCAAGTAGATTTTTTCGGGTCATTTCATGCGTGCTTAGATCGGAAGGAGTCGAGTTGAAGGAAATATTCAGCCTTTATCAGTTACTCGATATTTCTCAGGGCCACTCGAGGAGTCAGAATCGAAATGCATGGCCATGCTCGGATACGGATTCGTTTTATCGGTTAAGTTACTCTCTAGTCGGGGAAACCACTCTAGATACAGATCGATTGTAAAATACGACCTTTGTGGATCCAGATCGGCAAATTGTTTTACATTGAGTGGGAGAGATTTTAAATGAATATGAGAATCGGTTATCGCACATACACTTGTTCGGACAAGTGGGAGTTTGTTGGAGCTTGTGTCCTCCAGTTAGTGCGGATAACGTCATTGCACATACACTTGTACGGACAAGTGGGAGCTTGTTGGGGTTGGTGTCCTTAACATTTAGTGCAAGGACTTATAAACCTCTAAAAGGATCAAAGGGCATACTTTGGTATTATTATCAGTTGATCCACGTTTATCAATAACGGTTGGCTTGCTAGATAAGTTTGACGTTATTGTCATACGGATGGCGGTGATCAACTGGTCCCTAAAAGTCACACCTATAGGATACGTTCGAGAGATGTGACGGTATGAAAATACTGTCATGTAGATGCCAAAATTGACTAACCAGTTAGTCCGAGTTATTTGACTAGTAATTAGTCAAATACGTGATGTTGAGATATTATATTTAATACGGATTAAATATCATGGGCTAAGGCGAATTAACAGATTAATTCGTGAAATTAAATATACGTGATTTATATTTAATTAAATGTATATTAAAATAATTATACAATATGTTTTTTTTGTCGGACACGAATTAATAATTCAACTAACCCGTATTATTAGCTGATGCCTTAATTTCCGATAACCGATAACAGATTTATAATCGACCGCGTCATATACATTTAGCCATTTGGGTTCGGATTACGAGTCAAATAGAAGAGGAAATGGAAAAGCCCATTTCCTCCCCATGGACTCGGCTTGGCCGAACTAGGAGAACAAAAGGAGAGCCTTCTCCTTGAGTTTAACCTAATCATCATTAGTGAAAGAATTAGGGTTTCAGAGATTAATTTTTTCTCTCGAAAGCGAGATCTCTCATCTCGACAAAACTCACAACAGTTCTCCCTATATTGCAAGGCAATCGGAGAACACTGTTCTAGCACAAGGGCATATCTCGGACCAAGTCTTGGGTGCAACGATTAGGAGGGAATCTGCTTAGATTTCTGATCTTTACGCCGCAATTAAAAGGACCCGAGGTTGATTTCTGTACACTTATCGTTTCTATTGTTTTATCGTTTTATGACTATAAATTGCATGTAAATTTTGCGTTATAGTCCTGCAATTTAAGGGGTAGTATACGGATATTAACCCACAATGGGGTCATAGGGGATTCATGGGAATTGATCATACAAACGTATTCTCAAATTATAAGCAAGCAATTATTGTTGTGATGGATCGAGTTGGTTTATATCTTACAATCCTAGGAAGGTTTGGGTCCCGGAGCCGAATCGATTAGATTGTACAACACCTACAAGTCGACTTAATCCTCCCTACTCAACTATATGCATGGTCTAATGAGACTCGAGTTGGTTTATGTCTTACAAGTCTCATTGAAAAGGTAAGTGATAGGTAAAAAAATGCAAGGATTCATAGGCTCGAATTTCATCAAACATAGCATTTGCATAAGTTGAGATCTCAACAAGCAAGCAAATAAACTACGAAAATATATTAAATTAAGCATGAATTATTCCCCATGTTGATTTCCCCTAATTACCCATTAACCCTAGCTAAGGAAACTACTCACTCATTATTAAGCTTAGCATGTTAACAAGGTTGTCAATCACATTAACAAAGCAAGACATGATGAATAAATGAAGATAATTAACAATAATTAAAAAGGGATTAAGAGAATTATACCTACTAATGATTCCAATAATAAAGCAAATAATAATAGAAGTACTTGATGATTGATTGGAAGGTTGTCAATCTCCCAATAATAACCCAAATAATCTTCAATTACCCAAAATAAAGGATGAACAAAAGAGAGATTAAGGAAATGAGATTTGTATTAAGACTTGATTAAAAGTTGATTACAAGATTAAAAAGAGATTAGAATGATATAAACAACACTAGAGATTGATAAGAAGAACATGATTATCTAATTAGGCTAATGGGGTATTTATAGTGGGGATTAGGTACATAAATTAGGGTTTAATAAGGGCTTAAATGACGATTAAGTCCTTGAGGAACCGCTCCTCTCAAAAGAGATGTCGGTCTCCTTTTTGCCGGTATTTCTGAAATATGCACATCCTTCATAGAACAAGAAGAAAACAAAAAGTTGTTGTAACACAATCCGAGCGTCCAAGGCAGTGGGACGAGCGGATTGCCTGGCTATTGGACGAGTGGATTCCTTGGCCGGACGCTCAGATTCTGGCTTTCTTAGACGAGCGTCCCGAGGGTCAAGCCGCTCGAATTCTTCGTCAGTTTCCTTCTTTTCTTCTTTTCTTCCTCCTTCTTCCAACAATCCTCGGGGATCTTGTTGAAGATGCAAGGATCTTTCCTCATCATTGCCCATCTACTATAATATGTACAAAGGCCTTCTAGTCTTGTCTTCTCTTTGATGCCCAGTCATTGAATTCAATCAATTTAGCTCTATTTTGCCATGAAAATGCAAGGTTTGCACTCCTTTCCTACCAAGGGAACGAAACCTCAAAAAATATGCAAAACAAAGGACTAAAGACAATAAATGACCTAAATATGCACTAAAAAGCATGGGAACAAGGCTAATTCGGGGACTAAATACGCTTAAATAATGGTCACATCAACTTGACCATCAAGTATACTATGTATACTTAATATGGAAGGCTTGTGATGTTTCTTTTTTGTGTTTGACTCGATTTCACCCGTCGTTGAAGTCGGGATTTGAATTTTCGAGTCGGTTTTTGGTCCGGTGTCGGTTTTGACTCTAGTTAGTGTCATTGCGACCCCGTCATCGTGCATAAAACACTCCAGGTACTTTTGAAATGTTTTGAAAATCTTTTATTTTCGAAATCTTTTTGAGTTTTCCGACGCATAGTTATACAAATTGTCGATCAAACGTAGCGATTCCTAAGCATGTTGTAGTCCGATAATCATCGGGTGTTTATCTGGGATTCAACAGATACTAGGTATCTA
Source organism: Silene latifolia (assembly GCF_048544455.1). Lineage (NCBI taxonomy): Eukaryota > Viridiplantae > Streptophyta > Magnoliopsida > Caryophyllales > Caryophyllaceae > Silene > Silene latifolia. The sequence goes on along the minus strand of NC_133527.1, from coordinate 80,833,847 downwards.
CACTTGTTCTAGTGCAATCTTTGCATTAGGAATATTTGATATTTTGTTGAGAGCATGAATAAGTGCTATATCGGACCTCTTTTCCTACTTGATCGTGAGATCGAGAAAACATTTCGGGCAAGAAGAAGACAAGCTCTATCGGCAATACGAAGATCTCCACCTTTTGTTAACCCACCAAACACCCAAACTTCCACAATTGATCATCCAAATACACCACCCTCTTCCTCCACCTATCACTTCTCCACATTCCATACAACTCTCCACCAAACAACTCTCCAATCAATTCTCTACAAAACTCACCAACACATTCACAATACTCCATCCATACCAACAACACCGAATCTCCAGGACATAAACTAGTAAACGACGATATGGCAGACCAGCCTATGGGATAATATAATAGGTCGGATCCTAATCAGGCTTGTTCGGCAATCGACTATGGAGCCCTTGCTCCCAACACTATTGAGCTTCGACACCATGTGATAAGTTACATGCAATTAGATGTGTTCCATGGGATGAAAAGTGAAGATGCCCATCAACATCTCACTACATTCTAGGAGAAAGCGGGTTCTATCAAGCACAACGGTGTAACTGAAGAGCAAATACTCCTAATGCTTTTCCCTATCACCTTGAAAGACAATGCTAAGAAGTGGTTGAAGTCCCATGAGCCGGGTAAATTTACCACTTGGGAGGCTTTATCTAAAGCTTTCATCAACAAATTTTACCCACCATCTAAAATCGTAAAAATTCACTATGAGATTTAAACCTTCAAACAAAGACTCATGGAAACTCGAAGTGAAGTTTGGGAATGTTTTAGGGACCTCCTCACATCTTACCCACACCATGGTATCCCAAAATGGATGACCACCTAAACCTTTCTCCAAACTCTTGAAAAAAGGTTTTGGGATATGATCGTGGCTGCATTCGGTGGTAATGTTGATAACATGCATAATGTTCAAATCACGGAAATGATCCAAAATATTTCCGAGATGGAGAGTATCTACGCAAGGGATGTGGAATACAAGAGTGTGGGGCCTTCTAAGATATAAGCGGAGTATAAGGCTAAGTTGGATGACTTGAGCAAGAAGTTTGAGGAGTTCAAGATGGAAAAGAAGCAAGGGGAATTAAAGCAAGTCCAAGAGCTCGGACCTAGTCTCTCCAAGGTATACTATGTCCAAGAGCCTATGTCTCCTCCTAGACATTATCCTCCCCAAATGAATCGTGATTATTGTGGCGGTGTGGGGGTATGGGGCATACGATTCAATATTGCTCATCAATAGCACAAGATGACCAACAAGAATGCTTTGTTCTTTAAGGGCAAGGGGGACCAAGGGTCTCTTATCAACGCCATGAGACTTTCTACCGTGTCTTTCCCATCCAAGATCCCAAACTTTTATATGCGGGGCAACATTGGACCCCAAGTATCAACAACCACAATACATGCCTCCACCAAAGCCCTATCATTTAAGGCAATATAACCAAAACCAAGGTCAAGGCTCCAATTTTCGGGGTTAACGTCAACATGACAATCCCAACTACATCCCACCACATAAAAGAGATAAATACCGCAACTAACAACAAAACCCTCAATTCCAACAAGGGTATCATAGGCTATCGCACACCTAACAAAGATACCCTAAACTCGACTAACAAATGAATGTAGTAATAGGGGTCGAACACAAGGAGACGGGAGTTGTTAAACAAGTTGTTATGTAGTGAATTCTATCGAGGTCGGTTATCAATGGATTATTTGATTGGGTGTGTAAAACAATGATAAAGAAAGAGTCTAGGGAGGTCGGGTCACACATACAAATTATGTAAATGCTCAGTTCAAACATAGGAGTTGATAATATCGTTAATAGTTTAGGTCTTATGACAACCAACTCTCGGCCTTATTGTCAACCATAGAACGGGTCCTAACGAGCTCTCATTATGGCTAGGTCGGTTTACTAAAACATGCTTACTGTAATTTTTCACGCCTCTCGACTTATAAAAGTGAATTAATGAATTTAATCTAAGATAGTGGCCAATTATCAAAGACAAATAAAACAATGCAAGAATGTTAAAGAAACAAATGAATTGATATTAAAACATCATATTTCAACAATTGCAAATACTACTCATGCATGGCTCCCTTAATCCCTAGACTAGTGAATTACTCATGCATAATGTTAACTAATCTAATGACAAATGATATAATAAAGATGAACATACTAACCAGTAATGTAAATGACAAATGAATAACAAAGTAATACTAGCAATAAGATTACCTTAACATTTGGAAATGAACTTGGAAATGGAGAGCAAGATAGAACAAATGGAAGTAACTTGAAGATGAACTTGTAATATAAATTGAAATGCTTAAAGGAATTTGTTTATAACAATAAGGAAATGTTAAAGGGAAATCTAAACTACATTTTATTCTGAAAACTAAGACTAAAGCGTATGAAAAAGTGTGTGTAAGTGACTGGATACAACACCCTTTTTATAGGACCAAAGGGAGTAATGTAAATGGGCTATAAAAGGGGCACCCCGATCGGGGACACCACACCCCGATCAGGCTCATGGTATTTTATGATTTTTCTCTTAATTCCGTCTTTAATTTCATGAGGAATCCAATGTTGCGTGTTAATGCTTCATAATTCCTCCGGTTGAATGCTTCAAATGGAATCCTAAGCTTGTATGGACATTTGATCACTTGGACTTTACTTGGGCTTATATTTTATTTCTTTACTTTTGTATCAACCCATGATAGTTTCGTGCTCGGGAGTTTCCAATTCTTCCCAAAATGCATCTATGCTTTCCGAGACATCTTTGCATGGTCAAGACTTGCTCTTATTAGCCTTGTAAACTTGGGTGAATGCGAATTTGAGGGGAGAAAGCTACTGAGTGCTTTATTTCCTACAAAATGTAATGAATACGAGCAAAAACACCTAGAACACGGAATTAGCTCACCAATACACTAATAGAAGTGATGTGACTCTTAATTGCGCACTTTTAGTCCCCTAATTGAACCCATTGTGCATTCTAATATAGGATTTGATGACCATTTTTTCCATCAATTCTTTCCTATTTTGCTTTCCTATTGCATTGTATATGTCTTGTAGGAAAGAAGATAGTGAGGCGGAATTCCCGTCCCTCATGCATATTCAGAAGCTTGTTGATGATCTTAGATGGACTAGTATGAAGAGGAGGCAAGAATGATGACCAAGGATGTAGGAATAAAGAGTATATATAGAAGGATCATAGGCTTAAAAGCAAGGATGACGAGAAGGATGCCATTACAAGAAGAAATTGCTCGGACCCAAACCAAGAGTTGCTTTTTTGGCTCTAAACATATGCTAGATGAAACAGCGTCAAAAACTGAAGTGGTCTAGGCTTTTGAATCACTCTAATAGGAGTCCGGATGAGGAAATGACGTCCGTTTTACAATCCGAGCTCAAATAGACAAGCTGGCCGCCAATCCGCGCGTCCCAGAACTGCTTTGCTATTTCAGACAATCGTGTGAGATAATCCGCGCATCCCAGACTCAATCCATGCATCCCAGACCTAGGATCCACGCATCCTGATGTCAGGACGAGCGGATCGTTCTACAGCAAGCCTTCTCTTCAGACCAATCCGCGCAGATTTCCTTGGGAGTTGATACATGATCCACGCATGTCCCTCGGGACTAGCAAAGCTCTATTCAACACTTAAGAATGTTATTTACTAATCTATCCTTGCTTAACCTAATGATGTACTACTATATATACTCCATTTGTAATAATCAAGAGACTAAGCTTCCTTATATTAGATTAAGCATTCATTAGGAGTAGATTAGAATAGATTAGTCTTTAATCTTTCCACAAATTACACATTAATCTCTCCTCAATAATTTCTCATAAAATCTTAGATTTAGCTTGGTACTTGAAGAATTCTTAGGTTTGTATTGGGGAATTGACAACTCTCCACCATTAATCAAAGGGTTTCTTCTATTGTTCTTCCATTTCCTTTGTTCAATTCAAGTTGTTTACATTTGGATCTCTTGGGTATGTATTTGAAGATTAAGTGACAAGTCTTCATCTTTATTGAAGGATTCTTCTTTATTTATGTTAATCTTTACTCTCCAAGTTGGTAACACTCTTAATACCTTTTTATTTACTTGTTAATCTCTTGTTTATTGTCTTGCTTAATCATCATGTTCACTTGTGTTGTGATGTTTGACACCATTGCTAGCATAATAATCATGATGAGTAGTGAGTAGTCTCTTAACTAGGATTAGTGGGCGATTAGGGGAGTTAATCATGGGTAGTTTTATACTTAATGAGTTTATATGAATGCTTGCTTATTGTTCTTCAACTTATGCACATGTCATGTTTGATGAAATGCTAGACAATGAAACCTTGCATTTTTTACCCATCTCTTATCTATTCAACAAGGCTTGTAAGATATAAACCAACTCAAGCCTTTTTAGACCTTGCATATTGTTGAGTAGGGAAAACCCAAGTCGACTTGTAGGTGTTGTAAACTCTTAACCGACTCGGCTCCGAGATGTAAGTTTCCCTAGGAATTGGTTTATCATGCATGTAGTCTAATAAGAAGAATTAAGTCGACTTGTAGGTGTTGTAAAGTCACAAATGACTCGACTCCGGGACCTAAATCTTCTTATGAACTATATGACATGAACTAACTTAAAATACAACAATAATAAATTGAAAGATTTCATTAACCCTCAAATTAAACTCTTTAATTTTATATCTAATTACTCATTAATTAAATATGATGATCTTATGCATGCATAACAAAATATAAATAGATAAGTAAAGAAAAGGTTCCTTACATTGAGAAAACGGTTTATAGGGCACAAGTAAGAACACCTTTCTTACTTGTTCTTGAGCTCAAAATAAATGCATGATCCCCTTTGTCTCAATATTGTGAGAACCTCCTTTCAATTGCACCAAGACAAACCCTTAATACTAATTAATATATTAACTAGATATATATAATTAGTGACCTTAAACTTAATCTTATTATTATTTCTATTACTACTTTTAGTAATCTAAATATAAGATTTTGAACAATTTTATTTTTCTTTTCTAAAACTTAATTTTAGAGAGAAAAAGAGAGAAGAGTAAGAATGAATGTGTAAGAATGAAATGTACAAAAATAAGAATAATTCTTATCATATGGGGGTGGAAAAACCGGTGGGTAGGGTGATGGCCATTGAGCCAATGCATGCCATTTTCCATTTTCTAATTGTTCTTATAAAAGATGCTAAGGTGTAGTTTAGGATTTGAAGGTAATTGTTGGAGTATTGTCCTCCACAATAAGTGCGTTTACATAATAAATCTCGTAAAAGGAATATCATGGATTTATTTATTTATTTGTCAGCTGGTCATCGTTAATCGGTAATGATTGGCTGACTAGAGTTTGACATTACTGTCGTGTGCCGGCGGTGATCAGCTGATCCTTTTAGGTCACACCTATAGGATGACGCCCAAATAGAATAAATTAATTATTTGTATGAGATACGAGATAATTAATTCCTTGTATTATTTGACTTTAAATTAGTCACGTAAATGTATTATTTGATGACGGGCTACGAACTCGGGACAAGGAGATTTGTTATTTAATTATGTGATATTTAAATAATAAATTTATTAGAATTTATTAATTAATTGTTAATTAATTAATTTTATACGATATGTGTATATGTTTTGAGGTGGAATTAATTAGCTATTAAATTTTACAAGAGGTTGTAAAATTAGCTAAATGGGTTAATATTGACACATTGTATGTTGATAAAATGGTCTTACGATTGCTTAATAGTTAAGTAGTCATTGGTAGTTAATTTATATTATTTAAGTGTTAAATAATCAAATTAATATTTAATTATGTCAGATAATTAAATATAAGACTTATAAGCATTTGTGGGGCAAATGTCGAAAATCAAAATCGACCCGAAGGGAACCATTTGGACAGATTTTTATACACTACTAATACACTCATTGTGAATGGAAAAGGTAGGCATTTCCCACTAGCATTTGTATGTGAATTGTATACATTTGCATGCCTATATATACCTAAGTCATTCCATCATTTCAAAGGTTGGAAATTTGAAGAAAAATTGGTCTTTGTGTTCTTGTTGTGGATGGTTCATATACACCATCAAAAGACCATATTTTTCTTCTTATTTTGTTCATCCTTTTTCAATAAACACGTATAAAAGTAAACTAATAATATTATCAAGGTAATAATATTAATTAGTACATCAAATATACATATTACAAAGTTACTACTACTATTAACTAGTTATTAATTTTAGTAGTATTTTGGGCTTATCTTGGGTGCCACCTTAGGAGATTACATATTTTGGTAATTTTGGTGTATTTGGAGGATCATCCACATTCATATAGCTCAAGAACTACAAAGGTAGGAGACCTTTGTAGTTCCCTTACTTGCCTTATACAATGTAAGGAACTTTTGTCTTAAGATGGTTTAATACCATCTTTTATACTTTTGTTTGCATGCATGTAGATTTAGACAACTTTAAATTAATTTGTAATTTTAATATCATAAGATGAGTATTAATTTGGTATAAATAACTAACAAGTGGTATCAGAGCATTGTTAAATACATGCATGTTGTTTTAAGACGATTTTAGTAATATATGAGATAAATTAATAAAATTGATATTATGTTACTAAAATTAGTTTTATCACATAATATGGTCTTGCAAGTAAATAATCTGGTCGTAAGATGATATGGGACGAAAATTTGATTTTTGTTAAATTTTTCCACTTTTTATAACTTAAAATGGCATAAAAATGCATTAAAATTAATTAAGAGTTAATTAAATTTGGTTGCATGTTAATTTTATGCATGTTTATTTAGAAATAACCACTTTCATGTTCTATTTATGAGATAAGTAGATACTTTAAATTAATGTGATTAATTTAGGTTGTTTATTTGATAAAAAATTGGTAAATAATGGTTATTTTGCAAATAAATATTGATTTAATTTTTTGGCTCGAAATTTTTGAATTTTTAGCTCCTGGAAAATGTTCCAAAATGTATAAAATTTAATTTTAAAGTTGTTTCAATTTTTATGGTTTGATTTAGAATTAAATCGGAAAAATTGTCCGTTTATCAATTAAATTGTGAAATCGTTTTAAATAAATTTTAAAAACAAAAATTTTCACTTACATGGCATTTTTGGTGTAAGACCAGAATGTTCATGGCTTTAAAATTTATTTTTCCATAAATTTTTAAATTAAATGGAATTTTTGTATGATAATTGTGAATTATTATATCATTTTTGTCATAATTGTGTTTTAATTCCCCTATAAATTCAAGATAATTGTTGAGAATAATTATTTTGATATTAGACCAGATTAGTATGATGAGTAAGTCTTAAAATTGTTTTAAGAATTGATTATGAATTTTTATTGGTAAAAATTCCGTCAAAGCAAGCTCAAATGATCGTTGTTGGTAAGTTAGACGATTTGGCATGTCATTTTTCCATAATGCATTTTATTATTCATTTGGATGAATGTTTTTTTTATCATTTTAATTATGTAATTTTTCCTAATATGGCCATAGGTAGAAGTTGGTATTTTCCGTATTGTAAGGGAATATCGACTTGTTTTGTAATTAATTGTGATTTCGTATCGCCTAATTTGTAATTAATTAATAGTTTTTATTTTAATTTTATTACAAATTGTATAATAGGGTATTGTTATGTAATTTAATTATTAGTAATTAGATGAAGCATCTATAGACGGAGTTTTCATGAAGACGGTGTTTTCGGAAAGGCGTTCTGAAATCCTAAAGAAGGAGGCCAAATTATGAAGACTCAAGGGACCAAGGAGTTGGTTTCCGAAGTGTAATAATTTTAGTTAATTAGATTAACTAGGTGGTCATATTAGGACTTGTTTGTTTTAATTCATTTATGCATTCATGTCAAATCGTCACTACATGTTTTATTTTTGTTGTTATCGATTTAATTGTCTAGCATTCACTAATTTAGTTCACTTAAAAGTGATAGACAATTAAATTGATAAGATCTCTCACATTTGTTTAAAATTGAGATTAAACCTTGCCAAATAATAGCACCTATGAATCCCTTCTTCATTAGAGGTAGGTTCGGATCACCGAGGTACACTCTTTTTACGTTGGGTAAGTAGGGTAATAAAAGTTATTACGCGTGAAAATTGGTTGGACTCAACGGGATAAATATGGGTTGAATCGGTCCACCGTGCCCATATTTATTCTAGGGCTAAAAGATAGATTTTAAGAAAATCCGTCGACCAAGAGTTCTAGTAGTAGAATCAGTCAAAGTTGTTGACTCACCAAATTTATATAAATGTGGGTTGAATCGGTCCACCGTGCCCGTGTTTATATAAAATTGGATCTTGGAATCATTTATATAATTCAGTGGGAGATCATTATATAAATGGGAATTTGTTAAATAGTTTCACAAGTTAAATATTTCTAGACGATAAATGTTAATCTTTCCTTTATTTCCTTTGTAGTAATCACGATAACTTCTACTAGTGAAACCGTCACCATAGCTAGAGATTCATGGCTACGTTCTTTTATGGACAAATATGTTTTAAAAGCCGACGGTAGTAATTTTAAAGATTGGGAGGAACAACTTCGATTAGCTGCCGCAGGTGATGGCAAATTACGCTACGTTGTCGATCCCTCTCCCCCTTCGCCTAGTACTAGAGCCACTGCCGATTTAAGGGAGGCTTTTTCAAATTATCAAAAGGAATCCGTCGCAATAAAAAATGTTTTTATTTTTTCAATGGATCTTGCTTTACAAAGGCAATGTGTCAAGTTTCGCGATGCACATGAAGTATTCTCGAGGCTTTCTACAATGTTTTCTCAAGCCCCGAGAATAATTCAATATGACACCGCAGTTCGTTTCTTTGAGGCTAAACTCAAAGATGGTCAACCTGTAAGTTCACACGTACTTAAAATGATTGAGTTCGTGGAAACTTTAGAGGGGTTGGGATGCAAGATCCCCGACGAACTTGTGGTGGACCGAGTGCTCCACTCTCTCTCGCACGTCAAGGGATTTACCCAATTTAGGGTAAATTACAATATGACGAACATGAAAAAGAGTTTACATGAGCTCCATTCTCTGCTTGTGCAAGCAGAGAAGGACATGGGATTGAGTGGGAGTACAAGGAAAGATGTGCTTGCGATAAATGTGAAGGGGAAGAAGCAGTTTAAGAGGAATGTAGGTAAGAAGCCCATTCAGAAAGAGGGCAAAGGTAAAGCAATTGTGAATTGCTCTACCAAGCCTAAACCTATAAAGGGTAATCCTCTTAAAGATACTTCTAATTACTGTAATAACAAGGGACATTGGAGGCGTAATTGTACTAAGTACCTGGATGACATAAAAGCTTGCATTGTGAAGCCAACATGTAATTTCTCAACCGAATCTTTTATAATAGACATAAATTATGCTTCACATACAACTTGGGCATTAGATACTGGTTGTGGTTCTCATTTGTGCAATCATTTGCAGGGCCTAAAAAGCATAAGAAAGCTAAACAAGGGTGATATCGATCTCCGAATGGGAAACGGGTCTAAAGTAGCCGCCGTCTCAGTAGGAACTTATGTACTTAGTTTAGTTTTAGGAATGCAGTTGCATCTTAATAATTGTTATTTTGTACCAACACTATCTAGAAATATAATATCCGTATCTGTGTTAGACACAGAAGGGTTTTCCTTTGTAATTAAAGACAAGTGTTGTACTTTTTCTCTTAATGGGATTGTATATAGTCAAGCTATTTCAATCAATGGTATTCATATTCAAGATACTTGCAACGATGTTTATCATTTAGATAATAAAAGACTTAAAACAGGTGATCCTGATCAATCTTATATATGGCATTGTCGATTAGGACACATCAACGAGAAGCGCATTAAAAGACTAGTGTCGACTGGTGTAATTAAACCTTTTGATTTCGAATCATTTGGTACATGCGAATCTTGTCTTCTTGGCAAGATGACTCGTTCACCTTTTCTAGGAAAGGGATCGCGAGCTAGTGATTTGTTGGGTTTAATACATACCGATGTATGCGGTCCAATGACAGTCACTGCTAGAGGTAATTATGACTATTTCATTACCTTTACCGATGACATGAGTAGATATGGGTATATCTACTTAATGAGGTAGAAAAGTGAAGCTTTTGATAAGTTCAAAGAGTTTCAGAATGAAGTAGAAAACCAATTAAATAAGAAGACTAAAGCATTACGATCAGATCGTGGTGGGGAGTATTTAAGCAATGACTTTAAAGATCACCTTATAAAATGCGGTATTGTATCTCAGTTAACTTCTCCTGGAACACCACAATTAAATGGTGTGGCTGAAAGGAGGAATCGAACTTTATTAGATAAGGTTCGATCGATGATGAGTCAAACAGAGTTACCTAAGTCATTCTGTGGTTTTGCCATTTTATCTGCTGTACAATCACTTAATAAAAGTCCCACTAAAGCAACTGACAAAACTCCATATGAGATATGGAAAGGGAAAGTCCCGAATCTGCGATACATGAAAGTATGGGGTTGTGATGCTTATGTCAAGAGCAAGTCTGACGATAAGCTTGCACCTCGTTCTGAAAAGTGTATTTTTGTAGGCTACCCTAAGGAAACTTGTGGATATTACTTCTACAATAGTAACGAGAACAAAGTGTTTGTGGCTCGTGAAGCTGTCTTTCTAGAAAAAAAAGGTTTATTTCTAGAAGACAGAGTGGGAGAAAATTTGAACTTGACGAAGTTCAAGAGCCACAAACTGATATGACAATACAAGAAGATGTTCCTTCTACGTCTGAATCAGTTATTGTTCCTTCTGAACCTAGGAGGTCAGAAATGGTTAGTCGCCAGCCTGATAGATACCTTGGTATTATCGAGGAAGATGGTGACTATGAGGTTTTACTTTTAGAAAGTGATGAACCCAAGACCTATAAAGCAACTATTATGAGTTCTGACTCTAAGCTATGTCTCGAGGCCATGCAATCCGAAATGGATTCCATGTACGATAATCAGGTATGGGACCTGGTTGACATACCTAAAGATGTTCGACCTCTTCAATGTAAGTGGATATTCAAGATTAAAATCGGCATGGATAGACATAAAGATGTCTATAAAGCTAGATTGGTTGCAAAAGGTTTCACCCAGGTTCATGGTTTACACTATGATGAAACTTTTGCACCAGTTGCTATACTTCTATTCGGATAATGTTAGCGATTGCTGCATTTCATGTTTATGAGATATGGCAAATGGATGTCAAAACCGCTTTCCTGAACGGGTTTCTGGAAGAGGAAGTGTTCATGACACAACCTGAGGGTTTTGTGGATCCTAAAAATCCTAACGAAGTATGCAAATTTAAGAGATCCATTTATGGTCTTAAGCAAGCGTCAAGGAGTTGGAATCATCGTTTTGATCATGTTATTAAACAGAATGGTTTTTCTCGAAGTGTTGAGGAACCATGTTTATAATGAAGTTTAGTGGGAGTAAAGTTGTTTTCTTACTTCTTTATGTGGACGACATATTACTCATTGGGAATGATGTTGATATGCTTGCTTCTGTTAAGAAGTGGTTGGGAAATCACTTCCAAATGAATGATTTGGGAGAAGCTCAACGCATCTTGGGTTTCCGGATCTATAGGGATAGATCCAAAAGGATATTAGCATTGAGTCCAGAAGCCTATATTGATAAGATTCTTGGCCGATTCAAAATGAAAAACTCCAAGAGAGGTTTTCTACGTATGGGCAGTGAGATCACTTTGAGTAAGTCACACTGTCCTACTGAGCCTAAGGATATTGAACGCATGAAATCGATTCCCTATGCTTCCGTTGTTGGATCGATCATGTATGCTATGATGTGTTCTCGTCCTGACGTCTCGTATGCCTTGAGTATGACGAGTCGTTTTCAGAAAACTCCAGGGGAGAGTCACTGGATAGCCCTCAAGAATATTCTGAAGTACTTGAGAAGGACTAAAGATTCATTCTTAGTGTTTGGAGGAGAATCTGAATTACGTGTAAGAGGTTATACGGATGCCAGTTTCCAAACCGATAGGGATGATTTGAAACCCTAGGCTGGTTTTGTCTTTTTGTTGAACGGAGGGGCGGTTTCCTGGAGAAGTTTCAAAGAGTCTGTGACTGCTGATTCTACAATGGAAGCTGAGTACATTGCAGCCTCTGAAGCTGCAAAGGAAGCTGTTTGGATTAGGAAATTTTTAGAGCGACTGAAAGTATTTCCGACCGCCGAGGATCCTATCACTTTGTATTGTGATAACAGTGGGGCTATTTTTCAAGCAAAAGAGCCCAAGTCTAGTAACAAGTCTAGACATGTACTTAGGAAATTTCATGTAATTAGAGATTTAATAGAAAGGAAAGAAATTACAGTTTGTAAGGTTGGGACAGCTGACAACATCGATGATCCATTAACCAAGCCATTGTCTCAATCAAAACATGATAGTCATGTAGTTTCGATGGGATTGAGACGAATGCCAGAACTGTTGTAAATTATATGATATGTAATAATCAAAATATTGTATTTATTATTTCATATATGATAAGTTGCATTTATCGTTATATTCAGTTTTATATCTGAATTTATATACTTTTTTTTCTCCAAATAGGCTGTAAAGACAATGTCGAACCCTATTAAGTGAACTGGATTAACATTGTATTTTGTCCCTAGTTACTTAATGAGGTGACGTCTCAGAGTGATTAGATTGTAAGGCGATAGATGACAGGTTCGACTGTCATATGGTCATGGTGATGACTGGTCGATTACAGAGGCATATTGTGAGACAATTTGTCGGACAGTGACCGTTTATAGAGTCCTTTTGTTGCTAGGTCGTGGCAAGGATTTCTATTTATTCCTTTGAGTCAATTCTTTAGACTGGTGACTATTTGTCTGAGTTGGTACGGTTTTTCGGTGGCTTTGGTTTTTGTTCTAGGTCGCACCATAAAAGGAGGCCGATGAGCATTTACTGGGTCATTGTGATCTGAATCGAATGAAGAAAATAGGTCAACAGGATTGTCCTTTTAAGTCATATTTTATCTCAAGGCCACTCGAGGAGAGATTACTGTGAATGCGTGGCCACGCTCGGATGCGATCTATAGTAGATTATCCGGTCAGACAGTCATTCTCCTGATCGAGTAAACCACTTTATGATATGATCACGTGAAGGAACGACCTGAAAGACATCTCGCATTGAGTGGGAGATATTTTTGGACAAGAGAATTGGTAACGCACACTTGTGTCGGACAAGTGGGAGATTGTTGGAGTAGTGTCCTCCCCAATAAATGCGTTTACATAATAAATCTCCTAAAAGGAATATCAGGGATTTATTTATTTATTTGTCAGTTGGTCATCGTTAATCGGTAATGATTGGCTGACTAGAGTTTGACATTACTGTCATGTGACGGTGGTGATCAGCTGATCCCTTTAGGTCACGCCTATAGGATGACGCCCAAATAGAATAAATTAATTGTTTGTATGAGATACGAGATAATTAATTCCTTGTATTATTTGACTTTTAATTAGTCACGTAAATGTATTATTTGATGACGGGCTACGAACTCGGGACAAGGAGATTTGTTATTTAATTATGTGATATTTAAATAATAAATTTATTAGAATTTATTAATTAATTGTTAATTAATTAATTTTATACAATATGTGTATATGTTTTGAGGTGGAATTAATTAGCTATTAAATTTTACAATAGGATGTAAAATTAGATAAATGGGTTAATATTGACACATTGTATGTTGATAAAATGGTCTTATGATTGCTTAATAGTTAAGTAGTCATTGGTAGTTAATTTATATTATTTAAGTGTTAAATAATCAAATTAATATTTAATTATGTCTGATAATTAAATATAAGACTTATAATCATTTGTGGGGCAAATGTCGAAAATCGAAATGGACCCGAAGGGAACCATTTGGACAGATTTTTATACACTACTAATACACTCATTGTGAGTGGAAAAGGTAGGCATTTCCCACTAGCATTTGTATGTGAATTGTATACATTTGCATGCCTATATATACCTAAGTCATTCCATCATTTCTAAGATTGGAAATTTGAAGAAAAATTGGTCTTTGTGTGCTTGTTGTGGATGGTTCATATACACCATCAAAAGACCATATTTTTCTTCTTATTTTGTTCATCCTTTTACAATAAACACATATAAAAGTAAACTAATTATATTATCAAGGTAATAATATTAATTAGTACATCAAATATACATATTACAAAGTTACTACTACTATTAACTAGTTATTAATTTTAGTAGTATTTTGGGCTTATCTTGGGTGCCACCTTAGGAGATTACCTATTTTGGTAATTTTGGTCTATTTGGAGGATCATCCACATTCATATAGCTCAAGAACTACAAAGGTCGGAGACCTTTGTAGTGCCCTTACTTGCCTTATACAATGTAAGGAACTTTTGTCTTAAGATGGTTTAATATCATCTTTTATACTTTTGTTTGCATGCATGTAGATTTAGACCACTTTAAATTAATTTGTAATTTTAATATCATAAGATGAGTATTAATTTGGTCTAAATAACTAACAGTAATGATTGTGTTTACCACTAAAAACAATCTTAACCATTTCACCCAAACTACCCCATAAAACCGGTGCCCCTAGGTTAAAATGGAGTCCCTTTTATTTTTGTCAATCTGTCAATTTTGTCATATAATGTGTGACTTGTGACATGTTATTAATAATATTAATGCATATTTAACGATTAAATATCATTAAATATTAATTTAATTATATACAACAATTGACTAGTAATTCAAAATTACAAGTATATAAAATGGTCCATGTTAATATAATCTACAACATATTGCAATTATAAATAATCGTTCATTCTTAATTTAATTGTTTCATAAAACAAAGTTTTAGTATCTTAATTACTAAAACGAATCTCATTTAATCAAATTACAACAAGATTCATATTCTTACTCACATATGTAAATTGTTCGATTTTAAGGAATTAATTAATTTATATCATTATACAATTAGTTAATTTATCTATTAAGGAAATTGACCTTTAGGTGTGACCTTTAAGGATCAACTGATCACCACCGTCAAACGACAGTGATGTCAAACTCTAGTGAGACAATCATTACCGATTAATGTTGATCAGTTGACGTATAAAAATGAATCATCCCTTTATGTATTCTTATTATGATTTTTAATAACGTGATCGCACTATTGTCGAGGACACATACTCCAACAATCTCCCACTTGTCCGAGACAAGTGTGTGTCACCAATTCTCTTGTCCAATTAAAATCTCCCACTCTATGCAAGGTGTCTTGCATGTCGTTCTTGTAAGTGATCATATCAAGAGTGGTTTCATTGATCTGGAGAGTAACTGTCTGACCGGAATTATCTACCGTAGATACCTTCCGAGCTTGGCTACACATTGTTAGTTCACTAATCCTCGTGTGGCCCTGAGATTTTTAAATAACCCTGACAAGGGGATGGACAATTCCTGCTGCACTATTCCCTTTGTTTAGCCACAGCTCATCATGACCCAAAAGATGCCCATTGGACCTCATTTACGATAGTCGTAGAGCATAATTTTAAGTCACTCAGAAACTGTGCAAACTTGGGGGAACAGTCTCTAGTCAAAGAATTGACTCAAAAGAATACTATAGTAGCTCTCGCCAGGACCAGGCTATATGAATTACTAGAACTCTATAAGCGGTCATTGCCCGATAGAGTGTCTCTTACAGTCTATCTATGTAATCGACTAGTCATCTCTTATGACTCTATGGCACTTAAACTTGCCATCAATCGACTCACACTCTAGTCACTTAGAGACGTCACCTCATATAAGTGACCGGGGGCAATTACTATGTTAATCCAGTTCACTTTAATAGGGTTCAATGTTGTCTCAACAACCTATTTGGATATAACAAGGTAATATATGAGTTTAAGAAACTCAAACGATAAATGCGATTATCATATATGAATAGTCAATACCATATTACTATTTCATATCTTATAATCTAAAGTGTATATGTTACACATGTCAAGGTGCAATAAAGCTTGGTTAATTAGTGGATATACCATGTATCCTTTCAGTCCAACTTTATGAATTGTTATTTCCTTCTATTCAATGTCATTTCTAATGTTATGAACCTTTTTAAGTACATGTCTAGACTTCTTCATAGACTTGGGCACTTTAACTTGAAAGATGCTCCCACTATCATCATATAACTTGTGATAAAATACTTGGTGGAAGGAACTACCTATAGTCCCTTTATAAACAACCTTATCACAATGTACTCAGACTCAATTTGTAGAATTTGCAATGGTTGATTCTAAAACATTTTTCTAGTCGCTTACTCCTGAGTCAATAAAATTAACCTAGGATTTCGTTAAATCCTTATAGGTTTGGAAACTAAAGTTTGTGTTACCTTTCAACACACAACTTAGTATGTCTTCCAAACACAAGAACGGATCCTCAGTTCTTCTCGGGAATTATAGTGGATGTTCTTGAAGGCTTTCATATGACTTTTATATGAAATAACTTGTCATTGACTCATTATGCTCCAAGCATATGATTCATCATGGCATGTGCATACATTGGCATACATGATCGTTCTAACGGCAGAAACATTAGCAATTCATTTCATGTGATCAACAACTCATGGGGTTCAGTGAATGACTATGACTCTATCATAGTAATTCCACTTTCATCTAAATGAATAAACTCTTCAACCTATGTTGATATTAAACCGATAAAGAATCTTATCAACATAAGATACTTATCTAAGTGCCAACTTAAAATTCCCTATATAATGATAGATTTGGAAATTTAAAATGCAACATGTCTTCTTTCATCGAGAATTGAAAACAAAAACACTCCTTCATCGATGGTAGTGTTAGCATGTCATCCTCAATGATATTAAAATTTCGCCCACAGTTTTTCATGTCTAAACATGACAATATCGACTCCCACTTAAATCTATGTATACTTATGGCCTCTCGACAACTCGAGTAAAACCATTTTCTTATCACATAATTTGAGATGATCATTGCAATTTTTAAGTGTTGATTAAAACCTTGTGTTAATGTCACACACTCACACACTTTCTAAATACTTATTTAGAAATTGGTCTTAACATCTAACTTGATTATTCACACTTTGAGGTGTAGCAATGATGATATGGATCTTAGCGTAGTTACTCTTTAACTCAGCTTTGTAGAAAACTTAATGTTTATCTAGGCAACTCTTATGCATAGATTTCACTTTGGTTCATTAAGCTCTTATGTAAATTGAATTGAATTTTTCTTGATACAACCACTTCATAATCTTTATTGAAGAACACTTTCTTTTGGTCTCCTCACTAGTCTTGAGTTTAACCTAAGAAGCTTTCTTTTGGTCTCCTCACTATTCTTGAGTTTGACCTAAGAAGCTTTCTTTTGGTTTCCTCACTAGTCTCGAGTTTGTTGCTAATTTTCTCCCACTCTATCTTTTGAAAAATACGCCTATTTTATCGAAAGATAGCTATGTAAGCAACAACCAATTCTCTAGAGTAAATGTCGCAGATTATGACCTTAATAGATGACCCTCTGTAATAACATTGTAATCTAGTAGTAAGATAGACAAACCTTTATAAGATAAAGGATTGGACTCAGATCCATGTCTTATACAATTTTAGGATCTTAAGACCTCCCATAACTCGTATGGAGTCTTATAAGTGGTTACAAGTCTTAGTTATAAGTGGTTTTCTCAATTGGTTTAAAAAATTCTCTACTGTGAGTTCATGTAACTCTATATGAATTTTCAATCGTTCTACCTTTTCTCAAATAAGATGTGACATTTAGTCATAAAAGAACAAGAGGGAATCAAATTCATAACTTATGATCTCATTACAATGATCCAATCGTTTTAATTCTTTTATGATTAATTTGAGTCAAATCAATTTTATGTTGTTGATGTAAAAAGTGCATAATGAGAAGTTTTTAGAACATAGAAAATTCCATAAACCGAATTACTTGGGTTGAAAGCCAAGCCATTAAAATTCATACAACAATTGTTTGCAAAATAGAAATAAAACAAACTTCCATGACCAACATGGAAATCAAAAGAAGTTCTAAAAAACAATAACCCAAATACAATAATAATAAGAAGATAATATAAAATAATATATAAAATATTCAAGCAAGGCTAGGTTTCATTTGATTGGTTCTGATGTTTTGTAGGTCTTATATCAAGTAGTTTTTGACTGTATATGGACTTGGTTTTTTGATACATATATAATATACTCACATTTCACCAAAAAAGAAGATAATATAAAATAAAAGCCAAGCTTCCATCGGTCTTCTACTATGGGCGGCTACCTAGCATCCCTTTGTTGAAGATCATCTTCAAGCTTGCTTCTCCTTGCCTTTGTCTTTGCTCACATGCCCTAAATTAAATTAAAGGGCGTGAGAATCACAACTTGTATCAAAATACCAAAGTTTGGATTTATATCAATAACACAATAAATTAGAGAACTTATTACCTACTAGAGTCACACGTCCAGCTTTAATATCTCCTAGATACTTCGGGCAATTACGTTTCCAATGGCCCGTACCATAACAATAGTGGCACTTATCTTCGGAATATGCACCCTTTTTTGGGCTTGGATGAGCTATTCACAATAGCTTTTCCTTTGCCCTTGTTGGGAGTGGTTTTCTTACCCTTTCTAGTGCGTTTCTTGAATTTCCCCTTACTCTTATCATTAATATTGAGCACATCCTTGGTCGTACTCACATTGAGACCCATGTCTCTCTCGGCTTGTACAAGCAAGTTCTGCAATTCATGGAGAGAGGTTTTCATGTTTTGCATATTCTAGTTTACCGTAAACTGTACAACTGCTTTGATGGGATTCAGGAATGGAGAACTCGGTCAATAACGAGTTGTTCGGGAATTTCAACCTTTTGCAATTGAAGTGTCTCAACATGCTCAATCAATTTGAGCACATGAGGGCTCACTTTTTGGCCCTCTTTGATGTTGAGCTCAAAGAATGCGGAGGCCGCCTCATATTGGATGATCCTAGGAGCCTGTGAAAACATGGTCACAAGCTTGGTGTAGATCTCATAGGCGGTGCCTATCTTAATAGCACTCCTTTGGAGATCGGCATCCATATAGAAGATCAAGACATTATTGATCGCGGACGATTCCTTTAAGTAAGCCTCACAGGCCTCCCTAACCGCGGCGGTGGACCTAGTAGGTATTGCGGGAGCGGCTTTGGTAAGGTAACGAAGCTTGTCGTCACCTTCTGCGGCCAACCGGAATTGCGCATCCCAATCGGCAAAGTTATTGCCATTCTTTTCAAGTGTACATCGATCCATAAAAGATTGGAGCCAAGAAGCATTGGTGAGAGGTGGAGCGGTTCCACTAGTAGAAGCGGATGAAATCAGAGTTGTCATTGCAAATTAATCGAAATTGACTAAAAAAAGGAAATGAAGGAAAAAATTAAAATTGATCGTTTTTACTTGTAAACATTTTAACAAGGTTTTAAAGAAAATATGCATTTATAATGACCTCGCACCTAAATTATATAAATGATTCCGAGATCCATCTTTACACAAACATGGGCACGGGAAACCGATACTGTTGGAAAATGTGTCCTCAACAATAGTGCGATCACATGATTTAATATCATAATTAAATCTCATATTAAGAATACGTGAGGGATGATTTATTATATAATCAACGGATCGTCATTAATCGGTAATGATTGGCTGACAAGTGTTTGACATTACTGTCGTATGACGGTGGTGGTCAGTTGATCCTTTAAGGTTACACCTAAAGGACAACTCCCTTAATAAATAAATTGATTAATTGTATGACGATACAAGGTGATCAATTCCATGAAATTGAACAATTCATTTGTGAGAGAGAATATTGATATCTTATTGTAATGGGATTAAATAAGATTTATTTTAGTAATTGAAATACTTTATTACTAAAACTGTTTATTGTTTGAGAAATAATAGAGATAAGAATGAATGGTGAATAATAATTACAAGATGTTGTGAATTATAATTATATGACCCATTTTATTTATGTGATCAAGTATCACTAGTCAATTTGTTGTATGTAATTTAATTAATTTATAAAATGATATTTATGTGATAAATATGCATTAAAATTAATTAATAACATGTAACATACTACATGTGACATATTGTGTGGCAATTGACAAAATAAAATGGTAGTCCATTTTATGATAAATGGACCGAAATGTTGGGTAGTATAGGGTGTTAGGATGATGTTATTCTATTTGTAGAAAAAGACATCATCATGGCTAGTAAAGACTAGCTTACACACCTATTGTATTGTGAAGAGTAAAAGCGAAAAGCAAGATGCCAATTTTGGCTCCTTCCTCTTGCCTCCACCGGTTTCTCTACACTCTTTTAAGAGTGTTTTGTTCTCTTATAACATAACACACTACCATCATTTCATTCATCCATGCAAAAATCTCTACTACTCTCACAACTCTCTAAAATGTCTTGGAATCCTCATAAATTGTTCATCATAAATTCTAAACACAATATAGGATTACTAGTGTAGCAATAAGTATATTTTTAGAATTAATTTTAAGGATACTAGTGTTGGAGTTAGTGTCCTCCACAATAGTGCGTTTACATAATAAATCTCATTAAAAGAATATCATCACATATTTAATTATTTGATCCTCGTCAGTCGATTAACGTAAATCAATAACGGTTGGCTGACTAGAGTTTGACGTTATTGTCGTGAGACGGCAGTGATCAACTGACCCCTTTCGGTCACACCTAAAGGAACGGACCCCAATTGACAACTAATTAATTGTATGAGATACAATTTATTTAGTCCCTTGATTTATAGACTAATAGGTTAGTCGATTATTTTTAGAGAGATTTTGAGTTGCGAACTCGAGGAGCGGCAGTTATTATTTAATTATGCGATAATTAAATAATAAATTTTTTGAGACGGGTTTTAATTAATTAATTGTTAATTCACTAAAAATGTACTAATTGATTAATGTGATTAATATTAGTACGTAAATAATATGTGTAGTGGTACACGTATATTTACGGAGTGATCTGGACGAATTAATCATGGAAGTATTTAAACATGAAACGGTGTTTAAAATAAAATTACACGTATTTGTGCGACAAATATAAGAACCAACATGGACCCGTAAATGGGCAAGTGGACCGTGTAAAATAAAGTTGTAGATGATTAGGAACATAATCATTTCACCTTACTTTATATTCTTCCATAAGTTATCTTATAATGATTTTGCATGTGATGTAAGATTGATAAAAAAAATAAGAAATTCACTCCTACACACTACCTCACTCCACCCGCCACTTTCCCCTTCTATATACTCCATCTTATGTTCATTTCTACACTACTTCACTTATGTGTTTTGCATGTGAACAAAATCTATCATCTCTCTAAAATTATTATTCATCCTTTACTAAGTTGTTAGTAAACTAAAATAAATAATTACTAAGAGTGTTAGTATTATTTACATATTATCAAGGGAATAATTCTAATAAGTTACTAGTAAATACTTGTTAGAATAATTGGGTTGAGTTCTTGGGTGCATATTGTTAGGAGATCTTCTCTTTGAAGATTTGTTAGGAGGATCATCCTTTTATTATAAGCTCAATAACAATCAAGGTAGGAGATCTTAATTGTGCCCATTTTACCATAAAAATCTATGTAAGGAAATTGTTTTTCCTTAACTTTCATTTTTATGCTTTTATATTTGCATGCATGTTACATAGATCAATAAAATGATAAATTATGAGATAATTTATTTTTTATTAGAGAGTCTAATATGGATCTATGATCTTTCAAGTGGTATCAGAGTTTAGGCTTGTAATTTGCATGTTGATTTTAAGCATATTAATGAATTATGAGAGAATTTATAACAACTCAAAAAATGTGTTAGAAAAGGTTTTAGCACGAACTTTTTGGGGCATACATACCTACTAATCTCAAAAGATTTGTGGTTAAGTTTGGTTATTTATCAAGTTATTTTGCTATTTTTAATGATTTTTGTTAGAAAACCGAGTCAAAATACCGTATTTTAGTTAAAAATTGACTAAAAATAGTTAAAAGTTGATTCGGGCCAAGGAATTTTTATGGTGTTTAATGCATGTTTTCTACTGATTGTATGCAAAAGGTTGAAGAGTGGTTCGAATTTTTTGCATGTTTATTGATTTTATGAGATAAAAGTCGATAAAAGTGAAATAAATTAATCATAATTTCGAAACAATTGATTATTCCCATGATAAATTTATGTACATTTAAAAATATTATTTAAATGTTAAAAGGGAATTTTAAAATGTGTTTTCACCTTGTGGCCACGCATTTGTAGTTATTAACTCCTTGAGTGGCCTTGAGATATAGTTACCCAACGTGGGTGGACAATTCATGTCTGCCCTATCTATCCTATTGCATAGTATAGATAACCATGACCTAGTAAATGCCCTTTGGCCTCCTTTCACGGCACGACCTAGGACAAAAACCAAAGTCACTCGGAAACTGCACTTGCTCAAATAATAGTCTCCAGTCAAAAGAATCGACTCATAGGAATGTCATAGAGATCCCTGCCACGACCAGACGTCTATAATAGAACTTAGGGACACTATAAATGGTCACTGTCCGGCAAAGTGTCACACACTCCGCCTATGTAATCGACTAGTCATCACGGATGACCTTATGGTGTTGAACAACCATCAATCGACTTACAATCTAGTCACTCTGAGACGTCACCTCATTAAGTGACTAGGGACAAAATACAATGTTCATCTTGTTCACTTGAATAGTGTTCAACATTGTCTCCACAACTTATTCAGATAATTAAGGTATTCAATGGTTTCAGTCAAACTAAATAATTGAGTTCTTAAAGAAACTCTGACAATGAATGCGATCATCACTTATGTAAATATCAATACTCTATCCAATATTTACATAACGATCTTTAGCAATTAAGGTATACTCCTCAATTCACATTGAGATGACATAACCATCATGTCTACGGCTTTGGTTAGAGGATAAGCATCAGTTGCATCACTCTTGTTTCCATTGATATTTTTCTTTGTTCTATGCAATCTTTTCATCACATATAGCATTTCTAAGTACACGTCTAAACAATTTTTTTAGACTCTGGTTCTAAAGCCAGTCAAACACTCCCACGGTTTTCACAGTATCTTGGGATACGATATTCGGCTAACAGAACTACTCCAGTCCCATTAAATTCCGGTTATCAACTATCTCTCTTACAACATCGGATGTTGTAATGTACTTAGCTTTCGTTCATGATTTGTACGTATAACACTTATACATACACATCCTTCATATGACATCTTTTATGTATGACTCCTTATACATGTTTGCTTTATACATGTATAACTTCTTATACACATATGTATAACTTCTTATACATATTATTCTTTATTCACATAGCACTCTTACATGCTAACCATTCCTTAACGAGGCCATAACATCTTATAAGCATAGGAATGTTTCCGTGTAATCCTTTTACACAAAATTCACAAATTCCTCCAAACTACAAGAGTAAATCCTCAGTGCTTCTCAAGTACTCAAGGTTGCTCTTGATAATTATCTAGTGACACTCACTAGGAAATGATTGGTAATGACTTCTCATATTCTCAATATGATAAGTCCCGACGAGAGCAGCTTTTAGCATATTTAATAGATCCTGCAGCGGAAGCAAAAAGATCATATTAATTTGTTCAAAAACTTGAACGAGTCAAGAATCTTATCACATAAGTCTCTTGACTAAGATGCTAGTATCCATGGAGATCTATCTCATTAGATCCGGATATTTAAGATGCGCCATGATACTCTCAAGTATTTACCCGAGAATATTTCTCGTCACTAATATGTCAAACACATATTTTAGACTAAGAAATATCACCTTAGCTACATTTCTAGTCAAGAATATGTCAAGCACATATTTTAGACTATGAAATTATCATTTTGGTGATAATATTTAAGTTGAATATTATCATTTTGGTGAGAATATTTACAACATTTTAAGCATATTTATTTAAGTTGAATGAATGATTGTCATTTATTTAAAGTATTTATCTTGTTGAACCTAGTATGGCCTAGTTTATTTTAATCGTTATTACTCGAAATGAATGGGAATATCGATTTGTTTGTAATTAAATACGATCTCGTATCGTCGGTTTGTAATTAATTAATAGTTTTATTTATTTTATTACTTAATGTATAATAGGAATGGATATGTAATTTAAATTGTAATAGTTATTCTTACCGGCATTTCCAAAAGACGGATTACATCGAGACGGAGTCTATTTTTGGAAGGTGTTCCAAATCCCACAAGAAGGAGCCAATTATGGAATGAAGAGACAAGGGACCAAGGAGTTGGTTTCCGAAATGTAAAAGACTAGTTTTTATTAACTAGGTGGCCATACTAGGATTTATTCATATGCTTACTTGTTTGCTTGTTTTATTTTCGCGCATGCCAAAATTGCCATTCGCATGCATTTTATTTTGGCGGTTGTCAATTCACGTCATTTACATTCACCGACTTAGTTCACTTATAGGGAATTTATGACTAAATTGACAAGATCTCTCATATAACTAAAATTGAGATTAGCCATACCAATTAGTAACACCTATGAATCTCTTGTTCATTAGAGCCACGCTCGCCCAAGTGGGGTGTTCTCTTTTTACCTTGGATAAGTAGGGCGGTAAACGGTTATCACACGCTGAAATTGGTTGGACTCAACAGGATATAAGACGGTCTTGTGTTCCAGGGCTTGTAGATGAATTTAAGGAAATTCGTCGACCAAGAGTTCTAGAGGTAGAATTAGTCAACGTGACTTACCGAATTTGCACAATTATGGGATATTTCGCCCAAGCGATGCTCATTTTTGTTTAATATTTGGGTCTTAGAATCATTTATATAATTTAGTGGGAGATCATTATATAAATGCTAAAACTTGTTAAACAAGTTTTTACAAGTAATTTTTAAAAACAATGGATGTTAATTTTTCCTTTCTGTTGTAGCATTTTAATTCGCAATGGCAACTTCTTCAACTCCATCGACTACTTCACTAGGAAAAGATTCATGGCTAAGGTCCGTAATGAACAAATGTATCGTAAAAGATGACGGTAGTAACTTTCCTGAAAAGGAATCCAACATCAAAAGTGCCGCGTTGTCCGACAATGTGCTCACTTACTTGATTGATGCTCCTCCCATCGAGCCCAGTCCAAGGGCTTCATCGGTGGTGCGGACCGCCTATGATGACCATGTGAGGATGTCGAATGATATCAAGAATGTGTTGATATGGTCAATGTCCCCAAAGCTCAAGCTATCATGCATTTCTTTAAATGCGTACGAGATAGTCACTCGTATGATCACTATGTTTTCACAAACACCTAAAGTCCGTCAATACGATGCGGCAGCACGCTTCTTTGAAGCTAAGCTTGAGAGGGGTCAAAAGGTTGGTCCCCATGTACTCAAAATGGTCGAATATGTTGACATCCTAGAGCGTCTAGGGTATAAGATTCCTAAGACTCTTGTGGTGGATCGTATCCTCCACTCACTTCCCACCAAGTTTGCCCACTTTAGGGTAAACTACAACATGAATGACATGGATAAGAGTCATCATGAAATTCATGTACTCCTCACCCAAGCGGAGAGGGATATGGAAGCTAGTGGGGGTGAAAAAGGAGATGTTTTAACCATGAAGTTAAAGAACATGTCCCTTGGAGTTAAGAAAGGAAAAGGGAAGGAAAAGTACCAATTCAAGAAATCGTCAAAGAAACATGACAAGGGAAAGGGTAAGGTTGTTGAGAATGGCAATCCCAAGGCAAAAAGTGTCAAACTCTCCGTGGCCAAATGTTTCCATTGTAATGGGAAAGGGCATTATAGGAGGAGTTGTCCCAAATACTTGGAGGATCTCATGGAAGGGCGTGTGACGCCTATTGGTATGATTTCCTCTCTCTATGTGATAGACGTTAATTATGTTTGTACTTTCACTTTGGTACTTGATACCGGATGTGGCTCTCACCTTTGTAGTCATTTGCAGGGTTTAAGGGACGTGCAAGCACTAGCAAAAGGTGATGTGGATCTTCGCATGGGCAATGGAGCTAGAGTAGCCGCCGTTTCCGTCGGGACCTATGTGCTCACTTTAGCTAGTGGTTTAGAGTTGTATTTAAATAAGTGTTATTTTGTACCAACTTTAACCAAAAACATCATCTCCATTTCCGCGTTAGACACGGAAGGCTTTTGTTTTATGATTAAGGACAAGTGTTGTACTTTTTCGTTGAATGATTTGGTTTATGGCAAGGCCATTTCAGTAAATCGAAGCCTGACTAAAGCGGCCGATAAGACTCCATATGAGATATGAACAGGGAAAGTACCTCATTTGTCATTCATGCGTATTTGGGGTTGTGAAGCGTACGTCAAGGTCAAGTCTGACAATAAGCTTTCACCCAGGTCTGACAATGGTCTTTTTGTAGGATATCCAAGGGAAACACGTGGCTATTACTTCTACAATAAACACGAGAACAAAGTGTTTGTGGCTCATGATGCTGTCTTCCTAGAAAAGGAGTTTATTTCTAGGAGACAGAGTGGGAAAAAATTTGAACTTGAAGAAGTTCGAGAGCCACAAACCGAGAATGAGGTAGAGGAGAACGTGGAGGATAGCATTCCCTCTTCCTCTGAAATGATAATTGTTCCTAGAAAGTAAAGTAGGATTTCTAATCCACCTGATCGCTACCTTGGTAACATTGAAGAGGATGGTGTTTTGTTACTTTTTAAAAGTGATGAACCCACTACCTACAAATTGGCCATGTCTAGTCCCGACTCCTCGCTTTGGCTAGAAGCCATGCGATCCGAAATGGATTCCATGTACGAGAACCAAGTATGGGACTTGGTGGATTTACCTGAGGGAGTGTGGAAGCGGGCCACGGGGGCGCTTGGGAAACAAGCGTTTGCATTTGTGGAGTCGCCACCAATTTATTGTGGAAAATTTGAAACCGTTCGAATATCTTGTGCCATGTCAAGACACAAAGTAGTGACATGAACACCAAGAACTCGTTACCCTTAGCATTCTATGTCTAGAAAGACTCTCGTGGATGCCAATGAACACGAATGTTCACAAAGATCTGGAGTAAGGGGTGAGGGTACGTATTAGGAAGCTCTTTTGATCAAACACCTAATCCCGCCCGCCTCGATAGCGGCCTCTACTAATGATTAAGGAAAATCGTCTATACTCGATGTATTGTCGATTATATGCATACAATGCAACATCCAATGTTTTAATCCTAACATGTGAGAATTAGACTAAGTTGGTAAACAATTAATTTAGCATACAATTAGGTCGAATCGGGATTTAAGTTCAATTACATGTGAAAGCATACAAGCAATAAAAAGTACAATGATAAATACAATAAAGGAAAATTACAATAATGAACATTACAATAATTACATCGGGTTTAATGATTTATGTCGAAAATACATCTAAAGCGGATAATTTGGAAAAGAAAGAATAAATGAATGAACGAACAGATTATTAGGTGATAATACGAATAATAGTTAATTAAATACGTAAACTAATAAATTAGGTCAAGGCAAAATGGGAGTTCAGAGACAGAAGTCAACCAGGAAGAGGCGCAGCAGAGCTGCGCCCTCTGGAAGAGGCGCAGCAGTCACTGCGTCTGTTCCTTGGCTCAGTTCTGGCTGTGAAGCCGGAATTGCTAGTCGTTAATATTCGTTTGTGATTTTAATGCTTGATTATATTATTTGACTCGGATGAAAGTGATTATCAGATTATTTACATGCGGTTAACGGTCATGAAAGCAATAAACATGGATGAAACTAATTAGGACGAATTATTACAAGATTAAAGAGGATTAATTAGTAAATTAATAACTAAGCAAATTAATTAGGTTAGATACGATGAATTAATGATGGACTAATAATAAATATGATAATAAACAGGTGAGAATATATCAAAGATCGAATTCCAGAAATCCAACATGAATGAATCGAATTTCTACAACCCGGTTTGACTTTAGTGACGAAAACCCGCAAATATTAATTACTTGGGATTTAAGTCGGGAATTAATGAGATGAATTATATGTTAATGATGATGAACGATTTATATGTCAAATTATTATGTTCAGATTGTTATATTAAAACAAGGAACAAATGAAAACAAAAGAAAAACAAACGAATCAACGAAAGACGAAGGAAGAAGAAAGGAAGCATGAACCGCGGCAGCCTCACGAAGAGGCGCAGCAGGTACTGCGTCCCTTCGAAGAGGCGCAGCAGGTACTGCGTCCCTTCGAAGAGGCGCAGCAGTTGCTGCGTCCTTTCTGGACGGTTGTCCTCTGACAATCCGTAAAAAGGGTTTTAAACAAAGGGTTTTAGAAATCGGTTTTAATTGTCTTTTCGACATAAATCTTACAATGTGATTGCAATAAATGAATAACAATGAATAAAAGAGAGATTTACACCCTCGGACTTACATGTTTGACGAAACGAGATGAACTAAGTTAACGATTAGTGATGCTCGACTCTAATGTAGACGAAAGTGCCCTCGTAAGAGGAATTAAAACAGATTGATTAAAGTTGATTATGGTGGAGTTGGTCAAATTGGTCGGTCATGCAAAACGAGGCTGGTACTCAGAAGGATCCGAGCTTACGTGGTCGAAAGTTCAAGCACGTAGACGCCAAAAAGTAAGAACGTGGTCTAGAATGCAAAGGGAGAGGAGAAGGGCGGACACTCGCGTGAGAAATATGTGAGACCGAAGGTCTCTATTTATACTAATCATGCGGAGGAAGTAGGGTTTTTCGGAGAAACTTTGGAAGTGAATCTCGAAAAGATATGAAAAGATACGAAAAATACGCAGAAAAGGACTTGGGAAGAGGCGTAGCAGGCACTGCGTGTAACACCCCGGTTTATGAAGGAGCCTTTAGCAAGACATTCCCTAATAAAACGGACTGTTACCATCTCGGTTTCCCGAGGTAGTGAATAACAAGTTAAACTCCAAGGCAATTTATATAATATTTTAACTTAATTATTACAAATCCTCTTTTCAACTCAATTACAAGAACTGACATAAATAAAAGTGAAAGTCTTCTAGATGATGATCTAGCTACTAAGTCGTCTGATCCAGTGTCTCACGCCCATCAAGCTCCCGTCCTATCTCTTAAACCTGTCAAGCCTGCTCCCCATAAAACGGTTCATCACGGTGTTCACGAATACACGTGGTCAACCACGAGGTTGAGTAGGAAAACAATTAAACAAGTAAATATGATATGCATGATACTCCGTCACCTCCATCTCCACCTCAACTCATCACACACAACCCCGCACGCCTTGACCATACCGATCCCCGGTAGACTATATATATC
Source organism: Silene latifolia (assembly GCF_048544455.1). Lineage (NCBI taxonomy): Eukaryota > Viridiplantae > Streptophyta > Magnoliopsida > Caryophyllales > Caryophyllaceae > Silene > Silene latifolia. Next base: position 80,804,393 of record NC_133527.1, on the reverse strand, counting down.
GACCGTAGTCGATCCGCCCGCGTTCGCAAGCGGAGGACACCAGGGCAAGTCTGCAGAACCAGCCTGGGCCTTATCACAACATCACATCATATCTCATCATCGTCACCACCACACCATCCTCCAACTCCAATGCATATGCAATGCTCAACAAGATAATCAATGCACATGATATGTATATCAATGAATGAAATCATGCCAACTATCAAAATAATGAAATAACATAATCAACACGAACAGTTCGATCAATCACACTCCAGTGTATGAATCATAACATAAATTACAACCACGCACAAGTCATCGATCACAGCTCGGTCACATGTAACACAACAACTCAACACAATTTAACAACACCGGTAAGTCAAGTGTATTTCCCTACCTCAAAGTGCCAGCAAATCCAATTAAGCGATTAAGCGGTCCGAGAAATAAAGCAATGAATTTGATTATCGATCCATCACGAATCCGTCACCTAAAACAATTATAATATTTATTATTACTAACTACTAAATATAGAATTTCCCAAAATAGAAGCTTCCCGAAAATAATCCCGACACCAAACTTATGCCCAATCGATAAAAATAACCCGATTAGAATTTGACCCAACTTCCCAAAATAGAGAGTTATTAAAGATAGAGCTTTCCAAAAATGGTAACTTTCCCGATATAGAAACTTTTCTATTAAACCCGTCTCCAAATAATTAATTATGATTAATTATTATTTTATTGTAAATAACTCGGAACTAAACCAAGATGATAATTAAAGGGTTAAACGAATTATGCGATTAAGAAAACCCGAATCAAAACATTGAACAAATCAACAACCCGACTCAAAACTTAAATACATTATTCCATCACCGCTACCTAATATTAACTTAGTAACTAAAACTAATAATGTAAATAATAGAAATATTAGAAATATACATATTCTCCGACTTACTAAAATAGGAAACCGTAACAAAAATCACCCGAAACAACGACTCAACCCGACACACAAACACCCCCTCTTTCAACCCGTCACTACTCACTCCACAACCACCAACCCTCACCGCCGACCACCAGGCCCGACACTGTGTCCGCCTGGTCACCTCCCACCACCACCAACGTGGTCGACCCACGCCGGTGGTCAGAACCACCACCACCAACACCCCCCCTTGCGTCCCCCGCCGTCACAACCAGCCCCCTTTTCAACTCGCCTGCCACCACGACACAACCCCTCCTCCTTACCAACCACCACCCCTGACACCACCGTTGAACGGCGACCCTGACACACGTGGCACCACCGGTTCGACCTCCCCCGAGTCCACGGTGGTGCCACCCCATTACCCTATGTCTGAAATGCAACACAAACCCGCATTTCGGACCCGACACCTAATCACCACCACCGCAACCACCAACAAAGAACGACGACCACTCAACCCACCACCACACGACTCGACTCACCACCAAAGAACACAACCCACACCCCGACAACTACTATAAGCCCCTAAACGACGCACAACTCGATCAAACTACCGTGACAAAATGAAAAACAGAGAACCTTACCTATGACGGCCGTCGACCTGTGCTATTCCGGCCAGTACAGCCACCCTCGTCCACCAGTAACAGCCTCTCTAGACTCACGGCAGACCCTACACCCTCCACACTCACCGGCGCGCGTTCGTTGGCTGTAAATAAAGCGTGAGGCGTGAAAGAAAAAGGTTGGTGATGGTGATGTGTAGAAATGACGGTATGAAGGGAATTAGGTTTTAGGGTAGATTTAGGGTTTAGTTTTAGGGTTTGGTGAGTGGTAAAAGGTAAATGGGTAAGTGAGTAAATGGGCTATGACATCTTGATCCAAAACTATAAACCCGACTCATCTTACAACATGAATCCGACTCATTACCTTTACGTTATCATTACCTTTACGCTACCATTAAATAATAAAAACTCGTTCAATCGATGATAAAATACGGGGTATTACACTGCGTCTCTTGGAAGAGGCGCAACACTTGCTGCGTCTATTCCCAAGTGGTTTCCTCCTGCAGAAGAAAGATTTACGTGTTTAGTTTATGGAATAACGGAATAATTTTGTTTTCCTTAATACCTTGTGTGAATATTACGAGAAATTGTTTACCAAAGATTAAAAGATTTATAAAATATGGAATAGAAATATCCAGAACATTCCAGAATATTCCGACTCGGCATTTTAATGGTTGTCAGAAAATGAAGACGGTTTTAGACCCGGACTCCAAATGTACTCTAATTACTGCCAAAACAAACGTATCGGCACGTAGATGACATTTAAGAGGTAGACATAAATGTTTGAGCGATCACTTGACGATAAACTTACGAACTGTCACAAATCGTTCCGCGTATCAAACATGCGGCCCAATCATCACCGGGTGGTTTGCGGGAGGTGCAGAAATGAGGTATCTATAGAGCCCCCACTTTGCTTGAGGCTTGGACAAGGCGAAAGTCAAAGTATAGCCATCAGGTCAATCGAAGATTACAACCTGACGACTATGGCGACGCGAGGCGGCTCAAGGGGTCTGAACCAAGGACCTGTCGTCGGGAACATTTTAGAGTCTGTCGACTATCGGAATTTTGGTTTGTGACGGCTTTTCAGGACACTTTTCTTAGGGCATAATCGTCGTTATAACGAAATGCTGCCGAAATTCCGACTCGAACCCATGACTAGGCTTCAACTTAGGCTTCACTTGACCCAAATTACCACATGAGCAGACGGGTTTGTGGGAAAGTTGCCAAAGACGGCGAGAAAAGAGCGATTTCGGAGCTCCGAAAACTCAAAAATCCCCCAATCAAGGCTTGTCGTCAATTGACGCGGCCTAAATTTGCCTTAATTTTTTAGGTGATGAGGCTTCTACGTCTGGGAGGGTTCCCATGGACGTGGACACTGCTGAGGAGGAAGAGGCCCCGAGACGGGCCAACGTTGGACGAGGTGGTCTCTAGCTGAGGGGAGCACCTGCGGAGGCTTAGACCTGGGACAGTAGGCACCTGCTCTGGGCTATGGAGGGTCACCTGTCTTACAGGACGGTGAAGAGCTTGGTAAATAGGATTCATCACTCTTCATTCATCTTCTTTCATTTCCGTTTGTCATTCCTTTTCTTCTTCATTTAAGCTAAAGATAGCTTTTGTTTCAAATCAACATAGGAGGCCGGGAACATCAGGTCGTTCTCGGGCTACACGATGGCGATGGGGTGCTACGAGAGGCTGTCGGCTGAGGAGCGGGCCATGATCGAACGGGGAGCGTTCGGTGCCTTGGTGCAGGGTTGGAGGGATATTGCGAGGAGGAAGCTTCGGGCTAACCTCAGTCTCGTTCGAGCGTTCTTGGACTGGTTTTGGGACACGACCTCCACGTTTCACATGCCTTTTGATGAGGTGGGGGTCAGTTTCGAGGACTACGGCATGATTTCTGGTCTGCTGTGTGGGACTGAGGTGGTGGAGTGGCCAGAGACGGCCATGAGGGTTGACTCGGCGGAGGCCAGGAGGTTGATTGGCTGGAACTTGGCGCCGAAGGTGGCTGCGGTACCTGGCTTGGTGCCTAGTTCTTACGTGCAGGACTATTTTGCGGGGAAGACCCCGGCGTTGGTGGTGATCGAGAAGAGGGAGACAGCTCCTCCTCCCTGCACTGTAGAGCAGAGAGTCCGCTTGTGGCTCTGGTGGTTCTTGTCTTCAATTTACCTTGGAGACAAGGGAGAGAGGCTTTCGACGAAGCTTCTTCCCTTCCGTTCTGACCTGAGCTCCCTAGTCCGTTGGGACTGGGTCACTGCTGGTTTTGCGGTCCTCATCCGCTTCATGAGGGCTATAGTTTGTCCGGAGTTGATGGAAAAGGGAACTTCTCCTGCTGCTGTCGGCCCTGGACTGCTATTGGAGGTATGAACCTTCACTTCTTCTCATGAAAGATCATTTATTTTTCTTATCAATTCACGAAAGATCGTTGTTGATTATCTTGATTTACAGGCGTGGGTGTACTCCTACTTTCCGGGCCTCGTGCCCAAGAGGACGTAGCCGGTGGAGAAGGCTTATCCCTTCGTGAAGGATTGGGAGATGTGCTGCAGGAGGAGTCGGCGTTCCTTCCACGACGTCTGTCGGCGGGAGGTGAACGCTCTTCAGCTGGACGGCGTAAGTACTTCACCTTACCTTTGACTGTGTTTCTTTCTTCTACTTTTAGAACTGATCGTAAGAATGACCCTTCGTTTCCTTTTCTAATGGGTGCCTAGGCCTTGGGAGGAGTACGCTGGGGCTCCTCCTTTCGTGGCCGAGGTCCTTCAACCTAGGAGCTTGAGCCGGCTACTGCTGAGGACGTCGATGGGTCCTGTGTGGTACTTGGGTGAGCGCTTGGCTCGTCAGTTCTCTCGGGATGTCTTGACGTTTCCCATCGATCCTACTCGGACGATGTTTAGGGAGCCTTCCAAGGCTGAGAGAGAGGCTGACCTGGCTGGCGTCGGTGGCGACGCCCTCCTCCTTCCTGGTGAGGACAACTCGGCGTTCCTCTACGGGAGGTTGGCGTACTGGCCGGTTGTAGTAAGTGCTTTGCCCTCTTTTATTCTTGATTGTTTGAGCATACGATGAAAGATCATCGGTTAACGGAAATCATTTGAATTTGCAGGAGGTCGAGGCGGTGGGCATCGAGCCCCCAGAGTACCCCGAGACCCTTGAGTACACCGACACGACGGGGATGACGACGATCTCCGAGCTAGGTGACTTTGACGTGGCGGTGAGAGATACTGGCCTGGACGATTGGCAGCATCTGATCCGGAGGATGAGTCTTCTAGTCTATATAGTTTTTGTGTAAGAACACATTTGCTCGAGTTTGCTCAATTGCTAAACATTTTCCTTTTGAAATGCAGGTCGCGCCATCCCGGTTCGTGGCTTTGTGGAGGGTAGCCAACCGGCTGCAGGCTACCGCCATCGAGGAACTTGCTGGTGGCCGAGGACAACAGGTATGAACCTTCCGTTTACTTTATTTTTGAGTTTTCTAATTTTCCTTTACGCTTGAAATGATTGACATGAGTCAGTTTTGTCGTTTGCAGAGGGAGCGCGAGCTGGAGCGAGAGCTTGATCAGTCCCGAGAGAAGACGGCTCGCCTGCTGAGGGAGCTCGAGGTTCATGACGCCGAGGTTGCTTCTCTCGAGGCGAGAGTTGCTGAGCTAGACGGCGACGAGCAGTAGCTTTCTTGTTGTTTCTTGTTTTTGGCTGTATTTTTGTACATTTGTATATTTTCGGACATTTGGACTTTGTTTTGGGGCTCGAGCCCCCAGTTTGGTGTACATATCCCTTTTTGATCGTATATATGACGGTCTGAGTGCCTTTGCTGCTGGGTTGCTTTGTTTGTACCTGCAGGTCAGCTTTGAAAAGGTTTGGTAGATGACGGTTTACGCCGTCATGCTGCCGAAATTTACACAGAAATCACACAGAACATATATTTGTACATATGGCCTAAATTAGCGCAAAACAATGAATCGAAAATGCAAAAAAGTATGACCAGAAATTCAAAAATTTGGTCGGAAATGGCAAAAATGCAAAAATTTGGTCGGAAATGACCGGACGGTAGGGAGGGTTACCCCCTAAAAAAAAAGAAAAAAAGAAAAACATATAAGTTTGAAGTAGAGAGTGAAATGATTTCCCCAAAAGGAAAAGAGGTAAAGTTCGAAGAATGATATAATAAAATTAAATACTAAAATGTAAAAAAGAATAAATGAAATTAAATTGGTGAAATGATTCCCTAAAAAGAAAATTAAAAAGGAATGTATAAGTGTTCTAAAATGACGAAAATGTCGATATCGTCTCGAGATGCGTGCCCGCAAAGTTAGGAAACACGAAATATGGTAACTTGACGCATTTACCAAAACAATAACCCGTATGAATAGGAAATTATTCGTTGAGGAATTTAGGAAAGATCCAACGCGGAAAATCACATAAAAACATCTGAGGAAGAGGCGCAACAAGAGCTGCGTCCCTTCGAAGAGGCGCAGCACCTGCTGCGCCTGTTCCCTAGTGCGTCTGTTATGACGGATTTTAGGAAACAGCTTTTCGTATAAATAGAGACGTCGAAGAATGTTCACATAATTCTTCCGTCTTTCTTCGTCTTATTACACAAAACTCCCAAAATAAGCCTACATCATGAATACTCTTGAAATTCGTCTAAAAGAATGGACAAATGAGTTCTCTAGTATGGAGAAGTATGACATGGGTGGTTATAATTTTGGAGCACTTTTGAGCTTGAAGTTGATCAAGGTAGTCAAACCGTTTCTCGATGCTTGTCTTGACTATTGGGACCCGAATCATCACGTATTTGCCTTTCCTGGAGGCGACATTTGCCCATTTCCTGAGGAGATTGCTGCGATTGGTGGTTGGGATCCGGAACATTTGCCTGCTACTCCCTCCACTTCTCAAGGGTATAAGAATAAGTTTAGAGACTTGCTTGGATTGGCCAGAGTTGATGTTGACCATCTTGTGACTTCTAAAGGAGTGCGAATGTTGGATTTCATCGATCGCTTCATCAATAAGGATGATCCTACTATTTCTTATGTTGCAAGGCGAAGGGCATTTGGGTTTTGCCTGTTGCATGTATATGTCCTTCAAGGGCACGTTGATGAGGACATGAGGGGCGACCCTCGTCTTTTGAACCTGATTGAGCAAATGGAGCTGCACAGGAGCCCAGCTTGTCTGTGTTTAGGAGAGATCCTATTGGGCTTAGATAAAAGGAAAGCTAATCGCGACGTACCTTACTTGGGAAGTCCCATTATTTTTGCAGGTAAAAGAAACTTTTTCTTTCTTTTCTTTGTTTTTTTTTGTTTTTTTTTTTGCGTTTTTTTTTTCGTTTCTAATACCCGATTTTGGTAGGTCTGGCTTATGGAGCGTCTTCGATTGATCGAGCCCCCGGCTAATGTTCCCTCTTACCATGCGCGTTTGATTGCAATGAGGACCAGGATTTACATGGTGGACTTCACTCGAGTGTGCAACTACTGGAAAAACAAGTTGAAAAGTGAAGATGGCCCCATAATTAGATGGATCGTACCATGATGGCACCTGAAATCTGTTACTGGAGTATCTTCCCTGGATCCTACCCGAGCTGTTCGCATTCCCGGCTGGGAGTTTATGATATGCATCTTCCCGGACAGGTTGATGAGGCAGGTTGGATTGAAGCAGATGATCCCGAAGCATGACACTGTCCTGCAGACTGCCGTGGCGCTTACTACGGAGAGTCGAAGAGAATGGGCCATCAAATGGGCTCAGAGGAACATTTGGTTCTTGAATTCTTCTGTCAGTGCTCTATGGGTGTCGGATTCCAACATGCGGTGGAGGAAAGCTGCTACTCCGGAGGAACGCGAGAGACTGAGGAAGCGTGAACCTGTTGACTACAAGGTTCTCGAGGTGGAGAAGGAGAAGCATCTGACTGAGGGAGAGGAAGAAGCCGGGTTTCGAGTTGTTCATCCTTCGAAGAAATCGAAGACTTCTCCTGCCATCGAGATGGTGCTTGGCGCGAATGGCAAAGCAAGACCACGAGAGAGACCATTGGTGATTAGGTCGGATGTGGCGCAGGAGCGTTCAGCTTGAGGTCGTGACAAGAAGTATGATAAGAATGACAAAGGCAAAGGGAAAATGGAAGAGTAGCCTATGTCTTTTATTATTATTATTTATTATTTTTATTATTACAATAAGAAGGTGGGGGTTCTAGAATCCTAGCCTATTTATTTTTATTATGATTTTATTATGTAACGTATTATTATTATGAATGAAATAAAAGAGGTTGATTGGTTATGAAACCGTTGTGGTTTTCTTTTCATTATTCTTGTCGAATTTCAAATGCATTTGCAAATGTCCTTCTATTTACATTTAAAGCGATTAAGTGGGTTGTATCCCGTGAAGGATTGCCTACGTATTCATTAAAAAAATAAAATCAAACCCTTGCGCGTAGTTCGAGTAAATGTAAAAGAATAATTGTTCTAAGCAAGAGCTTGTAATGAACTTTAGAAAATAAGCATGTGCTTTACTTACTCCAAAAATGCAATTTAGTTTATTTGATGATATGAGAATGACAAATTGTCAAAATGCAAGAGCAAGATGACATTATCTTGGTTCAGCTTGGCCAGGGGCCGTTTATTTCGTGCCACAAGAGCGACACGTGCGGTTACGCGAGGCGCGTTTTTGCTCCTATTCTAGGCATAATAACGTTTTAATTGGTCAGGGTATGTTGGGTTGGTAAATTCGTTCCCGTCTAGGTCTGTGATCCTAACCGCGCCCCTTGGAAATATGGACTTGACTAGGAGTGGCCCGGCCCAATTGGGTTTGAATTTTCTTCGTGGATCGACAGGTAAAAGAGCCCTAATGGATTTGAGGACCAAGTCTCCTTCCTTGATGTTCCTTGGCTTAACCCTTTTGTTGAAGGCTCGTTTGATACGCGCCTTATATGATTGCACATTATGTAATGCACGTAACCTTTGTTCATCCAGGAGGATGAGTTCTTCATATCTATCCCTCTTCCAATCGGCTTCAGGTATTTGACTTTCGAGTAAAATACGAAAGGATGGTATTTCTAGCTCGTCTGGTTGTACGGCTTCCATGCCATAGGTCAAATAGAAAGGAGTAGCCCCAGTGGGCGTCCATCCCCATAAAGCAAAGGGTATCTTGCTCGGCCAATCTCTAAAGTTGTCAATCATTTTCTTGAGAATTGTGACAATGTTTTTGTTCGCTGCCTCTACCGCGCCATTGGTTTGTGGTCTATATGGTTAGGAGTGGTGATGCCTGATTTTGTACTTGGCTAGTAATTACTCAGTCTCAGCTTGGAAATGTGATCCATTGTCACTGATGATCTCATTTGGGCAACCATATCGGCAGATGATATTGGTTTATATGAACTTTGCCACGTTGTTGGCTGTAAGACTGGTGTAGGACACCGCTTCTACCCACTTGGTGAAGTAATCGATTGCTACTAGGATTAAACAATGACCTCCTGTTCCAGCTGAAGTGATCTTGCCGATGATGTCAATTCCCCAAACAGAAAATGGCCAGGGAGATGTCATGGTGTAAAGCAATGAGGGAGGGACATGTTGCACATTCCCAAAGATCTGGCAATTATGGCAATGTCTCACATATTTGATGCAATCAGATTCCATCGTGGTCCAATAATATCCTAAACGTGTGATTTTCTTTGCCATCATGGGTCCACTCATGTGAGGGCCACATTCTCCATCATGGACTTCTTCCGTCACTTTTCGTGCCTGTGAATGATCAAGACAACCTAGGATTACACCAAGAGGTGTTCTTTTCTATAGCTCTCCTTGCATGAGGACGTATTGGGAAGCTAGCAAATGGATAGCGCGTTGTCCCCTTTTGTCCTTTTTCGGTGGATAGGTGCCCTTGACTTTGAAGTTTAGGATTGCTTGGAACCAAGGCTCCTCCGTAATTTCCTCTTCATCGGTGATTTGGTGCATATAAGCTGGCTCTGATCGTCATTCGATGCATAAAGGCATTTCTCTCATACTATCCGGCATGTTAATCAAAGATGCGAGTTTTGCAAGAGCATCCGCGAATTGATTTTCTTCTCGAGGTAGATGTAAGTAGGTTACTTGATCGAAGAATTGGGCTACTTGGTCTATTCTGGCTTCATAAGGTGCCAAGCTTTTGCTTTGGATTTTTCAAGATCCCGTAACTTGATTGATGATCAAAGATGAATCCCCATGTACTCGAAGATTCTTGATGCCTAAACTTACTGCCGCTTGCAATCCAATGAGACAGGCTTCGTATTCTGCAGCGTTATTTGTCACCTCGAAGTCGAGTTTGATAGAGATTGGTGTATGCTCGCCTTCAGGAGAAATGAGCAACACCCTTAATCCAAATCCTCTTAAGTTCGATGCTTCATCAAAATAGAGGTCCCAGGAGTCTACATCTGTTTGGAGTATATCCTCATCTGGAAACGACCAAGTGTCTATCGTTTGTGTATCATTGATGGGATTCTCTACAAAGAATTCGGCAACGGCGCGCCCCTTTATGACTTTTAAAGGTACATATTTAAGATCGTACTCAGTGAGCATCAATGTCCATCTCGCTAGACGTCCATTGAGAACGGGTTTCTCGAAGAGGTATTTGACAGGATCCATTTTTGAGAATATTTTGACGGAGTAGCTAAGGATGTAGTGGCGTAGCTTCTTCGTTGCCCACACAAGAGCGAGGCATGTCTTCTCGAGTGGTGTGTATTTGCACTCGTACTCCAAGAACTTCTTACTAAGGTGGTAGATGGCTCTTTCTTCTTTTCCTATGGTTTGAGCTAGCATGGCGCCCATGGCCGTTTCAGTTACCGTGAGATATAAACCAAGAGGTTGATCTCGTTAGGGTGGCATGAGCACTGGCGGTTTGGCTAGTATTTCCTTGATTCGGTCGAAAGCCTTCTGACAGTCATCATCCTACATGGTGTGATCTGTTTTCTTTAACTTCTTGAATATAGGTTCGCAGATCATGGTGAGTTTCGATATGAATCGACGGATGTATAGTACCTTGCCTAGGAATCCCCTAACTTCTTTCTCTATTTGAGGTTGCGGCATTTCGATTAAAGCTTTGATCTTTGAAGGGTCTATTTCTATACCTCGTTGGCTAACCACATATCCCAGGAGTTTGCCAGATTTCACTCCGAATGCGCATTTCTGAGGATTGAGTTTCATGTTGTACTTCCGTAGCCTCGAGAAGAATTTGCAAAGGTTCGCAATATGTCCCTCTCTTTCCTTGGACTTGACAATCATGTCGTCTACGTATACCTCAACTTCTTTATGCATCATGTCATGTAAGAGCGTACTTGCGGTGCATTGGTATGTAGTTCCGGCGTTGATTAACCCAAATGGCATAACCGTGTAGCAGTAGGTCCCCCATTGAGTGACAAACGAGGTCTTATGCATGTCCTCTAAGGCCATCTTGATCTGGTTATATCCCGCGTATCCATCCATGAAGGATAGCAACGCTTGATCCGCTGTATTATCCACTATTATGTCGATATGTGGTAGAGGAAAGTCATCCTTAGGGCTTGCTTTGTTTAAGTCTCTAAAGTCAACACAAACACGGATTCTCCCATCCTTTTTGGGTACGGGAACTATGTTAGCTACCCAGTCTGAGTACTCGGAAACTTTGATGAACCCTGCTTTGAATTGTTTATCGACTTCTTCTTTGATCTTGAGAGCCCATTTTGTCCTCATTCTTCGAAGCTTCTGTTTCACGGGTTCGAACCCTGGTTTGATTGGGATTCTATGCTCTGCAATCTCCTTGTCGATCCCGGGCATATCTTTGTAGGACCAAGCAAAAACGTCTTTGAACTCATGTAGGAGGTCTATGAAATTGGCCCTTTCGGTGAGGCTCAGGGTTGTCCCTATCCTAAGTTCTTGGGGTTCTATTTCAGTTCCTACATATATGGGTTCAGTATCTTCTATCACTGGTCCCCCTTCCCCCTCATGTAGTATTTCTTTGGCTATGTAGGGAGGTATCTCGATTGATTCAGGGTCTGGGTCATTCTCATCATCATCGTAAACAGAATTGCATTCAAGATAACACGAAGAGTAAGCAGAACCTGATTTATTCATATTAAGATTTGAGAAAAGTTGAAACAAAGAAGCCATCTGATCTATGGTCAGTGGCGGTAAAGGGACAGTGGTTGGGACATTTCCCGAACTACTGTTGCTATTCGACACTAGGCTAAGAGAAACGAGGGGAGTGGGAATGACGACAGGAGGAGACTCTCTAAGAACCTCTCTAGACTCCGACTCTGACTATGACTCGAATTCATCATCTTCTGGTTCTCCTTTGAACATCTCTCCTTCTTCAGTAGTGAGCTTGAAGAGTCTTCCTTGATTATTTGTCCACTTGATCGATTTTCTCCATCCTTTCTGGTGATTGGTGTTGATTTCTGTGATTAACGCGGTAGGTTTGAAGTGATCATCTTGAAGTATCATAGTAATGATCTCGTCCTGTGCGGCTCTAAAAAATCGGTCTTCTCCAAATAGTAGACTCACGGCTTGTTCGTCTAGGCAAGGTTCTTGACGAGTCTTGACGGTAGGAACCGTTTCTGGAGGAATGAAGTAGCAATCGTGAAAGATCTCGATTCCGGCTAACTTCCTTTCGAGATAATGCCAAGGTTCGGGAAATCCATGAAAGAGTTCTTGACTTCCTTCCCTAACGAAGTATCCATTTAGGGTAGGGAGATAGGGTCGCATTTGGATTCCCACATTCTTACGGTTTTGAATTTGAGCGAGCATCTCGAGAACTTCCTCTTTGGTGGGTTTGTATCCTAATCCAAGGGATATTCTTTGTGAATTACCCTCCTTGTAGGGGGGCAATGGTGCTCCTTCGTATAGGATTCAAAGGCATTCCCGGGAAGTATCCCTGGGTTTTGAGTATGTGGTTGACTACTAGGTTAAAGTAGGGATTGAAGTATAATGGTGCCTATTCACTCTCTATGACGTTTATGATATGAAAGCCCCCAAGTTCATGCATTGGATCTGTAAGGACTTGATTGCTTTGCTTGACTTCTTTTCGATGATTGCCTTGATGGGCGACGAAGTGATCGTCACCACCTTATCATTTAGTGGGATTTTGATTTTCTGGTGGGGTGTGGATGTTATCACTTTGGAAGTGTGAATCCAGGGTCTTCCCTGAAATATGTTGAAGGATGCCTCAATGTCTACTATTTGGAAATTGACCTTTCGCTCAATCGGCCATGTGGCTATGGTTAGGTCAACAAGTCCCACCACCTTTCGTCGTGTAACATCATATGCGCGAACACCTTGATTGGTAGGAGTCCAATCTGATTCTTTCATGCCCAATTTATATGCCGTTTTCAAGGGTATAACATTGACCGCAGAGCCATCATCTACTAAGGTCATTGGCACATTATTCTTTAAGCAAATGACGGTGATATAAAGAGCCAAGTTATGACTAGCACCAAAGGGTGGCAAATTCTCATCCGAGAAAGTAATAGGATTACTTAGTTTTGGTGATTCTTGGAAGACCAAGTTGACCACGTCGTCGGGTGTGGAGTTATGTGCCACATTTAGTTTGGCCAAAGCTTGCAACAAAGCTTGGCGATGTGGGAATGAGCTTGACACTAGTTGCCAGACTGAAAGATCAGCCTTTGTCTTTTGTAGTTGCTTTAGTAGATGGTCGGTAGAGCCTTCTTCATTATCACTTGGTGTGACTACATTGGTTGGACCGTTTGCTATGGGACCATCGTCGGCCCATATTCCATTAATAGCAACAAGTTCCCTTATTCTCATAATTTCTGCTTCTAGTTGGATAATTTGGTCGACTAGTTCATCAACCATGGCTACTACTTCTTGCATTGTAGTGTTTTGAGAGAAAACTAGTGTTGCGCGTTCTCTAGGTGTGGCGTTGGGGCCACGTAAAGTTGCCACTGCACTCTCTAGTTCCAAGACTTGCTTATCCACACTTTTTGCCCATGCGATGAAATTAGTGACGGTTGGGGAAATGGTGGAGTAGTTCCCTTTATTTTCTATTGCTTGAACTTCATTTTCGACTGGAGAAATGAGATGTGAACAATCTATGGTAGATTTTTCATTTGTAATCACTAGAACTCCAAGAGGATTCTTAGTGTTGTTAGGCTTACCTCCAGGTGTTATCGGTAGACGACCGTCTTTAATTATGTCTTGAAGTACATTTTTAAATTTGTAGCATTTCTCTGTATCATGTCCTTTACCTCTATGGTATTCACAGTACGAATTCTCATCCCAAAACTTGGATTTCTTATCTGGTTCAGGCATAGGGCCTATGGGTTGAAGTTTCCCGAGTTTCATCAATCTTTTTAGAGCGTTGGAATACGTGTCCCCTAGATTTGTGAATTTCCTTGGAGGGGTACTCATCTTAGATGGCTCAAGGAGGTTAACTTCGTCGGTCTTGCTAGTGGAGCCGTAAGAACGACTTGTTGAGCCTTGGTATCCACGACCTATCGTTTTGGACAAGAGCCCTTTACGAATGTCATCTTCGATCCTTGTCCCTAGTACGGTCAAATCTTTGAAAGTCTTGATGTTTTGATACCTCAAATGATTTGCATAGATGGTCTTTAGGTTGTCCACGAATTTCTCCACAAGGGTAGCCTCATCCGGACGTTCAAAAAGTTGAGTATTAGTCTTCCTCCACCGACTTAGGAAATCGGGGAAACCTTCTTTGTCGTTTTGGGTAAGAACCTCTAAAGTGCGCATGTTGACTTGGATTTCATCATTATCCGCATATTGTTTAGCAAACTCGATTGCGGCATCGTCCCAAGTAGCGCTTTTCTTGTGCTCTAGCGAATAGAACCATTGTTTTAGGATGGTGTCAAGAGATGAAGGAAAGATCCTTAAGAACATCTCGGGTTTAATGCCTTTAATAGACATGTAATCCTTGAAGGCATGGATATGGTTCAAAGGGTTTTCATGCCCCTTGAATTTAGGGATATCCGTCATGTTGAAGTTGGTTTTGCAACTTGGAACTTACGGCCTCATACTTGCGATTATTCTCCCTATAAATGTCATCCCCTTTAAGATACATCAATTGCTTCTCTAATTATTGGAGTCGTTTCTCAGCTGCATTCATACCCATGGGAGGGTTTTCATCCCCGAAGTCATTCACGAAGTCACTAGCAATTTCAATTTCTCGAGGAGGCATCCTTGTTTCCACGGCATATATTCGGCCCTCAATGGTGTCAAGGCGATCATACACTTGGTCTTGAGTAACTTGGAGACGAGCTAGCGCGGTTAGGATTTGATCATTACTATTCTGGAGTTGATTGATGTTCGCGTCGCTTGTTTCAGGCATCTTGGAAACAAAATAAGAGATCGACGATGAATAAAAACACGATCGACCACTCTAGCAGACTTACTTGAAAAGAAATGTTTTGACTCGTGAAGTGGGAGTGTGCCACTTGTGTGAGTGAGTTTTGAGGAAATGAGAAAGTTTGAAAAATGTTGGTCCTAGTCAACTTTAGTGTAGTTGTAGGAGTGGACTCAAAGTGAGGTTTTGAAGTAAGTTTTGAGGCCCGAATTTTGACTCGACAATTGGACAGAGTTTCGGCTTGTTTTGCGCTAACATTAGGCCCAAGTTTGAAATTTTACATGTTAAAGAAGGATTTTGAACTTTACAAAAATCGTCATGGTTTTGTTTAGAAAAGGGTGATCACGTATGGTACAAACAATATACAAGCATTATAACGGGATGCTGAGTGCATTTAAATGGGTTTTGGTTTAAAGGGTGGGTTGCCATACCGAAAATCAAACCCGAAGTCTGTGGAGAGGCTCGTACCAAACAAGAGAAAGGCCGATTCCTAGTCCATTTCCTCAAGTAGTGAAAGTTCTTGATAGAAACAAGAGTAAGTACCATGGTATGGATGACGTCAATCGCTATCCATTCTTAGGCCCAAATAAGAATTAGGACCGTTTAGACGGGATGATTGGTCGAATGGGTTGGGTTGGGCCTAGGAAGGCCGAGTGAGTAGATCTAGGAAGACCGAGTTATGAAAACCGACAATTGTCTTGTACAAACTATTCCCTAACCTTGTTCAAGTTTCACCCTTTTGGCTACACGTAAGTGTATGATCCCCAGAGGAGTCGCCAAACTGTGGACGCGGACCACGGGGGCGCTTGGGAAACAAGCGTTTGCATTTGTGGAGTCGCCACCAATTTATTGTGGAAAATTGGAAAACGTTCGAATACCTCGTGCCATGTCAAGACACAAAGGAGTGACATGAACACCAAGAACTCGTTACCCTTAGCATTCTATGTCTAGAATGACTCTCGTGGATGCCAATGAACACGGATGTTCACAGAGACCTGGAGTAAGGGGTGAGGGTACGTATTAGGAAGCTGTTTTGATCGAACACCTAATCCCGCCCGCCTTGATAGCGGCCTCTACTAATGATTAGGGAAAATCGTTTATACTCCATGTATTGTCGATTATATGCATGCAACGCAACATCCAACGTTTTAATCCTAACATGTGAGAATTAGACTAAGTCGGTAAACAATTAATTTAGAATACAATTAGGTCGAATCGGGATTTAAGTTCAATTACATGTGAAAGCATACAGGCAATAAAAAGAACAATGATAAATACAATAAAGGAAAATTACAATAATGAACATTACAATAATTACATCGGGTTTAATGATTTATGTCGAAAATAAATCTAAAACGGATAATTTGGAAAAGAAAGAATAGATGAATGAACGATCAGATTATTAAGTGATAATACGAATAATAGTTAATTAAATACGTAAACTAATAAATTAGGTCAAGGCAAAACGGGAGTTCAGAGACAGAAGTCAACCAGGAACAGGCGCAGCAGAGTTGCGCCCTCTGGAAGAGGCGCAGCAGTCACTGCGTCTGTTCCTTGGCTCAGTTCTAGCTGTGAAGCCGGAATTGCAAGTCGTTAATATTCGTTGGTGATTTTAATGCTTGATTATATTATTTGACTCGGATGAAAGTGATTATCAGATTATTTACATGCAATTAACGGTCATGAAAGCAATAAACATGGATGAAACTAATTAGGACGAATTATTACAAGATTAAAGAGGATTAATTAGCAAATTAATAACTAAACAAATTAATTAGGTTAGATACGATGAATTAATGACGGACTAATGATAAATATGATAATAAACAGGTGAGAATATATCAAAGATCGAATTCCAGAAACCCAACATGAATGAATCGAATTTCTACAACCCGGTTTGACTTTAGTGAGGAAAACCCGCAAATATTAATTACTTGGGATTTAAGTCGGGAATTAATGAGATGAATTATATGTTAATGATGATGAACAATTTATATGTCAAATTATTATGTTCAGATTGTTATATTAAAACAAGGAACAAATGAAAACAAAAGAAAAACAAACGAATCAACACGAAGGAAGAAGAAAAGAAGCAGGAACTGCGGCAGCCTCACGATGAGATGCAGCAGGTCCTGCGTCCCTTCGAAGAGGCGCAACAGTTGCTGCGTCCTTTCTCGACGGCTGTCCTCTGATAATCCGTAAAAAGGGTTTCAAACAAAAGGTTTTAGAAATCGGTTTTAACTGTATTTTCGACATAAATCTTACAATGTGATTGCAATAAATGAATAACAATGAATAAAAGAGAGATTTACACCCTCAGACTTACATGTTTGACGAAACGAGATGAACTAAGTTAACGATTAGTGATGCTCGACTCGAATGTAGATGAAGTGCCCTCGTAAGAGGAATTAAAACAGATTGATTAAAGTTGATTATGGTGGAGTTGGTCAAATTGGTCGGTCATGTAAAACGAGGCTGGTACTCAGAAGGATCCGAGCTAACGTGGTTGAAAGTTTAAGCACCTAGACGCCAAAAAGTAAGAACGTGGTCTAGAATGCAAAGGGAGAAGAGAAGGGCGGACACTCGCTTGAGAAATATGTGAAACCGAGGGTCTCTATTTATACTAATCACGCGGACGAAGTAGGGTTTTTCGGAGAAACTTTGGAAGTGAATCTCGAAAAGATATGAAAAGATACGAAAAATACGCAGAAAAGAACTTGGGAAGAGGCGCAGCAGGCACTGTGTCTCTTGGAAGAGGCGCAGCACTTGCTGCGTCTATTCCCAAGTTGTTCCTCCCGCGGAAGAAAGATTTTCGTGTTTAGTTTATGGAATAACGGAATAATTTGGTTTTCCTTAATACCTTGTGTGAATATTACGGAAAATTGTTTACCAAAGATTAAAATATTTATAAAATATGGAATAGAAATATCCGGAACATTCCAGAATATTTCGACTCGGCATTTTAATGGTTGTCATAAAATGAAGACGGTTTTAGGCCCGGACTCCAAATGTACTCTAATTACTGCCAAAACGACCGTATCGGCACGTAGATGACATTTAAGAGGTAGACATAAATGTTTCAGCGATCACTTGACGATAAACTTACGAAATGTCACAAATCGTTCCGCGTACCAAACATGCGGCCCAATCATCACCGGGTGGTTTACGGGAGGTCCAGAAATGAGGTATCTACAGGGAGTGCGACCCCTTCAGTGTAAATAGATATATAAAATTAAGCTCGGCGTGGATAAACATGTGGATGTTTACAAAGCTAGGTTGGTGGCAAAAAGGTTTCACCCAAGTTCATGGTTTACACTATAACGAAACCTTCGCTCCAGTCGCTATGCTTCGGTCCATTAGGATAATCTTAGCGGTTGCCGTATTTCATGATTATGAGATTTGGCAAATGGATGTCAAAACCGCCTTCTTGAATGGGATTCTAGAAGAAGAGGTGTACATGATACAACCTGAAGGTTTTGTGGATACATCTAACCCTAAGAAGGTGTGTAAGCTTAAGAAGTCCATTTATGGTCTTAAGTAAGCATCTAGGAGTTGGAATCATCGCTTTGATCATGTTATTAAACAATACGGTTTCACTAGAGGTGTGGAAGAACCGTGTTTATACATGAAGTTTAGTGGGAGTAAGGTTGCATTCCTTGTCCTATATGTGGATGACATATTGCTCATCGGGAATGATGTTCCATCGCTCACTTCTGTTAAGGAGTGGCTAGGGAAACACTTCCAGATGAAGGACTTGGGAGAGGCACAACGAATCTTGGGTATCCGGATCTATAGGGATACGTCCAAAAGGATACTAGCATTGAGTCAAGAAGCTTATATTGACAAAGTTCTTGACCGGTTTAATATGAAAGACTCCAAGAGAGGATTTCTACCTATAGGCCAAGGGATTACTTTGAGCAAGTCACAGTCTCCCTCCACCCAAAAGGAAATTGATCACATGAAGACCGTCCCTTATGCTTCCGCTGTTGGGTCTATCATGTATGCTATGATTTGCACTCGTCCCGACGTTGCGTATGCCTTGAGCATGACAAGTCGTTATCAAGCCAAGCCTGATGAGAGTCACTGGATAGCCGTAAAGAACATCCTTAAGTACTTGAGAAGGACTAAGGATTCATTTTTAGTGTTTGGAGGAGAAACTGAGTTGCCTGTAAGAGGTTACACGGACGCAAGTTTCCAAACCGATCGGGATGACATGAAATCCCAATCCGGCCATGGGTTTATGCTAAATGGATGAGCTATTTGCTGGAAGAGCTTCAAGCAAAGCGTTACCGCGGATTTTACAATAGAGGCTGAGTACCTTGAAGCATCTGAGGCTGTGAAGAAAGCTGTTTGGATTAGACAATTCATGGAGGGACTAAGAGTAGTCCATTCCGCCAAAGATCCGACCACTCTATATTGTGATAATAGTTGAGCTATTTTTCAAGCCAAAGAGCCGAAGTCTAGTGACAAATCTAGACACATTGAAAGGAAATACCATGTATTTAGAGATTATGTGGAAATGAAGGAAATTGACATTTGTAAGGTTGGGACAGATGACAATATTGCTAATCCTTTAACCAAGCCTTTATCAAAGGCTAAGCATGATGGTCATGTCGTCGCAATGGGATTGAGACGAGTACCAGATTTTCTTTAGATTATGGATATGTAATAATTGGATAGTGTATCTCTTATTATATATATGATGATCACAATCATTGTTTTCGCATTCATTCTTTTATGAATCTTGTATTTAGTGTGACTAAATTTTAATACCTTGTTTATCTGAATAAGTTGTGGAGACAATGTTGAACACTATTCACGTGAATAAGATGAACATTGTATTTTGTCCCTAGTCCACTAATGAGGTGACGTCTCGGAGTGACTAGATTGTAAGTCGATTGATGGTTGTTTAAGACCATAAGGTCATACGTGATGACTGGTCGATTACAAAGGCAGAGTGTGTGACACTTTGCCGGAAAGTGGCCGTTTAGAGAGTCCCTAAGTTCTATTATAGACGCCTGGTCGTGGCGGGGATCTCTAAGATGTTCTAATGACTCGATTCTTTTGACTGCAGACTATTATTTGAGCAAGTGCAGTATCCGAGTGACTTTGGTTTTTGTCCTAGGTCGTGCCGTGAAAGAGGCCAAAAGGGCATTACGTAGGTCATGGTGATCTGTATTCTGCAATAGGATAGACAGGGCATACAGAAATTGTCCACCCACGTTGGGTAAACTATATCTCAAGGCCACTCGAGGAGTTAATGAATACAAATGCATGGCCACGCTCGGATGTAATCTGTGAGTGATTTTTCCGGTCAGGTAGTCACACTCCCGATCGAGAAAACCACTCGCGATGTGTTCATGTGCAAGTGCGACCTGAAAGACACCTTGCATTGAGTTGGAGATTAAAAACGGACAAGAGAATTGGTAGCGCACACCTTGTGTCGGACAAGTGGGAGATTGTTGGAGTTAGTGTCCTCCACAATAGTGCGTTTACATATAAATCTCCTTAAAGGAATATCATCAGATATTTAATTATTTGATCCTCGTCAGTTGATTAACATAAATCGATAACGGTTGGCTGACTAGAGTTTGACGTTATTGTCGTGAGACGGCGGTGATCAACGGACCCCTTTCGTTCACACCTAACGGAACGAACCTCAATTGACAACTAATTAATTGTATGAGATACAATTTATTTAGTCCCTTGATTTATATACTAAAAGGTTAGTCGATTATTTTTAGAGAGATTTTGAGTTGCGAACTCGAGGAGGGGCAGTTATTATTTAATTACACGATAATTAAATAATAAACTTTATGAGACAGGTTTTAGTTAATTAATTGTTAATTCACTAAAATTGTACTAATTGATTAATGTGATTAATATTAGTACGTAAATAATATGTGTAGTGGTACACGTATATTTACGGAGTGATTTGGACGAATTAATTATGGGAGTATTTAAACATGAAACGATGTTTAAAATAAAATTACACGTATTTGTGCGACAAATATAAGAACCAACATGGACCCGTAAATGGGCAAGTGGACCATGTAAAATAGAGTTGTTGATGATTAGGAACATTATCATTTCACCTTACTTTATATTCTTCCATAAGTTATCTTATAATGATTTTGCATGTGATGTAAGATTGATAAAAAAAATAAGAAATTCACTCCTACACACTACCTCACTCCACCCGCCACTTTCCCCTCCTATATACTTCACTTATGTGTTTTGCATGTGAATAAAATCTATCATCTCTCTAAAATTATTATTCATCCTTTACTAATTTGTTAGTAAACTAAAATAAATAATTACTAAGAGTGTTAGTATTATTTACATATTATCAAGGGAATAATTCTAATAAGTTACTAGTAAATACAAGTTAGAATAATTGCGTTGAGTTCTTGGGTGCATATTGTTAGGAGATCTTCTCTTTGAAGATTTGTTAGAAGGATCATCCTTTTATTATAAGCTCAAGAACAATCAAGGTAGGAGATCTTGATTGTGCCCATTTTACCATAAAAATCTATGTAAGAAAATTGTTTTTCCTTTACTTTCATTTTTATGCTTTTATATTTGCATGCATGTTACATAGATCACTAAAATGATAAATATGAGATAATTTAATTTTTATTAGAGAGTCTAATATGGATCTATGATCTTTCAACTAGTGTATTAATCTAGTTAATTAGTATACTAGTTTAAGGGATAAGTTTTGTGTGTAATCAAAGGAGAATCTCTACTTTGGGATTTTGTAGGATCATCCTAATATTCATTATATCTCAAGAATAAGTGAAGGTAGGAGACCTTACTTATGCCCATAAATACGAAAATAATAATGTAAGGACATTTTTTTCCTTATAAATCTCTTATTTTGTTATGCATGCACTAAATCTAAAGAACAAATAATTAAGAAGTTAATTAGTTCACTATTAGAGAAGTCTAATAATAGGTATATGAACCTAACAAGTGGTATCAGAGTATAAGGATGTTGCATGCATAATCGGTTATTGTTTTTCCGAGTTAAAATGTTAACATATAAAACTAAAAATTTGAGTTTTATGAAGATAAAGCCACGAAAATTTTTGCATGTTATATATTCTGGTCCTGAAATGTTTTTAGGTCATTTTTATGATTTATGGAAATTTATAGCTCATTTTAATAATTTTTAGTGATTTTATTACATTATTATGAATAAAATGAACTTTTATTCACTAAAATAAGTTAACCTTCACTAATGACCGTGGTATTTTATATGACCTCACATGAATATTTTATGTATTGCATTTAAAATATCATATTAATGTGATTAATATTTCATGATTTACGAAGTTTTAGTGTAAAAATGGAATAAATGGAGGTTAAAATGACTTATGGTTAAACTTACTCTCTGACATTAAAAATTTTATATGACCTCACATGCATATTTAGAAGTTGTTTGTAAACTCTCGTATTAATTGTTTTAATATTGCATGATTTATGATTTTTATGAGATAAAAATGGATTAAAAGAGGTAAAATGGTTAAAAATAGTTAAATTACAAATTGGGCAATAAAAATTTAATATGTTGTCACATGCATGATTTATAGAGTGTATGTAAATTTTGAGATGAAATGATCTCATTTAGAATGATTTATGAATTTTTAAAGTAAAAATGGCATAAATAGTAACTATTTTAGCATAAATAGCTAAAACGAATTGCATAGCATGAGAAAATTATTTTAGGTTGCAAAAATATCCCAATAATCAGATCTAAAGTTTTAAAATTTATTGAATTAAGTTTTGGATACTTTAGATGTTTTATGAGATAAAACCGATAAATTGCAACTATATTTTCTCAAAATTAATTCAAAAACTTTAATCATGATTTTTGACATTATGAGTGTCATGGAATTATTCCAGAATGTTCAAAAATTTAAAATTCAAATTTTGAACTTATTGTAATTTAATTTGGATTTATTTCATAAATGTTATGATTTTAAGGTCAAAAAATCAGCAGAAAACTTAAATCAATTTGAATTATTGTCAAAAATTGAGTGATGACTAATTTTTGAGTCCTAAGAGTGTTAGGATAATTAACTTGAGCTTAGATTTGATTTAAGTGTTAATTTGTGATTTTAAGAAGTTATTATCACGCATTTCCACAAAATCGGGTTATATATACGATATAAGTTAAATAGGGTGATTTGGCATATAATTTGGCATGATAGATACATATTATAATGCTGCATATTTCAATTGTTGAATATCTTTTATTTATATAATTTTGAATTATGTAATTTTATCTTAGTATGGCCTTAGTTTTAATCGATCTTACCCGTAATGAAAAGGAATATTGATTCGGTTGTAATTTAATGTGATCTCGTATCACTTTTATTTTTACTAGTTTTTCATTTTACAAATGTATAATAGGAATAGTTTGGTATTTTTATTATTATTTGTAATTATGGTGTTTCTTCAAAGACGGTGCCATTCGGAAAGGTGTTCCGACGAAGACGGTGTTCTTGGGAGGCGTGCCATTTGAAGATTCAAGGGACCAAAGGAGTTGGTTTTCGAATATGTAATAGATTGTTTTATTTTCTATTTTAGGAAGGCCATACTAGGAATTTATTAATTATTGCTTTGCATTTCTTTTAATATGTTACATGCATTGCCAAATCTCCATAAACAACAACATGCATATCATATCGAGTCATTGGCCGTGTCAATTATATTTATCGTAGTTCACCGCTTTAGTTAACTTAAAACGTGATAGATAATAAATTGACAAGACCTCTCACAAATTAATAATTGAGAATTAGCCTTACCAAATAGTAGAAACCATGAATCCCAATTTCATAAGGAAGTAGACTCGGCTTATCGAGGTGCTAAACTTGTTACGTTGGGTAAGTGGGTAATAAAATGTTACTACATCGAAATTTGGATTGAGCTCAACGGAAGTATTCGTAACCGTAGTCGCATGTGTTCCGGGATAAAGATAAATATTAAAGTAATTTTTTATCGACCGAGAGTTCTAAAAGTAGAATCGATTAAGACGTTAATCCACCGAGTTATATTAATAAGGGATGACTCGGCTCACCGTTCCCGTATTAATATGAATTTGGATCTCGGAATCAATTATAATAGTTGGGTAGAGGTCACTATATAAATGCAATACTTGTTTACAAGTATTATTAAAACGATAGATGTTAATTATTTCCTTCATTTCCATTTTTGTAGTTAATTATACGCAATGAATTCATCTAATACTCCTACACCAATCACCATTGATTCATGGCTCCAATCATTCGATGAAAAGTGCTCCGAGTATGACAATGATACGATTAGAGAATTACGCATTGGCAATGGTCAGGATGGAAATTTTTGCTTCGTTACCACCTCCACACCACCTACTCCAATATTAATGCCCACCATCTTGGTAAGAAATTCTTGTGAAGAAAATCTCGCTAAACCCAAGGCATCCTTGTTTGAAGAAACAAGGAGAAACATTAAATGAAGTGGGAGTTCTAGCAAGAGTGTCCTTGCAACTGAAACGAGTATTGGTATTAATAAAGGGAAGGCAAAGATGGGTGAGAAACCCAAACCGGTTAATAAATTGGAAATGGATAGTGAGACTACCACAACCAAGACCAAGAAGGGTGCCCAATATTACGAAGAATGTCATTATTGTAATGTCATGGGCCATTGGAAGCGAAATTGCCCCAAGTATTTGGGAGATATCAAAGTTGGACTTATTACTCCAAGTGGGACTTGGAAATGTGGAAAAGCTAAACAAGAGTGATATAAGTCTCCGACAAGGAAATGGAGCTAGGGTAGCCGCCACATCGAAAGGGACTTATGTACTTGTTTTTGCTAATAGCTTTGAGCTGTAATTTACATAATTGTTATTATGTACCCATCTTGTCTAAAAACATTATTTACATTTCTATGTTAGACATGAAAGGATTTATTTTGGTGAAAATAGACATGGTTGTGAGCCTTGTCCACTTATCTTTATGATATACAAGTTTTAGACACTTCCAACTCAAGCAAATATATCTTCATAATACAATCCAAAAGACTCATTACTAGTGATCCAAAAGATTTGCACATTTGGCTTTTTCGATTAGGTCACATAAATGAGAAACGCATTGAAAACTAGTGTCGACTAGATTTTATGAACCATTTGATTCTCAATCATATGGAATATGCGAATCTTGTCACCTTTGCAAAATTATTTGTACTCCCTTTAGTGGTAAAGGACATGAGCAAGTGATTTGTTGGGACTAATACATGCCGATGTATGTGTTCTAATGAGCATCATCGCAAAAGGAATTTATGACTAATTCGTCACTTTTACCGATGATTTAAGTAGATATGAGTATATTTACTTAGTCAAATATAAAGTGAAGCATTTGAGAAATTTGAGAAATTTGTAAATGACATAGAGAACCAATTGAACAAAGTAATAAAGCATTACGATCCGATCGTAGTGGCAAAGATCTAAGTAATGAATTTTATTTATTAAATATGGATTATGACCTAGTGTCACTACCCATAAGATCAAACTAATATGAGTCGGTTTGAGTTGTTGAACTCAATTTTGGGAATTTGCAATACAAAACGGACAAGTAATTTTAAGCGGATGGTCAACCAGGAAATACCTGAAATAGAGAGTCTATTTAACAGATAACATGGATCAGACTGGCATATTACATGAATCAAACTGCCATGATAGGGATGTCCTTTTGAAAGCTAATGCATAGTCTAGATAAACACCTAATACTCCACCTTATATATGTGTGTGTCTCAGAAAGCTAGCTCTCAAGAAGATAGATGTATTTCTGAGAGATAGAGTGGGAGTAGATTGGATCGTTACAAACATGTCTTATAGTGTTACTTTGTGAAAGTAATGAAACTATAGAGTGGGAGTATAGTTAAACTATAATCTATAAAGATAGATTGGGAGCATAGTTCAGTGGGAGTTTATCGCACATGTCTTATTGGTTAAAATATTGCTTTGTGAAAGTGATAGTATTATGACCTTGTCCCAAATCAACCTTGTTACATACGAGCCATAGCATTATAATCCAAAATTTTTTACTCAAGAGTAGATTTACTTTAAAATGAGGGTCTCTTTAAAGTTAAATAGAGCTTTAGAGTACTCAAATGCATTTGATGTTGATCAAGATGTTGATCAAGATAAATTATGTTAGGAATTGCCGCATTTCAATGAAGAATGGCAAATGATAATTAAAATTCGCTTTTCTAAAATGGGAATTTAGAGAAAGATGTGTTTGGAACACAAAACCTTAGATAAAGATCTAAGAATCTTAACATATTATGCGTAGCTTTCTTAAGTGATCCTAGAATGGTCTTAAGCAATCATTAAAGGATTATACATTTCGTTCATGTGATAATAGTGAATGGTTTCATTCACATGATTGAAGAATCATGATTATACATGAAGTTAAGTGGGAGCTAGAATTGTTTCTCCATGTCTTATATGTTGATAACATATTACTTATTGAGAATAATGTACCAATGCCTTCTTCTGTAAAAGATTGATTGGGAGACTTGGAAAAGAGTGCTAAGTATTCTAGATTTTTGAATCTATGTGAGAGAATATTGGCATAGAGTTGAGAGTCTTATGAGGATAATATCTTTCATATCTATTGAACATCAACAAGGTGTGGGAAATATCGGTATATCTCATCAAGAAAATTTGGATTATAACGAAATTATGAAATATGAAATTCCGAGTCATAAACGAAATTGCATAAACAAAAGAATAGAGATTAAAGTTAACCTCCGGTCCTAGCAATTTGGCCTAAGAACAAATATCGAGATCGATATTCTCCTAATCGTTGCACCTAAGTTGCTCAGAGAAATGCCTCTTTCTTGCTAGAAAGAAAACCCTAATTCCTATTAATTTTAGGGTAGTTTTTAGGGTTTTATGATGAGAGTGTTTTTTTTGTGAAAAAACAAGTGAGAAAAATAATCCTCCCCTCTCTCCTCTTAAACCGTCCAAAAGGAGAGAAAATAAGGAAGATATTTTTCTTCTTTTTCTCTTCCTTCAACCGAGTAACCAACAACCAAAATAAGGAAAAAATCTTCTTATTTTAGGTTGTTGTCAAATTGTATAATATGTGTATATTTATCAATTGTCATTTATGTCGTCACGTATTTAATAAGTCCACACACAACAGTTTGTAGTCGATTTATTAATACCGGTCTGACATCATTTATTATGACAATTTCGTATAATATATACATTAACTATAAATATCGCATATTTATAATTTGCTAATTAAATATAACCGTTTACGTTTAATTACGAATTAACATCTTAATTTGTTTAAGCTAACATTATATACATTAATTAAATATAACAGTTTATATTCAATTTACGAATTAACAATTAATTCGTCTCAGCTGATATTATTTAATTGTATTAAATAATCGACTCATCATCATATTGACTAACTTTTTAGTCAAATACATGGACTAACCTTTTAGTCATATAAGGCATCAATGTGATTATATTTTCATATAATCACATCTCTCAAACACATCCTTTAGGTGTGACTTTTAGGGACCAGTTGATCACCGCCATCCGTATGATAATAACGTCAAACTTCTAGCAAGCCAACCGTTATTAGTAAACGTTAATCAACTGATAAAATACTAAGTATACCATGTGAACCTATCAGAGATTTATACACGTTATCACACTAGCTGTGGAGGACACTAGCTCCAACAAACTCCCACTTGTCCTCACAAGTGTATGTGCGATAACCGATTCTCATATCCTTAATTTCTCCCACTCAATGTAAAATAATTTGCAAAATACGTATTCACAAAGGTCGTATTTTACAAGTGATCAATATCAAGAGTGGTTTTCCCGACTAGAGACTAACTTAACTGATAAACGAATCATCATTCGAGCATGGCCATGCATTTCAGTTACAACTCCTAGAGTGGCCCTGAGAAATGACTAAACCTGATAAAGGTTGGATATTTTCTTCAACTCGAATCCTGCAGATACAAGCAGAGTATGAAATGACCCAGTAAAAATCTGCTTAGCCTCGTGTTACGGTCGACCATGAGAAAGAAACCAAAGTCAGCCAAAAACTACCTTAATCTCAAGAGACAGTCGATAGTCAAAAGAATCGACTCTAAGAACACAATGGACGTCCAATCCACGACCTGACACCGAATGTTATTAAACATTTAGGACTCCATTACGTTGTCAAAATATCCTACGAGGTATCGTTATAACTCGCATCTGTGATCGATCAGCCAACCGTTTGACTTATGGCTCGTTGAACCCACCATCAATCAACTTCACAATATAATAGCCAGAGTTATCAGCTCATGTAGGCAATTACGGACCAAAACAAATATAATGTAATTCAGTTCACTTTATGGCGTTCAATGTTGTCATACAATCCACATGAAAAACAAAATATGAAAAATACGATGAAGTTATAAATAGCATATGAAAAAGAAAAATATCGAATCCATAAGCAACTAGTACAACTCAGGAACACGTTTAATTCCCATGGAAATAGCGTGCCCTTCATGCTTATCGTATTTCAATGGTTTAGTGAGAGGATCCGCGATGTTGTCATCCGAAGCAATCTTGTCAATCACTATCTCCTCTTGCTCCACGAAATCACGGATCAGGTGAGCCTTCCGATGTACATGTCTAGACTTGTTGCTAGACTTAGGCTCCTTGGCCTGGAAGATGGCACCTCTATTGTCACAATAGATGGTGATTGGGTCATTCGAACTAGGAACTATGGTTAGTCCTTGTAAGAATTGACGCATCCATATAGCTTCCTTTCACGCTTTACAAGCGGCATAGTACTCGGATTCGGTGGTAGAATCCGCTACAACTTCCTGTTTGGAACTTTTCCAGTGACCGCAAACACCATTAAGAGTAAAGACGAATTCAGACTGAGATTTCAAATCATCTCGATCCGTTTGGAAGCTAGCATCTGCGTAACCGATTGCACATAGCTTAGTATCTCCTCCATAAGTCAATGCCCAATCCTTAGTTCTCCGTAGGTACTTAAGGATGTTTTTAACAGCCATCCAGTGTGTTTCACCTGGATTGCTTTGGTACCGACTCGTCATACTCAATGCATATGCCACGTCTGGACGTGTGCATATCATGGCATACATGATTGATTCTATGGCTGATGCATAAGGAACGCGACTCATGCGTTCAACCCCTTCAGGTGTCTTGGGTGACTGAGACTTGCTCAAATGCATCCCAGAAGTCATTGGAAGGTTCCCCTTCTTGGAGTTGGTCATGATGGACCTTTCAAGAATCTTATCTAAATAAGACTCCTGACTCAGTGATAACATCCGTCGTGATCTATCTCGATAGATACGGATTCCCAATATGTGTTGTGCCTCACCCAGATCTTTCATCTGGAAATGGTTCTTCAACCATCCTTTTATCGAAGATAAGAGAGGAATGTCATTCCCAATCAAGAGTATGTCATTGACATACAATATCAAGAAAACAATCTTGCTCCCACTCGACTTGACATATAAGGATGGTTCCTCGACCGATCGAGTGAAACCATACTCTTTTATCACCTGGTCAAAACGATGATTCCAACTCCGAGAATCTTGCTTAAGTCCATAAATGGAACGTTTAAGCTTGCACACTTTCTTAGGATTTTTAGGATCTATGAAACCTTTGGGTTGTACCATGTACAATTCCTCCTCCAAATAACCGTTTAAGAAGGCGGTTTTAACATCCATCTGCCAAATTTCATAGTCATGAAATGCGACAATCGCTAAGATTATCCCAATGGAACGCAGCATAACTACGGGTGCAAAAATTTCATCATAATGCAATCCGTGCACTTGAGTGAAACCTGTTGGATCTTGTGTCCTCCACAAATTAGTGTGATAACATTTATAAATCTCTTATAGGTCCACAAGGGTATACTTCGTATTTTATCAGTTGATTAACGATTACCTAATAACGGTTGGCTTCCTAGAAATTTTGACGTTATTATCATACTGATGGCGGTGATCAACTGGTCCCTAAAAGTCACACCTAAAGGATGTGTTTGAGAGATGTGATTGTATGAAAATATAATCACATTGATGCCTTATATGACTAAACAGTTAGTCAACGTGTTGATGAGACGATTATTTAATGTCGATTAAATAATATTAGCTGAGACGAATTAACTGTCAATTCGTAAATTGAAATATAATAAGTTATATTTAATTAATGTATATAATGTTAGCTTGGACGAATTAATATGTTAATTTGTAATTAAATGTAATCGGATATATTTAATTAGCAAGTTAAAGTATATATTATACGATATTGTCACAGACCGGCATTAATAAATCCACTGCAAGCTGTTGTGTGTAGACTTATTAATACGGAATGATATAAATGACAATTTATAAATAATACATTTTATACATTTTGTATACTACCAAAATAAGAAGATTTAATCTCCTTATTTTTGGGTAGGTAGAAAATCCGAAAAAAAAAGAGAAAATAATTCTCTTAATTTTGGATATGGGCCGAAAATTAAACAGAAAAAAAACTACCCTAATCATCCCACATACACGGTTTATAGGGAGATGAAGGGGAGCCTTTTCTAACCTAATTTTCTAACCGATTCTTGCCTCTCATCTAAACACAAAAAAAAACCGAAAAACCCTAAAACAATTTACAGAAAATTGGGGATCGATTCTAGCAAGAAGCAAAGGGCATATCTCATATCATCTTGGGTGCAACTGATAGGTGAGTATCATTGCGATATTGTTCTTATGCCGATTTTGCTAGGACCGAAGGTTGTTTCTTCATTCTCTACCTTTGTGTTTATGTAATTTATTTAATGACTAGCATTCGTCATTATAAATTCGTTATAATCATTAATAATAAGGGAAATATACAGATTATTTCCCACAAGTGGTATCAGAGCCAAGGCTACGAAATTTATTTTGATGATTTTCATTAAATTGTATGTAAACAAAAACAATTGGTCTCGAAAAAATAAGGGTTTCGGCTGTAAAATTTTTTTTTTTAGCCGTGAAATTTTTTTTGTTTCAGCCGATTTTGTTTTTAGTTTCTGATATTTTGATTCATACATATTGTTGTTTTAATCAGTTAAGATGATAATATGATAATTTGTAGATGTTTGATTTAATGAAGATTAAATTATAATGTAAATGGAAATCGTCTAGTTGTTGATGATAAATTGTTTTTTGCTATATTGTTTTTGGCATAAATGGTTCTAAATTGTTGTTTAGAATCATATTTCATATATTTACATGTATAAATTATAAGGTGAATATGCCAATCTTGTTAATAGCAACAATAAACGATTTTGTTCATCAATATCATGTTTTTGCAATTTAGGACATAATGCCGAATTGAAAAGAAATTAGGGCTGTTTTTTTTTTAGCCGAGTGAAAAAGAAAAAAAAGGGGTTTTTTTTTGTTTCGTTTTTTTTTCAGTATTGCCAAGAAAAAAAAAACGCTGTTATGTTTTGGTTTTTGCAGAATTACCGAAAGAAAGAAAAAGTTTTTTTTTTTATTTCTGTTTTTTTTCGGCCGAGCTGGAAAAATAAAAAAATAAAATAAAATAAAATTTGTTTTTTTTCGTTTTACCGAGACCAAAAGAAAAAAAGAAATTTGCTTGGTTTGTTTTGGCCTAGAAAGATTATACATTAAATTTACAATGTATGATAAATTATTGTGAAGCGGTTCATAATTCATAGATACCTAATTATTTTAAAGAGGTTTAAAATAATGAATGGATTAAATTCATATTACATGTTTAATATGAATTAAGATTAATATTAATCTGATTAATTGAGGAATTGTCACTTAATTTGATAATTTAAATAGGTGGTTTGGATAAAATTAATCTACATAATTAAAGAATTATGTCTCGCATGTTTAATTTTTTTTTAGTTGATGCATTTTATTTTAGTTGAATGAATCGTTAAATGGTTTTATTTACGAATTTTTGCAATCGGTTGTAATTTGTAATACATAGTGTGGCCTTAGTCAAATTATGTTTTCGTTTAGTTTTGAAGATGGACATTGGAGCTCACTCCCGCTACATGGATCAAGATGGAACATCAAGACAAGCTTCTCGGGTCCATGGATGGATTCCAAAGTTGTATTTATGTTCATTTTGATAGGATAGGCCACACTAGGACTTTATTTTGTTTTACGTTTTACCGTTCTTATTGCTTTTCATTCACATGCTAGTTAGTGCATCATTTTCCGCCTAAAACCAAACCACCTACTAAAATGCATGAAAATTGACACATATAGGTTGTATGTTAGTTTTCATACACATACAGATGTCACATGTTTATTAAGCCATCACCTTAGTTTATTCATTCACGCATGCTAGATATTAGTTCACTTAAAATGAATTACAATAAAGTTGATGGGATCTTCCTCTAAAACGGAAATTGAGATTAGTCTTTATAAGGGCAAACAACTATGAATCCCTTCTTCGTCGGTAGGCATAATATGACCCCTTCTACGTTGGGCAAGTAGTTTGTGTTGACTTAGTTTATCTCAACATTATAGCCCGAAGAGTTTCTCGTGATTATGATGGACTAAAGATAGAATTTACAGAAATTTATCGACCAAGAATTCTAACAGTAGAATTAGCCAAAAGGTTGACTTATCAATTTACAGATAATTGAGTCTTGGGATCATTTATACAATTCTTGAGGAAGGTCAATTGTATAAATGCATGAGTCTTCGAGTTATAACAGTATTGCATTAGACTTAAATTAAAAACGATGCATATGCTTATTATTTTTATTCTTCTTTTCGCAGTGTAGAATTCATTTATTTTGATAATACTGTTTCAACAAATGGCTGGAAATAACGAAATCCCAATGCCGAGTGCCACACTTGGACGCGAGTCCTGGCTGAAAGTTTTTATGGACAACATGAATCAGTACACGCGACCGAAGAATGATGGGTCCAACTTTGCGGACTGGGACGCAGCACTACGGAATGCTGCCATTGATGACGGTAAGCTCAAGTACTTAACTGAGCCAATACCGGTCAAACCAACCCCCAATGCAGGAGTTAACGAGTCACTTGCTTATAGTGATTTTGTCATGGAAGCGGGTGCGATAAAGAACGTACTCATCTTTGCAATGGAAACCAATTTGCAGAGACGCTTCATTGCCCAAGATGCGAACCAGATTTTCACCACGCTCACTAACGAGTTCTCAAAAGCACCGAGAATCGTTACTTATGAGAATACCTGTCGCTTCTTTGATGCGAAACTCCAAAAGGGCCAACCGGTTAGCCCACACATTCTTAACATGATTGAGAATGTCGAGAAATTGGAGGCACTTGATTGTAAAATCAGTGAGAGCATAGTCATTGACCGTATGCTTCATTCTCTTAAAGATGGTTTTGCCCTTTTCAGGGCGAACTACTACATGAATGACTTAAAGAAAATTTCTCATGAGCTACACTCACTTCTCGTACAGACCGAGAAGGATATGAAATTGAGTGGGAGCATGAAGCAGGATGTTCTCACGATTTCCAACAAGGGTAAAGGTAAAGGCAAAGCTCCAGGCGACCTAACTGTAGGTAAGCTAAAATTCAAGAAGCCAGAAAACGGTAAGAGTGGGCCTGGTGAGACTAGTGGCTCACAGGGCAAGGCAAAGAGCAAGGGCGATGACATTGAGTGCCACCATTGTCACAAGACTGGACATTGGAGGAGGAACTGTCCCGTGTACTGTGAGGACATTAAAGCAGGCCGCGTCGTTCCTGTTGGTATGTCATCTTATATTCATATGATTGAGATTAACCATGCAAGTTTCGGAACTTGGATACATGATATTGGTTGTGGTTCTCATCTTTGTAATCATTTGTAGGGCCTAAGAAACATCACACCTCTCGGAAAGGGTGATGTGGACCTGCGAGTCGGGAATGGAGCTAGAGTTGCTGCTGTCTCGAAGGGAACATATGTAATCCAACTCCCTAGTGGTTTTGAGTTATTTTTAAATAACTGTTACTATGTACCCAGTTTGTCTAAGAACATTATTTCAGTTTCCGTACTTGATAAAAACGAATTTTCATTTTTAATAAAGGATAATAGCTGTATTTTCTTTTTCAATGAAATGATTTATGGCAAAGCAGTTTCCATGAATGGAATTTACATCTTAGATCAAACCACGGAAGTATTACACGTGAATAATAAGAAATTAAAGGTTGGTGACAAAGATCAAACCTATCTATGGCATTGTCGAATGGGACACATAAATGAGAAACATGTAAAGAAACTCGTCGATAATGAGACTATTCTCGCATTCGAATTTTCTACAGATGGCACACGTGAATCATGTCTCATTAGCAAAATGACTCGAATTTCCTTCAAAGGTGTTGGAATGCGCGCTAGTGACCTATTAGGACTCATACATACTAATGTTTGTGGACCTATGTCAATTACCGCTAGAGATGGCTATAGATATTTTATCACTTTCACGGACGATTTGAGTAGATACGGATATGTCTACTTGATGAAGCATAAAAGTGAGTCCTTTGAGAAATTCAAGGAATACCAGAACAGGGTTGAGAACCAACTGGGTAGAAAGGTTAAAGCACTCCGTTCAGATCGGGGTGGCGAATATCTTTCAAATGAGTTTGATCAACACCTTAAAGACTGTGGAATCGTTTTGCAGTTAACCCCACCTGGAACACCTCAATTAAATGGTGTGTCCGAACGGATAAATCGAACCTTACTTGATATGGTTCGATCCATGATGAGTCACACGGTAGTGCCTGATTCATTATGGGGTTTTGCTCTTTTGTCAGCTGCTCTTATACTTAACCGAATTCCGACTAAAGCCGTCGACAAGACTCCATATGAAATGTGGAAGGGAACGGTCCCTAACTTGTCCTTTATTCGGGTTTGGGGCTGCGAGGCTTATGTCAAGTGGAGACACGAGGATAAGCTCGGCCCGCGATCGGTCAAGACATACTTTATAGGTTATCCAAAAGGAACATTTGGTCATTACTTCTATTCGCCTACCGAACATCGAGTTTTTGTTGCGGCTAGTGCGACGTTCTTAGAGAAAGAATTTCTCGAGAATAAGACAAGTAATAGAACCTTCGAGCTGTCGGAGATTCCAGAACCAACAACCGAGGAACAGATGGAGGAAGTTGTTCCTCCAACTGATGATACGGTTAATATTCCTGAGGAACCTAGGAGGTCGGGTAGAGTCTCTAATCCTCCGGACAGATACATTGGTATGGTCAAGGAGAATGACGTTTTGCTCCTAGAGAGTAATGAACCCGCTACCTATAAAGGTGCTATGGCCTGTTCCGACTCAAAAGTTATGGCTCGAAGCCATGCAATCCGAGATGGACTCCATGTATGAGAATGACGAATGGGATCTTGTTGATTTACCTAATAAGGTAAAATCTCTACAGTGCAAATGGCTTTACAAAATAAAGCGTTATGTAGACGCGCAACCAGATACCTATAAGGCACGACTAGTGGCAAAAAGGTTTCACTCAAGTGCACGGATTGCATTACGATGTGATTTTTGCACCTGTAGTCATGCTATGTTCCATTCGAATAATCTTAGCGATTGCCGCATTTCATGACTATGAAATTTGGCAAATTGATGTGAAAACCGCCTTCTTAAACGGTTATTTGGAGGAAGAGTTGTACATGGTGCAACCCGAAGGTTTCATAGATCCTGAACATCCTAAGAAAGTATCAAGCTTAAGCGCTCCATTTATGAACTTAAGCAAGCTTCTCGGAGTTGGAATCATCGTTTCGACCAGGTGATAAAAGAGTATGGTTTCACTCGATCGGTCGAGGAACCATGCTTATATATCAAGTCGAGTGGGAGCAAGATTGTATTCTTGATATTGTATGACGATGACATACTCTTGATTGGGAATGACATTCCTCTCTTATCTTCGGTTAAAGGATGGTTGAAGAACCATTTCCAGATGAAAGATCTGGGTGAGGCACAACGTATTTTGGGAATCCGTATCTACCGAGATAGATCACGACGGACGTTATCACTTAGTCAGGAGTCTTATTTGGATAAGATTCTTGAGAAGTTCAGCATGACCAACTCCAAGAAGGGGAACCTTCCAATGACGTCTGGGATGCAGTTGAGCAAGTCTCAGTCACCCACGACACCTGAAGGGATTGAGCGCATGAGTCGTGTTCCTTATGCATCTGCAATAGGATCAATCATGTATGCCATGATATGCACACGTCCAGACGTGGCATATGCATTGAGTATGACGAGTCGGTACCAAAAGAATCCAGGTGAAACACACTGGATAACTGTTAAAAGTATCCTCAAGTACCTATGGAGGACTAAGGGTAGGGTATTAACTTATGGAGGCGATACTAAGCTATGCGCAATCGGTTACGCAGATGCTAGTCTCCAAACGGATCGAGATGATTCAAAATCTCAGTCCGGGTTCATCTTCACTCTTAATGGTGCTGCAGTCAGCTGAAAGAGTTCCAAACAGAGTGTTGTAGCATATTCTACCACTGAATCCGAGTACTATGCCGCTTCGGAGGCAGTAAAGGAAGTGATATGGATGCGTCAATTCTTACAAGATCTTACGATAGTTCCTAGTTTGAATGACCCGATCACCATCTATTGTGACAATAGAGGTGCCATCTTCCATGCTAAGGAGCTAAAGTCTACCAACAAATCTAGACATGTACATCGGAAAGCTCACCTGATCCGTGATTACGTGGAGCAAGAAGAGATAGTGATTGGCAAGATAGCTTTGGATGATAACATCGCGGACCCTCTCACTAAACCATTAAATTTTGATAAGCATGAAGGGCACGTTATTTGCATGGGAATTAAACGTGTTCCTGAGTTGTAGTAGTTGATTATGGATTTGATACATTATTTTTTTCATATACTATTTATAACTTCATCGTTTTTATAATATTTTGTTTTTCATATGGATTGTACTGACAACATTGAACGCCACAAAGTGAACTGAATTACATTATATTTTGTTTGGTCCGTAATCGCCTTAATGAGCTGATAACTCTGGCTATTATATTGTGCAGTCGATTGATGGTGGGTTCAACGAGCCATAAGTCAAACGGTTGACTGATCGATCACAGATGCGAGATTATAACGATACCTCGTAGGACAAATTTTTATGACAACATAATGGAGTCCTAAATGTTTAAAAACATTC
Organism: Silene latifolia; assembly: GCF_048544455.1. Classification (NCBI taxonomy): domain Eukaryota; kingdom Viridiplantae; phylum Streptophyta; class Magnoliopsida; order Caryophyllales; family Caryophyllaceae; genus Silene; species Silene latifolia. The sequence goes on along the minus strand of NC_133527.1, from coordinate 80,767,368 downwards.
GGTGCCAGGTCGTGGATAGGACATCCATTGTGTTCCTAGAGTCGATTCTTTTGACTATCGACTATCTCTTGAGATAAAGGCAGTTTTTGGGTGACTTTGGTTTCTTTCTCACGGTCTGCCGTAACTGGAGGCTAAGTAGATTTTTTCTGGGTCATTTCATACTGTGCTTGTGTCCTCCACAAATTAGTGTGATAACATTTATAAATCTCTTATAGGTTCACAAGGGTATACTTCGTATTTTATCAGTTGATTAACGATTACCTAATAACGGTTGGCTTGCTAGAAAGTTTGACGTTATTATCATACTGATGGCGGTGATCAACTGGTCCCTAAAAGTCACACCTAAAGGATGTGTTTGAGAGATGTGATTGTATGAAAATATAATCACATTGATGCCTTATATGACTAAACAGTTAGTCAACGTGTTGATGAGACGATTATTTAATGCCGATTAAATAATATTAGCTGAGACGAATTAACTGTCAATTCGTAAATTGAAATATAATAAGTTATATTTAATTAATGTATATAATGTTAGCTTGGACGAATTAATATGTTAATTCATTATTAAATGTAATCGGTTATATTTAATTAGCAAGTTAAAGTATATATTATACGATATTGTCACAGACCGGCATTAATAAATCCACTGCAAGCTGTTGTGTGTAGACTTATTAATACGGAATGATATAAATGACAATTTATAAATAATACATTTTATACATTTTGTATACTACCAAAATAAGAAGATTTAATCTCCTTATTTTTGGGTAGGTAGAAAATCCGAAAAAAAAGAGAAAATAATTCTCTTAATTTCGGATATGGGCCGAAAATTAAAAAGAAAAAAAACTACCCTAATCATCCCACATACACTGTTTATAGGGAGATGAAGGGGAGCCTTTTCTAATCTAATTTTCTAACCGATTCTTGCCTCTCATCTAAACACAAAAAAAAACCGAAAAACCCTAAAACAATTTACAGAAAATTGGGGATCGATTCTAGCAAAAAGCAAAGGGGATATCTCATATCATCTTGGGTGCAACTTATAGGTGAATATCATTGCGATATTGTTCTTAGGCCGATTTCGCTAGGACCGAAGGTTGTTTCTTCATTCTCTACCTTTTTGTTTATGTAATTTATTTTATGACTAGCATTCATCATTATAAATTCGTTATAATCCTTAATAATAAGGGATGTATACAGATTATTTCCCACAAAACCTTTTGCCACTATTCGTGCCTTATAGGTATCTGGTTGCCCTTCTACAGAATGCTTTATTTTGTAAAGGCATTTGCACTGAAGAGGTCGTACCTTGTTAGGTAAATCAACAAGATCCCATACGTCATTCCCATACATGGAGTCCATCTCGGATCGCATGGCCTCAAGCCATAGTTTAGAGTCGGAACACGTCATGGCACCTTTATAGGTAGCGGGTTCATTACTCTCTAGGAGCAAAACGTCATTTTCCTCGACCATACCAAAGTATCTGTCTGGAGGATTAGAGACTCTACCCGACCTTCTAGGTTCCTGAGGAATATTAACCGTATCATTAGTTGAAGGAACATCTTCCTCCAGTTGTTCCTCGGTTGTTGGTTCTTGAATCTCCGACAGCTTGAAGGTTCTATTACTTGACTTGTTCTCGAGAAATTCTTTCTCTAAGAACTTTGCACTAGCCGCAACAAAAATTCGATGTTCGGTAGGCGAATAGAAGTAATGACCAAACATTCCTTTTGGATAACTAATAAAGTATGTCTTGACCGATCGCGGGCCGAGCTTATCCTCGTGTCTCCACTTGACATAAGCCTCGCAGTCCCAAACCCGCATAAAGGACAAGTTAGGGACCGTTCCCTTCCATATTTCATACGGAGTCTTGTCGACAGCTTTAGACGGACTTCAGTTAAGTATAAGAGCAGCTGACAAAAGACCAAAACCCCATAATGAATCAGGTACTACCGTGTGACTCATCATGGGTCGAACCATATCAAGTAGTGTTCGATTTCTCCGTTCAGACACACCATTTAATTGAGGTGTTCCAGGTGGAGTTAACTGTAAAACTATTCCACAGTCTTTAAGGTGTTGATCAAACTCATTTGAAAGATATTCGCCACCACGATCTGAACGGAGAGCTTTAACCTTTCTTCCCAGTTGGTTCTCAACCTTATTCTGGTATTCCTTAAATTTTTCAAAAGACTCACTTTTATGCTTCATTAAGTAGACATATCCGTATCTACTCAAATCATCCGTGAAAGTGATAAAATATCTATAGCCGTCTCTTGCGGTGATTGACATAAGTCCACATACATAAGTATGTATGAGTGCTAATAGGTCATTAGCGCGCATTCCAACACCTTTGAAGGAAATTCGAGTCATTTTGCCGATAAGACATGATTCACACGTGCCAAATGATGAGAAATCAAGTGTGGAGATAGTCCCATTCTCAATGAGTTTCTTTACACGTTTTTCATGAATGTGTCCCATTCGACAATGCCAAAGAAAAGTTTGATCTTTGTCACCAACCTTTAATTTCTTATTATTCACATGTAATATCTCTGTGGTTTGATCTAAGATATAAATTCCATTCATGGAAACTGCTTTGCCATAAACTATTTCATTAAAAGAGAAAATACAGCTATTGTCCTTTATTGAAAATGAAAAACCGTCTTTATCAAGTACGGAAACAAAAATAATATTCTTAGATAAACTGGGTACATAGTAACAGTTATATAAATATAACTCAAAACCACTCGGGAGCTGGATTACGTATGTTCCCATTGAGACTGCAGCAACTCTTGCTCCATTCCCGACTCGCAGGTCCACATCACCCTTTGCGAGGGGTTTGATGTTTTTTAGGCCCTGAAATGATTACACAGATGAGAACCACAACCAGTATCAAGTACCCAAGTTCTGAAACTTGCATGGTTAATCTCAATCATATGAATATAAGATGACATACCAACAGGAGTGACGCGGCCTGTTTTTATGTCCTCACGGTACACGGGACAGTTCCTCCTCGAATGCCCAGTCTTGTGATAATGGTGGCACTCAACGTTACCGCCCTTGCTCTTTTCTTGCCTTGTGAGCCACGAGTCTCACCAGGCCCACTCTTACCGTTTCCTGACTTCTTAAACTTTGGCTTTCCTACAGTTAGGTTGCCGTGAGCTTTGCCCTTACCCTTATTCTTGTTGGAAATCATGAGAACATCTTGCTTCATGCTCCCACTCATTTTCATATCCTTCTCGGTCTGTACGAGAAGTGAGTGTAGCTCATGAGGAGTTTTCTTCATGTCATTCATGTAGTAATTTGCCCTGAAGAGGGCAAAACCATCATGAAGTGAATGAAGCATACGGTCAATGACTATGCTCTCACTGATTTTGCAATCAAGTGCCTCCAGTTTCTCGACATTCTCAATCATGTTAAGAATGTGTGGGGTAACCGGTTGGCCCTTCTGGAGTTTCGCCTCAAAGAAGCGACAGGTATGCTCATAAGTAACGATTCTCGGTGCTTTTGAGAACTCATTAGTGAGTGTGGTGAAAATCTTGTTTGCACCTTCGGCAATGAAGCGTCTTTGCAAATTTGTTTCCATTGCAAAAATGATTACGTTCTTTATCGCACCCGCTTCCATGACGAAGTCACTATAAGCAAGTGACTCGTTAGCTCTTGCATTGGGGCCTGGGTTTGGCGGTATTGGCCTAGTCAAGTACTTGAGCTTACCGTCAGCAATGGCAGCATTCCGTAATGATGCCTCCCAGCCCGCAAAGTTGGACCCGTCATTATTCAGTCGTGTGGACTGATTCATGTGGTCCATGAAAGTTTTGAGCCAGGACTCGTGTGCAAGTGTGGCACTTGGCATAGGGATATCATTACATCCAGCCATTCGTTGTAAGCAGTATTATCAATATAAAACGAATTCTACACTGCGAAAATAAGAAGAAAAACTCTTCGGATTATAATGTTGAGGTAAAATAAGTCAACAAAAACTACATACCCAACGTAGAAGGGGTCATATGGAGAGTAAGGTCCTATATGCCTACCGACGAAGAAGGGATTCATAGTTGTTTGGCCTATAAAGACTAGTCTCAATTTTAGTTTTAGAGGAAGATCCCATCAACTTTATTTTAATACATTTTAAGTGAACTAATATCTAGCATTCGAGAATGAATAAACTAAGATGATGGCTTAAAATAGTGTGACATATTTATGTCCATGATAACTAACATCCAAACTGTATGAGTCAATTTTCATGCATATAAGTAGGTGGTTTGGTTTTGGCGGAATATGATGCACTAACTTTCATGCGAAGAAAAGCAACAAGAATGAAAAAACGTAAAACAAAAATAAAGTCCTAGTGTGGCCTATCTACCAAAATGAACATAAATACAACTTTGAAATCCTTCCTAGGACCCGAGAAGCTTGTCTTGATGTTCCATCTTGGTCCATGTAGCGGGAGTGAGCAATCCAATTTCCATCTTTAGTCTTCTCAAAATTACAAATAAAAATTACAAAATAAACCTATTTACATTCTAATTTCAAAACATAATACTTAAAGAAAACCAAAGGAGATACGAGATCTCAAAATTACATCAAGATTATGTTTCCATCATTATGAAAACATAATCAACTAAAGCCACACTAGGGAATGCAAATTACAACCGATTGCAAAAATACGCAAATAAACCATTCAACAATTCATACAACTAAATAAAATGCATCAACTATAAATTAATCATTCAAGACATAATTCCTTAATTATGTAGAGTAATTTATCCAAACCACCTATTTTAAAATAATCAAAATTATCTGACAATTCCTCAATTACTCACAATAATTCCAATTTTAATACACATTAACTTGTAATATTAATTAATCCAACATTACTTAAACCACTTTAAAATAGTTGGGTATCTAAAATTTGTTAACTTTTTTACAACAAACAATCATACATTATAGATATAATGTATAATATTTATTGGCCAACAAAAAAAAAAAAAAAAAAAAAAAAAAAACACGAATTTTTTTTTTCTTTATACCTCTCGGCATTCAGCCCTAAAAACTCGAAAAACTGTTTTTTTTTCTTTGTCTCGAAAAAAAACCTTTTATTTGAAAAATTTGTTTAATGTTGCTACTATAACAAGATTGGCATAATCATCAACTTTTAATTTAAACATAGATTCAAACTAGATGATTCATGTTAACCTCTTAAAATGAATATCTAAATGATGATTAAATCGATTATCTGAATATTTGATTCATCACAATTGATTTGAACATTATTAAATTAATGAATCATGATTCTTAAACAACAATTTAACACCATGTATGCCAAAACTATATAGCAAAAACAAATGAACATCATCAATCAAAAATAATTTCCATTTACATTTCAATTTAATTCTTATTAAATCAAAACATCTACAAATTTATCATATTATCATCTTAACATATTAAAACAACAATATCAATAAATCAAAATGGAAATAAGGAATCAAAAAAATAAAAATAAAAACTCTCGGCAAAACAAATTTGAATCGGCCGAAACCCTTTTTTTTTGTTTTAATTCATTTATGAAAATCATATAAAATAATTTCGTGGCCTATGCTCTGATACCACTTGTGGGAAATATCAGTATATCTCATCAAGAAAATTTGGATTATAACAAAATTATGAAATATGAAATTACGAGTCATAAACGAAATTGCATAAACAAAAGAATAGAGATTAAAATTAACCTCCGGTCCTAGCAATTTGGCCTAAGAACAAATATAGAGATCGATATTCTCCTAATCGTTGCACCCAAGATGCTCCGAGAAATGCCTCTTTCTTGCTAGAAAGAAAACCCTAATTCCTATTAATTTTAGGGTAGTTTTTAGGGTTTTATGACGAGAGTGTTTTTTTTGTGAAAAAACAAGTGATAAAAATATTCCTCCCCTCCCTCCTCTTAAACCGTCCAAAAGGAGAGAAAATAGGGAAGATATTTTTCTTCTTTTTCTCTTCCTTCAACCGAGTAACCAACAACCAAAATAGGGAGAAAATCTTCTTATTTTAGGTTTTTGTCAAATTGTATAATATGTCTATATTTATCAATTGTCATTTATGTCGTCACATATTTAATAAGTCCACACACAACAGTTTGTAGTTGATTTATTAATACTGGTCTGACATCATTTATTATGACAATTTTGTATAATATATACATTAACTATAAATATCGCATATTTATAATTTGCTAATTAAATATAACCGTTTACGTTTAATTACGAATTAACATCTTAATTTGTTTAAGCTAACATTATATACATTAATTAAATATAACAGTTTATATTCAATTTACGAATTAACAATTAATTCGTCTCAGCTGATATTATTTAATTGTATTAAATAATCGACTCATCATCACATTGACTAACTTTTTAGTCAAATACATGGACTAACCTTTTACTCATATAAGGCATCAATATGATTATATTTTCATATAATCACATCTCTCAAACACATCCTTTAGGTGTGACTTTTAGGGACCAGTTGATCACCGATCCGTATGATAATAACGTCAAACTTCTAGCAAGCCAACCATTCTTAGTAAACGTTAATCAACTGATAAAATACTAAGTATACCCTGTGAACCTATCAGAGATTTATACACGTTATCACACTAACTGTGGAGGACACTAGCTCCAACACAAGGTTGAATAGGTTATTCATGTTGATGAAAGTGCAACTACCATGATCGAGTCATAGTCGTTCACTGAACCTATTAAGTTGTTGATTACATGAAATCGTTCGCTAATGTTTCCGCCATTAGAATGATCATGTATGTCAACAGACGCACAAGCCATGATGTATCATATGCTAAAAGCATAATAAGTCAATAACAAGTTAATTCATAATATGGCTTGTGAAAGCCTTAAAGAACATCCTTGAGATTCTTGAGAAGAATTAAGGATTCGTTCATATGTTTGGATGATAAACTAAGTTATGTGTTGAAGGGTTGCACAAACTTTAGTTTCCAAATCAAAAGGGATTTGTTGAAATCCTAGAATGTCTTATTGACTTAGGAGTAAGAGACTAGAAAAGTTGTTTAGTTTCGCGCATTGCAAATTCTAAAAAAGGAATCTAAGTAAATTGTGCTAAAATGGTCCACCTAGGGATTAAGGGTGAATCCCTCTACTAATGACTTTATTACAAGTTATGCGATAATAGTGGGAGCATCTTTCAAGTTAAAGAACCCAAGTCTAGTGAGAAGACTAGACAAATACTTGGAGATAAATTCAAGTTATTAGAAATAACATTGAATAAAAGGAAATAGCTATTGATAAAGTTGGAATATATGGATATAGGGTATATCCAATTGCCAAGCTTTTATTGCATTTTAAACTAGTGTTAATGAAACACTATAGATTATAAGATATGAAGTAGTAATAGTGTATTGTGTTGGAGTTAGTGTTCTCCACAATAGTGCGTTTACATAATAAATCTCATTAAAGGAATATCATCAGGTATTTAATTATTTGATCCTCGTCAGTTGATTAACGTAAATCGATAACGGTTGGCTGACTAGAGTTTGACGTTATTGTCGTGAGACTACGGTGATCAACTGACCCCTTTCGGTCACACCTAAAGGAACGAACCTCAATTGACAACTAATTAATTTATGAGATACAATTTATTTAGTCCCTTGATTTATAGACTAAAAGGCTAGTCGATTATTTTAGAGAGATTTCGAGTTGCGAACTCGAGGCACGGCAGTTATTATTTAATTATTTGATAATTGAATAATAAATTTTGGGAGACGGGTTTTAGTTAATTAATTGTTAATTCACTAAAAAATGTACTAATTGATTAATGTGATTAATATTAGTACGTAAATAATATGTGTAGCAGTACACGTATATTTATGGAGTGATTTGGACGAAATTAATAGAAATATTTAAACATGAAACGATGTTTAAATAAAATTTACACGTATTTGTGCGACAAATATAAGAACCAAAATGGACCCGTAAATGGGACATTGGACCGTGTAAATGGAGTGTAGTGGATGATTATAATCATAATCATTACACATTACTTGTTTTTCTTCCATAAGTTGTCATAACATCTTTGTGCATGTGATAAAGATTGGACAATATTAAAACAAGTTGACTTCCTCACTCCACTAACTCCCACCCGGTTTTCCTCCACTATATGGACCAAAAATTGCTCATTTTTACACACTACTTCATTTTGTGTATTTGCATGTGAAAAGCTTCTTGGTCTTTCTCTCTAAAACCATAATTTACTAAGATGTTAGTAATACAAAATTATTCCTAAGATTGTTAGTAATATTTACATATTATCAAGGGTAATCTTATTAATATCTAGTTAATATTAGTAATATTGTTGAGTAAGTTCTTGGGTGTTTAAGAAAGGAGGTGTTCTATTTTGGACACTTGGAGATGGAGGATCTTGCCATTAATTTTAAGCTCAAGAACAACCAAGATGGGTGATCTTGGTTGTGCCCAAATACTACCATTTCTCAATGTAAGGAAAATTGTTTTTGTTTTTTTTTTTTTTTGATGAAATGTGAGTATATATATATATTGATATAAAAAAACAAGTACAAATTACATGAGAGGAGAAGCCAGCTGAAACAAACTGAAGTCCCCCTAACAGCCATCATTTAAACCAAACTACCACAAAAAAAAACTAGACTACAATGCCCCATTTCTGTAGCCAAGTCCTTTCATCATTCATTACAGTTCGCCCCATTTTTTACCTGATCCTTCTCATGGCATCCTCCCTGATCTGCAAAACCAGAGCTTCAGGCCTAGTAAGGATCATGTTCACCCTCGAGTTGTTCCTCTGATTCCAGATATGATAGAAGCAGGCAGACCAGAGAAGGTAATGAGTATGCAACTTCAGTCTTGCCCCTGCACTTCTACCACTACTAGTATAAGCATCCACTGCAATTTTGAAACCACACCATTGCTCAATTAAACTCAGCACCTGTCTTCTATATAAACAGTCAAAAAACAGATGCTCCAATGTTTCAGGTTCCTGATCACAGATGCAGCATCTGTTGTCAGGACAGCAGCCAAACTGAAAAAGTTTGGCCTTGATATTAAGACCCTGGTACATCACAACCCATGAAATCATCGCATGCTTTGGAAAGTTCCAATCACTCCAGGCCAGGTGAACCCAATCTTTCTTAGGCTGTTTATTCCTAAGCCACTCATAACCCTCTCTGATAGAATACCCCTTCAGGTTAGCTGCCCAGTGGTTATTCTGATATCCAGTCTTCATCATTTCCTTTACTTTGCAAACACTTTTCCAGTACCAAGCCACACCAGCTGCAGGAGTGTAGGTGTGCCAGTCCTGCTGTTTAAGGTATACCTGATTTATCCATTTGATCCAGAGCTTATCAGCTTTGTTATAAACCCAATCAACTAGTTTACCCACAGCTGTAATGTTATATAGTTCTGCTTTCTTTATGCCTAAGCCCCCTTCATCTTTAGGTAAAGTAACCTTGTCCCAAGCAACTAATGGAACTCGATGGTAATCAGAGCTACCATCCCATAAATAGTTCCTACAAATGCCCTCAATTCTTCTGATTACCCCTTTGGGAATAATTAACATTCCTGCCCAGTAGGAATACAATGTATTAAGCACAGAGTTTATAAGGACTACCCTTCCTACATAGGACAACTTTTTAGCTCCAATACTTCTGATCCTATTCACCATTCTCTCCACCAGGGCATTGCATTCTAATTTGGTCAGCCTGCCAGCCTGTATAGGGACTCCCAGGTACCTGAAAGTTAAGGAACCTTCCACAAAACCTGTAGCTTGTTGAATATCATTCTTCAGTTCTGATGCAACACCATTATAGTACACTTCAGACTTAGTATTATTCATAGTGAGACCTGATGCTTTGGAAAATGAGGAGAAGGCCCTTATCAACAACATAATAGACTGTGCATTGCCTTTACAGAACATAAGTAGGTCATCTGCAAACATGAGGTGATTAAGCTTTACTCCCTTACATAAGGGGTGGTACTGGAAAGGCCAATTATCAGTGGTATAGACAATCATCCTGGTGAGATAGTCCATACAAAGGGTGAACAAAAGGGGGGAGATGGGGTCCCCTTGCCTAAGCCCTCTCTTCCCTTTAAAGTACCCAAACTGGCTCCCATTCAGGCATAGGGAGAAACTTGTTGATGTCACACAGGTCATTACTCTTTGTGAGAAGTCTTCAGGAAAACCAAGACCATGTAGAAGCTGCTCAAGAAACTCCCACTCTACTATATCATAGGCCTTTTGCAAATATATTTTAAATAGACATCTAGGGGACACAGCCTTCCTCTAATACAACTGCACAATATCCTGACAAATCAAGACATTTTTAATAATAGATCTCCCTTTAATGAAAGCTCCTTGATTCTCACTTACAATATCAGGAAGTACCAAGGATAATCTGTTGCATAGGATCTTTGAAATGGCCTTGTATATCATATTGCAACAAGCTATGGGCCTAAAGTGTTTGACAGAGGTAGGCCTCTCACATTTAGGAATAAGAGTGATGTTTGTTGCATTCACTTGAGTCAGAAGTTTTCCTGAGGTAAAGAAGTCTTTAATAGCTGCACAAGTGTCTTCACCAATAATGTCCCAACTATCTTTAAAGAAAGCACTAGTATAGCCATCTGGACCTGGAGCTTTATCATTTGGAGTATTGAAAAAAATTGCTTCAATCTCCTCATTAGTGATAGGAAAATTGTTTTCCTCTTCTTTTATATTAACATGCTTTTATATTGCATGCATGTTACATAGATCACATAAACTCAAGTTATGAGATAATTTGACATTTAATTAGAGTGTCTAATTAGGATCTATGATCTTTCAAGTGGTATCAAAGCTTAGGCTTGTAATTTGCATGTTGATTATAAGCATATTAATAAATAATGAGATAATTTATAAAAACTCTAAAATTGTGTTAAAATAGGTTTTAGCACGAACTTTTTGGGACATACATACCTACTGATCTCAAAATATTTATGGTAAAGTTTGGGGATTTATGAAGTTATTTTGCTTTTTTAATTATTTTTGGTAGAAAACCGAGTCAAAATGCCGTTTTTAGTTAAAAATTGACTAAAAATAGTTAAAAGTTGATTCGGGTCATGGAATTTTTATGGTGTTTCATGCATAATTTCTACAGATTGTATGAAAAAGTTTGAAAGTTGGTTTGAAGTTTTGCATGTTTTTTTTTTTTTTATGAGATAAAAGTCGATAAAAGTGAAATAAGTTAATCATAATTTCGAAATATTTGTTCCGGCACATGATAAATTTATGTACATTTGGAAATATTATTTAAAAGTTAAAAGTGAAGTTTAAAATGTGATTTCAAATTGTTTTGATGTTTATTGGTTTTAGTGGTTAAAAACCGATAAATATTGATCTTTTTCTTCATAAATTTTATCCGGATTTTTGGGCAATTTTTCTGACATTTTGGTGTTCTTGGACGTATTCCAGAATACTCAAAATTTTTGTTTCAATTTTTTGGGTAATGTTTTAATTATTTTGGATTTATTACTTAAAAATTATGATTTTACCGATTAAATTAGCAAAATATCACCAAATCAAACTAATATTCATCATTAAATTAGTGAGGACTAATTTTGAGGTCCAAAACAGTTTGGTTTGGACTTAAATGAGATTTAAGAGTTTATTATTGATTTTTACAAGTTAAAAATCGATTAAATCCACAAAAATCGAGATGGATACCAACGATTGATTGATAGGGCGATTTTGGCATCTTTTTACAGCATTTTAAGCATATTTATTAAGTTGAATGAATGATTGTCATTTATTTAAAGTATTTATCTTGTTGTACCTAGTATAGCCTAATTTAATTTAATTGTTATTACCTGAAATGAATGGGAATATCGATTTGTTTTTAATTAAATACGATCTCGTATCGTCGGTTTGTAATTAATAGTTTTATTTATTTTATTAATTAATGTATAATAGGAATAACTATGTAATTCAATTGTTATAGTTATTCTTACCGGCGTTTCCAAAAGACGGATTACATTGAGACGGAATCTATTTTTGGAAGGTGTTCCAAATCCCACAAGAAGAAGCCACTTTTGGAATGAAGAGGCAAGGGACCAAGGAGTTTGTTTCCAAAATATAATAGACTAGTTTTTATTAACTAGGTGGTCATACTAGGATTCATTCATATGCTTACTTGTTTGCTTGTTTTATTTTCGCGCATGCCAAAATCGCCATTCACATGCATTTTATGTTCGCGATCTCAATTCACGTCATTTACATTCACCGACTTAGTTCACTTATAGGGAATTTATGACTAAATTGACAAGATCTCTCACATAACTAAAATTGAGATTAGCCTTACCAATTAGTAACACCTATGAATCTCTTGTTCATTAGAGCCACGCTCGCCCAAGCGGGGTGTTCTCTTTTTACCTTGAGTAAGTAGGGTGGTAAGCGGTATCACACGCCAAAATTGGTTGGACTCAACGGGATATAAGATGGTCTTGTGTTCCGGGGCTAGTAGATGGATTTAAGGAAAAGGGGTTTCATGTTGCAAACTCATATTACGAGTTTAATAGGAAGTCACATTTTATCAAGAGAGTCTTGATTTCGGAAGTGACACCTCCGTCATGATGATGACATATTAGTTTTAATTACTCAAGTATAATTCAAAAGTTTGCGAAAAGAGTTTTCAAAAACACTTATAATACTCCAATATGATACCGTCAAATGGCTCACTTCGAGAAAGGCCAAATCGATTGTTTATGCGCTAAAGAGTTTAGGCATATGATAACAATTGAACGGTTAGGTAGTCCAATTTCGCAAGAAGTTGAGATTTTGCCACATGTGGCACTCACTTTATAGTAATTCACTCTTACTAAGTGATGCGTGTCTTTTATATGATGTTTTACATCCCATTTTACACGCATTTCAGAGCTCATTCTTGTAGTTTATGCTACATTTCTTCCTATTTCCGTCTACTTCCGTATTTTGTACATTATTGCAGAAATGTGAAGAATTCAACGGGAAATCAAGCTAAATCCGTCCCCGAGTAATCTGCATTGCAAATGACGTAAAGGAATTGCTTAAGGAATGAGCTTGGTGCACAATCCAAGGCCCAAAAGACAAGTCCACGAGTTAAAAGAAGTCAAGTAGCAGCTCCTTCAGTCGATCGACCATCATCCTCAGTCGATCGACCAATGTTCGGGTTCCAGAAGCTACTGTTTGCTTAGGAGCAGTCGATCGACCAGCCTTGTCAGTCGATCGACCAGATTGCTATCCCAGACGAGAATTAGAAGACCAAGAAAGCGCCAGCCCATGATGCTAGGTTTAGGAAATAAGATGTTACGTTATTTGCTATATAATGTAACATGAAACATTCAGTTTAAAACGAAGTTTTTATCTCAGTTTTAGATCCAAGTTTTTATGACAATTTCATACAGTAACTTTCAGTTTTATTCATTCGAGTAGTTAGGGTTTGGAACATCGGTTTAGCATTGGATTTTCTGTTCTTGTTCTTAATCTTTCTTCTGAATCTCGGTATTCCTTCTGCCCTAATTCCATTTTATTGCTTTACTTTCTTCATTAGTATAGATTTGCTAGTTAGTATACCGAAAGCCAATTATCGTATTATCGCTGTTTGTTATTTACTTTAAGCATGAATTCAGTAATTGCTATTAGTTTTATTGTTGTTATCACTTTCATCATGAGTAGCTAATTCTTTAGTGCTAGGATGTAGGCGATTTATGGCAGAGGCGGCATTATATTAGACACGGTTTGTCTCGCGTGTTGGTCGATCGACTGACATTGTCGGTCGATCGACTGACCTCGTAGGGTTTCCTTCGTTTTAATTGAATTTAATCTTGTATTTAACGAATCGAATGCATGCGACCAGTTAGATACCTAATTTGCGACTGACCCATTAGATCGAAAGATAGGGGAAGTTATTAGACCATCAATTAAATCGACTAGACTGTGCTAAGATCGAAAGATAGGTATAGTTTAGACCGTTAGTCACTTTTCAGGACGAGAGTCAGTATTAGTGATATTAGGGACCTATAGCGAGATCGAAAGATGTTATTTGTTAAGAGTGGACCGAGAGGACCTCTTTATTTCCCGCCTTACCTGTGTTTGATTCAGACCGACTTAGTTTGCTGCCACCGAAGCTATAATGAACCGACCATCCTAGTACCCTTCTTTTATCTGTAAATTTTTTATTTAGTCTATTATCTTTGTTCAATTTTAGCTGTAGACCAATTCAATTCAACCCCCACAATAGTTACCTCAGACTGAACATGAATCAACTAAAATTTACAACTGCCTCCTTGTGGTTCGACCCTGTTACCACTAGCCTAGTTTAGTCTTAATAGGAGATTATAAATTTTATCTTTGGTACTCACAACGACGGGTATCAAATTTTGGCGCCGTTGCCGGGGAGGCAATAGTCCTAATTTTAGTTGTTTTTAATTTTAGTCTTTCTTAGTTTAAGGGACATCCGTTCCTTAAACTTTTCTTATATTCTTTTGGTAGTTTCTTCTTATGCGCAGGTCACAGGGTGGAGAATTAGTACCGTTGAATCCTGAGCTTGAAAGATCCTTGCGCGAGTTGAGACGAACACAAAGGGTACTACCGACAGAGGAAGAGCTGAGTACTCTGTCAAGCTACTACGAGAACGAACTGTTCGAAGATAATCCACCATCTTCGCCCGTTTCCACTTCTTCAGCCGAGACAGTTACTTCTCCGGAAATTCCAGTCATGGCCGAGGAGGCAAGTATAGCTAGTTATTCTGAGCCGACAGCCGACAATTTATACAAGGGGTTCGAATTACCAGGAGATGCCAGGAAGTTCGAACCAAAGCCTGCCTACATCACTATGGTTGAGAGAAACCAGTTTGGGGGAGCTGCAAATGAAGATGCAGCTAAGCACATGGAGACCTTCATTGATTAATGCTGCTCCATTCCCCCACCAGCTGGCATGACCCAGGACCAAATCAAGGAGACCATGTTCATCTTCTCCCTTCGTGATGCTGCAAGGGAGTGGTATAGAGATCTGGACCGAGCTGTTCAGGGGATCACTGATTGGAATACATTGGCACTGGCGTTCTACAAGAAGTACTTCTCTGCTTCAAGGACGATCGCTATTAGAGCTCAAATCACGGGTTTTAAACAAGGGCCAGATGAGAATTTCCACGAGGCATGGGTCCGATTCAAGAAGTTGGTGCGAACCATACCGCACCATGGGTTCTAAAAGTGGAGCTTGTGCAACCATTTCTACAATGGGTTGTACGACGATCAGAGGGCCATTTTGGATGCTGCAGCCAATGGAAGATTCGCTGAAAATTTGGGAGCAACCAAGGGGTGGAAGATCATTGACGATCTAGCTACCCACAAGGCCGAGTATGGGAATTCGAGAGGGAACCAGAGGAGAGCTGCTGAATCCTCCTCTGTTGCTTCACTTGAGGCTCTCACTGCGAGATTTGACAAGTATGAGCTAGGAGGAGCCTCTAAAGGTGGGATGTACCAAGTCAATGCTGTGTCAGACGGTCCTTTCGTCTGTGAAAGGTGTGGAGGTGAGGGCCATGTCTCAAAAAAATGCCCTAGTCCCTTTGAATCTTGTGCTGCCTTTCAACACTATAGGCAGACCAACACCTACTATGAGCCGAACACCCATCCGAACTTGAGTTGGAGGAGCCAAAATTTCCTTAACCCAACTCAAGCTCCACCGCAGCAACAACCTTATATACCACCTCATCAAAAGCAACAAAGAATATCGAAACCTCCGTAAAGCCGCAAAGCAACAATCGCAGAATTCTGAATTTTCTGAGCTTAAAAATCTGTTGCTAAAGGAGTCCCAAGCGAGAGAGGCCGGGATGAAGCTACTAGAGAGCCAAATAGCTCAATTGGCTAGCAAAAGTAACACTCGAGCTCCCGGACACTTACCTACTCAACCGGAACAAAAGGAGACCCTAAATGCCATCACCTTGAGGAGCGGGTCCACTCTTGATGGTCCTGCCATGGTCGAGGACGCTGTTGAAAAAGATGAGCCGGAAACAAGTCAAGAGAATGCTTCAACGAACAAATCAAAGAAAAAGACGTCTGCCAGGTATTTCAGTCGATCGACTGATATACCTAGTCGATCGATCGAAGCACGGGTTACTGAGGAGCTTCGAATCAGACATCTCGGTCGATCGATCAAGACAAATGGTCGATTGACCGAGATCGCGCGATCCGAGGAGTTTCGTCCTTTGATGCCAAATAACCTACGAGACCACTTGTTTCGAGGTACCACAGTCCCGAAGGTGTTAAGACCAGACCCGAGTGCTGATGGGTCAGTCCCGGTCCCCAAGTTCGACCCAATGACGGTGAATGGTTCTCATTTGAGACGGTCTGAGGAGGGGTCTAGCTTCAACAAAGAGAAGGTGACGGACTTTCAGCCTAAGTCCAAGGATGCCGGCGCGCGTGATTTGGAGGAGAGGGCTAAGGTACTCCTCACAGCCTCATATCCAGAGAGACTCGTGCCGACCAAGGAAGAGGTATCTTTCAGTAAGCTTGAGAAAGTTATCCGTAGTCTGAATGTTCAAGTCCCCTTCCTTGAGTTAGTTAACCAAGTGCCCGCTTATACTAAATTTATGAAACAACTGTTGTCCAAAAAGCGGTCACTTGAAACAGTGCACACTGTCGCACTCACCAAGGAGTCTTGCTCCTATCTGTCTCACACTGCGCCCCATAAGTTAGAGGACCCGGGAAGCTTTTCTGTTCCTTGCAAAATAGGTACCTTCTCAATTGAGAAGGCATTATGTGACCTAGGGGCTAGTATAAGTGTCATGCCCTTGAGTTTAGCTAGGAAACTCAAGTTGACCCGGTTTGCTATCACAGACATGACATTCGAGATGGTCGACCGATCTGCGGTCGAGCCTATAGGAGTCCTAGAGGACATACCCGTCCAAATAGGGAAGTTTTTCTTCCCCGTTGACTTTGTTGTCCTTGACATGCCCGAGGATGCCCATATACCTATCATCCTAGGAAGGCCGTTTTCGCACACCGCCGGTGCGATTATTGACGTGGGCTCGGAACTTTGACCTTCAAAGTTGGGAAACATTCTATCATTTTTGCCCAACCTGCTAAAAAGAAGGATCCCATGTGGCCTGTTACTTGTAATACGGTCTCTGAAAAGAAATCGTACTTTGTGCTTCTGAATCACTGTCTCTCTCTACTCTCTTTGGTGTGTTAACCCCTCCGCCCCGATTGGGAGCAAGAAGGAGGAAGAATGTTGTTTTAAATAATGCAGGAGCTGGTTTGGGGAAGGAAGTGCTACAAGTTGTGCCAACTGTAAAGAAGCCTATCATTCAAAGAGGAGGCCTTGGATGCCTAAGCTATGGGACTGATGAGGAAGTGGAAGATGAGCCAACCAAGGTGAGACGGTCTGACTTGGATTCCGTTGAACCCAAGGAAATCGTCGATTGGGGAGATGACAAAGTTGATCCGTCGAGCTCTCCGACTGTCGAAGCTAAGAAGGGTGCAGCTGATGAGATGAGCACCATTGAGGCTACCTCAAGTAGCCAGAAGCCGACGAAGTGGGCCATACTGTGGTCCTTCTTGATCAACTATTAGTTGATCAATCTCGTTACGAACTTCTCTTTATTTGCTTTGTTAAGACAATTTTATTACTTTTTATTGTGCGAACACTTCGCTTTTATTTTATTTGCTTAGGATTTTTAAGTACTTTAGGCTTTATTCTGGGTTTTGCGCAATTTTTGGGCGCGTTTTATTGTGTACTTGCAGGTATTTAGAGCTTGTTAGCTCAAATTATTGAGCTAATACGAAGAAATTGGAGGTTGCAGCAGTGTTTTCAGTCGATCGACTGGTCTTTATGGTCGATCGGCGATTTGCGGGTTTACGGGAGATACGTTCACGCCCACCTGGTCGATCGATCGATATCGTGGTCGATCGACCCTTCTTCTTGCTATATCCGTTCACGACCTCTCCCCTGTTTGTGTTTGGTCGATATGCGGACCTAAGGGAGTTTTCTACTCCGCTTTATTTTCCGTCATATTACTTCTTTCTTCAAGTTCTCTTATTTGTGCACAATTTTACCGTTTCAAAATTGTTTTCTCAGTCTTATGCGTGGTATTTTCTGTCTTTCAGGCACTCTTATTGGTAGCACTGCTAGCTACTGAAACCTCCCAGCTCACGCTGGTTTGGGGAGGTTTCCTTTGCTGCGCTTAAAGTCTTGTGAGTTCCATATCTTTCCTTTGTGTCTTGCTTATTTATTTTCTCGCAAATTCCCATTTCTCTTTTCTTCACTATATGATTTTGCACAATGGGGACATTGTGCGATTTGGTTTGGGGAAGGGTTTTGCGTCGCATATTTGCTTGCATTCACGTTTATTTTTTGTTTTGCATTTTTGTTGTTTATTTCTTCATATACATCAAAATTCAAAAAAATTGAAAAAATTCAAAAAAATTTCCATAAAATGCACGTTTACTTTTAGCATATAGGTCGAGTCGGAACGGTAGTATTCTATGATGATTTTGCATTTGCACCTGTTTCGCCTGAGCCTTGCTAGATTAACATGTTATTAGTAGAATCGTAAATGCATATCTATGAGTTTTCGTTAATTATCTTGCTGGACTTGAGACTTGACTTTAATAATTGGCAAACTACTTATACTTTCCGAGAACTAGAGCCTATAACTGGTGACATTCATGACCGGTTTATTTAGGAATGTGAGTAGTACTCCTTATGAGACATGTTTCCTTAATTTGCATGAATATGAATTTGATCTACTTAATACCTGTATGCATTCGGTCTGTGGTTTGTTGACACATGTGGTAGAGGTTTCCTTTTCTCATTTTACCCATAAGCTTCACACTGCCATAAATACCCCTTTTTGTCCCATTACTACATCCTACATTTACCCTGTCCTTTGTCAAGCTAGTAGTCTGTGTTTTTGGGGTTGTTACTCGTTTTTGGTAGCATAAGCTCTGTTGAGACGATGGTTGGGAAATGAAATGAAAAAAGGAAAGAAAGAAACAAAAGAAAAAAAATGAAAAAAAATGATTCGAAAAAGAAATGAAAAAAAAGAGGTTCTGTACTGTTCAAATGAGTCGATCGACTGCCAAATATGGTTGATCGACTGAGATTAGAGAAAATAAATCAATTCGCATAATTTAATCCTTATCTTTTGGCGATTTTTGCTCCCATGTTTCATTTATATCCTATGGGGAGTTTATTGATTTGATAGTTTGGAGATTGTGAGTTTTGTGCTTGCTATAGCACTGTTTTGTTTGATTATGAGCAAGAAGCTGGATGTTGCCACTTGGTTCCGTTTTGGTACTAGCTTGATCACCTGTACCTCCACTTTACCATAAAATGTTTTGCCTCTTCTTACCCATACCTCACATATCCCATATATACCTCGGCATGTGTCATTGGTCATCTGTTTGGTTGGAATGCGTATGTACGGTCATAGAGGTCATTTTCTTATTTTATTGCTGGCATGTTTTCATAGGTCGTAGTTAGGTGAGAGTCACTACAAAATTACTTCTTTCTGTCTTACATATATATCACCTGTGCTTACTTGAGTGATTTGAGCGACCGTGAGAGTCCAATTTGATAAGTCTCTACAGTTGACGGTTCAGCAATCTTTAACGACTCTATAATTCGTTTGCATGATTCGCATTACTAATTGATTGTTGGTTTTGCATTAAATTGGTTTAGGTTTAACAGTTTGCATTTCGCTCTGAGATTGAACTCGTTCCATTAGGCCATTAGATCGAGTTTAGTTCTTGCTTGGGGACAAGCAAGGGTTTGGTTTGGGGAAGTTTGATGCGTGTCTTTTATATGATGTTTTACATCCCATTTTACACGCATTTCAGAGCTCATTCTTGTAGTTTATGCTACATTTCTCCCTACTTCCGTCTACTTCCGTATTTTGTACATTATTGCAGAAATGTGAAGAATTCAACGGGAAATCAAGCTAAATCCGTCCCCGAGTAATCTGCATTGCAAATGACGTAAAGGAATTGCTTAAGGAATGAGCTTGGTGCGCAATCCAAGGCCCAAAAGACAAGTCCACGAGTTAAAAGAAGTCAAGTAGCAGCTCCTTCAGTCGATCGACCATCATCCTCAGTCGATCGACCAATGTTCGGGTTCCAGAAGCTACTGTTTGCTGAGGAGCAGTCGATCGACCAGCCTTGTCAGTCGATCGACCAGATTGCTATCCCAGACGAGAATTAGAAGACCAAGAAAGCGCAAGCCCATGATGCTAGGTTTAGGAAATAAGATGTTACGTTATTTGCTATATAACGTAACATGAAACATTCAGTTTAAAACGAAGTTTTTATCTCAGTTTTAGATCCAAGTTTTTATGACAATTTCATACAGTAACTTTCAGTTTTATTCATTCGAGTAGTTAGGGTTTGGAACATCGGTTTAGCATTGGATTTTCTGTTCTTGTTCTTAATCTTTCTTCTGAATCTCGGTATTCCTTCTGCCCTAATTCCATTTTATTGCTTTACTTTCTTCATTAGTATAGATTTGCTAGTTAGTATCCCGAAAGCCAATTATCGTATTATCGCTGTTTGTTATTTACTTTAAACATGAATTCAGTAATTGCTATTAGTTTTATTGTTGTTATCACTTACATCATGAGTAGCTAATTCTTTAGTGCTAGGATGTAGGCGATTTATGGCAGAGGCGGCATTAGATTAGACACGGTTTGTCTCGCGTGTTGGTCGATCGACTGACATTGTCGGTCGATCGACTGACCTCGTAGGGTTTCCTTCGTTTTAATTGAATTTAATCTTGTATTTAACGAATCGAATGCATGCGACCAGTTAGATACCTAATTTGCGACTGACCCATTAGATCGAAAGATAGGGGAAGTTATTAGACCATCAATTAAATCGACTAGAATGTGCTAAGATCGAAAGATAGGTATTGTTTAGACCGTTAGTCACTTTTCAGGACAAGAGTCAGTATTAGTGATATTAGGGACCAATAGCGAGATCGAAAGATGTTATTTGTTAAGAGTGGACCGAGAGGACCTCTTTATTTACCGCCTTACCTGTGTTTGATTCAGACCGACTTAGTTTGCTGCCGCCGAAGCTATAATGAACCGACCATCCTAGTACCCTTCTTTTATCTGTTTAAATCGTTTCTTTAGTCTATTATCTTTGTTCAATTTTAGCTGTAGACCAATTCAATTCAACCCCCACAATAGTTACCTCAGACTGAACATGAACAACTAAAATTTACAACTGCCTCCTTGTGGTTCGACCCTGTTACCACTGGCCTAGGTTAGTCTTAATAGGAGATTATAAATTTTATCTTTGGTACTCACAACGACGGGTATCACTAAGTGTATAAAATATCACGAATAACTTAAAGAGAGGCCTTCATAAGATTCATTTTTTCTTGTTGAAGCAAAGAGGAATGTGGAAGTGAGTGGGAGTCAAGAAGAAGTAACCCTAGATGTAAGCGATAGGACAATGTTGAAGGAGACATCTACTCAAAGGATAGGCTAGTTCCACTGTCTTGGTATGAGATATCCAGTATGGATCATTTCTTTGTAAAGAAGTTTACATGAATTGATAAAACGTAAGACGTGTAGACTAGGACATTTTTGTATCGAAATGGTGCTAGAGTAGCAATGATTTCGATGGGACAAATGTACCTAAATTTGGTTTTAAAAGAATATAATCATCTGTGTTTATACATAGAAGGCATCAGTCATGTGATTTAAAACAAAAGGTTGTACCTACTCCTATTATAACTTGGTGGTTGGTTTAGACCACTCAAGTTAGAGGAATTTTACAATCTTCACGAAAACTAAATATTATACTATCTTTTAGATTTTAATGTCTCTAATTCGGTGAACCCATATTGATCAAACCTCCAGTAAATTCGTTTAAACGAATAAACGATAAGCACATCGAACAACCATTTGATTGAGAATCTTATGGTGTGTGTGCATAAATTATGTTTTCTTTTGCAGAAAAGAAACACAATAGTGAGGTGATTGACCATATACATACGGATGTGTAAGGCCGATAGTTGGTTATAAATATACTTCGTTACTTTTACCGTAATGTTAAGTAGATATGAAAACCTCGTATCTATTTAATAAGACATAAAAGTGATTTTTGAAATGTGGAATATTTTCAAAATGAAGTAGTAAACCAAAAGCACGTCAAGATCAAGATGTTGATCGGAAGTTTCAAAGTAATGACTTTGAAGATCAAATGGGTAATATCAAGTAATGACCTTGATAATCACAAAGAAGATTGTGAACCAGTTCACATAATACCTTCTCCTTGGGACACCATAGAGTATGGTGTAGTTAAGTATATGAACCGAACTTTATGTGATATAGTTTGAGGTTTTTCGCAATTTTGTAAGCTATTTTCTCACTAAAAGTTTAAAACCCGACTATAATAGCCTAAATGACTCCATATGAGATATGGATAGGGAGATTCCCTAACTTGTCTTTTTATACATTTGGGATCATAAATGTTTATGTTCAGAACCAATTTGTGTATTTGTGAAGGTTATCCAAAATTGAACCACTTGGTTTTACTCCTCCCAAACGAGAACAAAGAGTTTGTGGCTCATAATACTGTCTTTCCAGAAAGATTTTCATTTTCTAGAAGATAGAGTGGGAGAAATTTTGAACTTACGGAAGTCCAAGACCCACAAACTGAGTATAATGCAAGAAGACGTTATTTATTGTGGCTCAGTGGTTATAAGGAGATAATTTTGCGATAATATTGCGTTACTTTTCAAAAGTGACGAATCTTAAACCCTCATCAAAGGCTTTTCTATAATATGAACTTTATGTGATGGCGTGTCACCATGCAATTCGAATTAGTCTCCTTACACAAGATGTGATAAGGAAGTAAACACGAGATGTTTTCGAGACTTGATTTAAGGTGAATACTTTGATAGGTTACCTTGATCTTGTCGTAAAGGTTACATAAAATGTTTAAAATTTGGGTTGGTTATAGAGAGTTTTGTGACAACCCAAATGCCTTTATCAATTCGTATGTTCTTAGCAATTTAGCTTCTCATGAGGATGAAATTCGGCAAATGAATAATGAAACTTTCTCCTTGGGAGAAGTTTTGCTGATCTTGTCAATGCTAAGAAGCCTGGCATGCTTGAAAGATCCCTTTTGTGATCTATATACGCCAAAGAGTTGGAACTTTGGGTTCAATCATGTAGTCTATCAAAATAGTATTACTCGAGTGTCGAGGTACCATGATGATACATGGAGTTTAGTGGGAGCTAAAGTGAGTTTCTTAGTCTAAATATGTGCTTGACATATTAGTGACTAGAAATGTAGCTAAGGTGATGTTTCTTAGTCTAAATATGTGTTTTGACATGTTAGTGACTTGAAATATTCTCGGGTGAATATTTGAGAGTAGCATGGCGCATCATAAATATCTGGATCTAATGAGATAGATCTCCATGGATATTAGCATTTTAGTCAAGAGACTTATGTGATAAGATTCTTGACTCGTTCAAGTTGTTGAACAATTAATATGATCTCTTGGGCTTCCGCTGCAGGATCTATTAAATATGCTAAAAGCTTCTCTCGTCGGGACTTATCATATTGATAATATTAGAAGTAATAACCAATCATTTCCTAGTGAGTGTCACTAGATGATTATCAAGAGCATCCTTGAGTACTTGAGAAGCACTGAGGATTTAGGCTCTGTTTGGTAAAACTACCTGAAAAGGTAGCTGAAACATGAAAAGGAAGCTGAAAACTGAAAAGCTAACTGAAATCTGAAAAGGTAGCTGATAAGGTAGCTAAAAATTAGGAACTGATAAGGTAGCTGATTATTTAAAAAAATGTTTGGCAAACTAACTGAAAAGGTAACTGATTTTGATGAAATGACGTAAAAGGATATGATAATTATTTAACAGTGTAGATTTAAAGGGTAAAAATGGAAAATAAAACAAAATCAGGTACCTAAAATCTCAAATGCTACTCTAGGTAGCATTTCATTTCAGGTAGCTTATTTGATTAAATAAGCTCCTTACCAAACGCTTACAAAAAAATAAGGTACCTGAAACTTTGGTCAAATAAGCTACTTTGACCAAATCAGGTAGCTGAAATGTCTTACCAAATGGAGCATTACTCTTGTAGTTTTGAGGAATTTATGAATTTAATGTAAAAGGGTAACACGATAGCATTCCTATGCTTATAAGATGTTATGAGCCTCGTTAAGGAATGGTTAGCATATAAGGGTGCTATGTGCATAAAGAATAATATGTATAAGAAGTTGTACATATATGTATAAGAAGTTATACATGTATAAAGCAGATATGTATGAGGAGTCATACATAAAAGATGTCATATGAAGGATGTGTATGTATAAGTGTTATATGTACAAATCATGAACGAAAGCTAAGTACATTACAACATCCGATGTTGTAAAAGAGATAACTGATATCCGAATTTAATGGAACTAGAGTAGTTCTATTAGCCGAATATCGTCACCCGAGAGACTGTGAAAACAGTGGGAGTGTTTGACTGGCTTTGGAACCAGAGTCTAAAAACTTGTTTAGACGTGTACTTAGAAATGCTCTATGTGATAAAAAGATTGCATAGAACAAAGGAAAATAACAATGGAAATTAGAATGATGCAACTGTTGCTTATCCTTTAACCAAAGCCGTAGGCATAAGGTAGACATGATGGTTATGTCATTTCAACGTGAATAGAGGAGTATACCTTAATTTCTAAAGATCGTTATGTAAATATTGGATAGATTATTGATATTTACATAAGTGATGATCTCATTCATTGTTAGAGTTTCTTTAAGAACTCAATTATTCGGTTTGACTGAAAACATTGAATACCTTGTTTATTTGAATAACTTGTGGAGACAATGTTGAACACTATTCAAGTGAACAAGATGAACATTGTATTTTTTCCCTAGTCACTTAATGAGGTGACGTCTCAGAGTGACTAGATTGTAAGTCGATTGATGGTTTTTCAACACCATAGGGTCATACGTGATGACTAGTCGATTACATAGGCAGAGTGTGTGACACTTTGCCGGACAGTGACCATTTAGAGAGTCCCTAAGTTCTATTATAGACGTCTGGTCGTATCAGGGATCTCTAAGACGTTCCTATGAGTCGATTATTTTGACTGGAGACTATTGTCTGAGCAAGTGCAGTTTTCGAGTGACTTTGGTTTTTGTCCTAGGTCGTGCCTGAAAGGAGGCCAAAGGGCATTTACTAGGTCATGGTGATCTGTACTGTGCAATAGGATAGATAGGGCAGACAGGAATTGTCCACCCACGTTGGGTAACTATATCTCAAGGCCACTCGAGGAGTTAATGACTACAAATGCGTGGCCACGCTCGGAAGTAATTTGTGAGATATTTTTCCAGTCACGTAGTCACACTCCCGATCGAGAAAACCACTCGCGATATGTTCATGTGCAAGTGCAACCTGAAAGATACCTTGCATTGAGTAGGAGATTAAAACGGACAAGAGAATTGGTAGCGCACACCTTGTGTCGAAAAAGTGGGAGATTGTTGGAGTTAGTGTCCTCCATAATAGTGCGTTTACATAATAAATCTCATTAAAGGAATATCATCAGATAGTTAATTATTTGATCCTCGTCAGTTGATTACGTAAATCGATAACAGTTGGCTGACTAGAGTTTGACGTTATTGTCGTGAGACGGAGGTGATCAACTGACCCCGTTCGGTCACACCTAATGGAACGAACCCCAATTGACAACTAATTAATTGTATAGATACAATTTATTTAGTCCCTTGATTTATAGACTAAAAGGTTAGTCGATTATTTTAGAGAGATTTCGAGTTGCGAACTCGAGGCACGGCAGTTATTATTTAATTATGTGATAATTGAATAATAAATTTTGGGAGACGGGTTTTAGTTAATTAATTGTTAATTCACTAAAAATTGTACTAATTGATTAATGTGATTAATATTAGTGCGTAAATAATATGTGTAGCAATACACATATATTTATGGAGTGATTTGGACGAAATTAATAGAAATATTTAAACATGAAACGATGTTTAAATAAAATTTACACGTATTTGTGCGACAAATATAAGAACCAAAATGGACCCGTAAATGGGACATTGGACCGTGTAAATGGAGTGTAGTGGATGATTATAATCATAACCATTACACATTACTTGTTTTTCTTCCATAAGTTATCATAACATCTTTGTGCATGTGATAAAGATTGGACAATATTAAAACAAATTGACTCCCTCACTCCACTAACTACCACCCGGTTTTCCTCCTCTTTATGGACCAACAATTGCTCATTTTTACACACTATTTCATTTTGTGTATTTGCATGTGAAAAGCTTCTTGGTCTTTCTATCTAAAACCATAATTTACTAAGATGTTAGTAATACAAAATTATTACTAAGATTGTTAGTAATATTTACATATTATCAAGGGTAATCTGATTATTAATATCTAGTTAATATTAGTAAGGTTGTTGAGTAAGTTCTTGGGTGCTTAAGAAAGGAGGTGTATTATTTTGGACATTTGAAGATGGAGGATCTTGCCATTTATTTTAAGCTCAAGAACAAGCAAGATGGGTGATCTTGGTTGTGCCCAAATACTGCCATTTTTCAATGTAAGGAAAATTGTTTTCCTCTTCTTTTATATTAATATGCTTTTATATTGCATGCATGTTACATAGATCACATAAACTCAAGTTATGAGATAATTTGACATTTAATTAGAGTGTCTAATTAGGATCAATGATATTTCATATTGGCTATTCATATGTGATAATCGCATTTATCGTTTGAGTTTTATTATACTCACCCGTTACCTTGTTATATCTAAATGGGTTGTAGAGACAAATTGAACCTCATTAAAATGAACTGAATTGACATGATATTCGCCCCTAGTTACTTATATGAGGTGACGTCTCGAAGTGACTAGAGTGTGATGCGGTTGATGTCAAGTTCAAGTTCTATAGAGTCATATGGGATGACTAGTCAATCACATAAGTATACTGTATGGGACACTTTGTCGCGCAGTGACCGCTTATAGAGTTCTGATAATTCATAAAGCCTGGTCGTGGCAAGAGCTACTATAGTATTCTTATGAGTCAATTCTTTTGACTAGAGACTATTCGCCAAAGTTGGCACAAATTTCTGATTAGCTTTGATTTATGCTCTACGACTGTCGTAAATGAGGTCAAATGGGTATATTTTGGGTTATCATGAACTGTGGCTGAACGAAGGGAATAGTGCGATAGGAATTGTCCACCCCCTTGTCAGGGTTGTTTAAAATCTCAAGGCCACTCGAGGAGTAGTTAACTGGAAATGCGTGGCCACGCTCGGAAGGTATCTACAGTAGATAATTTCGGTCAGACAGTTACTCTCCGGATTGAGGAAACCACTCAAGATATGATCAAGTGCAAGTACGACCTGCGAGACACCTTGCATTGAGTGGGAGATTGTAATAGGACAAGAGAATTGGTGACGCACAGTTGTCTCAGACAAGTGGGAGATTGTTGGAAAATGTGTCCTCAAAATAGTGTGATCACATGATTTAATATCATAATTAAATCTCATATTAAGAATATGTGAGGAATGATTTATTATATAATCAACTGATCGTCATTAATCGGTAATGATTGGCTGACTAGAGTTTGACATTACTGTCGTATGACGGTGGTGGTCAGTTGATCCCTTAAGGTCACACCTAAAGGACAACTCCCTTAATAGATAAACTGATTAATTGTATGACGATACAAGGTGATCAATTCCTTGAAATTAAACAATTCATTTCTGAGAGAGAATATTGATACCTTATTGTAATGGGATTAAATAAGATTTATTTTAGTAATTGAAATACTTTATTACTAAAATTGTTTATTGTTTGAGAAACAATAGAGATAAGAATGAATGGTTAATTATAACTAGTTTAGATCCCGCGCATTGCATGCGCGGTATATATAAGGTTGTTATTTTTAGCGTGTTTTAGCTACATGTTAAATTGACACGTTATTATTTTCATATTTCACGCCTAAGTATTATGATTGGAGGGAAAAAAAGTAGATTTGTCTATTTATAAATTTTCTAAAAAACAAAATCATCATATAAACTAATAATATGAGCTTATAGTTTTATTTTCTACGGGTTATTATGCGTTCAATGATTAATAATAGCTCCAAATGAAAAATTTAGCAATATATAATTTATGGGTATATCAAATTTATTTTATTTTAATCAATATTTATATTTTAGAATTTAATAACAAAACTATACTTTGATGAAACAAAATATGATAAAAGGATAATGGTTTAATGGAAGAAAATCAATCTTATTTGTTTCCTTAATTAAGGAAGTGGTTTTGAAGGGAAAACATTTCATAATCCTTATTCTTTTAGTACAAGGGGGATTTTCACTAAATTCTAAACTATAATAATTTAATTAAAATAAAATTCATATAAAACTATAAATTACTCAATCTTTGATTGGTGGTATTATTAGATAACTAGTTTACATCCCGCGCAATGCATGCGCGGTATATATAGGGTTGTTATTTTTAGCGTGTTTTAGTTATAGGTTAAATTGACACGTTATTAATTTTCATATTTCATGCCTAAGTATTTTGATTGGAGGGAAAAAAAAGTAGATTTGTCTATATATAAATTTTTTAAAAAAAAAACTCATCATATAAACTAATAATATGAGCTTATAGTTTTATGTTCTACAGGTAATGCGTTCAATGATTAATAATAGCTCCAAATGAAAAATTTAGCAATATATAATTTATAGGTATATCAAATTATTTTTTTTAATCAATATTTATATTTTAGAATTTAATAACAAAACTATACTTTGATGAAACAAAATATGATAAAAGGATAATGGTTTAATGGAAGAAAATCAATCTTATTTGTTTCCTTAAGTAAGGAAGTGCTTTTGGAGGGAAAACATTTCATAATCCTTATTCTCTTAGTACAAGGGGGATTACAAGATTTTGTGAATTATAATTATATGACCCATTTTATTTATGTGATCAAGTATCACTAGTCAATTTGTTGTATGTAATTTAATTAATTTATAAAATGATATTTATGTGATAAATATACATTAAAATTAATTAATAACATTTAACATACTACATGTGACATATTGTGTGACAATTGACAAAATAAAATGGTAGTCCATTTTATGATAAATGGACTGAAATGTTGGGTAGTATAGGGTGTTAGGATGATGTTATTTTATTAGTAGAAAAAGATATCATCATGGCTAGTAAAGACTAGCTTACACACCTATTGTATTGTGAAGAGTAAAAGCGAAAA
This sequence comes from Silene latifolia, assembly GCF_048544455.1. Lineage (NCBI taxonomy): Eukaryota > Viridiplantae > Streptophyta > Magnoliopsida > Caryophyllales > Caryophyllaceae > Silene > Silene latifolia. The sequence goes on along the minus strand of NC_133527.1, from coordinate 80,738,007 downwards.
GCAAGATGCCAATTTTTGCTCCTTCCTCTTGCCTCCACCGGCTCCTCTACACTCTTTTAAGAGTGTTTTGTTCTCTTATAACATAACACACTGCCATCATTTCATTCATGCATGCAAAAATCTCTACTACTCTCACAACTCTCTAAAATGTCTTATAATCCTCATAAATTGTTCATCATAAATTCTAAACACAATATAGAATTACTAGTGTAGTAATAAGTATATTATTAGAATTAATTTTAAGGATACTAGTGTATTAATCTAGTTAATTAGTATACTAGTTTAAGGGATAAGTCTTGGGTGCAATCAAAGGAAAATCTCTACTTTGGGATTTTGGAGGATCATCTTAATATTCATTATAGCTCAAGAACAAGTGAAGGTAGGAGACCTTACTTGTGCCCATAAATCCGAAAATAATAATGTAAGGGACATTATTTTTCTTATAAATCTCTTATTTTGTTATGCATGCACTAGATCTAAAGAACAAATAATTAAGAAGTTAATTAGTTTACTATTAGAGGAGTCTAATAATAGGTATATGAACCTAACAGATACATCCCATACTTGCATAAATTTGGTGAATTAACTCTTTAATTGATTCTACTATAGAATTCTCGATCGATGTATTTCATAAATTCCATCTTTAGCTCCGGAACATAAGACTAGTCTTAATATCCCGTTGAGTGCAACCAAATTTCGCATGTAATAACGTTTTAATACCCCACTTACTCAATGATAAATGAAAGTACCCCCGGAGAACCGAATCTACCATAAATGTCAAAGGGGTTCATGAGTCCTACTACTTGGTAAGGCTAATCTCAATTTTAAATATTTGAGAGGTCTTGTCGATTTATTATCTATCATCTTTTAAGTGAACTAAGTCGATGAATACTCGATAATTATAATTGGCAATAGTCGATAAAACGATTAAATATGCATGTGTAGTTATGGCGATTTGGTAATGCATGCAAACATATAAAGCAAGCAAATAAAAAAAAACAAATTTCCTAGTATTGGCTTTCCTAAAATAGAAAATCTTGTATTCTATTACATATTCGGAAACCAACTCCTTTGGTCCCTCGAATCTTCACGTGAGACGCCTCCCAAGGACAAACACCGTCTTGATCGACACTAGTACAAAAACATTGATTTGCGGCGTCAAAATATGGGTCATTTGCGGCTTTTATGACGTGTGTGTGTGTGGGGGGGGAGGCAAGTAGAAAATTTATTTGCGGCGTTTTTAGGACCTATTTGCGGTGTTTTTTTCAAAAAAACGTAGCAAATAGGTCCTCATTTGCGGCGTTTTTTTCAAAAAAACGCAACAAATAACACCTATTATTATTATTTTTTATTTTTTTTTGGAAAAGCACCTCAAATAAGCTAAAAAAAATAATAAAATCAATCCAAACATGATTTAAATATCAAAGCGTCTTGCTTGTGATGGGTACATTTCGTCACAAGCTGAAGACGGGGTAAAATGTGACCTATTTAAGACGAAAATGTAACCATTTTACCTAAAAAGTTACCAGAACAATTTCTTAAGCTATAATAATTTGTCATTAAAATGGTCAAATTTTGGCGTTAAAATGGCGACATTTAGCCCGTCTTCAGCTTGTGACGAAAAGTGTCCGTTTTCAATGAGAATTGGTGTTTAAATATATATAATCTCTAATATAGTTTTACACAATACAATTTTACATGATTTTAAATAATATAACTTCATACATCATACATTAAATATAAATAAAACCCATACAATACTCTTAATCTCTTTTTGGCTAATAAAGTTGGCTTCTGGTGTTCTTGGTAAGGTATTGGGTTGGCTAATGTTGTGCCAATATTCTTTTGCCTAATTCCATCACCTGAAACGTTGATCTAGAATAATTGAGGAAATAAAAAATAATTCAAGCGCTTGAGAAAAAGTTCCACATAAAACAAGTCCATATCTAAATTCCACAAAACACTTGAGAAAAAGTTCAGACAAGACTGAATGATCTGGAAATACACAAGTACTTTACAAAATAATTCCCTATCTACATTCTACATTTCACCTTCAAAACATGTCAAAGACAGAAAACAAGTAAATAATCAACAAGAACTTAAAATTGTAATATCAGTAAAGGATCGGTGTTGTTCACATTATGTTTTGTAAAACAAAACAGAAACTTAGATAAACCAAAGTTTGCTTTCCCGTGGTCAAAAAAAAGGTAGTTGTCGTGCAAACCATGAAACAAAGACGAGAAGTAGGCGACAATGAGAAACTAGTTGAAAACTCCAAAAAGAATTCAATGATAATTTGAGTTCTGTAACAAGAAAACCATTCATACAAATATGGAAGAAAGTACTTGGTAAAAGCTACATACATAGAAACTATTGATTGATACAAAATGAAAGGCTAAGGCATAGAAGTAGGCTTTAGCGAGTTCATAATCGATGAAACGTAAGTGAATTACCTATTAACATAAAGACTATACTTTTTTTGCACAAAAAATAAAATCATCTACTATCCTTTGGGGGAGTGAGCAGACCTGCTTACTTCATAGTCTGGTACTATCTCGTTTGGCAGTAAAAGAAATACTATCTCATAAAGGACTTGAGAAAAACATATAAAGATAGTAAGCAAAAGAAATAGTACCAGTTCCATGGACGACGTTGCCATGGACCACGGTTCCACAAGAGCTTAATCTGTAACTGCTCGAGCAAAAAAAAAAAACACAACATCGAAGTTATTATGCTTTATCAATATGAAACATAAACAATATTTGTTAACATAGTTTAGCATCATATATTCATACTCATTAGTTAACAAATACAATAGGTAAGCTACAACTGAAGCACTTCAGTGGAAATTCTTAGAGGCATTATGTAATCTAACCCGATGTTCAAATGCTCAACTTATTTTAACCATGTAGAAAAATAGAGTAGACATTACTTGCCAATAGTATCTAAGATAGACCCAATTGATCTGGAATTACGCCCTCTCAAACTTGAAACATACTACCTGAAGGGACAACACAATATATTGTGACTAATCTTACCTCTATAATACTAACAAAAACTACGGAATATTAAAATAATGATGAAGAAAAACTGGATATACCAATGTTCATTCAAACTCCAATTATGAAATGAGCTTGTTACTAAACTATGAGAGAAACTGGAAAACTTTGTTGAGACTTTCAAGCATAGCTAATGTTGAAATATGTGTCCTCCGATAATAATGCGATCATAACTGTCGATCATGATGATCACATGTTTAAGACTCATTTTAAGAATACATGAGGGAAGTAATATTTTACAGTCAACTGGTCCACACATATCGGTAATGATTGACTGACTAGAGTTTGACATTACTGTCGTACGACGGTAGTGATCAGTTGATCCCCTTAGGTCATACCTAAAGGGTAACACTCTTAATTGAATATTTAAATGATCGTATGACGATACGAGTTAATTAAATTACTTAAATAAAATTGACGGATGATTTTGTGAGTATTATTGACGTGTCTTATTGTAATTTGATTAAATAAAGATACGGTCTAAGTAATAAAATTGTTTTATTACTTGGATAAAATTATTGTTTACGAAACAATTGAAACTAAATGAATAATTTATTATAAATACAAGATGTTGTGATTTATAATTTGTAAACCGTTTTGGTACAAGTAATTATGAATTACTAAGTCGATTCTGTACATGACTTATTTTTATTAATACGTTGATTTTAATATGTTAAAAATGCATGACAATTTCACATGACTAGTAACATGTGACAATTGACAAATGGCAAATATAAAATGGACTTTCCATTTTATATAAGTGCCGAAATGGAGGGAGTATTAGGCTAAAAATTGTGTTGATTATTTTAAGTGGAAAGCATAATGATTATAACTAGCTAGTAGCCATGCATACCTAGTTTTTTCTTGAGAAGAATAACTTGCCCAAGCATTGGCTCTCCCTCTTTCACCCCACCGGTTTTCCAATGCCATCATAGACAGTTTTTCTCTCTAATTTTTCATTCACAACTTAACATATTATTTCTAGTGTAAGAAATACAAAAACTCTCTACATCTTTTGAAAAACTAGGGAAATAAAAACTCCAAAATTCATCTTCTCTTGGCCAAAATTTCAAGAGAACAAAAACAATATTTTGGGTCAATTTTGGTAAGATTAATATTGTTCTAGTTCAAATAATATTTATCTTTTAAGAGGTTATCTTGGGTATACATCTTTGGGAGGGATTCTATCTTTGAATCCTTGTTCTTCCATTTGTAAGGAAAGCTCAAGAACAAGTGAGAAGGAGAACTCACTTGTGCCCTAAATCCGAAATACCCATAGTAAGAAAGACGATTTCTTCTCTTTTCTAATTATGTTTGCATGCATAAGATCTAGATTTAATTTTATGACTAAATTAAATATCAAATATATGAATATGATAAATAATGAGATTATTAAAGTCTAACAAGTGGTATCAGTGCCTTAGGTTGTTTGCATGCAAATCGGTTATTGTTTTTCCGAGTTATAAGATTAACAAATAAAACTTATAAATTTGTGTTTATTATGACATATCACGAAATTTATTTGCATGTTAAAGTTTCTGGTCCTAAAATATATTTAGGATATTTTGGTTTATTTATGGATTTTTATTGTTCATTTTATATAATAATCGCATTAAAATGTGATTTTATGATAAAAATGTCATTTTTGGACTAAAAATAGCTAAACGTCGATTTTTCAGTGGTTTTTGGATATATTTTCACATATATTATCTACTGATGGACTGTAAATTTTCATAATAAAATGAGTTGTTACGCTCGAAATATGGATTTTTCAAGTTAAAATCGTATTTAAATGAGAAAATAGGTTAATATGAGTTATATTTAGAATATGGTCATAGAAATTTAGTATGTTGTCACATGAAATTTTACAATATGTGTGTAAAATATTTGGCTATAATGAAGTCTTTATGCATGATTTATGAATTTTTGATGAAAAATCACATAAATAGTGACTTTAATTAGTAAAAGTTGCTAAAATATACTTCATGACTAAGAAAAAACGTCACATGTTGCATTTTATCATATATTTCATATATAAAAGTAAAAATTTGATAAAAATAATTTTTCTCATATTTTTATGGTAATAATTGACAAATCGGATAAACCGCAACATTGTTTTTCTCGATAAATTTTCGAAATTTTTAAACCTAAGTTTTGAATATTATGAGTGTCATGGTATTTTTCCAGAATGTTCATGAGTTTAAATTTTAAATTTTGAATTTTTTTGAAATTTTTATGATTTAATTTGAAGTTTATGACATTATCTTGTATTTTAGGTACATTTATGAACAATATTAAGATATCTAGGTTAATTATTATCAAATGTTAGTGGATACTAATGTTGAGTCCTAATATGGGTTAGGGTAATTAACTTGTACATAAATATGATTTTATGTAATTATTGTGATTGTAAAAGGTTAAATCACGCAAATCCGTAAAAACCGATTAATATATGATATTGGCAACTTAAAGGCGATTTAGCATAAAATTTGGCATGTTCATACATATTATAATGCTGCATTTTATTTATGATTGTCATATTTTAATTTTATGTAATTTTAGAATTATGTAATTTTACTTAGTATGGCCTTAGTTTTAATTGGTATTGCCCGAAATGTATGGGAATATCGATTCGGTTGTAATTTAGTGTGATCTCGTATCACCGTTTTGTAATTTGATAGATTTATTTTTATTTTTAATTACAAATGTATAATAGGAAATTATGTAATTTATTTATTTCGGAGTGCCTTGAAGACAGTGCCACTCGAGAAGGCGATCCATCAAAGAATGTTGCCTTGATTTGCGTGCCAAGACCGAAGTTCAAGGGACCAAAGGAGTTGGTTTCCGAATTTGTAATAGTTTATTAGATTTACTATTTTAGGAAAGCCATACTAGGATTTATTTTTATGCTTTGCATTTTATTTATATGTTGCATGCATCGCTAAATCGCCATAACTAAAACATGCTATGCATTTTCAGTCGAGTTTATCGACCGTGTCAATTACAATTATCGTAGTTCACCGCTTTAGTTCACTTAAAATGTGATAGATAATAAATTGACATGACCTCTCGCTAAAATAAACAATTGAGACATAGCCTTACAAAAAAGTAGAAACCATGAAAACCTATTTCGTGAGGGAGTGCACTCGGCCACACCGGGGTACAAACCTTGTTACGTAGGGGAAGTGGGTGATAAATGTCTATCCACCGAAATCATGTTGATGAGGGATTTATCGGCTACACCGTGCCCAAATTAATGTGGGGTTGGATCATGGACACATTTATTCGAAATTTGGATTGAACTCAACAGAAGTATTCGTGACCGTAGTTGCATGTGTTCTGGGCTAAAGATAAATGTTAATGTAATTTTATCGACCAAGAGTTCTAAAAGTAGAATCGATTAAAGAGTTAGTCTACCGAGTTATATTGATAAGGGATTTATCGGCCACACCGTGCCCAAGTTAATATGAATTTGGGTCTTGTAATCATTTATCAAGTTGGGTAGAGGTCACTAGATAAATGTTATAGAACTTGTTTGAATTAATATTTACAAGTATGATATTAAAAACGACAAATGTTTTATTCCTTCTATTTTGTTTTGTAGACCACTTTTATTTCTCATAACAAATGGCCGCACCAAACACCAACGCCGCACCTCTTACTAATGCTTCATGGCTCCGATCCTTCATGGATCATTGTAAACTTGAAAAGAATGGGTCAAATTTCTCCGATTGGGATGCCCAACTCAAATTAGCCGCCCAAGGTGACGACAAGCTTCGTTACCTCACCGAGGCCTCTCCACCCGAACCTAATGCTAGGTCGAGTGCCGCCACTAGGGAAGCATATGAGGCTTACCACAAAGAGTCCGCCGCAATGAAAAATGTGTTGATTTTTGCGATGCAGGCGGATCTCCAAAGGAGAGCCTTTAAAATGGGCACCGCTAATGAAATCTATTCCAAACTTGTGACAATGTTTTCACAAACTCCGAGGATCGTCCAATATGAGGCGGCCTCGGCATTCTTTGATCTCGATTTCAAGGAGGGCCAAAAGGTTAGCCCTCACATGCTCAAATTGTTGGAGCTAGTCGAGACTTTGAAGATTCAAAAAGTTGAAATCCCCAAAGAGCTCATTGTAGATAGGATTCTACACTCCTTATCCAAAGTCAAAGCGTATGTTCAATTCCGGGTGAATTTTAACATGCAAGACAAGGACGTGTCTCTTGAAGAGTTGCACAAGTTACTTGTGCAAGCCGAAAGAGACATGGGGTTAAATGTTAACCCACCTAAGGATGTGCTTAACATAAGCACCAAGAGCAAGGGGAAGTTCAAGAAGAAATAGGAAAAAGGGTAAGAGGCAAGCTCCCATGTCCACCAAGGCTAAGACTTTTGAAGCTAGCACTTCCAAGACCAAGAAGGGTCCTCTTGATAAATGCCATTATTGTAATGGTGTTGGACATTGGAAAAGGAATTGTTCCAAGTATCTTGGTGACATCAAAGCTGGAAAAATCACTCCAGTAGGTAAATGACTATCCTTTCTTTTATGTTTCTAATTCAACTATGGTATTTTGATACAAAGTTGTGATAATGTATCCTCTTTTTATTGTAAATAGGGCCTCCTCCAAGCAAAGACAAGGGAAAGGAAAAGCAAGCTTGAGAAATCATCAAGGAGCTAGGAGTAGCTACCAATGAAGCTTGGCTTTTTATTATTGTCTTATTTTAAGTTATGTGTCGGATTTTTAGAACTATTTTGATTTCTGTGTTCGACATGGAAATGGATTTTGGATCCTTTCTAAACAATGGTTGTATTTCGGATAATGGTGGCTTGGTTTGCAACCCAAGTCACCCCTTTTATCGTATTTATTTGTTCTAAAAATTCATCTTTATATGCTTGCACATAGAAACATATGATCATCTACTTAAAGTGATCCAATCGACAACTATAATGATGGGATTTATTATATGTCCACAAGCTTAAGGCTTGTGTATGATCAATTATAAAGTGATGTTGAGTTGATGAACTCTCCTAAAGGAATGTAAATTACCAAGTACACTCATCAAATCTAAATCTATTAGTCAATCTAGGAGAACTCACTCGAGCCCTAAATCCGAAATACCCTTCTCACTTGTTCTTGAGCTTTCCTTACAAATGGAAAAACAAGGATTCAAAGATAGAATCCATCCCAAAGATGTAAACCCAAGATAACTTCTTAGAAGATAAATATTATTTGAACTACAACAATATTAATCTTACTAACATTGACCCAAAATATTGTTTTTGTTCTCTTGAAATTTCGGCCAAGAGAAGATGAATTTTGGAGTTTTTATTTCTCTAGTTTTTCATAAGATGTAGAGAGTTTTTGTATTTCTTACACTAGAAATAATATGTTAAGTTGTGAATGAAAAATTAGAGAGAAAAGCTCTCTATGATGGCCTTTGAAAACCGGTGGGGTGAAAGAGGGAGAACCAATGCATGGGTAAGTTATTCTTCTCAAGAAAAACTAGGTATGCATGGCTACTAGCTAGTTATAATCATTATGCTTTCCACTAAAAATAATCAACACAATTTTTAGCCTAATACTCCCTCCATTTCGGCACGTATATAAAATGGAAAGTCCATTTTATATTTGTCATTTGTCAATTGTCACATGTTACTAGTCATGTGAAATTGTCATGCATTTTTAACATATTAAAATCAACGTATTAATAAAAATACGTCATGTACAAAATCGACTTAGTAATTCATAATTACTTGTACCAAAACGGTTTACCAATTATAAATTACAACATCTTGTATTTATAATAAATTATTCATTCAGTTTCAATTGTTTCGTAAACAATAATTTTATCCAAGTAATAAAACAATTTGATTACTTAGCCGTATCTTTATTTAATCAAATTATAATAAGACACGTCAATAATACTCACAAACTCATCCGTCAATTTTATTTAAGTAATTTAATTAACTCGTATCGCCATACGATCAATTAAATATTCAATTAAGAGTGTTACCCTTTAGGTATGACCTAAGGGGATCAACTGATCACCACCGTCGTACGACAGTAATGTGAAACTCTAGTCAGCCAATCATTACCAATAGGTGTGGACCAGTTGACTGTAAAATATTACTTCCCTCATGTATTCTTAAAATGAGACTTAAACATGTGATCATCATGATCGACAGTTGTGATCGCATTATTGTCGGAGGACACATATTCCAACAATCTCCCACTTGTCCTCGACAAGTGTGCGTCACCAATTCTCTTGTCCTATTACTATCTCCCACTCAATGCAAGGTGTCTTTCAGGTCGTACTTGCAAGTGATCATATCGAGAGTGGTTTCCTCGATCTGGAGAATAACTGATTGACCGGAATTTATCTAACATCGATACCTTCCGAGCGTGGCCACGCATTTCCAGTTCATTACTCCTCGAGTGGCCCTGAGATATTGCTATAAACCCGACAAGAGGTGGACAATTCCTATCGCACTTATTCCCTTCGACTAGCCACAACCATCATAACCCAAAATATGCCCATTTGACCCCATTTACGAAGGTCGTAGTAACATAAATCAAAGTTAATTTGAAACTGTGCCACCTTAGGCGAACAGTCTTTAGTCAAAATAATCGACTCATTAGAATACTATAGCCGCTCTCGCCACGACCAGGCTATATAAATTTGCCAGAACTCTATAAGCGGTCATTAGGCCCGACAAAGTGTTCCTAACAGTCTGCCTATGTGATCGACTTGTCATCTCACATGACTCCATGGCACTTGAATTTGCCATCAATCGCATCACACTCTAGTCACTTCGAGACGTCACCTCATGTAAGTGACTATGGGCGAATACAATGCTAATCCGTGTTCACTTTAACGGGGTTCAATTGTCTCTACAACCCGTTCGGATGTAACAAAGTATAATGTGAGTTAATAATAACTCAAACGACGAATGTCGATATCACATTCGGGTAGTCAATACAATATTACAACCTTGTGATGTATATCGTAAGTGTGTAAACACTATTCGATTGCAATAGAAGTTTAACATACCACGTGTCCATGTGTTCATACTTCTTGTATTGAATTTTCCTTTATATTCATGTTATCTCTCATAGCATGAACCTTACCAAGTGCACATCTAGGTTCCTAACCCAGGTTTAGGTTCTTTATCTTGAAAGAACTTTCTTGTTGTTTATCACATAAGCAACGAATTATGGTGGATGATATAACTTGCACAGGTCAAGTGTTCAACCAACTCGTAATGCACTAGGTATACGTTTTGTAGGGTCTTGCAACAATTGTCAAGATGATTAGCCTAGCACTTCTCATAAGTCCTAGCATATTAGAAAATACTAGTTTTGAGTAACTTCTTACTATAACAAGTATCTTTTCCAAACTTCTTATTTCTCCTTTTACCTTGAATAGCTTAGGATTTTCATAAATCCTTACGTGTGTTCGAACTTCAATATGTGTAACTTCTTATCACATAACTGAGTGTTCTGCCCAACACTAGAATAGCTCATTAGTTCTCCTCGAGAATTCATGACGATTCTTCTATGGCTTGCCAATGACTCATCATGCTCTTAAGCATATGATTCATTATTGGACATGTGCATGATTATTCTAATGGCGGAAACATTAGTAATCTTTAATCATGTGATCAACCATTCTTAGGTTCAATGAATGACCATGACTGCTTATGGTAATTCCATTTTCATTGACATGAATAACCTACGTTACTCGTTGATTTGATGTGTATATCTCAATAACAATCCAACATCCCATGATGTGATTGGATTCATCATAGTCTATTTTCATCCAGAATTGAAAACTCAAACATGTCTTTGTGAAAGATAGTACTAGATCGTGATTCTCAATGAGTAATGAGTTATAAATTTTACAAGATGATTGCTCCCACTAAATTCCATGTCTTCACATGATAATTCCAAACTCCCACTCAATTCCACATGTTTCGTAATTGACTACTCAATCGAAACATTTCAAGAATTGAAATACATTTTGCTTTGCCAAGTTATTAAGATACAACCAAATATGTTCCCAACATATCTTTTCAAAATACCTATTTAGAAAAGGTTTCAATCTTAAACATATGGACAAAGATTTTTAATCTCTAACTCATTCATTTTATAATGATGCGTAGCAATGTCATTATTTAAATGTGAATTTCTTGTAATACACGTCCTTCTTAAAATACCCTTTTCCGGAAGGAGGTTTAACCATTTCATTTTCATAATGAGGTTAAGTAATGACACTAGCATGGTTAACAATTAACTTCGCTCTTTTAGATATCGGCATATCTTTCTTTGCAACTTTTAGTCATAAATCTCATTTACTTTCAAGGATGCAACTTTGTTTCATTTAGGCTCTTAAGTAAATATCAATATTGAAACTCTTGGTCAAATGTTGTTCATTAACTAGCCAAATATCTTGTTAAGACTTTTCTTTAGTCATTTTATTCCAAAACATTCTTTTGGTCTCCTCGTGTAGTTATCTTAAGAACATATTCTTTTGATTACTTCACTTGGTCTCTTTTGTCATGTAGATCTCATCTATTCGTGTACACTATCTATTTAGGTATACAAATAATTCTTTCTTTCGTAGATCTCATTTACTCAAGCATACAAATCATTCTTTGTATTCTTTGTGTCTTCATTTTTCTCCCACTCTATCTTTAGAATAAGTACACTAGATATTCAAAGATAGCTTATGATACACAAATAATGATTTTGAAGTAGAGGGAGGACTATCTCATAGATTGACTAATAGATTTAGATTTGATGAGTGTACTTGGTAATTTACATTCCTATAGGAGAGTTCATCAACTCAGCATCACTTTATAATTGATGATACACAAGCCTTAAGCTTGTGGACATATAATGAATCGCATCATTATAGTTGTCGATTGGATCACTTTAAGTAGATGATCATATGTTTCTATGTGCAAGCATATAAAGACGAATTTTTAGAACAAAGAAATACGATAAAAGGGGTGACTTGAGTTGCAAACCAAGCCACCATTATCCAAAATACAACCATTGTTTAGAAAGGATCCAAAATCCATTTCTATGTCGAACACGGAAATCAAAATAGTTCTAAAAATCCGAAACATAACTTAAAATAAGACAATAATAAAAAGCCAAGCTTCATTGGTAGCTACTCCTAGCTCTTTGATGATTTCTCAAGCTTGCTTTTCCTTTCCCTTGTTCTTCCAAAATCCAAAATCCTTGTTCTTCCATTCAATTTATAAATCGTTGAAATAAGAGAAGAAATCGTCTTTCTTACTATGGGTATTTCGGATTTAGGGCACAAGTGAGTTCTCCTTCTCACTTGTTCTTGAGCTTTCCTTACAAATGGAAGAACAAGGATTCAAAGATAGAATCCCTCCCAAAGATGTATACCCAAGATAACCTCTTAAAAGATAAATATTATTTGAACTAGAACAATATTAATCTTACTAAAATTGACCCAAAATATTGTTTTTGTTCTCTTGAAATTTCGGCCAAGAGAAGATGAATTTTGGAGTTTTTATTTCTCTAGTTTTTCATAAGATGTAGAGAGTTTTTGTATTTCTTACACTAGAAATAATATGTTAAGTTGTGAATGAAAAAATAGAGAGAAAAACTCTCTATGATGGCCTTTGAAGACCGGTGGGGTGAAAGAGGGAGAGCCAATGCATGGGCAAGTTATTCTTCTCAAGAAAAACTAGGTATGCATGGCTACTAGCTAGTTATAATCATTATGCTTTTCACTTAAAATAATCAACACAATGTTTAGCCTAATACTTCCTCCATTTCGGCACTTATATAAAATGGAAAGTCCATTTTCTATTTATCATTTGTCAATTGTCACATGTTACTAGTCATGTGAAATTGTCATGCATTTTTAACATATTAAAATCAACGTATTAATAAAAATACGTCATGTACAAAATCGACTTAGTAATTCATAATTACTTGTAGCAAAACGGTTTACCAATTATAAATCACAACATCTTGTATGTATAATAAATTATTCATTCAGTTTCAATTGTTTCGTAAACAATAATTTTATCCAAGTACTAAAACAATTTGATTACTTAGACCGTATATTTATTTAATCAAATTACAATAAGACACGTCAATAATACTCACAAAATCATCCGTCAATTTTATTTAAGTAATTTAATTAGCTCGTATCGTCATACGATCAATTAAATATTCAATTAAGTGTGTTACCCTTTAGGTATGACCTAAGGGGATCAACTGATCACCTCCGTCGTACGACAGTAATGTCAAACTCTAGTCAGCCAATCATTACCGATATGTGTGGACCAGTTGACTGTAAAATATTACTTCCCTCATGTATTCTTAAAATGAGACTTAAACATGTGATCATCATGATCGACAGTTGTGATCGCATTATTGTCGGAGGACACATATTCCAACAATCTCCCACTTATCCTCGACAAGTGTGCATCACCAATTCTCTTGTCCTATTACTATCTTCCACTCAATGCAAGGTGTCTTTCAGGTCGTACTTGCAAGTGATCATATCGAGAGTGGTTTCCTTGATCTGGAGAATAACTGATTGACCGGAATTTATCGACCATAGATACCTTCCGAGCGTGGCCACGCATTTCCAGTTCATTACTCCTCGAGTGGCCCTGAGATATTATTATAACCCTGACAAGGGGTGGAAAATTCCTATCGCACTTATTCCCTTCGACTACCCACAGCCATCATAACCCAAAATATGCCCATTTGACCCCATTTACGAAGGTCGTAGTAACATAAATAAAAGTTAATCTGAAACTGTGCCACCTTAGGCGAATAGTCTTTTGTTAAAAGAATCGACTCATTAGAAAACTATAGCTGCTCTCGCCACGACCAGGCTATATAAAGTTTCCAGAACTCTATAAGCGGTCATTAGGCTCGACAAAGTGTTCCTAACAGTGTGCCAATGTGATCGACAAGTCATTTCACATGAATCCATGGCACTTGTACTTGCCATCAATCGCATCACACTCTAGTCACTTCGAGACGTCACCTCATGTAAGTGACTATGGGCGAATACAATGCTAATCCGTGTTCACTTTAACGGGGTTCAATTGTCTCTACAACCCGTTTGGATGTAACAAAGTATAAAGTGAGTTAATAATAACTCAAACGACGAATGTCGACATCACATTCGGGTAGTCAATACAATATTACAACCTTATGATGTATATCGTAAGTGTGTAAACACTAGTCGATTGCAAAAGAAGTTTAACATACCACGTGTCCATGTGTTCATACTTCTTGTATTGCATTTCCCTTTATATTCATGTTATCTCTCATAGCATGAACCTTACCAAGTGCACATCTAGGTTCCGAACCCAGGTTTAGGTTCTTTATCTTGAAAGAACTTTCTTGTTGTTTATCACATAACCAACGAATTATGGTGGATGATATAACTTACACTGGTCAAGTGTTCAACCAACTCGCAATGCACTAGGTATACGTTTTGTAGGGTCTTGCAACAATTGTCAAGATGATTAGCCTAGCACTTCTCATAAGTCCTAGCATATTACAAAATACTAGTTTTGAGTAACTTCTTACTATAACAATTATCTTTTTCAAACTTCTTATTTCTCCTTTTAGCTTGAATAGCTTAGGATTTTCATAAATCCTTACGTGTGTTCGAACTTCAATATGTGCAACTTCTTGTCACACAACAGAGTGTTCTGTCCAACACTAGAATAGCTCATTAGTTCTCCTCGAGAATTCATGAAGATTCTTCTATGGCTTGCCAATGACTCATCATGCTCTTAAGCATATGATTCATTATTGGACATGTGCATGATTATTCTAATGGCGGAAACATTAGTAATCTTTAATCATGTGATCAACTATTCTTAGGTTCAATGAATGACCATGACTGCTTATGGTAATTCCATTTTCATTGACATGAATAACCTACGTTACTCGTTGATTTGATGTGTATATCTCAATACCAATCCAACATCCCATGATGTGATTGGATTCATCATAGTCTATTTTCATCTAGAATTGAAAACTCAAACATGTCTTTGTGAAAGATAGTACTAGCTCGTCATTCTCAATGAGTAATGAGTTATAAATTTTACAAGATGATTGCTCCCACTAAATTCCATGTCTTCAAATGATAATTCCAAACTCCCACTCAATTCCACATGTTTCGCAATTGACTACTCAATCGAAAATTTCAAGAATTGAAATACATTTTGGTTTGCCATGTTATTAAGATACAACCAAATATGTTCCCAACATATCTTTTTAAAATACCTATTTAGAAAAGGTTTAAATCTTAAACTTATGGAAAGAGATTTTTAATCTCTAACTCATTCATTTTATAATGATGCGTAGCAATGTAATTATTTAAATGTGAATTTCTTGTAATACACGTCCTTCTCAAAATACCCTTTTCCGGAAGGAGGTTTAACCATTTCATTTTCATAATGAGGTTAAGTAATGACTCTAGCATGGTTAACAAATAACTTAGCTCTTTTAGATATCGGCATATCTTTCTTTGCAACTTTTAGTCATAAATCTCATTTACTTTCAAGGATGCAACTTTGTTTCATTTCGGCTCTTAAGTAAATATCAATATTGAAACTCTTGGTCAAATGTTGTTCATTAACTAGCCAAATCTCTTGTTAAGACTTTTCTTTAGTCATTTTCTTCCAAAACATTCTTTTGGTCTCCTCGTGTAGTTATCTTAAGAAAATATTATTTTGATTACTTCACTTGGTCTCTTTTGTCATGTAGATCTCATCTATTCGAGACCATAGATCTCATCTATTCGTGTACACTATCTATATAGGTATACAAATCATTCTTTCTTTCGTAGATCTCATTTACTCAAGCATATAAATCATTCTTTTTATTCTTTGTGTCTTCATTTTTCTCCCACTCTATCTTTAGAATAAGTACACTAGATATTCAAAGATAGCTTATGAGACACAAAAAATGATTTTGAAGTAGAGGGAGGACTATCTTATAGATTGACTAATAGATTTCGATTTGATGAGTGTACTTGGTAATTTACATTCCTTTAGGAGAGTTCATCAGTTCAACATCACTTTATAATTGATCATACACAAGCCTTAAGCTTGTGGACATATAATGAATCCCATCATTATAGTTGTCGATTGGATCACTTTAAGTAGATGATCATATGTTTCTATGTGCAAGCATTAAAAGACGAATTTTTTGAACAAGGAAATAGGATAAAAGGGGTGACTTGAGTTGCAAACCAAGCCACCATTATCCAAAATATAACCATTGTTTAGAAAGGATCTAAAATCCATTTCCATGTCGAACACGGAAATCAAAATAGTTCTAAAAATCCGAAACATAACTTAAAATAAGACAATAATAAAAAGCCAAGCTTCATTGGTAGCAACTCCTAGCTCCATGATGATTTCTCAAGCTTGCTTTTCCTTTCCCTTGTTCTTCCAAAATCTAAAATCCTTGTTCTTCCATTCAATTTATAAATCGTTGAAATAAGAGAAGAAATCGTCTTTCTTACTATGGGTATTTCGGATTTAGGGCACAAGTGAGTTCTCCTTCTCACTTGTTCTTGAGCTTTCCTTACAAATGAAAGAACAAGGATTCAAAGATAGAATCCCTCCCAAAGATGTATACCCAAGATAACCTCTTAAAAGATAAATATTATTTGAACTAGAACAATATTAATCTTAGTAAAATTGACCCAAAATATTGTTTTTGTTCTCTTGAAATTTCGGCCAAGAGAAGATGAATTTTGGAGTTTTTAATTCTCTAGTTTTTCATAAGATGTAGAGAGTTTTTGTATTTCTTACACTAGAAATAATATGTTATGTTGTGAATGAAAAAATAGAGAGAAAAACTCTCTATGATGGCCTTTGAAGACCGGTGGGGTGAAAGAGGGAGAGCCAATGCATGGGCAAGTTATTCTTCTCAAGAAAAACTAGGTATGCATGGCCTACTATTTTTAGCCTCGTATCGGGGGGTTAAATTATATGTGGTTTGTGACGGAATATGTACGTAATTAAGACGAAGTAAAAATGTAAATAAAGTAAAGGACCAAATAAGGAAATAATGACACAAGTGATTTTGGTGACTCGGAAAACCCGATGTGAGAAACAACCGCGGGGGGATTCGGTATCCCGCTAATAATCCATTATATGATAATCCGGGTACAAGTACAGTATACTACGGCTCGGATATGATGACGAATAATTAATTCCAAGCACATAGAGAACGGATAATATGCAATTCGGGAGACAGTGGCTAGTCAGCGGATTAATACGTGGGACTTTGGCTGTAGTAGTTTGAAAGATCATAGATCCTAATTAGACTCTCTAATTAAAAACAAATTATCTCATAAAATATCATTTTAGTGATCTATGTAACACGCACGCTAATATAAAAGCATAATAAAAAAGATTAAGGAAAAACAATTTCCTTACATTGATTTTGATGGTAAAAATGGGCACAAACTAGATCACCTATCTAGTTTGTTCTTGTGCTAATGAAATATGGAAGATCCTCCTTTACCAATCTTCAAAGAAAAGACCTCCTTCTAGTAGCACCCAAGAACAACACCCAAATTCCTAACAAATATTAACTAGATATTTGATAAGATATACCCTTGATTATATGTGTAATTATACTAACAATCTTAGTAATTATTTTTAGATTACCAACAACTTAGTAAATGATGTTTATTATTTTTAGAGAGAAGAAATGATTTCACATGCAAAGTGTTCAAGTGAAGTATCAAATGAACAAAATGATGGAGTGTAAAAGGAAGGAGTGTGACGGGGTAGGTGGAGTGTAGGAGTGGAGAAAATTTTGCAATTTTATTTTTGCATGTCCAATAAAATTTGTTCATAGATAAGAACAAATTAGATATGAAAAAATAAAAGCATGAGTGTAATGATTATGTTTATAACCATCCATTTACACGGTCTAATGTCCCATTTACGGGTCCATTTTGGTTCTTATATTTATCGGACAAATACGTGTAAATTTTATTTAAACGTCGTTTTATGTTTAAATTCTTCCCGATTAATTTTGTCCAAAACACTCCGTAAATATATGTGTACCGCTACACATATTATTTACGTACTAATATTAATCACATTAGTCAATTAGTACAATTCTAGTGAATTAACAATTAATTAACTAAAACCCGTCTCATAAAATTTATTATTCAATTATCGCATAATTAAATAATAACTGCCGCACCTCGAGTTTGTAACTCGAATCTCTCTGAAATAATCGACTAACCTTTTAGTCTATAAATCAAGGGACTAAATAAAATGTATCTCATACAATTAATTAGTTGTCAATTGGGGTTCATTCCTTTAGGTGTGACCAAAAGGAGTCAGTTGATCACCGCCGTCTCACGACAATAACGTCAAACTCTAGTCAGCCAACCATTATTGATTTACGTTAATCAACTAACGAGGATCAAATAATAAAATATCGTGATGATATCCTTTAATGAGATTTATTATGTAAACGCACTATTGTGGAGGACACTAACTCCAGTAATCTCCCACTTGTCCGACACAAGGCGGGCGCTACCAATTCTCTTGTCCGTTTTAATCTCCCACTCAATGCAAGGTGTCTTTCAAGTCGCACTTGCACATGAACATATCGCGAGTGGTTTTCTCGATCAGGAGTGTGACTACAAACCGGAAAAATCTCCCACAGATTACTTCCGAGCGTGGCCACACATTTATAGTCACAACTTCTCGAGTGGTCTTGAGATATAATTACCCAACGTGGGTGGACAATTCATGTATGCCCTATCTATCTTTGCCCAATACAGATCATCATGACTCAGAAGATGTCTTTTGGCCTCCTATCACGGCACGACCTAGGACAAAAACCAAAGTCACTCAGAAACTGCATTGACTTGGATAATAGTCTCCAGTCAAAAGAATCGACTCATAGGAACATCTTAGAGATCCCTGCCATGACCAGGCATCTATAATAGAGCTTAGGGACTCTCTAAATCACTACTACAAAAATCCCCAAAGGAACCACAAATAAGAAACCGGTTAACATTCTAACTAGTTTCTTTGGTATAAGAAACCGGTTTATAAACAAAACCGGTATCTTATACTAATATAGAAACCGTTTTTAGAACAAACCGGTGTCATATATATTTTAATATAATGGATAATGGATGGGAGGCGTTTCTCTATTAACCCTGAACTACCCTAATACATAAACTTAGATACTTCGTAGTTCGCAATCTCGCATCACTGCTCACACTCAATTTTCTCGCTCAACCACCCACAACCGCTGCGACGTCACCAGTTCTAAATCTTGCTAGTCCGTCATCACCACGATGCTACTTCCGAGTCATTGTTCTTCCAACAACAGCGACGAGATCTTCAGCCCCTCCATTGCCAATCGTAGGTAATAATTTTATTCGATTTCAATTGATTCCTTAAAATCTTTAGCGGTTCTTGTTTAATTTTATTTAGAATTAGGTGAATTTGATCTATGACTAGGCACAATTCCAATTTTGTAAAATACTCAACCTAACTAGTTAATTCGATTTTTGTAACAGCTCCACGAATTTGTTCATTTATGGGGTTGTTGAGAATTAGATGGACATATCAAATAAGTAAACATTGCTGATTAGATATAGTGGCACTAATGTGTTGCAATCTGTCTGAAATTTGATTTTTGAGATTATTGATTATGGTAGAACTGGAGAATTCCGGATAATGTGTGGTTGATTGCAGTCCGTATTTTGAAATGAGGTCAATCTCGACATTGTTGGTTCATGAATTTTGTTTCTTTCAATTATGTTTGTAAGTTATGTTTCCTCCATTAAACGCATTAGATTATTAGGTTGTTTCATGAGATGAATGTTGATAGCATTATTTGCAGTTGGTTTGTAATTAATTAATTGAAATGTAGATAGACATAAACTTGTGAGTTCATCATTTCTTCACATTTTTATATATAATTGATAGCAGTTCATGACTTTCGTTGCTAGAGTCTTACAGAGTGAATGCATTCCTCCTTAATCTAATCCCTAACCTCTTTGCACTGCCTTAGCGAGGGGACAACCTCCGACACTATATAGTACAATGGACCTTATGCCATCTCCCTCCCTCGTTATTCATTCACTACTATACTAGTCCTTGACTCCTCGTTCTTACTCCTATGTCCTTCCTAGCTCCTTCTGTCTTGTTACTTTAAGTCACCTCGACTACCAATATCTATTGAAACTCAATTTTACCAATTTCATAGCATAAAGTATAGTTAGTTTCACGTGCTTTCAAATGTGTAGCCCGCAGCACTCTTTGTTTTTTGTGCTCTAAGCTCTCTACTATTTTTCGTAATTTAGGCTGACAGATGAAATTTGGGGAAGGGAAGCCGAGCTTAGGAGATTTCGGGATGGGATCATTGCAGAACGCACTTGTAAGTAGTAGTGACCATTTGTTGTATCGGCATTGAGGTTGTGATCGTTATTTTTATTTAACATGGGAATTTCTTCGTGCGATCTGATCTGTCTGTTGTTTTGTCAGTATGTTAATCCCTACCACTCATATATATAGTGAACAATTTTTATGTATAATCCCTACCAAATGTTAATAGTAACGTCTGATTTTTCATTTCGTGTATCGTAGCTCTGTTTGAAAGTTGGAATGTTCTTCAATTGTTCTTCTTAAACTGGCATTTGTGTTAACTCGATTTTCCTTTTAGGTTTTGTGGGTGCCATGATATTGAATTTGGCTTTCGTCTTTTTCCGCTGTCTCTTGTACTTCTCACGCCGTTTGCAATTGCTCTGGAGGGTTCCCAGATGTGGGCTGCTGGATGGGAGAAGGCTCTTATTGATATTGGCCCCAACTTCATCTGGTAATCATCGGACGTGCTTCTTCATTTTTCTGTTTGGTTGTGAATTCCACATGTATGGATTTGATGTGCGCTTATCAAGCAATTATAATTAGATTTCCTTATAAAAATAGACGAGTCTGACATTGACTCTTTGTTTTCACTCAAGCATCTCTCTCGGATACTTGACAGTCTATGTCCCTTGTAGACTACTTGTCAAGACTAAACTATGGAAATTTTTGAAAAACTAGAGTTAACTCACCTGGACATGTAGAGACTACACGCAACATTGGTAGTTATCTTAAACATTACTTCCTCGATTTCATTTGTGTTGTCCCCAATTTTGTTTTCAGCAGTTGCGAAATAATTGACTCCTTTATATTTCTAGTGAAAACAAGTGAACTTATACTATCCCTAGTTACTTAACATAACGGTAAAGATAGTGTTGTATCTCTACGTGTAAATTCTAAGTCGAAGGGATATACTGATATTTCATTGCGTCTGTATGTTCACTATATATAAGTTACATGGAAACAATTCTCAACAACTTGGTGGAACTATGCTCACAAGTTAACTTCATCTAGTACTAACATAGTACTACTTGTTTTTTTCATCGTACAGCACTAATAGCACCGATGCCATGCCAGCAACGACTCCTTTGATGAATCCCGGTCAATATAAAATTGCTTGTTTTTTTCTCCGTACAACATCAAGGGCAGCGACACTCGTTTGAAGACTCCAAGTTGGCCAGTTGGGTGAAGATTAGATCTAACGACAATGTTAACTTATAGACTTGTTATTTTGTTAGTTTTTTTCTTTTTAATAATTGTGGATCCATTCATATGAATTTGTATCATATTTCAGAAAGTTATGAGACTTGACTGATTTTTATACGTTTATGGCGATGATGTAATCTAATTTTAATTTTTTTATTTAAATTATCCAGGTCTTAATTTATTGAATGGTATTTTTTTTTTGTTTTAAAGAAAAATCTAAGAGACCGGTTGTGTTTCGTCACTGGTTTCAAAGATAAGATCAAAGAAACTGGTTTTGGCCGATAACTGGTCTCTTTGAAATAATCAAAGAAACCGGTTTTTGCACACAACTAGTTTCTTTGAAATAATCAAAGAGATCGGTTTTTGCACACAACTGGTGTCTTTGAAATAATCAAAGAAACCGGTTAAAATAACCGGTCTCTTAAGCTAAGACACCTGTGAGCTAGAGACCGGTTATAAACCGGTTTCTAAGGCTATTTTTAACCGGTTTCTTTGACTTATTTTGTAGTAGTGAATGGTCACTGTCCGGCAAAGTGTCACACACCCTGCCTATGTAATGGACTAGTTATCACGTTTGACCTCATGGTGTTGAACAACTATCAATCGACTTACATTCTAGTCACTCCGAGACGTCACCTCATTAAGTGACTAGGGACACAATACAATGTTCATCTTATTCACTTGAATAGTGTTCAACATTGTCTCCACAACATATTCAGATAAACAAGGTATTAAAAATTTAGTCACACTAAATAAAAGATTCATAAATGAATGCTTAAACAATGAATGCGATTATCATATATATAAAAAGAGATACACTATCCAATTATTATATATCCATAATCTAAAGATAATCTGGTACTCGTATCAATCCCATTGCGACGATATGACCATCATGCTTAGCCTTTGATAAAGGCTTGGTTAAAGGATAAGCAATATTATCATCTGTCCCAACCTTACAAATGTCTATTTCCTTCCTTTCCACATAATCTCTAAATACATGGTATTTCCTTTCAATGTGTCTGGATTTGTTACTTGACTTCGGCTCTTTGGCTTGAAACATAGCTCCATTGTTATCACAATATAGAGTGATTGGATATTTGGTGGAATGGACTACTCCTAGTCCCTCCATGAATTGCCTAATCCAAACAGCTTCCTTTACAGCCTCAGACACTGCAAGGTACTCAGCCTGTGTTGTAGAATCCGCGGTAACGCTTTGCTTGAAGCTCTTCCAGCAAACAGCTCCTCCATTTAGCATATAAACATAGGTGGATTGGGATTTCATATCATCCCGATCGGTTTGAAAAATTGCGTCCGTGTAACCTCTTACACTCAACTCAGTTTCTCCTCCAAACACTAAGAATGAACCCTTAGTCCTTCTTAATTACTTAATGATGTTCCTTACGGCTATCCTGTGACTCTCACCAAGCTTGGCTTGATAACGACTTGTCATGGTCAAGGTATACGCAACGTCGAGACGAGTGCAAATCATAGCATACATGATAGACCCAACAGCGGAATCATAAGGGACGGTCTTTATGTGTTTAATCTCCTTAGGGGTAGAGGGAGACTGTGACTTGCTCAAAGTAAAATCCCTTGCCCCATAGGTATAAATCCTCTCTTGGAGTCTTTCATATTGAACCGGTCAAGAACTTTGTCAATATAAGCTTCTTGACTTAAAGTTAGTATCCTTTTGGACCTATCCCTATAGATCCGGATACCCAAGATTCGTTGTGCCTCACCCAAGTCCTTCATATGGAAGTGTTTCTCTAGCCACTCCTTAACGGAAGTAAGCGATGGAATATCATTCCCGATGTGCAATATGTCATCCACATATAGGACAAGGAATGCAACCTTACCCCCACTAAACTTCATGTATAAACACGGTTCTTCCACACTTCGAGTGAAACCTTATTGTTTAATATCATGATCAAAGAGATGATTCCAACTCCGAGATGCTTGCTTATGACCATAGATGGACTTCTTGAGTTTACACACCTTCTTAGGGTTAAATGTATCCACAAAACCTTCAGGTTGTATCATGTACATTTCCTCTTCTAGAATCCCATTCAAGAAGGCGGTTTTGACATCCATTTGCCAAATCTCATAATCATGAAACGCGGAAACCGCTAAGATTATCCTAATGGACCGAAGCATAGCGACTGAAGCGAAGGTTTCGTCATAGTGTAAACCATGAACTTGGGTGAAACCTTTTGCCACCAATCTAGCTTTGTAAACATCTATATGTTTACCCACGCCGAGCTTAATTTTATATATCCATTTACACTTAAGGGATCTCACTCCCTGAGGTAAATCCACCAAGTCCCATACCTGGTTCTCGTATATGAAATCCATTTTAGACCGCATGGCTTCTAGCTAATGCGAGGAGTCGGGACTAGACATGGCCGATTTGTAGGTAGTGGGTTCATCACTTTCCAAAAGTAACAAAACACCATCTTCTTCGATGTTACCAAGGTAGCGGTCAGGTGGATTAGAAATCCTACTTGACTTTCTAGGAACAATTACCGTTTTAGAGGAAGAGGGAACTCTATCCTCCACGTACTCCTCTACCTCATTCCCGGTTTGTGGCTCTCGAACTTTGTCAAGTTCAAATTTTCTCCCACTCTGTCTTCTAGAAATAAACTCTATTTCTAGGAAGACAGAATCACGAGCTACAAACACTTTGTTGTCGTGTTTATTGTAGAAGTAATAGCCACGTGTTTCCCTTGGATATCCTACAAATAAACATTTGTCTGATCTGGGTGCAAGCTTATTGTCAGACTTGATCTTGACGTATGCTTCGCAACCCCAAATGCACATGAATGACAAATGACGGACTTTCCCTGTCTATATCTTATATGGAGTCTTATCGGCCGCTTTAGTCGGGCTTCGATTTATTGAAAATATTGCAGACAAGAGGGCAAAACCCCAAAACGAACTAGAAAGCTAGGTTAGACTCATCATAGACCGAACCATATTTAGTAAAGTTCGGTTTCTCCTTTTGGCCACACCATTTAGTTGTGGTGTGCCAGGAGGAGTCCATTGTGATACTATACCACAATATTTTAGGTGTGAATCAAATTCAGAATTTAGGTATTCACCACCACGATCGGATTGTAGGGTCTTAATCTGTCTATCCAATTGGTTCTCTACTTCATTTTGAAACTCCTTGAACTTGTCAAAAGCTTCACTCTTGTTCTTCATGAAGTAGACATACCAATATCTACTCAAGTCATCAGTAAAATTAATGAAGTAGTGAAAACCTCCTCTAGCGGTGATGGTTAATTGTCCACACACATCCGTATGTATGAGAGCCAAAACCTCACTAGCTCGTGTCCCTTTTCCTGCAAAAGGTGCACGAGTCATCTTGCCTAAAAGGCAAGACTCGTATATACCATAATATTCGAAATCAAATGGTTTGAGCACTTTTGATGGAGCAAGTATCTTAATGCGTCTTTCGTTTATGTGACCTAAACGACAATGCCAAAGGCAGGATTCATTTGGATCACCCGTTTTGAGCTTTTTAGTTTCCACATGATAAACGTCATTAACATCATTTAAAACATAAATGCCTCAAATTGAAATGGCCTTGCCATAAACAACATCATTCAATGAAAATGTACAACTATTGTCCTTAATCATAAAACAAAAGCCTTCCGCGACTAACGCGGAAATTGAAATGATGTTCTTGGTTAAAGTTGGTACAAAATAAATCATATTTAAATACAACTCTAGACAACTAGCTAAATTGAGCACATAGGTCCCCACAGAAACGGCCGCTACTCTAGCTCCATTGCCCATGCGGAGATCCACATCACCTTTTGCTAGTGCTCGCACGTCCCTTAAACCCTGCAACTGATTACAAAGGTGAGAGCCACATCCGGTATCAAGTACCCAAGTGGAAGTGTAAGCATAATTAACGTCTATCACATATAGAGAGGAAATCATACCAATAGGCGTCACACGCTCTTCCTTGAGATCCTCCAAGTATTTGGGGCAACTTCTCCTATAATGCCCCTTCCCATTACAATGGAAACATTCGACCTCGGAGAGTTTGACACTTTTTGCCTTGGGATTGCCATTCTCAACGGCTTTCCGCTTTCCCTTGTCATGTTTCTTTGACGATTTCTTGAATTAGGACTTCTCCTTCCCCTTAGCCTTCCTAACTCCAAGGGATTCACTCCCACTAGATTCCATATCCCTCTCCGCTTGGGTGAGGAGTGCATGAATTTCATGATAACTCTTATCCATGCCATTCATGTTGTAGTTTACCCTAAAGTGGGCAAACTTGATGGGAAGTGAGTGGAGGATTCGATCCACCACAAGAGTCTTAGGAATGTTACACCCTAGACGCTCTAGGATGTCGACATATTCGACCATTTTTAGCACATGGGGACCAACCTTTTGGCCCGTCTCAAGCTTTGCTTGAAAGAAGCGTGCCGCGGCATCGTATTGACGGACTTTAGGTGATTGTGAAAACATAGTAGTCATACGAGTGAATATCTCGTACGCATTTAAAGAAATGCATGAGAGCTTTAGCTTTGGGGACATCGACCATATCAACACATTTCTGATATCATTCGACATCCTCACATGGTCATCATAGGCGGTCCGCACCGCCGATGAGGCCCTTGGACCGGGCTCGATGGGAGGAGCATCGGTCAAGTTAGTGAGCACGTTGTCGGACAACGCGGCACTTTTGATGTTGGATTCCCATTCAAGAAAGTTACCACCGTCATCATTTAAGATACATTTTTCCATTACGGACCTTAGCCATGAATATTTGCCTAGTGGAGTAGTCGATGGAGTTGATGAAGTTGCCATTGCGAATTAAAATACTACAACAAAATAAGGAAAAATTAACATTCATTGTTTTAAAATTACTTGTGAAAACATGTTTAACAAGTTTTAACATTTATGTAACGATCTCCCACTAAATTATATAAATGATTCAAAAACCCAAATTTTAAACAAAAATGAGCATCGCTTGGGCGAAACATCCCATAATAATGTAAATTCGGTAAGTCAACGGTTGACTAATTTTATCTCTAGAACTCTTGGTTGACGAATTTCCTTAAATCCATCCACTGTCCCCGGAATATAAGACCGTCTTATACCCCGTTGAGTCCAACCAAATTTGGCACGTGATAGCCATTTACCACCCTACTTACCCAAGTAAAAAGAAAACACCCCGCTTGGGCGAGCGTGACTCTAATGAACAAGGGATTCATAGATGTTACTAATTGGTAAGGCTAATCTCAATTTTAGTTATGTGAGAGATCTTGTCAATTTAGTCATAAATTCCCTATAAGTGAACTAAGTCGGTGAATGTAAATGATGTTAAATGACAACCGCGAAAATAAAATGCACGTGAATGGCGATTTTGGCATGCGCGGAAAATAAAAGCAAGCAAGCATATGAAAACTCTTAGTATGGCCTCCTAGTTAATAAAAATTATACTATTACATATCGGAAACCAACTCCTTGGTCCCTCGCCTCTTCATTCCTAAAGTGGCTTCTTCTTGTGGGATTTGGAACACCTTCCAAAAATAAACTCCGTCTCGATGTAAATCCGTCTTTTGGAAACGCCAGTAAGAATAACTATTACAATTAAATTACATAGATATTCCTATTATATATTAATTAATGAAATAAATAAAACTATTAATAAATTACAAACCGACGATACGAGATCGTATTTAATTACAAACAAATCGCTATTCTCATTCATTTCGGATAATAACGATTAAAATAAACTATGCCATACTAGGTACAACAAAATAAATACTTTAAATAAATGGCAATTATTCATTCAACTTAAATAAATATGCTTAAAATGCTGTAAAATGATGCCAAAATCGACCTATCTAACATTCGTTGGTATCCATCTCGGTTTTGTGGATCTAATCGATTTTTAACTTGTAAAAATCAATAATAAACTCTTAAATCTCATTTAAGTCCAAACTAATTGTCCAAACTTTTTTTAACCGAAAAAATTAGTCCTCACTAATTTGATGATGAACAATTAGTTTGATTTGGTGATATTTTCTAATTTAATCGGTAAAATCATAACTTTTAAATAATAAATCCAAAATAATTGAAAATATTACCAAACATTGAAACAAAAAATTTTGAGTATTCTAAAACACTCCCAAGAATACCAAAATGTCAGAAGAAAATGCCCAAAAATTCGGATAAAATTTTATGAAGAAAAAGATCGATATGTATCGGTTTTTAACCACTAAAACAAATAACCATCACAACAAGGTGAAATCACATTTTAAATTTTACTTTTAACTTCTAAAACGTATTTTTAAATGTACATAAATTTATCAAGGGCAGGAACAAATGTTTCGAGTATATGATTAATTTATTTCACTTTTATCGACTTTTATCTCATAAAATCAATAAACATGCAAATCTTCAAACTAACCTTTGAAATTTTACATACAAGTTGTAGAAAATATGTATGAAACACCATAAAAATTTCATGACCCGAATCATCTTTTAACTATTTTTAGTTAATTCTTAACCAAAATACGGCAATTTTGACTCGGTTTTCTACCAAAAATCATTAAAATTAGAAAAATAACTTCACAAAATACTAAATTTTACCACAAACCTTTTGCAATCAGTAGGTATGCATGTCTAAAAATTTTCGTGCTAAAACCTCTTCTAACACAATTTTTGAATTCACTAAATTATCTCATAATTTGTTTAATATGCTTAAAATCAACATGCAAATTACAAGCCTAAGCTCTGATACCACTTGAAAGATCATAGATCCTAATTAGACTGTCTAATTAAAAACAAATTATTTCATAAAATGTCATTTTAGTGATCTATGTAACATGCATGCTAATATAAAAGCATAATAGAAAAGATTAAGGAAAAACAATTTCCTTACGTTGATTTTGATGGTAAAAATGGGCACAAACTAGATCACCTATCTAGTTTGTTCTTGTGCTAATAAAATATGGAAGATCCTCTTTTACCAATCTTCAAAGAGAAGACCTCCTTGTAGTAGCACCCACGAACAACACCCAAACTCCTAACAAATATTAACTAGATTTTTGATAAGATATACCCTAGATTATATGTGTAATAATACTAACAATCTTAGTAACTATTTTTATATTACTAACAACTTAGTAAATGATGTTTATTATTTTTAGAGAGAAGAAATGATTTCACATGCAAAGTGTTCAAGTGAAGTATCAAATGAACAAAATGATTGAGTGTAAAATGAGGGAATGTGACCAGGTAGGTGGAGTGTAGTGGTGGAGAAAATTTTGCAATTTTATTTTTGCATGTCCAATACAATTTGTCCATAGATAAGAACAAATTAGATAGGAAAAAAATAAAAGCATGAGTGTAATGATTATGTTTATAACCATCCATTTACACTCCATTTACACGGTCCAATGTCCTATTTACGGGTCCATTTTGGTTCTTATATTTGTCGCACAAATACGTGTAAATTTTATTTAAACTTCGTTTTATGTTTAAATGCTTCCCGATTAATTTTGTCCAAAACACTCCGTAAATATACGTGTACCGCTACACAGATTATTTACGTACTAATATTAATCACATTAATCAATTAGTACAATTTTAGTGAATTAACAATTAATTAACTAAAACCTGTCTCATAAAATTTATTATTCAATTATCGCATAATTAAAAAATAACTGCCGCAGCTCGAGTTTGCAACTCGAATATCTCTAAAATAACCGACTAAGCTTTTAGTCTATAAATTAAGGGACTAAATAAAATGTAACTCATACAATTAATTAGTTGTCAATTGGGGTTCGTTCCTTTAGGTGTGACCGAAAGGGGTCAGTTGATCACCGCCGTCTCACGACAATACGTGGGTAATCTTGTGTACAGGAGGAAAGTTTGATAGTATTTGCCGTCTTTTCCGTGAATGAAGGGATCCTTTCTCCTCTCTTGTCTCTTTGTATTTATAGTGAACAAATCCTAGCGAGTTTATTAGGGTTTCCCACTTAATTGCCTTGTTCCTCAAGGTAGAGTTTAGTAGTTTCATGGGTCATACCCATCATTAGTCTTCTATCCGTATTCCTCATCCTTCGGTCCATGGGCCCGACTCCCCCATGTATGTCATGGGTCCACTTGCTCATTAATTACCCACTTGTCTCGTCCCACGTAGCGTAGGCCAAATAGTGTAGTTTTGGCCCAAACAGATACTATAAGCATTCAGCACATGTCTAAATAGCAAGCAGGGAAGCAATGCCTATTTTCTACGAAGACCAAGTCCGCGTTGGCTGCAAACAAGGAAGCACGACTAACAACCTTAGGAGAATATATATACAAAGAGACAGTTCAGGCGGGAAAGAGTCAATTACAACTAAGGAACGTGTCCTATAAAATAGAAACGGGAACCAAAGATTAAGGGAAGATCCGTTGGAGCAAAAGAGAGACTATAAATAGAAGAATAGAAGACAACTACAAACACACAACATTGATCACTCTCAAACATCATTTCTTAGCATATTATTCACACATTGCAATTGTTCAATCCGTATTCAAATCATAGTGAAATCCTCTCCTGGTTTGGTGCCCTTTTTTTTCCCATCCAAGGGTTTTTCCACGTAATATCCTTGTGTTAATTGTACTTTATTTATTTCCGTCCAGCCAAAATATATAAATCATTCAACCGTTATTTAGAGTTAGATCACCCTGCATTATAATCTCTAGCTGGTAGGACTTTCCCTCTTACGTGAAATCCTGCTAAAACAATTAGCGCCCACCGTGGGGCATCAAGCTAAAAAATAACTCAAATCCTATCACAATATGTACACCCATAACCCCATAAAAATGACAGGCCAAAGCCTTGAACGACAACTAGCCGCAGCCAAGAAACAACTGGAGGAAATAGAGTCCCTGAAAACAAATATGGCCCGGGCTGAAGCTGAAGTCCAAAATTTGAAAGAATCTGAATCCAGCCTGAGGCAAAAGTTGGAAAATAAATCATCAGGTTGCAATTCCAGAATCCAGCCAGGAACCCCGTTCCCTTCCATTATCAAAAAAATTGACTTCTCTAATTTTGGAAGTCCCACTTCGAAGATAAAAGAAACAAATCTTTAATCAGATGGAGATGATATTCTTAATAAGAATGCCAATACTGACAAGACATGAGCTGCCATAATGATGGAAATGGTCAAGATGATCCAAAAACTTCATGAAAAAGTTGAGATGATACCTGGAATTCATGCCAGCATAGAAGAGGCAAACCCTGAAAGTTATGCTGACTCACCGTTCATAGATAAGACAACAAAAGTAGATCTACCCAAGAAATTTGTGGTGCCATCAATGAGAACCTATAATGGAACCGCGAATCCTCAGAACAATGTGGCTTTTTACAAGCAAAAGATGTTAGCCGCTTCAGTACCAAGTGAATTAAGGCAAGTTTGTATGTGCAAGGGATTTTGAACAACCTTAACCGGGTCAGCATTACAGTAGTTGTACATCAACTTCCCCAATGGGAATATCAAATCCTTTGCATAATTGGTAAACCCATTCAATCAGCAATTTGCCAATAGCAGGGAACTTGAAAAGCGATCCAGTGAAATGTACAGGATAAAACAAAAGCTAGATGACACGCTCAGGACATTCCTTGTCGGTTTCAACAAAGAAAAGGTGTTCATTCCAAGATGTGATGTTGGAACAGTCATGGAAGTGTTCAGGCAGGGATTACTACCTAACAACGACTTCTACATTGATATTACCAAGTACCTCTACCACACTTTCGAGGACATCCAGCAAAGACACTGGCTCATATCAGATTGGAGGAAGACAAAAGTTACAAGTCTAAAACAACGGTCAATGCAACATAGTATGAGAAACCCAACATGAAAAGCTTTAATTGCAAAGGAAACAACTTTAGGCCAGCTGTAACACCCCCTTCTTACCCGGCCAAGGTAATTGGAGATATTATAATCTCGGTTTCCCGAGGCAGTCAAATCGAAGTTGCAATTAAAAACAATTAATATAAATAAAGTATTTAGTGAATTACACAACCATAAATGAATAAATGATACAACTCATGGCTACTAAGCTACTCTAATGAGATGACACTCGACTTCAAGTCCAAAGCTCATCCCGTCTCCCACGTGACACCAACTCAACCTGTACTCAACCTGCTCCCCATATAATCGAAAATATCATATAGATCGACACAGGTTACCCCGGAAATAGATGACAATTACACAGACACACAAGCGTTAGTTTCAATACTTTAATATGAGACATAACTTATTAAATAAACATGGAACAATTCTAGGATGTAAAGGAAATACAAATATCATGCCGATATCGGAACTTGCCCAGACATGCCCATATCCATCGGTGCCAGGGACACACCCACGGGACCACACCTCACCATAAGGTACCGGAACACGTCCACACATACCAGGTACGGAAGGCAACCGGATCCCCTACTAGGCGTCGTGTCGCACCACACGATCGAGTCCCTCCTAACTCAAGCCATTAATGTGCACATCCCCCTTATAGTGGGAGGCTCCAAGGGGTAACCCGAGCGCAAGACGGTTTCCCAACCGTCTTACATCTCCTTAACAACTAAGTACCACCATCAAAGACTTTCAACATAATACAACCATAACCACATGTGACAAATGAAGGAGAACACAAGCATATGACTAATTTTGAATTTAATCCCAACATGTTATGGGCAACCATCCCTCAAATACCAACATGACACATCAACCGACTCACAAATGAAATAGTGAGGAAAGACACCCAAATATGCATACAAAATATTAAAACTGAATAGGATAACCTACCTTTTCGTATTCTTAACAAGCTACTTGGTTCTGACTTGACTCCGTCTCATAAAACCGTCTCATCCTAAAAAATTACACAACACTATCACAATGCATTCTACACTATCATAATATGAAACCCTTTATTATTAGTCACTAATAACCCATATTACATAAGTAAATACTAATTAATCTCCCTTAGTAAAACCCTAAATGGAGGATGTAGAAGAAGAGATAGAGTACTGGAATCAAGCGGTTGTTTGCTTCATACTGGGGGCAAATCCGCCATGGGAGATAATTGAAGGTTTTATCAGGAAGATATGGACGAAGTATAATATTCATAAAATTTCCTTCTTGCCAGATGGAATCTTTTTGGTACGTTTCAAGACCATGGAGATGAAAGAAAAGGTGTTGCAATCAGGGCATTACTTGTTTGACAATAAGCCTATGATTGTAAAATCATGGACAAAAGAGTTGGAACTGAAAAAGGAAGATATTAAGGTTGTGCCAGCATGGATACAGATTCATAACCTTCCACTGAAATTTTGGGGCAAGGGTTTGCCTAAAATAGCAGGTTTAATAAGCAAGTTTGTTAAGAGTGACCTAGCTAGACAAGAGAAAACGAGGTTGGGGTGTGCTAGGGTCATGGTTGAACTTGAGGTGGATCAGGTACTGCCCGGCAAAATTGCCTTTAGGGATGAAAAGGGACTTGTCATTGAGGTGGCCATTGAATATGAATGGAGGCCAGTCTAATGCACAAGCTGTATGGGAATGGGGCATTAAAAGGAGAACTGTAGAAGAGGGGTGCAGGAAAAGACAAAGGGCAGACCTGTTAATCAGGTGTGGAAACCAGTTGTGAAGCAGGTACCAAATAAGGTGGTTACTGTGCCTGCAGCACAAGTGACCAAGGAGATAAGGGTTTTAACACCTTCTAAACAGATCCTAAGCACACCTAGGACTGTTACTCTTATTAAAAGACTGGCAAGAATGCACGGGCAAGAGACAGAGAAGGGTGGGTATAGTAATGAGGAGTTTGGTGCTCATTCATACAAGGACATTGTAATTTCCCCTTCAAAGCTGAATAGTAGAGCAACTGGTAATGGTCTTTCTTCCAAATCTTCATATGGATAAGATAGGTTTTTGGAACATTAGGGGCATGAATAGAGTGAGTAAACAGAAGATATTAATTATTTTTTGCAAAATAAAGATATAGGTCTTTTTGGCTTATTAGAAACGAAAATAAAGAAAAAAGCTTATAGTAAAGTTGTGAATAACTTTAATAATTGGTGCATTTCTACCAATAGTGGGTATCATAAAGGTGGAAGAAGTTGGATTCTATGGCAACATAAAGCTTTTAGAATTCAAATCCAGGAGTATAATGCACAATATATACATATGAAGGTTGAATCAGTAGTCAATAGTAGTTTGTTTCATCTAACTATGGTATATGCTTTTAATAGCATTCATGAGAGAGCTCCACTCTGGGATCACCTGAGAAGACTGGCTATGCACACATCTGGACCCTGGGCCATTGCTGGGGATTTCCATTGTGTGGTGGCTGTTAATGAAAGAGTAGGAGGGAGTACTTCTCCTAATGAGATTGATCCTTTTAGAAGATGCACAGAGGACTGTGGGGTGGTTAATATCACTGCTATAGGGTCTTTATTCACCTGGAATAATAAACAAAGGCCTGAGGATAGGATTTATAGCAGGTTAGATCGATTCATGGTGAACAAAGCTTGGTGTGATTTGATGCCTGATCTTTATTCTCAATTCTTACCTGAAGGTTTATTTGATCAGACACCTTGTACTGTTAGCAGTACTAGACATTCTCAAGGTAATAGATGCTTCAAGTACTTCAATATGTGGGGTGGATCAGAAAATTTTATGCCCACTGTCAGAGAATCCTGGGACAGGAATATTGCAGGCACCCTAATGTTCAGAGTGGCAAAGAACTTAAAAATGCTGAAACTAAAATTGAAGCAATTGAATAGGGACAGGTTCAGTGATATTGAGAATGCTAGTAATATGCTGCAGAAGAAAGTTCAGTGACAGGGCAGTCAGATACCTATCAAAAATAACCAACTGGCTCTAACTAATATAGCTAGGGAAGTCGGGTCGATCTCCCAGGGAGATGGGAAGATGTCAGCTAATGATAAGAATAGGGAAAAGAAAATAAGAGAATAATGATTAACCAAGTAGAGGAAACAGCTAAGACAAACGGTTCACCATAATCATTCAGTCAAGTAATCTAGGTCTCAGGTCAATGCAAATACGGTTTGAGTGGCAGTGAATATCTCCTTTTGGTCTCAATTCGCCCTAAAGCACAAATAGCTTAGCTTTCGCCCTAACTATAATGCTCTATTGTTCGCTACTAGTCTCGCCTATTCCAACCTTTCGGTCCAGGTCAAGGGTCACTATGATATAAATGCCTAATTGCGTCGACTCAATTAAACAGATACAATTAATTGCAGTAGTTAACAAAAAAGATCATACCAGCATTAACCCAATAGATCGATTACTTTCCCCTCATAATTATGGATCCCCTTTAGTCTTAGCAAAAGGGAATTAGCTACACATCATCATTCAACTAATAATAATAACAAATAGATAATTGAAACTAAACATAATAACAAAACTAATAAAGATCGAATTAAAGCAATTATGATAACAATAAAGGAGAGAAGGAATTGAAGCAATAATTAAGATTAAGATATTAAGAAAGAATGACAGTACCGATACAAATCCGAATCCGAGTAACAAAAGTGTTGAAAGAAAGTAAAATCCAATGAACAGTAGCAAAGTATAGAGTAAAAGTCAGTGAGAGAGGGAAGAGAGAAGAGTTATGTTGTTCTTCACTCTGTCTTATACAAAAAAACACACTCTAAACCTAATCTATGGACTAATTACAAAAGCCCATACGAAAAATAGGCGGAAAAAGTCTAAAGCAGGACAAACCACTCGATCGAGTGGAAATAAACCACTCGATCGAGCAAACTAACACCAAACCACTCGATCGAGTGGAAATAAACCACTCGATCGAGCATCCTTGCAAAGTCTTCTCTTGTGTATACTTGAACTGCTCGATCGAGCAACATGGAGTATATAAAGCATTCGATCGAGTAATAAATCACTCGATCGAGCTATCCTTGCACGTAAGACCTTAAAGCACCTTCCGAAACCAGCTCACGCATCTCCAAAATGTTAGATTCCAAGCTCCGGCACCTTATTCTCCATAAATGCATGCAATTGGGACGAATTAGGCTCGATTTAGCTCCTCTTTGGTTTATTCCTGCAAATTACATAAAACGAACCAAAGAAGAATATTCGGGGGTATTTGTAGCTAGATGCTACATAAATAGTACAGAAATGCGTGTAAAAATGAGGTAAAAACCTTATATAAAATACACGCATCAAATCTCCCCAAACCAAACCTTTGCTTGTCCCCAAGCAAAATATGAATGAAACTAAGAAAAAATAGTGGAACGGGACCAACGCATCAGCTACAAATCACCCACCAAAACCAGTTTAATGCAACAAATGACAAAGTGGCAAATGAGAAGTGCAAACGAATTAAATCAATGTTCCAAACTTACTGAACCGTCGACCTTGCAAGACTCAAAGGATATCGGACTCTCACGGGTCGCTCGTCACTCAAAATTAGGCACAAGGTGAGTATATATGTGAAAGATAGAAAGAAGTAAAGACACTCACCTAACTCGACCTATAAGAACATGCATGCAGTTAACATGAATAAAGTCTCTACAACCATACTAATGACCAAGACACATGTCGAGGACTTACATTTGGGTAAGTGAGGTAATGGGTAAGAAGGGGCTAAAATGAATTTGGATATGTGGGGTTAATAGCCAGGCTAGCAACAACGAAACCAAATTTTGAACTGCATCACAACTTCGTACTCAATATAACAAGATGAAACGGTGCAAAAACCATGCACTCTACTCACGAAACACCAAAACAAACTCGTCAACTCCCCATAATATACAAATAAAGCATGGGAGTGAAAATCATTATACAATTTCTCATTTTTTTTCACACATGATTTTTCTTTCTTTCTCTTCTTTTTCTTTTCTTTTTCGTTCTCTTTTTCTTTTTCATTTCATTTTTTTCCATTCATCATTTTTTCTTTCATTCCCTTCAATTCTTCCACAAACTGCTGAAAATCAGACAAAAATAACCAAACTGCGGTAAAACATTCCAAACAACTACTCGTCACTAGCTCGGCTAGGGTAGGAAAAATTATAGATAGTAGCTAAAAGGACAAAAAGGCAATTTGGCTATGTGGGGCTCATGGGTAGAATGAAATAAAGGGAACTGCCTCTCCTAACATGTGTCACCATCCACAGACCGAATGCATAAATGTATTAAGAAGACTAAACTCATGCTTATGCAAATTGATGTTACATGCCTTAAAAAGAGTACTACTCACATCCTAAATAAAACCGGTCATGAATGTCACCAGTTTATAAAGCTCTAACCTCAGAATGTAATGTAGCTTGCCGATATAAGAGTCAAGTCTATTCGTTCAGATAAGAGAGAAACAAAAACTCGTAGATCATGCACATAATCATGACAACTAAATGTCAAGAATATGCAAGGCTCAAGTAAGGATTCAATGTAGCGTCAATGTTCAACGTTCCGACTCAAATTAAGCATGAAAATTTTTGAATTTTATGGGTTTTTATGTGATTTTTTTTTAATTAATTAAACACAACAATGCATGCGAAAATATTTAAACGTGCAAGCAAAAATGCAAGAAAAACATGCAGACAGACACAGATATGGATGCATACCTCCCCAAACCAAACCGTACAATGCCCTCATTATACCAAAAATAGGGAAAGAAATGCAAACTGAAGAGAAAAGGAGAAGTGGAGTCGGAAAACTTACAAAACGACATAAGGAGAGACCTCCCCAAACCGACCATGAACATGGGAGGTCAAAGAAAGTCAAGCAGTAGCTCCAAAGACGTAAAATAGCAGCTGGAAGACATAACTACTCGATCGAGTAGCTTAGAATTGCTCGATCGAGTAAACTGGTAAATGGAAGGACTCGATCGAGTAGAAAACTACTCGATCGAGTAAACGTGATTTTGGCTCTGGTCGATCGAGTAGATATATCACTCGATCGAGTGAATACTACCCAAAAAGTGCTCGATCGAGTAGAAAAACTACTCGATCGAGTGACTGGACCTGCAAAATACGCGTTAAAAGCAAGGAAAGCATAAAAAGGGTTCGTAAAACAGTGTCTAAAGTTCAACAAGAAATTAAAGAAAAATAAAATGTTCAACAAAAGTACAATAAAAACAGTCCGGGCTGCCTCCCGGAGAGCGCTGGTTTAAGAGGTCCCGCACGACCTTTCTGGCATCAATTAACTGGCGCGTCTAGCTCGTCGAAGTACAGGACTTCAACACGATTGTCTGCTTCATTCGCCTCGTGGTAATGCTTCACATATTGCCCATTCACCTTGAACCTACTACCTTCAGAGTCTTCGAGCTCCACGGTATTTAGTAACAGCCGTCACCGTATAAAGACCACTCCACCTGGACTTCATCTTGCCAGGAAACAATCTCAATTGGGCATTAAACAGCAGCACCTTTTGCCCAACATGAAACTCCCGAGGTAGAATTCTCTTGTCATGCCATCTCTTCGTCTTTTCTTTGTATATGCGCGAGCTATCATAGGCATTTAGCCTAAATTCTTCTAACTCATCTAGCTGCAAAAGACGATTCTGACCACACAACTTAGGATCAAAGTTAAGCTCACGAATTGCCCACCAAGCCTTACATTCCAATTCAACAGGTAAATGATATGATTTCCCATAAACTAACCTATAAGGTGATGCACCAATTGGTGTCTTAATGGCAGTTCTGTAGGCCCATAATGTGTCCTCTAACTTAAGACTCCAGTCCTTCCGTGATTTAGAAACTACCTTAGACAAGATCTCTTTCAACTCGCGATTAGAGACCTCAACTTGACCACTAGTTTGGGGATGATACCCCAAACCACGCTGGTGTTGGACACCAACTTTAGACAGAATAGAAGTTAGTTTATTTTCTTTAAAGTGCATTCCCCCATCACTAATGACGACCCTAGGGACACCAAATCGGGGAAATATGACCTTTTTGAACATTTTTATCACGGTCTTGGCATCACAATGAGGTGAGGCAATGGCCTCAACCCATTTTGACACATAATCTATAGCCACTAAAATATACCTGTTACCTTTACTAGACGGGAACGGTCCTTGGAAATCAATGCCCCAGACATCGAAAACCTCAACCTCTAAGATACCATTTTGTGGCATCTCATGTCTCTTCGAAATATGCCCTGATCGTTGGCAAGCATCACAAGCTGAAACAAAAGACTTAGCATCAGCAAACAAAGAAGGCCAGTAAAAACCAGACTGAAGTACCTTAGCCACGGTGCGCGATGGACCGTGGTGACCACCATAGGAAGAGGAATGACAGCCTTCCAGGAGTACTATGGCCTCCCACTGCGGAATACACCGTCTGTAGAGACCGTCTGCACATTCCTTAAACAAATAAGGATCATCCCAAAAATACTGCTTAGCGTTATACAGAAAACGCTTCCTCTGCTGATGAGAAAGGTCAGGCGGCAGCTTGCCACTGACAACGAAGTTAGCTATATCTTCATACCAAGGCTCTTGGTTAACAATAGACGATATAACAGCAATTAAAGTATCGTCAGGAAAAGAATCATCAATAGGTAGAGAATCTTCCCCTTCTTGTCGCATCAGTCGCGACAAGTGATCAGCTACAACGTTCTCAGCTCCTTTCTTATACTTAATCTGCAAATCAAACACCTGAAGAAGGAGTATCCATCTCAATAGCCGTGGTTTAGCCTCCTTCTTAGCAAAGAGATGCCTCAAAGCTGCATGGTCAGTAAAAACAATAACTTCTGACCCAACTAAATAAAAACGAAACTTCTCTAAGGCATAACTACAGCTAGCAACTCTTTTTCAGTGGTAGTGTACTTCACTTGAGCCTCATCCAGAATTCGGATCGCATAGTAGATAGCATTCAGAGCTTTGTCTTTCCTTTGGCCTAGCACCGCTTCTAGTGCATAGTCACTCGCATCACACATAATCTCAAACGGCAAGTCCCAGTCGGGAGGCTGTATGATCGGCGCAGAGACTAAAGCCTGCTTTAACCTGTGAAAAGCAGAAAGACACTCATCAATAAACACAAAAGGGGCATCCTTAAGTAGCAACTGTGTAAGTGGTTTAGCAATTTTTGAGAAATCCTTGATAAACCGGCGATAAAAGCCGGCGTGGCCAAGAAAACTCCTCACCCCCTTAACATTGACAAGGGGTGGTAATTGCTGAATCACTTCCACCTTTGCTTTATCAACCTATATTCCCCTATCAGAAACTAAGTGCCCTAAGATGACTCCCTCGTTGACCATAAAGTGGCACTTCTCCCAGTTGAGCACAAGATTAACCTCAATACAGCGGTACAACACTTTCTCAAGGTTAGACAGACAGTTAGAAAAATCACTTCCATAAACACTGAAATCGTCCATGAAAACTTCCATAATAGACTCAATATACTCTGAGAATATCCCCATCATACACCTTTGGAAGGTGGCAGGGGAATTACATAAACCAAAAGGCATCCTGGGATAAGCAAAAACGCCCTGAGGACAAGTAAATGTAGTCTTAGCTTGATCGTCTGGGTGAATAGGGATCTGAAAGAACCCTGAATACCCGTCTAAATAGCAGAAAAACTTATGAGAAGCTAACCTTTCTACCATTTGATCAATAAAAGAAAGGGGAAAGTGATCTTTCTTGGTGGCGGCATTAAGCTGTCTGTAATCTATACACATCCGCCAACCAGTCACTACTCGAGTAGGTATTAACTCATTCTTATCATTCTGAACTACAGTTATCACTCCTTTCTTCGGGACCACCTGTACTGGACTCACCCATTTAGAGTGACCAATAGAATAAATAATACCTGCGTCGAGCAGCTTCATTACCTCAGCCATCACAACATCCTGCATCTTCGGTTCATCACACGACCACGTCTGTAAGGTTTGTGATCTTCCTCCAGCTCTATCCTGTGCAGACAAATATCGGGACTAATCCCCTTGATATTGTCCAATGAATAACCCAGTGCTTTCCTGTTTTTCTTAAGGTTAGCTGATCATTATCAAGCTTAGCACTAACAATGACTGGAAATTGCTCAGTATCGTCTAAGAAAACATATTTTAGATGAGAAGGGAGAGGCTTACGCTCTGCTACCTTTACCTCAATGGAGCAAAGAGTGCTAATCATCTGTTCCACTTTCTCTCCCTCAGCGTCGGTGAGTTCAGGCTCATCTAAATCATCAACAAGCAAATCCAACACAACGTCATCGTCATCTGGGCTATCTGCACACTCATCAAAAAGCATAAGAGCCTCTAGTGGGTCCTTCATAAAAGAACCCGACCAGAACTCAAAAATAGACTCGTCAATAATATTAACCGAATAGCAAGTATCCTCTATAATTGGCCGAGCCAAAGTACTAGGAAGACTGAAAGTGATCGCGTCATCCCCTACTGCAAGAGTCAAACGCCCTTGTTTGACATCAATGAAGGCCCCAGCTGTACAAAGGAATGGTTTTCCTAAGATAATTGGGGCCCGGGTGTCCTCAGCTATATCTAAAATATTGAAATCTACTGGGATAAAGAGCTTGCCTATTTTCACAGGAACGTCCTCTAAGACACCTAAGGGCTTCCTAACAGATCTATCAGCCATATATAGGGTGATGTTTGTCACTTTAAGATGAATCATGTTCAGTTTCTTGCAGACAGATAGGGGCATGACACTAACGCTGGCTCCTAAGTCACAAAGAGCCTTATAAATAACCACATTGCCTATGATACAAGTAATAGAAAAGCTGCCCGGGTTTTTCATTTTGGGTGGAGCCTTGTTTAAAAGCAAATTACAAGACTCTTCCATAAATGAAACTGTCTCAAATTCACTTAAATCTCTCTTACGCGTCACAATATCTTTCATAAACTTAGCGTAAGTAGGTACCTGAGTAACAAGTTCGGTAAAAGGGACAGTTACCTTGAGGTTCTTCACAACGTCCACAAACTTACCGTACTGTCGCTCGATCTTTGCGTCCTTCATACGACCTGGGAAGGGCACTCTGGTAGCAATGAGTGGACCCGCAACTTTCTCTTTACCTTTATCAACGCGTGACGTCTCCACCGCAGGGGAAGATGACACGGTAGCGGAATTAGATAGTAAAATAGGATCTCCGCCGCTTCTGGTACTCGATCGAGTACTTTTATCTCTCGATCGAGTGATTTCATGTTGAGAAATACTCGATCGGCCACTTTCCTCACTCGATAGACCATTCCCTTTTTCTGCCTTACTCGACCGAGCATTTTTATCACTCGATCGAGTGATTTCTTCAGCAAACTTACTCGATCGAGTAAGAATATCACTTGATTGACCATCTTCAATTTGTGCACTTCTCGATCGACTATAATTATCACTCGATCGAGTGACGGGATGAATTAAATCACTCGATCGAGTAGATTTTTCACTCGATCGAGTGTCTGGACCACACGCAGCAACAATTTCGTCCAGAAACTCATCTATATCATTCTCCGCTGTATCTTCAGCTATCAAAACCCCGTCTTTTGGTACTTTTGGCCCTTCATGAGTAAGGCCAACTTGGAGATTCATTGCATTGGCTGAATCGCATGTCGGTAGAAGCTTGGCTTGGTCTTTCGCGAGTGTTAACTGCGCGACTTGTTCTCTCAATTCCGCTATGACAGTTTCTTTCCTATTGCACTTATCCTGAAACTGTTGTGTTATGCTAAGCATAAAGGATTTCAGTTCAGCAATTTCTTGATTTGCAGGAGGATAAACCGGTTGCGGCGCTGGCGTAGAAAGAGTAGGAGCATTCCTTATTTCTTCGTACAGTTGAGAAAAAGGAACTCCTTGCTTGTATTTCTGATAAGCAAGGACACACTCTGTACTTGCCAGGCATCCAATAGGGTCATGCCCTTCCATACCACATCTACCACATAGCTCAACATACTCAGTAATCGAACAAACCTGAGCACTCTACTTTGAAGCTTCGTAATCTCCACATTACCTAGACTTTTGCTAGGACCTTCCACTGCAGCAGCTGCTGACTCAATAACTTTCTCACTACCTCGGGGATTTCCATATTCAGAGACATGAATAGCCA
Source organism: Silene latifolia (assembly GCF_048544455.1). NCBI lineage: Eukaryota > Viridiplantae > Streptophyta > Magnoliopsida > Caryophyllales > Caryophyllaceae > Silene > Silene latifolia. Next base: position 80,695,273 of record NC_133527.1, on the reverse strand, counting down.
TCTCCTCAATGAGACGCCACCCTTGGTCATCTTCAACATTCTTCGTGAATGTCCCTTTAGCTATGCTATCAAGAATAGCTCTCTCGCTGCGATATAGTCCGTTGTAAAAACGAGTACAAAGGAACCATCGTTTGAACCCGTGATGAGGCACAGAGCGGACAAGCTTCTTGAACCTAGTCCAAGCCCCATTCAAATCTTCAGTAGACAACTGCTCAAATGAACTAATCTGAGCTCTCAAGGCATTGGTGCGCTGCGGTGGAAAATATCGCCTGTAAAAGGCTAAAGGAAGGGAACTCCAGTCGGTTACACCAGCTGCCTCCCTATCAAGGTCTCTCAACCACTCCCGGGCATCATCAGCTAAAGAAAAGGGAAAGAAGGCTCCCTTCACTTTGTCCTGTGTCACCCCAGCAGATAGGGGAATGGTAGAGCAATACTTTGTAAACAGCTCTATATGCCTGCATGGATCTTCTTCAGGTACCCCCTAAAGAGATTTCTCTTTACCAGCTGTATGTAAGATGGGTGGATTCCAAAGTTTCCCTGATCAATAATGGGTAATAGGAAACCTTTTGGAAGCGAATCCACAGTAGGCTCTGAATGGCTGGCTAACTTAGGCATTCTGGTAAATAGACTTTACAAAGCAACAAGTAACCTGCAAAACTAATCAAAAACTTTGCAGAAATGAGATCAGTCTCAAGGAATAAATTCCTTGAGACGAGAAACAAACTTAAATAAAGCAACAAAATTGCGCCACCTCCCTGGCAACGGCGCCAAAATTTGATAGGGCGGTCGTATACCTATCAAAAATAACCAACTGGCTCTAACTAATATAGCTAGGGAAGTCGGGTCGATCTCCACAGGGAGATGGGAAGATGTCAGCTTAATCTAAGTTTGTCTCGGTAACCAAATTGGGGGGTTTTAAATGATTGATTCTAAACTAATGATAAGAATAGGGAAAAGAAAATAAGAGAATAAAGATTAACCAAGTAGAGGAAACAACTAAGACAAACGGTTCACCATAATCATTCAGTCAAGTAATCTAGGTCTCAGGTCAATGCAAATACGGTCTGAGGGGCAGTGAATATCTCCTTTCGGTCTCAATTCGCCCTAAAGCACAAATAGCTTAGCTTTTGCCCTAACTATAATGCTTTATTGTTCGCTACTAGTCTCGCCTATTCCAATCATTCAGTCCAGGTCAAGGGTCACTATGATATAAATGCCGAATTGCGTCGACTCAATTAAACAAATACAATTAATTGCAGCAGTTAACAACAAAGATCATACCAGCATTAACCCAATAGATCGATTACTTTCCCCTCATAATTATGGATCCCCTTTAGTCTTAGCAAAAGGGAATTAGCTACACATCATCATTGAACTAACAATAATAACAAATAGTTAATTGAAACTAAACATAATAACAAAACTAATAAAGATCGAATTAAAGAAATTATGATAACAATACAGGAGAGACGGAATTAAAGCAATAATTAAGATTAAGAGATTAAAGAAGAATGACAATACCGATACAAATCCGAATCCGAGTAACAAAAGTGTAGAAAGAAAGCAAAATCCAATGAACAGTAGCAAAGTATAGAGTAAAAGTAAGTGAGAGAGGGAAGAGAGAAGAGTTATGTTGTTCTTCACTCTGTCTTATACGAAAAACACACTCTAAACCTAATCTGTGGACTAATTACAAAAGCCCATACGAAAACTAGGCGGAAAAAGTCTAAAGCAGGACAAACCACTCGATCGAGTGGAAATAAACTACTCGATCGAGCAAACTAACACCAAACCACTCGATCGAGTGGAAATAAAGCACTCGATCGAGCATCCTTGCAAAGTCTTCTCTTGTGTATACTTGAACTGCTCGATCGAGTAACATGGAGTATATAAAGCATTCGATCGAGTAATAAATCACTCGATCGAGCTATCTTGGCACGTAAGACCTTAAAACACCTTCCGAAACCAGCTCACGCATCTCCAAAATGTTAGATTCCAAGCTCCGGCTCCTTATTCTCTATAAATGCATGCAATTGGGACGAATTAGGCTCGATTTAGCTCCTCTTTGGTTTATTCCTGCAAATTACATAAAACAAACCAAAGTAGAATATTCGGGGGTATTTGTAGCTAGATGCTACATAAATAGTACAGAAATGCGTGTAAAAATGAGGTAAAAACCTTATACAAAATACACGCATCATTTAGGAATTGCAAGAACAATTGGGTAAGGATCCGTCTAATGCACAACTTTTGCATGAGGAATATACCACTTCTGCTGAGTTAAAGGAGAAAGATGCAGCTCGTGCAAGTTTATTAAGCCAGAAGGTCAAACAGCAATGGATTCAGCAGGGTGATGCAAACAGTTCTTACTTTCATGGCTTACTTAAGAAGAGGAGAAATGGAAATAAGATTGTTCAGATTGAAGATATGAATGGAAAGATGTGTGATAGTCTTGATTAAATTCATAATGCTTTCCTAGAATACTATCAGTGCTTGATTAGTACTAGTCAGGATACTAAGAAGATTCATAAGAAAATCATAGACCAGGTTCCAAAATGCAATGAAGAGCAGTGTGGTTATCTGCTCAGGCCAGTCAGTGGGAAAGAAATTAGGGATGCTTTGTTTAGCATTCCTAACACAAAGTCTCCTGGGCCTGATGGGTATTCTAGTAGATTCTTTAAGGATTCTTGGGAGGTGGTAGGAGAGGACATAATCAATGTTGTACAAGATTTCTTTCAAACAAGGCAACTACCAAAGCAGATCAATGCCACTACCTTGACCTTAATCCCTAAGTGTGACAGGCCTCAAAATGTTCTGCAATACCATCCTATTGCCTGCTGCAATGTGATTTACAAAGTCATATCTAAATTGTTGTGTGCTAGATTAGCTGAAGTTCTTCCTGGCTTGATTGATCAGAACCCAGGAGCTTTCATTCAAAATAGAAGAATTCACGAGAATATCATGATTTGTCAGGATTTAATAAGATTGTATGAAAGGCCTAATGCTACCCCAAGATGTATGTTCAAAATTGACCTGCAAAAGGCATATGATACAGTGGACTGGGCATTTGTTGAGCAACTGTTAGATATGCTTAGATTTCCTGCTGGTTTTAAGGCTATGGTAATGCAATGCATTACAACTGCAACTTTTTCCTTGGCAATTAATGGGGATATGTTTGGATACTTTAATGGTAAAAGAGGTTTGAGACAAGGGGACCCCCTCTCCTCCCTTGTTTTTACTCTTTGTATGGAATACCTGACAATGAGTTTGAAGTATGCAGCTGCAAAATACAATTTCCATTACCACCCTCTATGCAAGCAACAGAAATTGGCAATTGATGTTTGCTGATGATGTTCTACTGTTTAGTAGAGGGGACACAGAGTCTATGATGCTGTTAGTCAAGTCCTTTTCTACATTCTCAAAGGCATCTGGGTTGAAAGTGAGTGCATCAAAATCAAATGCTTATTTTAAAGGTGTACCAGAGCTTATTAAACAAGATATACTCAGTGTTTCTGGGTTTGCAGAACGTACCCTTCCTTTCAAGTACCTGGGAATGCCAATCCAAACTACTAGATTGAAAAAGAAAGACTGTGAATACTTGATGTGAACATTATTTGCGCACATTTAGTCCCCTAATTGAGCCTATTTTGCATACTATTATAACATTTTATGGCCATTTTATCCGTCAAAACCTTCCTATTTGCTTTTCTATCGCATTTCATATGTTTTGTAGAAAAGGAGAGAATAAGGCGGAAATTCCCGTCTTTCGTGCATATTTGGAAGCTTATTGATGATATTAGATGGACTAGTATGAAGAAAAGGCAAGAATGATGGCCAAGTATGTAGGAATAAAGAGTATATAGAAAGGTCATAAGGTTTAAAGCAAGGAGGAAAAGCAAGGAAGCCATTCATGAAGAAAATTGCTCGGAACGCAAATCAAGGGCTGCTCCTTTGGCTCTGAAAGTATGCGAGTTGGAACGGCGTCGAAAAAACAAGTGATCTAGGCTTTTGAATCACTCCAATAGGAGTCCGGATGAGAAAATGACGTCCGTTTTACAATCCGAGGTCAAACAAAGAAGTTGTTCGGGAATCCGCGCGTCCCGAGAAGAAGACGCCCGTCTTCCCCAAGACGCCCGTCTTCCCCACAAGACGCCCGTCTTCTGGCTGGGAAAAACAAGAAAATTCACTGGAGGAGAATCCCCCCGTCTTCTCCCAATTCCGCCCGGATTGCATCTGTAGAATCCGCCCGTCTTCTCCCAAATCCGCCCGGATTGCATCTTTAGAATCCGCCCGTCTTCTCCCAAATCCGCCCGGATTGCGTCTTCAGAATCTGCCCGTCCCGACTCCAATACGCACGGATTCCTGCACAGCACAATTTCGTCTTCTCCAAGCTACAAAGAAAGAAGCCCTTCCTCCGAAAAATACCGGCTCCTCCCTGCTCTAAACTCAAAAGTGTAATTACTAAATTAGCCTTAGTTAACCCTAAATGCATCCACCTAATTTCCACTATAAATACCCCATTTGTAATAATCAAAAGACACATCTTTTTAGCTAGAAAAATCCTTCCTTAGATTAGATTAGGAGTAGATTAGAATAGATTACTCTTTAATCGTTCCACAAATTACACATTAATCTCTCCTTAATTATTATTCAAGTTTATTATTGGGTAATTGAAGATTATTGGGTTATTATTGGAGGATTGACAACCCTTCATCAATCAATCAAGTTTCTTCTTTTATTCTTGCTTTATTATTTGGAATCATCTCAAGTTTGGTATAATCCCTTTACTCTTTAATCTTTATTGTTCATTTCTTCATTCTATTATCATGTTTATACTTGTTGTGATGTTTGATACCATTAATGACATGTTTCCTATGATAATGAATGAGTAGTCTCTTAGCTAAGATTAATGGGTAATTAGGGGAAACCAACATGGGATTGATTCATGCTTAATCTAATATGTTCACATGATTAAATTGCTTGCTTGTTGTGATGTCAACTTTATGCACGTGTTATGTTTGATGAAATGCCAAGCCTATGAATCCTTGCATTTACAACCATCTCTTATCTACTTAACTTGACTTGTAAGATATAAACCAACTCGAGTCTTGTTAGACCATGCATAGAAGTTGAATAGGAGGAAAGTAAGTCGACTTGTAGGTGTTGTACAATCTACTCGATTCGGCCTCCGGGGCCCAACTCTTCCTATGAACCGTAAGACATAACCCAACTCGGTTCCTCCACAACATTAATTGCTTGCAACTTTGTAAACATGTTTGTATGATCAATACCATGAATCCCCTATGCCCCATGATATCCTAGCACTTTTAATCATTTATTTACATCCTTTATCTCATTGCTTGTTATACTTAATTGCTTGCATTAGTCTAGAACACAACTACAAAGCCAAATCAATCGTGACACTAGCATAAATTGAGATAGGTAGACTTAGAACCCAAAGCACACCCTCCCATGGATCGACCTCGACTTACCACTAACTAGTTGTTTGTTGAGTATTATAATGTGTTTGATTGGATGTTACCCGACGACATCACCCACATCAATACTTGGTGGAGAAAATATGCAGTAGAATAAATAGCTATGGGGCAAAAAAATTCTCCTATAGTGGGAGGCTAGTCTTGGTGCAGGAAGTGTTGTCATCTTTACACTCATATTGGGCTTCCATGTTTGTCTTGCCAAAGGGGATCATAGCTAGAGTTGAGGCTACTTGTAGGAATTTCCTGTGGGACATAAGTGCAGATTATAGAAGGGTCCCTTTGGTGGCGTGGGACAAGGTCTGTAGATCAAAAGAAGAAGGGGGGCTTGGGCTTAAGAATCAGGAAAACATGAACAAAGCTATGGTTGGGAGGTTAGTGAACTGGATAGCAGAAAAGAAGGATACAATCTGGGTTAAATGGGTGCAACAGAACTACCTGAAAGGGACAGACTGGATGGATTACAGTCCTGCTGCATAGTCTAGTTGGGTATGGAGAAGAATTTGTAAGGTTAAACAGGAGCTACTTCCTGGTTATACTGACGGACAGTGGACTCTGCAGGGGAAGGAATACTCAGCTGTTGTATGTTATGAGTGGCTACAAGGAAGTGCACCAAAAGTGTCGTGGGCTAGGCTAATCTGGAATGGTTGGGTGCTACCTAAACATCAGTTCTTTGGCTGGTTGTATGCACAGGGGGCACTCAGAAATAATAACAGGCTAGTGAAGTTTGGTATGGATATTGATGATACATGTTTCCTATGTGCTCAAGCTACTGAAGGGGCAGAACACTTATTCTTTGAGTGTGCTTACAGTAAGCAGGTTATCTGCTGCATCAACCAGAGTATGAAATGCTAGTTTCCAAACAGGCAAGTCCTTGATTTGTGCCTGCAAAGGACTGGAACTAAGATGCAGATAGGAGTCCAAGCAGCTGTGATCTGGGGGGCTATGTATCAAATCTGGCAGGAAAGAAACAAGTGCAGATTGGATGGGGTGCTAACTAGACCAGGGGCTTGTGCTGAGAAGATTATAGAGGTTGTGAAAGCTAGAATCAGAGGAAGAGATTTTCAGCATATGAATAAGGAAGAGATAAATTGGCTTAAGCATAAGAATTATATGTAATAGAAAGATACTTATGGACTACATGTAATCAACCTTCTTTTGATATATATAATACATACTCACATTTCACCAAAAAAAAAATTAAAAAAAAAACCCTAAAATTGAGATTAGCATTAGACAAAGAAGGAAGGTGAGATTGCGATTTACAAAGGTAGATTGGAAAATAGGAGGGATGTTTCATCATCAATCCAAGCTTGAAAGCCATGGGAGGGTTTTTGGGAGCATTTACAGAGAGGGGAGAGTGTTTTAGAGTAAGAAGGAAGGAGAAGAAGAATGAAGAGGGTAAGGGGTTTGGATAAGAAGAAATCCCGAAATATCATTTCACGGGTACTGCACAGTGTCAATTGATCGAGTGACCGGTTCACTCGACAGAGTGCCGCTCACTCGGTCGAGTATATGCTTTACTAGACCGAGTGTGAGTCACTTGATCCGCTAGGGTTCTACTCGGTCCACTGGAAGTCTACTAGATCTAGTTTAGGTCTTACTTGGTCTAGTGAAAATGTCATCCTTTATTTCTGACAACACGGGTTCCCCTCACGTGTCCCGAGGTCCGTTGTCGGTCCAAAATTATCCTGGTATTACAATCTTCCCTCCTTAAAATGAACTTCGTCCTCGAAGTTCGCCACACACTCTCTTTTCTGAACCTTCCCTTGGGTCTCCTTGTAACACCCCCGTACACCAAGGTGTTGGGATTCAATAATCTCATATGTTAACATATTCATAGTATGATGATTTAATTTAGTCATAAAATTAAAAATGGATCTTCTGCATGCAAAACTATTACAAAGTATAAGAAGAAAAATCAATTCTTACATCGATGATTTCGGATAAATGGGCACTAGTAAGTTCACCTTCTTACTAGATCTTGAGCTTTCCAAAATGGAAGAATAAGATTCAAGTTTAGAATCTCTCCTAAGGAATTATACCCAAGGAATACCCTTAATAATTTTAATTAATGTAGGACTAGTATTAATTAAAACAAGCTTAAATTTGACACAAAAATAGTGATTTTTGTACTCTCTAATTCGGTTAAGAAGAGAGAAAATTATGAGTTTTCTTTCTCTAAAAATATTTCACAAATGTAGAGAGTTAATATTTTCTAACACTAGAAAAATAATACATAGTGGTAGTGAATAATTATATGAAAAACTTTGGCCATTTTTCATGCTCAAAACCGGTTGGGGGGAGTAATTGAGGCCAATGCATGCACAAATTGCTCTTCTCAAAATTAATAGGGTTGTATGGCTACATGTAGAGTATAATCATTATGTTTCCCTTATTAAAATAATCAACACAATTTAACCTCTAATACTCCCTCCATTTTCGGCACACACACATAAAATGGAAGGTCCATTTTATTTTGCCATTTGTCAATTTTGTCATGTGTCACATGTTACATGACATGTTACACTATAGTGTATTTTTAACATATTAAAAATCAACATATTAATAAAATATGTCGCATAAAAAATTTAATTAGTAATTCATGATTACTTGTACCAAAATGGTTTATCGAATTATAAATTACAACGACTTGTATTTATAAAAAATTATTCAACCTGTTTCAATTATTTCGTAAACAATAATTTAATCTAAGTAATAAAACAATTCGATTACTTAGACCGCATCTAATTTAATCGAATTACAATGAGACACGTTAATTTTACTCACAAATTATCCGTCAATTTTAAGCGATTTAATTAACTCGTAGCGACATACGATTAATTAAATAATCAATTAAGAGTATTACCCTCTAGGTATGACCTAAAGGTATCAACTGATCACCACCGTCGCACGACAGTAATGTCAAACTCTAGTCAGCCAATCATTACCGATATGTGTGGACCTGTTGACTGTAAAATATTACTTTCCCTCATGTATTCTTAAATATGAGATTTAAACATGTGATCATCATGATCGACAATTGTGATCGCATTATTATTGGGGACACTTACTCCAACAATCTCCCACTTGTCCTCGACAAGTGTGCGTCACCAATTCTCTTGTCCTATTACTATCTCCCACTCAATGCAAGTTGTCTTTCGGGTCGTACTTGCAAGTGATCACATCGAGAGTGGTTTCCTCGATCTGGAGAATAACTGATTGACCGGAATTATCTATCATAGATACCTTCCGAGCGTGGCCACGCATTTCCAGTTCATTACTCCTCGAGTGGCCCTGAGATATTGTTTTAACCCTGACAAAGGGGTGGACAATTCCTATCGCACTATTCCCTTTGATTAGCCACAACTCTTCATAACCCAAAAGAAGCCCTTTAACCCCATTTATGAAGGTCGTAGGAACATAAATTAAAGTTACTCTGAAATTGTGCCACCTTGGGCGAACAGTCTTTAGTCCCAAGAATCGACTCATTAGAATACTATAGTAGCTCTTGCCATGACCAGGCTATATAAATTTGCCAGAACTCTATAAGTGGTCATTAGGCCCGACAAAGTGTTCCTAACAGTCTGACTATGTGATCGACTAGTCATCTCATATGACTCTATGTCACTTGAACTTGCCATCAATCGCATCACACTCTAGTCACTTCGAGACGTCACCTCATACAAGTGACTATGGGCGAATACCATGTTAATCCGGGTTCACTTTAACGGGGTTCAATATTGTCTCTACAACCTGTTTGGATGTAACAAAGTACAAAATGAGTTAATGATAACTCAAACGATAAATGTAGACATTTCATTTGAGTAGTCAATACCATATTACTACTATATGTCTTACAAGTGTGTTAACACTTGTTGATGCAATGATAGTTCAACACACCATGTGTCCACGTGCTCAAACATTCTAATTGCGATTTCCTTTATTTTCATGTTGTCTCACACATCCTGTATCTCACCAAGCACATATCTAGTCTTCAAACCAGACCTTGGGTCTTTAAACTTGAAAGAAACCCTTGTGTTGTTATCACATAACCAACAATTTGGATTATGGTGGATGATACAACTTGCACTAGTCAAGTGTTCCACCAACTCACAATGCACTAGGTGTATGTTTTGTAGGATCCTGCAACAATTGTCAAGATTATTAATCTAGGACTTCTCACAAATCCTTGCATTTTAGAAAATACTAGTTTTGTGTAACTTCTTACCACAAGTAAGTATCCTTCCAAATACTTATTTCTCTCTTATCGTAATTGAATTAGGATCTTCATAAATCCTTATGTGTTTGGAAACTCTAGCATGTGTAACTTCTTATCACACAACTGAGTGTTCTTCCAAACTCTAGAATGGCTCATTAGTTCTCCTCGAGACGTCATAACGATTCTTATATGGCTTACCAATGATCCATCATGCTCTAAGCATATTATTTATTTAGGACATGTGCATGATTATTATAATGGCGGAAACATTATTCATTTAAATCATGTAGTCAACAGTTCTTAGGTTCAATGAATGACCATGACCTTCTCATGGTAATTCCATCTTCATCCATATGAATAACCTACATATCTTGTTGATTTGATGTGCGCATCTTAATGCCAATCCAACATCCCATGTTTTAGTTGGATTCATCTTAGTCCATATTCATCCAGAATTGAAAACTTAAGTGCTTTCTTTATCAAAGATAGTATATGCTCGTCATTCTCAATGAGTAATAAGTTGTAAAAGTCATGGAGGATGATTACTCCCACTATAATCTCATGTCTGCACATGAAATTTCCAAACTCCCACTCAATTTCACATGTTTCGGGTTTGACCACTCAATCGAAACATTTCATGAATTGAAATCATTTTGCTTTGCTAGGTTGTTATGATAAAACCACATATGTTATCAACATATCCTTTCAAAATACCCATTTGGAAAGAGGTTTCGATCAATAACAATGGAAGGAGATTTTAATCTCTAACTTATTCATTCTTAAAAATGAAGCGAAGCAATGTAATTACTAAAAGTAAAATTCAACATGGAGTTCATACGTCCCTCTCAAAATACTCATTTCGGAAAGAGGTACAATTTGTCCATTTTCATGAAGTTTAGCAATGACTCTGGCATGGTTAACCATTAACTTAGCTATTATAGACATCTATATGTCTTTCTATGCAACTCTTAATCATAAATCTCATTTATATTCAAGGATGCATTTTGTTTCATTAGGCTCTTAAGTAAGCATTAACGTTGAATCTTTATGTTAAGTCTTTTCATTAGTCATGTTCCTTTAAGTACTTTCTTTTGGTCTCCTCACGTAGTTTCCTTAAGAACATCTTCTTTTGGTCTCCTCACGTAGTAGAACAACTTCTTTTGATTTCCTTACGTAGTTACCTTAAGAACGTCTTCTTTTGGTGTCCTCACGTAGTTACTATGACTAGAAATGTATACAAATTATTGTCTCTTATATAGATCTCATCTACTCAAGATATAAAAATCTCAAAGCATTCTTTGTGTCTTATTATTTCTCCCACTCTATCTTTAGAATAAATACCCTAATTATTCAAAAGATAGCTTTCGTGACACAAATGATGTTTTGGTGAAGAAAGAGAGAAATCATATATGCTTATTAATAAAGATTTTATGGGTGTATGTAGGTAATTAAGTTTCCCTTAAGTGAGTTCAATAACTCAATATCACATCATAATTGATCATACACAAACTTCGAGTTTATAGACATATAATGAATCTATCATTATAATTGTCTATTGGATCAATTTTAAGTAGATATTCATATGTTTCTATGTCAATCATATAAATATGAATTTTAGAACAATTAAAAATACGATAAACGTAGTGACTTGGGTTGCAAACCAAGTCACTATTAATCCAAAATTACAACCCATTGTTCAAAGGATTAAAACAAATTTCTATGTCGAACAAGGAAATTGAAATAGTTCTAGAAATTCAAAATACAACATGATAATAAAGACAACAAATAAAGCCAAGCTTCATGGGTGGCTACTCCTATCTCCCTCACGATCTCTCAAGCTTGCTTCTCTTTGAGCTTGTTGTTGCTTGGAGACGGCCCTAATTACAATAAAAAGGGGATACATTATCACAACTTGTATCAAAATACTAAAGTTGAATTTAGAAATATAAAAGATGGGATAGTCATTTACCTACTGGAGTGATCTTCCAGATTTGATGTCACCAAGATATTTGGAACAATTCCTCTTCCAATGTCCAATGCCATTACAATAATGGCACTTGTCAAGGGGACCCTTCTTGGGTTTGGAAGTGCTAGCTTCAAAAGTTTTAGCCTTGGTTTTCATGGGAGCTTGCCTCTTGCCCTTTTTGCTACTCTTCTTGAAGGTTCCCTTGCTCTTATTGTTTATATTTAGCACATCCTTAGGGGAGCTAGCATTTAGCCCCATGTCTCTTTCGGCTTGCACAAGTAGCTTGTGCAACTCTTCAAGGGACACATCCTTGTCTTGCATATTGAAATTCACCTGGAATTGCACATATGCTTTGACTTTGCTTAAGGAATGAAGAATTCTATCAATGATGAGTTCTTTGGGAATTTCCACCTTTTGAATATTCAAAGTCTCGACATGCTCCAATAATTTGAGCACATGAGGACTAACCTTTTGGCCCTCTTTGAAGTCGAGATCAAAGAATGCCGAGGCCGCCTCCTATTGGACGATCCTCGGTGATTGTGTAAACATTGTCACAAGCTTAGAGTAGATTTCATAGGCGGTGCCCATCTTAAAGGCTCTCCTTTGGAGATCCGCCTCCATAGCAAAAATCAACACATTTTTAATTGCGGCGGACTCTTCATGGTAAGCTTCATAAGCTTCCCTAGTGGCGGCACTTGACCTAGCATTAGGTTTGGGTGGAGAGGCCTCAATGAGGTAACGAAGCTTGTCGTCACCTTGAGCGGCTAATTTGAGTTGGGCATCCCAATCGGAGAAATTTGACCCATTCTTTTCAAGTTTACATCGATCCATAAAGGTTCGGAGCCATGAAACATTAGTGAGAGTGTTTGCGTTGGTGTTTGGTGCGGCCATTGGTTATGGAGAAATAAAAGCGATCTACAAAACAAAATAGAAGGAATAATAAAACATTTATCGTTTTAATAATAATACTTGTAAATTATTTAAACAAGTTTTATAGCATTTATCTAGTGACCTCTTATCAACTAAGATAAATGATCCCGAGATCGAAATTCATATTAACTCGGGCACGGTGAGCCGATTCATCCCTTATTAATATAACTCGGTGGATTAACTCTTTAATCGATTCTACTTTTAGAACTCTCGATAGATAAAATTATTCTAATATTTATCTTTAGCCCGGAAAACATGCGACTACAAACACGAATACTTCCGTTGAGCTCAATCCAAATTTCAATGTAATAACATTTTACTACCCCACTTCGCCAACGTAACAAGGTTTGTATTACGGTAAAGCCGACTCAACTCCCTCATGAAATTGGTACTTCATGGGTTCTACTATTTGGTAAGGCTATAGCTCAATTATTAATTTAGCGAGAGGTCATGTCAATTTATTATCTATCACGTTTTATGTGAACTAAAGAGGTGAACTACGATAATTTCAATTGACACGGTCGATAACTCGATTAAATAAAATGCATGTTAAGTTATGGCGATTTAGCGATGCATGCAAACATATAAATAAAATGCAAAGTATAAATTTAAAGTCCTAGTATGGCCTTCCTAAATAAGTAAATCTAATAAACTATTACAAATTCGGAAACCAACTCCTTTGGTCCCTTGAACTTCGGTCTTGGCACGCATCTCGAGGTAACACCGTCTTCATTGAAACACCGAGAAATTTACAAAATAATAAATAAAAATTACATAATTTCCTATTATACATTTGTAATAAAAATTAAAATCTATTAAATTACAAAATAGTGATACAAGATCACAATAATTACAACCGAATCGATATTCCCATGCATTTCTGTTAATACCAATTAAAACTAAGGCCATACTAAGTAAAATTACATAATTCAAAAATTATATAAAATAAAAATATGGCAATCACAAATGAAATGCAGCATTATAATATGTATGAACATGCTTAATTTTATGCTAAATCACCTTTTAAGAGCCAATATCGTATATTTTATCGGTTTTTATGGATTTGCGTGATTTAACTTATTAAAATCACAATATGTTACATAAATTCATATTTATGTTCAAGTTAATCACCCTAACCATCTTAGGACTCAAAACTTAGTCTTCAATAACATTTTGACAATAATTTAACTTGATTTCTTAATATTGTTCATTATGGACCCAAAAATACAATTTTAAACTATAAACTCCAAATTAAATAATAATTTCAAAATTTTAAATTCAAACTCATGAACATTCTGGAAAAATACCATGACACTCATAATTTTCAAAACTTAGGTTAAAAATGTGGAAAATTTTTCGAGAAAAACATCGTTGCGGCTTATCGGTTTTATCAAATATGACCATTAAAATATGAGAAAAAATAATTTTAATCAACTTTTCACTTGTAGATCTGAAATGTGGGATAAAATGCAACATATGACATTTTTCTTTAGTCATGAAATATGTTTTAGCATTATTGATGAATTTAAGTCACTATTTATCGAATTTTTACTCAAAAATTCATAAATCATGCATAAGAAGTTCAATTCGTCTAAAATATTTACACACACTGAGTAAAAATGCATGTAACAACATATAAAATTTCCATGACCAGATTCGAAATATAACTCATATTAACCTAATAAACCCTTTAAATTCGATTTAAACTTATAAAATCAATATTTCATTCAAAATAACTTACTTTTTTATGAAATTTAACATGAAACCAGTAGATAATATATGTGAAAACATATCCAAAAATCACTTTAAAAGTCGAAGATTAGCTCTTTTCGTCCAAAAATGACATTTTCCTCATAAAAATCACATTTTAATGCCAATAATATATAAAATGAACAATAAAATCCATAAATCGTCCCATATGACCTAAAATCCATTTAGGACCAGAAAGTTTTAACGTGCAAAATTATTTCATGATTTATCTTCATAAATCCTAAATAACTAGTTTTATATGTTAACTAATTAACTCGGAAAAACAAACCCGATTTTGCATGCAACAACCATGTGCTCTGATACCATATGTTGAGATTCAATAATCTCATATGTTAACATATTCATAATATGATGATTTAATTTAGTCATAAAATTAAAAATGGATCTTATGCATGCAAAACTATTACAAAGTATAAGAAGAAAAATCAATTCTTACATCGATGATTACGGATAAATGGGCACTAGTAAGTTCACCTTCTTACTAGATCTTGAGCATTCCAAAATGGAAGAATAAGATTCAAGTTTAGAATCTCTCCTAAGGAATTATACCCAACGAATACCCTTAATAATTTTAATTAATGTAGGACTAGTATTATTTAAAACAAGCTTAAATTTGACACAAAAATAGTGATTTTTGTCCTCTCTTATTCGGTTAAGAGGAGAGGAAATTATGAGTTTTCTTTCTCTAAAAATATTTCACAAATGTAGAGAGTTAATATGTTCTAACAATAGAAAAATAATACATAGAGGTAGTGAATAATTATATGAAAAACTTTGGCCATTTTTCATGCTCAAAACCGGTTGCGGGGAGTAATTGAGGCCAATGCATGCACAAATTGCTCTTCTCAAAAGCAATAGGGTTGCATGGCTACATGTAGAGTATAATCATTGTGTTTCCCTTATTAAAATAATGAACACAATTTAACCTCTAATACTCCCTCCATTTTCGACACACACACATAAAATGGAAAGTCCATTTTATTTTGTCATTTGTCAATTTTGTCATGTGTCACATGTAACATGACATGTTACACTATAGTGTATTTTTAACATATTAAAAATCAACATATTAATAAAATATGTCACATACAAAATTTAATTATTAATTCATGATTACTTGTACCTCAGGGTATCAACTGACCACCACCGTCGCACGACAGTAATGTCAAACTCTAGTCAGGCAATCATTACCGATATGTGTGGACCAGTTGACTTTAAAATATTACTTTCCCTCATGTATTCTTAAATATGAGATTTAAACATGTGATCATCATTATCGACAATTGTGATTGCATTATTGTCGGGGACACTTACTCCAACACAAGGTGCCTTACCCAGACCACCTTAACATATGGAGATGCTACCATCTCGGTTGCCCGAGGTATAGTATATCAAAAGTGGCCATAAAGAAACATATTTTAATGTTCAACTGTTTAAAGTGCGTACAACTTATAAACCAAAATAAAAACCAAACGTACAAATGTCATAACAAAATATCAAAACCATAACAACTGTCAGCGGAAGACTAGCTATCAAACTATATGAAGACTACATCCCAGTCGAGACCCATGAGCTATCCATAAGCATACCTGTTAATCAACTGCTCACCACCCCCGAATGGATCACCACAGTTTTTAAAACATTTAAACGGGGTCAGTTCACTGAATAACCAAGATAAGAAAAACAATAATAAGCATCCAAATCAACCATTAACATTCCTCCAACCTCCAATTCATCACCAATCACTAACTGTACACTAAAGTGTGTAGCCCTGCCAGATTACCCATCACAACAGGTAATCCACACCGCCAGTGGTGACCGTAGTCTTACCACCTAAGCACCGCTCAATTCCAAGAGCGAATAACCCATGTCCATTAATGTGCACATCTCCCTCGTGACAGAAACCACAAAGAGCGAATCAAGGGTGTGAAGTCATTCCGGCAAATGACTCCACTCGGCCGAGGGAGCACCTCGTGAACCACATACAATTACAACCAAAACACAATACCAATACAATATTATAGGGTAATATCCGTATAAAACCCTTTCTTTATAGGATTATAACGCAAATTTAATACGTGATTTATAGTCATAAAACGAAAAACATAATGAAACGATAAAGATCAAGGAATAACCTTCGGTCCTAGTGCAATGTGGCAATGAGAGATCAAAGTAGACCTCCTCCTAAATGATGCACCCAAGATTGTCCGAGAAATGCCCTTGTGCTAGAATGAATCCTCTAATTGCTTTGCAATATTGAGAGGATTGATTTGTGAGTTTTGGTTAGATGAGAGATCTAGAATTTTGAGAGAGACAATTCCCAAAACCCTAATTATTTTTGCAAAATGAATGATTAGGTTAAGCAAGAGAGGAGACTCTCTTTTGTTCACCTAATCTCGGCCAAACCGAGTGGGTCAAGGGGGAGTGGGCTTCCACTTCCTCTTAGCTTTAACTCGTGGTCCGGTTCAAAACTCGCTAAGTGTATATGACGCGGTTTCATTATAAACTGTCATCGGTTATCGGAAATTAAGGCATCAACTAATAATACGGGTTAGTTGAATTATTAATACATGTCCGACAAAACAGTATTGTATAATTATATTCAATATACATTTAATTAAATATAAAACGCTTATATTCAATTTTACGAATTAACCGCTTAATTCGTCTTAGCCATTATTATTTAATCCGTATTAAATAAAATATCTCAACATCACATTTTAACTAATTATTAGTCAAATAACTCAGACTAACTGGTTAGTCAAAATTGGCATCTACATGACTGTATTTTCATACCGTCACATCTCTCAAACGTATCCTATATGTGTGACTTTTAGGGACCAGTTGATCACCGCCATCTGTATGACAATAACGTCAAACTTATCTAGCAAGCCAACCGTTATTGATAAACGTGGACCAACTGATTATGATACAAAAGTATACCCTTTGATCCTTTTAGAGATTTATAAGTCCTTGCACTAACTGTTAAGGACACCAGCCCCAACAAGCTCCCACTTGTCCGTACAAGTGTATGTGCAATGACGTTATCCGCACTAACTGGAGGACACAGCTCCAACAAACTCCCACTTGTCCGTACAAGTGTATGTGCGATAACCGATTCTCATATTCATTTAAAATTTCTCCCACTCAATGTAAAACAATTTGCAGATCTGGATCCACAAAGGTCGTATTTTACAATCGATCCGTATCAAGAGTGGTTTCCCAACTAGAGAGTAACTTAAGCGATAAAACGAATCCGTATCCGAGCATGGCCATGCATTTCGATTCTGACTCCTCGAGTGGCCCCGAGAAAATATCGAGTACACGATAAAGGCTGAATATTTCCTTCAACTCGAACTCCTTCCGATCTAAGCACAGCATGAAATGACCCAGAAAAAATCTACTTGGCCCCCTGTTACGGATGACCGTGAGAAAGAAACCAAAGTCACCCAAAATCTGCCTTAGTCTCAAGAGACAGTCGATAGTCAAAAGAATCGACTCTTAGGATCACCATGGAAGTCCTATCCACGACCGGGCACAGAATGTTATAAAACATTTAGGACTCCACGTCGATGTCACAATTGTGTCCTACGAAATATCCGTATAAATCGCCTCTGTGATTGGTCAGTCAAGCGGTTGACTTATGGCTCGTTGAACCCACCATCAACCAACGTCACAAAATAATTGCCAGAGTTATCAGCTCATGTGGGCAATTAAGGACTGAAAAAATATAATGTTCGTTCAGTTCACTTTGTGGTGTTCAAAATTTGTCGTACAAATCCACATGAAAAAAAAAAATATATATAAAATATCAAAACGATGATGTCGTATAGAGTACAAAAGGGAATGAATCTAATCCATAAAAGAGTACTACAACTTAGGAACACGTTTAATTCCCATGGAATTAATATGCCCTTCATGCTTATCTTGTCGTAATGCTTTAGTGAGAGGATCTGCTATGTTATCATCTGTAGCAATCTTTTCTATCACTACTTCCTTTTGCTCCACGTAATCTCGGATTAGATGAGCTTTCCGTTGTACATGTCTAGACTTGTTGCTAGACTTTGGCTCCTTAGCTTGGAAGATGGCACCACTATTGTCGCAATAGATGGTGATCGGGTCATTCGAACTAGGTACTACAGATAGCCCATGTAAGAATTGACGCATCCATATCGCTTCCTTTGTAGCTTCAGACGCGGCATAGTACTCGGACTCAGTCGTAGAATCTGCTGTAACAGTTTGTTTGGAACTCTTCCAGCTGACTGCAGCGCCATTAAGAGTAAAAACGAATCCGGATCGAGATTTCGAGTCATCTCGATCCGTTTGGAAGCTAGCATCTGCGTAGGTTCGGTTGCGCATAGCTTTTGTTCGCCTCCATAAGTCAATGCCCAATCTTTAGTCCTCCGTAGGTACTTAAGAATGTTCTTGACAGCCAGCCAATGTGGTTCACCTAGATGCTGTTGGAATCGACTTGTCATACTCAATGCATATGCCACGTCGGGACGTGTGCATATCATGGCATACATGATAGATCCTATTGCCGAAGCATAAGGAATCCGTGTCATGCGCTCTTTCTCTTCCGGTGTCTCTGGTGCCTGAGACTTGCTCAAATGCACCCCTGGAGCCATAGGAAGGAACCCCTTCTTGGAGTTAGTCATCTTTGAATCTCTCTAGGACTTTGTCTATGTAAGACTCTGATCGAGAGATAGCATCCGTCGTGATCTATCTCGATAGATACGGATGCCTAGAATTCTTTTTGCCTCTCCCAGATCTTTCATCTGGAAATGGTTTTTCAACCATACTTTCACCGAAGTTAAGAGAGGTATGTCATTCCCAATCAGGAGTATGTCGTCAACATACAATATTAGGAAGATAATCTTGCTCCCACTCGACTTGATATATAGACATGGTTCCTCGACCGATCGAGTAAATCCATTTTCTTTTATCACTTGGTCGAAGCGATGATTCCAACTCCTTGATGCTTGCTTAAGTCCATAAATGGAACGCTTAAGCTTGCACACTTTCTTAGGATGTTCTGGATCGATGAAACCTTCGGGTTGTACCATGTACAACTCTTCCTCCAAAAAGCCGTTTAAGAAGGCGGTTTTCACGTCCATTTGCCAAATTTCATAGTCATGAAAAGCGGTAATCGCTAAGATAATCCGAATGGAACGCAGCATGACTACAGGTGCAAAAATCTCATCGTAGTGCAAACCTGGCACTTGGGTGAAACCTTTAGCAACTAGTCGTGCTTTGTAGATATCTTGTTGACCTTCCACAGAATGCTTTATCTTGTAAAGCCATTTGCATTGAAGGGGACGAACCTTAGCAGGTAAGTCAACAAGATCCCAGACGTTGTTCTCATACATGGAGTCCATCTCGGATCGCATGGCCTCAAGCCATAGCTTTGAGTCGGAACTAGTCATGGCACCTTTATAGGTTGCGGGTTCACTACTCGTTAAGAGTAGAACGTCATCTATGTCATGTTCCTCGACCATACCAATGTATCTGTCTGGAGGAATAGAGACTCTTCCCGACCTCCTAGGTTCCTCAGGAATGTTAACCGCAGCCGGGATTGAAGGAATAGGTTCCTCCAATAGTTGCTCGGTACTTGGTCCGAATCTCCGACGATTCGAAGGTTCTATCACTCTTTGCATTCTCGAGAAATTCCTTCTCTAAGAATGTCGCACTAGCCGCAACAAAAACACGTTGTTCGGTTGGCGAATAGAAGTAATGACCAAGTGTTCCTTTAGGATAACCTATAAAGTATGTCTTGACCGCTCGCGGGCCGAGCTTATCCTCGTGTCTCCACTTGACATAAGCCTCGCAGCCCCAAACCCGTATAAAGGACAAGTTAGGGACCGTTCCCTTCCATAGTTCATATGGAGTCTTGTCAACAGCTTTAGACGGACTTCGGTTAAGTATTAGAGCAGCTGACAGAAGAGCATAACCCCACAACGAGTCAGGCAACACGGTGTGACTCATCATGGATCGAACCATATCAAGTAGTGTTCGATTTCTCCGTTCGGACACACCATTTGGTGAGGTGTTCCAGGTGGAGTTAAGCGTAGGGCAATCCCCAGTCTTTAAGGTGTTGATCAAACTCGTGAGAAAGATACTCGCCACCACGATCTGAACGTAGTGTTTTAATCTTTCTACCCAACAGGTTCTGTACCCTATTCTGGTATTCTTTGAATTTTTCAAAGGATTCACTTTTGTGCTTCATTAAGTAGACATAGCCATATCTACTTAAATCGTCCGTGAAAGTGATGAAATACCTATAGCCTTCTCATGCGGTGATTGACATAGGTCCACACACATCCGTGTGTATGAGTCCTAATAGGTCAGCAGCGCGCATTCCAACACCTTTGAAGGAAATACGAGTCATCTTACCGATGAGACATGATTCACACGTGCCAAATGATTGAAAATCAAAAGCCGAGATAGCTCCATTCTTGATGAGCTGTTTTACGCGTTTCTCATTAATGTGTCCCATACGGCAGTGCCATAGATACGTTTGATCTTTGTCACCAACCTTTAACTTTTTATTCATTACGTGTAATATTTCAGTGGTCTGATCTAAAACATAAATTCCGTTCATGGAGACTGCCTTGCCATAAATCATATCATGTAATGAGAAAATGCAAGTATTATTCTCTATTACAAATGAAAAACCAAGTTTGTCAAGTGCAGAAACTGAAATAATGTTTTTCGAAAGACTGGGTACATAATAGCAATCATATAATGACAACTCAAATCCGCTAGGAAGCTGGATCACATATGTCCCCTTTGAGATGGCAGCCACTCTTGCTCCATTCCCAACACGCAGGTCCACCTCACCCTTTACGAGGGGTTCGATGTTTCGGAGCCCCTGCACATGATTACACAGATGAGAACCACAACCAGTATCAAGTACCCAAGTTCCGTAACTTGCGTGGTTAATCTCAATCATATGAATAAAAGTAGAAGAAGAAGACATACCAACAGGTTTAACACGACCTGCCTTTAAGTCCTCATGATAAACAGGACATGTACGCCTCCAATGCCCAGTCTTGTGGCAATGATGGCATTCCATGTTATCATTCTTGCTCTTTGTCGCGCCTGATGAGGTGCTCGACTCACCAGGCCCACTCTTACCTGAACCCGACTTCTTAAACTTCGGTTTACCCCCGCTAGGTTTGCCGAGCTTTGCCCTTACCTTTCCCTTTGTTTGTTACAACGAGAACATCCTGTTTCATGCTCCCACTGAACTTCATGTCCTTCTCGGTCTGTACGAGAAGGGAGTGCAGTTCATGGGGAGTCTTCTTCAAATCATTCATATAGTAATTCGCTCTAAATTGCGAAAAACCATCGTGGAGTGAGTGAAGCATGCGGTCGATCACAATGTTCTCGCTGATCTTACAATCAAAGGTCTCCAACTTCTCGACATTCTCAATCATCGAGAATGTGTGGGCTAACTTGGTTGGCCCTTTCGAGTCTCGCATCAAAGAAGCGAGTGGTATGCTCATAGGTCACGATTCTCGGTGCTTTCGAGAATTCCTTAGTGAGCGTGGTGAAAATCTTGTTTGCACCTTGGGCTATGAAGCGTTTCTGCAAATTGGATTCCATTGCAAAAATGAGTACGTTTTTAATCGCACCCGCTTCCATACAGAAATCATTAAACTTGGTGATTTCAGCAGCTCTAGCCGTGGGACTGGGTTGGCCGGGAGGGGCTCTAATAGATATTTGAGCTTCCCATCGGCGGAAAGCATTCCGTAATGCCGCCTCCCGGTCCGCGAAGTTTGATCCATCATTCTTGATCGAGTGGTGATTCATCCGATTCATGAAGATCCGGCCAGGACTCACGGTCCAATGTGGCACTTGGCATTGGGTTATCGTAGAACCACCATTTGTTATTAACGAGTTTAAAAGTTCGTGATCTACACTTTGAAAAAGAAAGAAAAACAAAACGAAATAAGCAACTCATCGAGGTGATTTAAGTCTATTTAAAATTCATTTTAACGTGTAGACTCAATGCACTTGCATAATTGATCTCCCTCAAGAATGATACAAGTGATCCCAAGACTCAATTTCTGTAAATTGATAAGCCAACTGTTTAGCTAATTCTTCCGGAAGAACTCTTGGTCGATAGATTTCCGTAATTCCTATCTATAGTCCACCATAGTCAACGGATCGTACGAGTGACCATAGTGTTGAGATAAAATAGGTCAATCGGTTCCAACTTACCCGACGTAGAAGGGGTCATATTATGCCTACCGACGAAGAAGGGACTCATTGGAGTTTGACCTATAAAGACTATTCTCAATTTTAGTTTATACGAGGAAGATCCCATCAACTAAATTATAATTCGTATTAAGTGAACGAATAACTAGCGTCTGCGTGAATGAATTAATTTGGGTGATGGCTTAAATAAAACGTGTGACATGAGAATGTCAAAAGAAAACTAACTCGTGACCTCTATATGTGTCAGTTTTCATGCAATAATTAGGTGGTTTGGTTTTTAGGCGGAATATGATGCATATAATCGTTACGAAAATAAATAAAAAGAATGCAATACGTAAATAAAAATTTCCTAGTGTGGCCTATCCTAATAAAAAGAACATAAAACAACTTTGGAATCCACCGTTGGACCCGAGAAGCTTGTCTTGATGTTCCATCTTGATCCATGTAGCGGGAGTGAGCATCCGGTCTCCATCTTTGGTCTTCTCAAAAATTACAATTTAAAATTTACAAATATAAACCTATTTACATTCTAAATAAAAACTGTAATTAAAAGAAATAAAAATGGAGATACGGGATCTCAAAATACAACCAAGACCGTGTTCCATCATTACGGTAACACGTTCTACTAAGGCCACACTAAGTTACAACCGTTTGCAAAATAAAATAAATACGTAATTAAAAGCATTCAAATTAAACAAGAACGATAAATAAAATGCATCAACTAAAATTTAAATTTATTCGTGACATAATTCCGTAATTATGTTAAATTTATCCAAACCACCAAAGATAATTAAAATTATATGACAAAACCGCTTTAGTCAAGTTAATTTTAATCCGAGATAATCCGTTACTATAAATCGTTTTAAAGTAACTTAATTTTACGTGGGTGAACCGTTTCACTATCAAGCGAGAGCATAAATCCGTTTTATGCATAATGGGCCGAAAGAAAAAAAAAAAACAAACAAACAAACAAATTTTTTTTTTTTTTTTTTTTTTCTGTACTGCTGTACGTGAACAGTACCAGAAAGGAGAAAAATTTTTTTTTTTTTTTTTTTATAAGGCAAAATGCCGAGAGCCTCAAAAGGCAAAAAAAAAAAACAATCGGCTTAAAACGAGAGCAACACGAGATCAAAACAAAACGGTTTGATAAAACACAATTGTAATTTTAATCTAATCCGTATAGAAATCAAACTACAATTGTTACATCTTCAACATATTGCAATAATTATCGGTTAAAATTACAACATGTAAAGAATGATTGAAAACAAGAGATCGAACGATCTAACAAAAATTGTGTGGCACGCATAACGATGCAAAAACAGAAAAACAGGCCGTGACTTGAGGCCACACGGTTTTCAAGAATTTTTGAGACAAAAAAATTTGTGCCACACTAAATTTTATGCAATCATTTTGATAGATCTTTAACATATTGCGATGAATATCGATTACAAAACAATATGCAAAGATCAAAATGAAAACAAAACAAAACCAACCATCACCGTGTATACAAGACACGGATCCCAAGGCACAAAAACAACAAAAAACGCAGCCAAAAAAAATAAATTGCCGAGCCAAAAAAAATTGTGCCGTGATGATTTTAAGCAAAAATTACCGATTCAAAATCCGTTTGATGAAAATCACATAGAAAAAATTACGTGGCCTCTCTCTGATACCACTTGTAGGGTAATATCCGTATAAAACCCTTTCTTTATAGGATTATAACGCAAATTTAATACGTGATTTATAGTCATAAAAAGAAAAACATAATGAAACGATAAAGATCAAGGAATAACCTTCGGTCCTAGTGCAATGTGGCAATGAGAGATCAAAGTAGACCTCCTCCTAAATGATGCACCCAAGATTGTCCGAGATATGCCCTTGTGCTAGAATGAATCCTCTAATTGCCTTGCAATATTGAGAGGATTGATTTGTGAGTTTTGGTTAGATGAGAGATCTAGAATTTTGAGAGAGACAATTCCCAAAACCCTAATTATTTTTGCAAAATGAATGATTAGGTTAAGCAAGAGAGGAGACTCTCTTTTGTTCACCTAATCTCGGCCAAACCGAGTGGGTCAAGGGGGAGTGGGCTTCCACTTCCTCTTAGCTTTAACTCGTGGTCCGGTTCAAAACTCGCTAAGTGTATATGACGCGGTTTCATTATAAACTGTCATCGGTTATCGGAAATTAAGGCATCAACTAATAATACGGGTTAGTTGAATTATTAATACATGTCCGACAAAACAATATTGTATAATTATATTCAATATACATTTAATTAAATATAAAACGCTTATATTCAATTTTACGAATTAACCGCTTAATTCGTCTTAGCCATTATTATTTAATCCGTATTAAATAAAATATCTCAACATCACATTTTAACTAATTATTAGTCAAATAACTCAGACTAACTGGTTAGTCAAAATTGGCATCTACATGACTGTATTTTCATACCGTCACATCTCTCAAACGTATCCTATAGGTGTGACTTTTAGGGACCAGTTGATCACCGCCATCTGTATGACAATAACGTCAAACTTATCTAGCAAGCCAACCGTTATTGATAAACGTGGACCAACTGATTATGATACAAAAGTATACCCTTTGATCCTTTTAGAGATTTATAAGTCCTTGCACTAACTGTTAAGGACACCAGCCCCAACAAATATGCCAAATTTCAAGATAAACAATTCCAACAACAATATTAATCATGCCAACAAAGCAATCACCACATCTAAAATTAATTATACAATCAACTGAGTAGGAAAACCCTATCTTCTCGAAATCCGCTATAACTGCAGCCAAATATACAATTTCACAAGCGTACCATATCATCACCTATAACAATAATCAACAACTATACATCATCATCTGATTTCTATCCAAAACCCCCAAATCACCCAAATTAGGGTTTAAACAAACTTAGCAAATCAATAAAAGAACAACATAGAGACCTTACCCAAAATCCGAGGATCGCGAGGATGTAAAAAGTCCCCAAAAGTTATGAACCCTAGCCTTAGATTTGATTATAAAAGATGCAGAGGAGTGAACGTCATTTCAAGTTTATGAAAGTCCTTTTGAGAATAGAAGAAAAAATGAAAAGAACTGATGAAATAACTAATAAATACCTCCTCCACTTTTATGATCAAACCGCATCAAAATCCCGTAAATAACCCAGACACTCGATCGAGTACGCGACACTCGATCGAGTACCCACAGATCAGAAAGCACTCCAGACTCCACATACAACCTACTTGATCGAATACCCCTTATTCGATCTAGGACTCTAAGACCAGAATATCTATGTATTACAGTTTTCTCTCCTTAAAACGAATTTCGTCCCCGAAGTTCAAACCCAACCTGTAAAACATGCACGCCTAAACCTCCACCGTCCAATACCCCTCAACTCTCTTCCCCCGTTCTCGACACTAATGTTGGAAATCATATTTTAAATATCACATATTTTAGTTTAAAGTTTTAGTCATAAAAACTTAAGGATCTTATGTGCAAAACATATAAATAAGTGTAGAGGAAAACCGGTTCCTTACATTGAATATTTCGGTTTATGGGCACAAGTAAGGTCTACTACCTTCACTTGTTCTTGAGCTATTATGAGTAATAGGATGATCCTACAAAGACTTCAAGTATAGAAGCCACTCCTTTTGATTGCACCCAAGATTATCCCTTATCTCCACTAAATAATATGTGCTAGATATTTTTTTAGTAGTTTACCTTAAAATTGATTACTAATACTCATATATTACACTAATAAAATTAGTAATGTGTTTGAACAATTTTGAATCAAGATTTCTCAAGTTTTAGAGAAAAAGAAGGAGTAGAGAGAAAGATGCATGTTAATTTCTTGAACATGCATAAAGAGAATAAATTAGAGAACAAAAAACAAGGTCCCCTTAGTAAGTGGGAGGGTGTATCGGTTTTGGGGAGTATATGGACCAATATATGGTCCTTCCCTTTTTCCTTTTGTTCTTATCTAAATGTGTAGGTGTAACACCCGCGAATTTTCCATTTTGACATTTTAAATTTATTAAACTATTCGATTACTTTATTTTATATTTTTGAATTATTCAATTTAATTAATTTTATTTTGAACACGATTTTTTTTATGAAAGTAATATTTTAACGCTTAATTTATATAAAAATACGTATTTTAGTCGGATAGTATTAATAATGATAATAATAATAACAATGTTTCCGTCTTAAGATATAAACATAATTCCGTCTATTATAGACCGTCACATTTCACTCTGTACCCACTTTAATCTGGACCAATCAAAAACCAACAACACATTCACCTACCTATACTCCACTTTTAAAATATCTCCTATTAATCCTTATATATTATTATCATTATTATTATTATTATTATCCCGTCCCCACCCCCCTTCATTCCCCTTTTCCATTTCGTTGATGTTGAATCAACAGCAAAACAACAATTGCAAATAACCCAGAAAACTCCATTTCCGCCGTCCTTTAACTCCGATCCCGTCCCCATTTCTCGACCAAATCCCATAATTTTTGTACCATTCTCCTCCTTACTTCCTCCTTCATCTTTCAAGGTAAGAAAGTCTTATTTTTGTGACGATTTCGTTTTTCGCCGTCTTATAAAAGTTTCAATTTTTGCCTCAATCCTTTCTTTTTCTTGCTCCTTGATAAAGGTCTCGAAGACCCGGTGGAAGACTCAATCTTTAGGGACTGTTTATTCGAAGAATAAGGAGCGTTTAAGGTAACGGTGATAGGTTACTCGACAAAAATGTCGATATTTCGTCCTTTATCTCGGTTTTATACTCTAATTTGTCTTAAAGTTTGGTTCTTTATGCTTTCCTCATATGTGTGGTGGAATATGTGAAATTATTAGTCTTCTTACATACTTATTTGGATGTGTGTTTTGGGCATGGAGGGTGTGTTTTGTCTGGGTGAAATTCCGTCTTAAAACAGACTGTTTTCACCTACAGCTAAAAAAAAATGATTTGTTCCTTTTAGACTTTGTCGTACTTAGTTAGTACGTAGTTAAGAGGAAAATTGTGTGTTACAAATTTTGTATTGTAGGACTAGGACTAGTACGTAGTTAAGAGGTCGAATCATGTTGCTAAAACACACTCCGTGCTACTTTCAGAATTTATCATCTACTGTCAATTTTTTTTAGTCGGTTTTATTCGAGTTTTACTTACCCGTTTTAAGAAAATTTGGTACCTTTGGATTCTTGGTGAAGTGGGTAATAATTTTGAGTAATTTTTTTGGATGAATACTACCATTTCCATGCTTAAAATTTCGTCTTAAGATGGTCACAAATGAACTTTATAAATTGTGAAAATGGACCTTGTCAAGCAGTTTTCGCGGGCCGTTTCGACGGGTTTCTTTATGTTAAATTGAACCAACTTCCTTGCTACTGTCTCAAGTGCATATGCATGTTTGTATTGGGTCTTTTGTTTGGGTGAAATCCGTCTTGGTTTGGCCTAGGAAACCGTCCTAAGACGGCTGGACAGTCGGGATTGGCTGCGTCTTTTTGTGCTCTGTACAATGTTGTTTGCTGTTGGCTCTTCTGTACAGGGGCCGTGGCCAGGTCTTGCAGGCCGTGGCTAAGCCATGGCTGGTGTGCGGCCAGGCCGTAGTTGGGCAGGTGCCTGTCATGGCTAGGCCGTAGCCCCGGTTAGGTTAATTTTTGTCTGTGAAATATTTAGTTGGGGTTTAATTAATTCGAATTTCCGTCATATGATCTATGTATCTTAAATTCATTATTTGCCGTTTATTCACATATTCCTCTCACATGATCAAATTGTTGGGCTTCACATGATTATATGTTTGAATTTTACATGAGTATCAAGTTGGGTTTAACATATCTTGTTTGTTGGGCTTAATGTGATTTAATTGTTGGACTCCTTATAGATTGCTTATTGGACTCATAAATGAGTCACTTGAATTGGTCGCATTTTATTCCGTAATTTCATATATCGTAATTTATTCATTATCGTTTGTTATGTTTTATTTAACCGGCATGATAAATTATAAAATGAAATATTTATTAATATGATACAAGTATGAGATTTTTATTATAAGTAGTTAGTTCTAGTGAGTCGTATTCTTATTAATGCCTTGTACTGTCTGTTGTGAGAGTCTTGGTCCTATCGGATACTAGGGGTGAGCTATAAGCCCTCTAATTGCGATATGATCGTCGGGATTGATGTTCCCATCCGTACTCATGGTGAGATGCAAGCCATGAGTATGAATGTGACATTAACGGTCCCGTGTCATATGATGTTTGCATGATCATTCTTACTCTTATTGTGACTCAAGTGTGACGTTTTACATTGTGTGACTACTTGACATTCCTTAATTACCCCTTTCGGACCTTTGGTTACGAGTGTGTGCCATGTTTCCGGATTAGGTTATCTTTCCTCTTTCGGACCTTTGGTTACGGGTGTGTGCCATGTTTCCGAATTAGGATATCCTTCCGCCTTTCTTCGGACCTTTGGTTACGGGTGTGTGCCATGTTTTCGATTAGAGGTTACTCGACCTTTGGTTACGAGTGTGTGCCATGTTTCGAGTCTTGGATACGATTGGTATATCGTTTGTCGAATCGGGTGACGTCCATCCCGAGAGTCTGGATCCAGGTTTAGACTAGGACCGTATTATGATCGTCGTCCTACCAAGAGGTTGGAGTCTAAATGGTTGTCTTGTGAGTTCATACTAAGTATATGTCTTACACTTGTTGAGTCGGTCAATATGAGTTGGTTGACTTGGTTGCTCCATGCCCTTGATTGCATGTTTATTTTAACATATCATGCCTATTCTATTAAGAAAGTATTATGCCTGTCTCATCATGACTTTCATTATATCTTCTTGTCCTCCATTATCTACATGTGATGCATGACTAATATGTTCAATTAAGTGTTTGTTACTTGCATTTCGACATTTTGTGGCTGGGAGAACCTTGAGTTACTCCCCACTGACTGTGGCGTTCATGTTTACATGAATGACAGGTGGTGAAGATGCTTATGTGGGGAAGACGTGTGGGCTAGCGAGAACTAAACCCTTGGACCTTAGTTTCTAGTTTAGAAACCCTTTATATGTTTATTCGTGGGATATCTTTTCCCCGCTTTCTAGACTTGGGTTGTAATAACCTATATTGGTCTATTGTAGTATTTGTTTCATTTCCTTTTTGGCACCGAGTGTTAATATTTAATTAGTAATTTAAAAGTTTTTAAAAAACTCAGTAATTTCCGCTTTAATTTATTAGTTATATTTTCCGCTTTATCGCGGGGTGTCACAGTAGGTATGCTAGCTAGTAAGACTAGGTATGATTACAAGTATTTTATCTCATAAAATAAATCAACCACAATCCACTACTACTACCTTCATTTCGGTCCATATATAAAATGGACTACCATTTTATTTTGTCACTTGTCACACAATATGTCACATGTAGTATGATACATATTATTAATTAATTTAATGCATATTTATCACATAAATATCATTTTATAAATTAATTAAATTACATACAACAAATTAACTAGTGATACTTGATCACATAAATAAAATGGGTCATTTAATTATAATTCACAACATCTTGTAATTATAAATAACCATTCATTCTCATCTCTATTGTTTCACAAACAATAAATAATTTTAGTAATAAAATATTTCAATTACTAAAAATCTTATTTAATCCCATTATAATAAGATATCAATATTCTCTCTCACAAATTGAATTGTTCCATTTTACGGAATTGATTAACTTGTATCGTCATACAATTAATCAACTTTACAGATTAGGGCATCATCCTTTAGGTGTGACCTTAAGGGATCAACTGACCACCACCGTCCCACGACAGTAACGTCAAACTCTAGCAAGCCAATCGTTACCGATTAATGTTGATCAGTTGACTATAAAATGAATCATCCCTTACGTATTCTTAAAAATGAGATTTAAACATGTGATCATCATGATCGGCAATTGTGATCGCATTATTGTCGGGGACTGCTCGCCTTTTCTTAACGGTTAAGAGAATGCTCCCACTTATTTCAATGAGTCTTTGCTTGGAGAAGCAAAATGGAAATTCATGAAGACTACTCTTCATTCGTTTGTTTAGTCTTAAAACTTTCATTGAAGTGGTTGCGGTATTTTGGTCAATTTTGATTTCTTACAAATCTAGTTACCAAAATAATTTAACGTTTCAAAGTACTTAACTCAATTAAGCATATGAGAAACAATTCATTGTAAGTAGATATGTTAATCAATAATCAAAAACCCTTTTGATCACGAATAACTTTTATCTATAATCTTCACAAGAGATCCTTGCAATTGATAATACGAGGTTTTTAGAAGAAAATTCAAATTTGTCTTTAGTTACGATGTTTTAATGGAGATTTGAACTAAAATCGAAATGATATCGTATATTTTGAGGTAAAGAAATAGAACAATATGATAACGGAATAATGAAAACAAAACATTTGTCGTTATAATAATACTTGTAAGTAATTTAACAAGTAAAGCATTTACATAGTGACCTCTACCCAACTATGATAAATGATTCCAAGATCCAAATTCATATTAACTTGGGCACGGTGTAGCCGATTCATCCCTTATCAATATAACTCGGTGGATTAACTCTTTAATCGATTCTACTTTTAGAACTCTTGGTCGATAAAATTCCATTAATATTTATCTTTAGCCCAAAACACATCCGGCTATGGTCGAGAATACTTTTGTTGAGTTCAACCCAAATTTCGAATAAATGTGTCCATGTTCCAAATTCACATTAACTTGGTCACGCTTTGGCGATACAACCCTCATCAACATGAATTCGGTGGATAGACATTTATCACCACTTCCCCTACGTAACAAGGTTTGTACCCCGGTGTGGCCGAGCGCACTCCCTCACGAAATAGGTTTTCATGGTTTCTACTTTTTGGTAAGGCTAAGTCTCAATTTTTTATTTAGCGAGAGGTCTTTTCAATTTTTTATCTATCACGTTTTAAGTGAACTAAAGCGGTGAACTACGATAATTGTAATTGACACGGTAGATAAAGTCGATGTAAAATGCATGTTTAGTTATGGCGATTTAGCGATGCATGCAACATATAAATAAAATGCAAAGCATAAAAATAAAATCCTAGAATGGCCTTCCTAAAATAGTAAATCTAATAAACTATTACAAATTCGGAAACCAACTCCTTTGGTCCCTTGAACTTCGGTCTTGGCACGCATCTCGAGGTAACACTTTCTATGATGGACCGCCTTCTCGAATGGCACCGTCTTCAAGGAACTCCGGAATAATTAAATTACAAAATGAATTACATAATTCCCTATTATACATTTGTAATTAAAATAAAAATAAATCTATTAAATTACAAAACGGTGATACGAGATCACAATAATTACAACCGAATCGATATTCCCCTATACATTTCGGGTAATACCAATTAAAAGTAAGGCCATACTAAGTAAAATTACGTAATTCAAAAATTACATAAAATTAAAGTATGACAATCATAAATAAAATGCCGCATTATAATATGTATGAACATGCTTAATTTTATGCTAAATCGCCTTTTAAGAGCCAATATCGTATATTTTATCGGTTTTTATGGATTTACGTGATTTAACTTATTAAAATCACAATAATTACATAAATTCATATTTATGTACAAGTTAATTACCCTAACCATCTTAGGACTCAAAACTTAGTCTTCACTAATATTTTGACAATAATTAAACTAGATTTTTTAATATTGTTCATAAATGGACCCAAAAATACAAAATTATGCTATAAACTTCAAATTAAACTATAAAAATTTCAAATAATTTCGAAATTTGAAATTTATACTCATGAAAATTATGGAAAAATACAATGACACTCATAATGTTCAAAACTTAGGTTAAAAATTTCGAATATTTATCGAGAAAAACAATGTCGCGGTTTATCGGTTTTAACAAATATGACCATTAAAATATGAGAAAAAATTATATTCATCAACTTTTCACTTTTAGATCTGAAATAAAAGATAAAATGCAATAATTTTTGAATTATGTAATTTTCGTTTTTCCTTAGTCATGAAGTATGTTTTAGTATTATATACTAAATATGGTCACTATTTATGTGATTTTTCATCAAAAATTCATAAATCATGCAAAAAGACTTCACTATAGCCAAATATTTTACACACATCTTGTAACATTTCATGTGACAATATACTAAATTTCCATGACCAGATTCGAAATATAACTCATATTAACCTATTTACCCATTTAAATACGATTTTAATTTATAAAATTCATATTTCGAGCAAAACAACTTATTTTAACATGAACATTTACAGGCCATCAGTATATATTACATGTGATAACATATCCAAAAACCACTGTCAAATTCGAAGTTTAGCTATTTTTCGTCCAAAAATGACATTTTTCTCATAAAAATCATATTTTAATGCCAATAATATATAAAATGAACAATAAAAA
This sequence comes from Silene latifolia, assembly GCF_048544455.1. Taxonomy (NCBI): domain Eukaryota; kingdom Viridiplantae; phylum Streptophyta; class Magnoliopsida; order Caryophyllales; family Caryophyllaceae; genus Silene; species Silene latifolia. The sequence goes on along the minus strand of NC_133527.1, from coordinate 80,662,184 downwards.
TCCATAAATCGTCCCATATGACCTAAAATCCATTTAGGACCAAAAAAGTTTAACATGCAAAATTATTTCGTGATTTATCTTCATAAATCCTAAATTTCAAGTTTTATTCGTTAATCGTATTATCTCGGAAAAACGATCCCGATCTTGCTTGCAACAACCATAATGCTCTGATACCACTTGTTGGAAATCATATTTTAAATATCATATATTTTAGTTTAAAGTTTTAGTCATAAAAACTTAAGGATCTTATGCATGCAAAACATATAAATAAGTGTAGAGGAAAACCGGTTCCTTACATTGAATATTTCGGTTTATTGGCACAAGTAAGGTCTCCTACCTTCACTTGTTCGTGAGCTATGATGAGTAATAGGATTATCCTCCAAAGAATTCAAGTATAGAAGCCACTCCTCTTGATTGCACCCAAGATTATCCCCACTAAATAATATGTGCTAGATATTTGTTTAGTAGTTTACCTTAAAATTGATTACTAATACTCATATATTACACTAATAAAATTAGTAATGTGTTTGAACAATTTTAAATCAAGATTTCTCAAGTTTTAGAGAAAAAGAAGGAGTAGAGAGAAAGATGCATGTTAATTTCTTGAACATGCATAAAGAGAATAAATTAGAGAACAAAAACCAAGGTCCCCTTAGTAAGTGAGAAGGTGTATCGGTTTTGGGGAGTATATGGACCAATATATGGTCCTTCCCTTTTTCCTTTTGTTCTTATCTAAATGTGTAGGTATGCTAGCTAGTAAGACTAGGTATGATTACAAGTATTTTATCTCATAAAATAAATTAACCACAATCCATTACTACTACCTTCATTTCGGTCCATATATAAAGTGGACTACCATTTTATTTTGTCAATTTGTCACTTGTCACACAATATGTCACATGTAGTATGATACATGTTATTAATTAATTTAATGCATATTTATCACATAAATATCATTTTATAAATTAATTAAATTACATACAACAAATTGACTAGTGATACTTGATCACATATATAAAATGGGTCATTTAATTATAATTCACAACATCTTGTAATTATAAATAACCATTCATTCTCATCTCTATTGTTTCACAAACAATAAATAATTTTAGTAATAAAATATTTCAATTACTAAAATAAATCTTATTTAATCCTATTATAATAAGATATCAATATTCTCTCTCACAAATTGAATTGTTCAGTTTTAAGGAATTGATTAACTTGTATCGTCATACAATTAATTAACTTTACAGATTAGGGCATCATCCTTTAGGTGTGACCTTAAGGGATCAACTGACCACCATCGTCCCACAACAGTAACGTCAAACTCTAGCAAGCCAATCGTTACCGATTAATGTTGATTAGTTGACTATAAAATGAATCATCCCTTACGTATTCTTAAAAATGAGATTTAAACATGTGATCATCATGATCGACAATTGTAATCGCATTATTGTCGGGGACACTCCAACAACTAACTCCCTAATACTACCGAATACCAACCACAAATGCTGCTAACTCCGTCTCACTAACCTATTAACCACTAGCAAGTCCAATATCAATAAAAACCACCAAGCGAGATCAACCACCAAAACGAAATGTTACATTCTACCACTCTTAAACTAAACTGCGTCCTCAAAGTTTACTCACACTCATAAACAATACACTACTGCAAGCGCTGCCTTTACCTTTAATAGTATCAACCACAACATAAATCCATCCTTTATTCTACACCAAGGCTCAAACTTCCAAATACACTGCAACATGTACAACCATCATACTCTCTTTGTCGCATCCTACTCCTCTTAAGATAAATGTTACGTCCTCGTAACCCACTAATACTAGATCCTTTACTATACTTCTCATAATCCTCATAACCACCGCATGGCAATGATAACCGACTATAACCTCAACACCTACAACCATTCCTATATCCAGGGCTCTCTTTCTCTAACAGTTCTCATACCTCAAATCATTCGGCACCCCACCTAACTTATAGCACAAAATCCTTAGCATAACCATTAGTCCAACTCTTCGACATCACCGCACAACGACATACTTCTTTATAATGCACCTATCTCCAAAAACATAACTCACGATCCACAATTATTACACACACTCATATTAGCTTCTCAAGTTCTTTTCTTTTATTACCGCAAAACTCATCCATAACTTAACATGATACTAAGTCCCAACACTCCGTACTTACTGCCCCGATAAGAGGTTATAAACCATCTGTATTTTCCAGTTCGGTACAACACATGTTCCACAAGTCACTTGTCACTACTATGTCAACCAATGCCTCCTCTACAACAAAATCAAAAGTACTCCAACAACCTCTCACAACTGTGTCCCATTAACAGCATATCACTATACCATGATAACAACAGAAACATACGCAACTCTCTTCCATATCCTACTCTACCCTCACTCTTAAGCCGAAACTGGTGAGAAACATCGATAAACAAAACAACAATTTATAAGTCAAAATCGAAACTCACAGGAAACGACAGTAAACAAAACAACAATCTATATAACTAATATACACTTTCGAAAATTCGTCTCATAAGTATCCCGCCTACTCCACCACAACCGATGACGGCATCGCAACACCGCCACCAAAAGCCGCACCGTAGCGCGAAAGTACCTGCATCGCAACACGGAGTACTGTGCCTAGATCACACCCAAAACACAAAAACCACATTACCACAAGACCAGACTCTCGACACAACAAACATCACATGACTCCTCCAACCACCATTACCCTTTCTGAATACCGTCCTGTTAGGTTACCATACACAACATAAAACACATAACCCTCAGATAACAACTTTATGACTATCACACTATACCACTACTCGTGAGGTCCGAGCCTCACACATACACTTACACACATCATAGACCCATAATCGAATCTAACTAGCCAATCCTGATCAGGTAAGTTACCACCTGATAAAGGTTACCTCTCGCCTGAGCTTAACTCGTATGCCCCTCATAACACATTCTCCCATTCGCTTAACTATCACCTCCGGACAAATGTAACCATACCATTAATACCCAACTACTAGCAACCGCCTCCTATAACCAAATCTTATACTCCCTCACAACCATACATATCAATCCGGCCTCTACAAAATCAACCTCTTTAGAATGGCTATCTTTCCTATTTATCATCACCGTTAACCATTAGTGACAACAACACAACACCACCACTGTTCGCATAACAAATCTCTTACACTCACCTCTAAATACAACAGTTCTTTTCCTATCTTCGGTTAACATCCCAAATAACGAACATCAAATCCATCAACAAAATTAGCTCAACATTCATTCCAATTCTATCCTTAATTGTATCATCATCTAACTCACCACCAAAATCTCATATCATGCAAATAATATACCAACTTCTTACTCCCTTAATTCTTTAAAACTCATGGCTAACATGTCGTCCTGAAATTTCTATATAACCAGTAACTCACACCCTCATGATAGTATCATACATCTCCAGGATTCCCCACTTCCATATCGCATAACTCCGGTCAACATTCTCTTAGTTTACTTCCCTCATTCTTTTCCCTTTACACTCGACAAAATCAATTAACAATTCAACTCCTTATTCCTACTACCTAACTCTTTAGTGGTCCGGTTACCTTCTCATTGCTCCAAAACTCAAATTCCATTAATTCATATCTGTACCTTCTCACACTTTCTTACCATGGATCCTCTCTCATCATGCTACTCACTCACACTTGCCACCATTAGCTCCACACAACCAACGACTACTGTTCAATTAGTTGTATCTTCCTTTCGTATCTCTCGAAAACCAAAAGTTCACCCCATACCGTTAATTGCCCAAAGAATTACGCACTAGGCTCATGTATTAATAATCCAAATTCAAAAACTCAGTCACTCTCTACAAATCCACGTCGCGACATAACTCCATCTAAGTTCACTATATACCACTCTTCTCCATCCCTCTACAATAACCTTCCATTATATATATTCTTAACCAACACAATCCTAACCATCTCCTTCCATAAATCCTTACACATCTTAAGTTGCCACTATTCACCTCCTTCCTTTCAATCTTTTCATTCTCACATTCCTCATACTTACCTACCCCTCTGACCATGTACGATTATCACTACTCTACTTAAACCCACGACTATATCACTCACCATACCTCACCAAATGTGCTCATTGCCTCAATAAACTCATTAATCTTCCCTTCCTATTTCCACTATCCATCATAATCACGTATAATCCATGTCCTCCCCACCAAACTCATACCCATCATAAGGTGCTACTCCTTACATCATAAGATCTGGTAACTTACTCATCAGGACCAACACACATGTAAAACAATGCATAAAGAAGCAAAAGAACTTCTTTGAAATAAATATGGTATGCGATGAGGTCAAAAGATAAGCATATGTCCAAAACAGGGGTTACTAGATCGAGCACAGCCTACTCGATCGAGTAGGTGAAGATCAGAGGCACGCACAATAAATTACCAGGGCTACTCGATCGAGTACGGGATACTCGGTCGAGTACAAAGAGGTGTACTCGATCGAGTAAGGGGTGCTCGATCGAGTACCCTACGCAGTTCTAACCACTGTCCAATTTTCGTAAAACTGTCGTATCTCACTCGTTTCCTAGTCGTTTTGGGCGTGTGACCTATCGTTAGAATCGTAAGAGAACAAGGTATCACCTCCTAGTGGAATCACATCAATATCATATATTCATCTCAAGTTATAAAATATTAAAGACAACTTCTCCATAATAGCACAACATAACTACTTGATTTTTCCTTCCAAACAACTTAAACAACAACAAAGCAAACAAAAGCAACTCGATAGTCGTAAAGATAGTATCCCTAACCACATGTTACTATCTACAAAATCCAAACAATAACACCCATCATGCTCATATAATATTCAACTTATCAATCATGTACTACCCGCATGCTTTAACTTGTCATATTATCAACATATATACCAATACTCCTAATCACGTGTTACTACAAACAAACAAAAACTTAACGTCATCTTGATCATATAGATATACTCCACATTACATATAGGTACTCCAATCACTTCCATCCAATTCATCCAATCCAATCACATGTTGGAGTGAGTGTCCGCCACAATAGTGCGTTTATATAATAAATCTCGTATAAGGAACATCAGGGATTTATTTTAAATATTTGTCCCTTGATTAACGTTTATCGGTAACGCTTGGCTGACTAGAGTTTGACGTTACTATCATGTGATGGCGGTGATCAACTGATCCCTTTAGGTCACACCTATAGGATGTTGCCCAAATGGAAAAGCGAATTATTTGTATGAGTGTAGACACGGGGGGCCCACGAGGGCGCTTGGGAACAAGTGTTTGCATTTGTGGAGTCACCACCAATTTTTGTGGGAAATTGGAAACGTTCGAATACCTCGTGCCATGTCAAGACAAAAAGTAGTGACATGAACACTAAGAACTCGTTACCCTTAGCATTCTATGTCTAGAATGACTCTCGTGGATGCCAATGAACACGGATGTTCACAGAGATCTGGAGTAAGTGGTGAGGGTATGTATTAGGAAGTCCTTTTACTGAACACCTAATCCCGCCCGCCTCGATAGCGGCCTCTACTAATGATTAGGGAAATTATTCATATTTGATATGTCGTCGATTATATGCATGCAATGCAACATCCAACGTTTTAGTCCTAGTATGTGAATTAACTATGTCAGTGAACAAAGAATTTAGTAAACAATTGGGTCGGAGTTGATGTTAGATTAATTACATGTGAAAAACAAGTAAATAAATCATAAAAAAATAAATAATAGTAAATAAATAACGATAAATAAAATTACAATAAATTACAATGATATAATTGATTTACGTAAAAAATATGCTTAAGACGGACGATTTGAGAAAAATAAAGGAAAATAAATAAAGTTAGAAAATGTCGACAGATTAGGAGTGATATTATGACTAATAGTCGATTAATACGTAATTAAAGGATTTAGGTCAAAGCAAGAACGAAAGTTCAGAGACAGAACTCCTACCGGAACAGGCGCAACATTGCTGCGTCCCTTGGAAGAGGCGCGGCTTTCACTGCGTCTGTTCCTGAGGTGAGCTCTGGCTGTGAAGTCAGAACTGCAGGTTGTTAGTGTTCGTTGGTGTATTTGAAGGTTAATTATCGATACTTGGCTCAAGTGAAAGTGATTTAGGATGTTAATTATGTACAAGACTGTCATAAAAGCGATAAACACAAATTAAAACGGACTAAAACTAATTAAAACGAGTTAAGAACGAAAGATAAATGTGTTAGAACTAATTAGACGGATTAGGTTACATTATGAAGATGGGAACGATTTGGAAGACATGATAAACTGAAAATAAACATGTACAAAGACAAATTCCAGAAACTTGATATGAACAAATCGAATCTCCAAAATCCGGGTTTGATTTAATGACGAAAACCCGCAACTATCGATTATTAGGGATTTAAGTCAGAAATAAAGCATGATAAATATTAAGAATGTATTAAAATTTATTATGTATGAATGAAAATAAGAAAATAAGGAATTAAAACAAAAAGAAACGAAACCAACAGAGAACCGGGGAAGAAGAAGAAGATCAGGAACTGCGGCAGCCTCTGGAAGAGGCGCATAAGATGCTGCGACTCTTCGAAGAGGCGCAGCAGTTGGTGCATTTCTTCTCGACGTCTGGTTACTGCAGATCCGTAAAAGCAGTTTAATAAAAGGGTTTTATAAGTCGGTTTTAAACATACTCTTGACGTAAATCTTACATTAATTGGTACAAAAATAAAATATAATAAAACAAGATGGGATTTATACCCTCAGACTTACATGTTTGACGAAACGAGATTAACTAAGTTAATGCTTTAGTGATAGCTCGACTCGAATGTATGAAGAAAGTGCCCTCGTAGGAGGATTTAGATTAAGTTGATTGATGTGTAGTGGTCAAATTGGTAGGTCATGCAACATGACTGGTACTCAGAATGATCTGAGTTTACGTGGTCGATTGATCGAGCACGTAGTCGTGAAAAGCTTAGAGCACGGTCATATAATGCAAAGGGAGAAGAGAAGGGCGGACACTCGCGTGAAATATATGTGGAACGAAGGTTCCTATTTATACTAGAAAAATATGGAGAGTTATGTAATGACTCAAACTTTGGAAATAAAGCACGGAAAAATCTGAAAACAGGCAGAAATAAGAAGGAGAAAAGGCGCAGCAACTGCTGCGACACTTGGAAGAGGCGCAGTATCTGCTGCGTCATTTCCCCAGTGGTTTCCTGTTGCGGAAGAAAGAATTCCGCGTTTCTTTTATGGAATTGCGGTCGATCTGTACTTCCTTATTTCTTAAAATAAGATTTTCGGGATATATTTTGCCAAAAGATATAAAATTAATTTATGGAATAAAAATCCGGAATATTCTAGGACATTCTGACTCGACATTTTAAACGGTTTATTAGAAAATGAAGCGGTTTATACCCGGACACCAAATGAACTCTAATTACTGTCAAAATGACCGTATTGCCACGTAGATGACAACTAAGGGGTAGACACAACTGTTTGAGCTATTACTTGACGATACACTTATGAACTGTCATAAATCGTTCTTCATACCAAACATGCGGTCCAATCATCACTGGGTTGTTGGCAGGAGGTGCAGAAATGAGGTATCTACAGAGCCCCCACTTTGACTGAGGCTTGGACAAGGTAAAAGTCAAAGTATAGCCATCATGTCAATTGAAGATTACAACCTGACGACTATGGCGACGCGAGGCGGCTCACGGGGTCTGAGCCAAGGACCTGTCGTCGGAAACATTTTAGAGTCTGTTGACTATCGGGGAGGGTCGCTTAAAGTCGATTAGACTACGTAAGGAGGCTCGCCAGCCATAAGAAGAAACCATACCTGAGACTCCTGGACGAAGCGGGATTAAAAGCGCCTCGATAAAACTTTTTAGTCTGAAGATAACTTGATATCTGAAGGGATGAGGGTCATTGGAATTCTGAAGGAATGTCCGAAATAAATAAATGTTGAGAACAGCAGGACGTCGGTAGAAACTGTTGGGAGAAATTTGCTTGTGTTTTCTTTCGTCTCTCGAGAAGTGCAATCGGCTGTCATGAACTCTCGCTGGGAAAAATAATAAGATATCAATGAAGGCGTGCCTCAATATTTTGGGAAATTCGCTCGTTGTTGCAAGCGAAGTCATGATTAAAGATCCTTGTTGGAAGATAAAATACTGCGACGACTCACAGTCTGCTTCGAAAGAATGTACGGACTGATAGAATACTGCGACGGTTCACAGTCTCCTTCGAAAAAATGTAAGGACTGATAAAATACAGTGATGGTTCACAGTCTGCTTCAGAAAAATGCGGACCCGGACAAAATAAATGCCCAATAGGCCATATATATGATATAAGGTGTTGGAGAAGAGGCGCACAAAAAATGGGCCCACAAATAACGAACTTATAATGAACTTTTGAAAATTGAGCTGGAGGGAAGCTGGGGAAGAGGCGCAGCAAGAGCTGCGACTCTAGGAAGACGCGCAGCAGGTGCTGCGTCCTTTCCCGAGTTCACCCCTGTCTGAGTAAAAACTCGATAAAAACCGTGTTTATTTCATAATAAACAAAACACAATTTCTATTAAAATTCTCTCAAATCCTAACCATTTTCCGTCAAAATTTGATCAATCTACTCCATTAATCATGACTAATAGAGGTATGTGTCTTACTCTTGCTTTTAATCTTGTTTTTGCTTGATTTTGATTGAAAAAAAAATAGGGTTTTTACACCCAATATGTCGAAAATTTGGGGCTTTTTCCCCTAATGGATTTGTCTTGTAAAATTGACATTATAAATGGATAATTGGCAATATTAGGAACATAGCCATGTATTCTTTTTGAATTTTCATCAAGTATTGAGCATTTGAGCGAAATTGAGACAGTTTCTCAGCTATTTTGAAAATTGCATCGAAAATGGTCTTAGGATTGTCCAATTTTGATGAAATTTGGTTTTTGGAACCCTTGTGTAATGGGTAAACTTCCGACTATGTCGTATTTTTGATTTGCAACAGCTTTTTCAGGACACTTTTCTAGGGCATAATCGTTATTATAGCGAAATGCTGCCGAAATTTCGACTCAAACCCGTAACTAGGCTTGGACTTAGATTTGACATGACCCAATTTACCACATGAGTGGTCAAGTTTCGAAATAAATGGCCAAAGATGGCGCGAAACGGCCATTTTCGGTGCTTAAGAAAGGCTTGAAACAACCTCACCGAGGCTTGTCGTCATTTGACGCGGCCTAATTTACTTTAGTTTTGTAGGTGGCGTTCCTTCTACGTTGGGGAGGGATCCCATAGACGTGGACATAGAGTTCAACCCTTCTCTCGCTCTTGTAGGTGGTGAGAGAGAGGAGGTGCTTGAGGAGGAGCTTGAGGAGGTCCCGAGGCGGGCCAACGTAGGACGTAGTGGTCGCCAACTAGTGGGGGCACCCGAGTGGGCTGAGAAATGGGATGGTAGACATCTCATTTGGGCAGCAGAGAGCCACCTGTCTTACAAGACGACGAGGAGTTTGGTAAGTCTCGAACTCGTCATTTCCTTTATTATGCTTCCTATTCACTTGCCGTTTCATTTCTCGCTAATCTTATGCTAAAGATAGCGTTTGACCTGGATTGATACAGGATGCCGGGAATTTGAGGTCCTTTTCTGGCTACACGATGATGATGGAGGCCTACGAGAGATTGGCGGAGGAAGAGAAGGTCATCATCGAGCTGGGAGCCTTCGGAGATTTGGTGGGAGCGTGGAGGTCGATCAAGGAGAGGAAGATTCGGGCTAACCTTTGCCTGATCCAAGCTTTCCTTGATCGGTACTGGGATATGACCTCGACCTTTCACATGCCTTTTGGAGAGGTCGGGGTCACTCTAGAGGACTACGGCATGAACTCTGGTCTGCCGTGTGGAGAGGAGCCCTTGGTGTAGCCGTTGACGGCCATGAGAGTAGACTCGGCCGAGGCGAGAGAGTTGATCGGCTGAACCTGGTGACGAGTGCTGCCACCGTTCCCGGGTTGGTGTCGAGTACCTACGTCTACTTCGCAGGTAGGACCTCAGCGAGGGTGAGGATGGATGGGAGGATGGTGCCTCCACCTCCTTTCACTGCTGAGCAGAGGGCTAGTTTGTGGTTGTGGTGGTTCTTGTCTTTGATTTACCTCGGAGACAAGGGGGAGAGACTATCGACAAAGTTTCTTCCCTTCCTTGCTGACTTGAGTAGCCTGGGTCGGTGGGACTGGGTTACTCCTGGCTTTGCGGTCCTCACTCCTTATATGAGGGCCATGGTGTATCCTGAGTCGATGGAGAAGAGGACTTCTCCTGCTACTGTTGGTCCTGGACTCCTTTTGGAGGTATGAACCATCCCTTCGCATTATGAAAGATCATTTCTTTCTCATTTCTTTTCCTGTCAAATTATGAAAGATCATAAATGATTATCTTTGTTTTGCAAGCGTGGGTGTACTCCTACTTTCCCAGCTTCACGCCCAAGAGGACGAAGCCTGAGCCGAGAGCATACCCGGTCATGAGAGACTCGGTAGTGTGCCGTAAAAAGAGCCAGCGTTCTTCTGACGATGTTTGTTGACGGGGCGTGAATGCCCTGAAGTTGGAGGACGTAAGTACTTTTGATTACTTGTTTGATTATTTCTTTTCATTTTCATTTTGAAGTGATCATAAGAACGATCCCCTTTCCCGCTTAGAGCCGATCATAGGAATGACCCCTTTTATGCTTATCTTAGTGGGTGCCCAGACCCTGGGTGACTACCCTTACGCTCCAGCTTTCGTGGCCGAGGTCCTTCGTCCTAGGAGCTCGAGTCGGTTGTTGCTGAGGACGTCCATGGGACCTGTGTTGTACCTGGGCGAGCGTTTGACTCGGCAGTGCTCTCGTGATACTTTTGCGGTTCCCATCGATCCTCCACGGATGATGTTTAAGGAGCCTTCTGACGCCGAGGGAGAGGCTGACTTGGCCGATGCGAGCGGTGATGCCCTCCTCTTTCCTGGCGAGGAGTACTTTGAGTTCGTTCATCAGAGGTTGGTGTTTTAGCCAGTTGTGGTAAGTATCTCACTTTACTTGTTTTGACTTGTCGAATGACGAATGATCATCAAATAAATAATAAAACTTATATGAAAACTCGTAGGAGATCGACGTGGCAGGCGTCGAGCCCCCATCGTACCCAGAGACACTTGAGTACACTGACGCAGCGGGGATGACGACGATCTCGTAGATCAGTGACTTCGGCGAGGAGGTGACGGGCGCTGGCCTGGAGAAGTGGCAGCACTTAGTGAGGAGGGTAAGCCCTCAGCTTCAGCTGTCTTTTGCTGTCCTTATTGCATAAGAATGCATTCGTTCTTATTGAAAACCTTTTGCTATTCAAATGTAGGTGGCACCGTCTCAGCATGAGGCGCTGTGGAGGATGGCCAACCGGCTGCGGGCGACGACCATCGAGGCACTTGCAGGTGGCCGAGGGCGACACGAATGAACCTCTCATTCTCTTTTTTGTTTCATATTTTGTTGCGATTTCTCGCGTTTTATTTTGACATAATCGAATGAAATGATTGAAATGAGGCATTTCATTATCATTTGCAGAGAGAGCGTGACCTGGAGGGCGAGCTGGCGCAGTCCCAGGAGGAGACAACTCGCCTGTTGAGGGAGTTGGAGGTCAGGGACGCTGAGATTGCCGCTCTCGAGGCGACCGTAGCTGAGCTGAGCGGCGACCAAGCGGCTAGCAGGAGTAGCTGTTTTCTCTCTTTTTTCCCGTTGTCTTATATATACTTGTACATATTGGACCTTCATTTTTGACTTTTTCAGACCTGTTTTGGACGAAAGCCCCCAGTTTGATGTACATGTTGCATTTTGGTTGCATATATGACGGCTTGAGTGCCTTTGCTGCTCCTGCAGGTTAGCTTAGAAAACAGGTTTGGTAGATGAAGGTTTGTGTCGTCATGCTGCCGAAATTTACATAGAATTTGCAAATAAAACACATAACATATAGATGGCGTAAATTGGCGCAAAATGAGGAAAAGTGAAAAAGTGCCCGAAAATGAGCAAAAATGAAAAAAACGTAAGAAATGAGCAAAAAAATGACAAAAATGCCCAGAAATGAGCAAAAATGACCGACGGCAGGGAGGGCTACCCCCTAAAAAAAACTTAAAAAGAAATATATAAGTGTAAAATGTAGTGAAAATGAGGAGTGAAATGATTCCCCTAAAAAAGAAAATAAAACAAAATGGGTAAGTGTGCGTGTTTGGCAAAAATGTCGATTTCGTCTCGAAAAGCGAACCCGAAAAGAATTAAGAAATATAAAATTTGGTAATTTGACGGAATTACCAAAATAACAACCTATAGGAATAGGAAATTATAGCCAAAAACAAATTAGGAAAGATCCAAAGCTGAAAATCACGGAAAATAGCCTGGGGAAGAGGCGCAGCAAGAGCTCCGACTCTTCGAAGAGGCGCAGCATTAGTCATACCCGGACAGAAATTAGGAAATTGCGTTTAGTATAAATAGAGACTTTGGGGATGTTTTGCACTTACAATTCTTCCATCTTTATTCCGTCTATCTCACAAAAGCTCTCATATCTTCATAAAAATTCCAAAATCATGGATGCTTTTGAAAACCATCTGAAGGAGTGGACGAATGAGTTCACAAATGTTAAAAAAGATGACATGGGTCCATTTAATTTGGGATCTATCTTGAGTCTCAAATAAGTGAAGGTTGTGAAGCCTTTCTTGGATGCCGGTCTTGATTATTGGGACCCAAATTTTCATGTATTTGCCTTTCCTGGAGGCGATATCTGCCCTTTCCCTGAAGAAATAGCTGCTATTGGAGGATGGGACTCGGAGAATGCACCTTCTATACCCTTTAGCTCTCAAGGGTATAAGATTAAATTTAGAGATTTGCTTGGATTGACCAAGACTAAGGTTGACTGTCTTGTAATCTCGAAAGAAGTCCAGATGTTTGACTTTGTTGACCAATTTATAAATAGGGAAGACCCTTCTATTTCTTATGTTGCGAGACGCAGGGCATTCGGGTTTTGTCTACTGCATTGTTATGTCCTCCAAGGGCATGTTGACAAGAAGATGAGAGGGGATCCTCGTTTCTTGAGTTTAGTGGAACAAATAGAGCTGCGCAAGAGCCCAACATGCCTTTGCTTAGGAGAGATTATTCTTCGTTTGGACAACAGAAAAGCCAACCGTGAGCTTCCTTATTTGGGAAGTCCCGTCATTCTGCAGGTAAAAGCCTTTTTTCTTTTTTTTTTTTCTTTTCATACATGCCAACCGTTTTTTTTCTTTTTCATTTTTTCTCTTTTTTCTATTTTTTTTTTTTGGTTGACCATGTGGCCATTAATTCCCGTCTTTCTATACAGGTTTGGCATATGAAGCGTCTGCGGTTGATCGAGCCCCCAGTTAATGTGCTAGGATACCACGCTCGATCAATTGCAATGAGAATAAGACTCTATATGGTGGACTTCACTCGGGTTTGTAACTATTGGGAAAATAAGCTAAACAATCAAGGAGGCCCCGTAATCCGGTGAATTGTGCCATGGTGGCATCTCAGGTCAGTCACTGGAGTTTCATCTTTGGACCCGACTCGATCAGTTCGCATCCCTGGCTTTGAATTCCTGATTTGCATTTTTTCGGAGATGTTGATGAGGCAAATGGGCCTTAAACAAAAGATTCCGAAGCTTGACACCGTCCCTCAAACTGCATTGGCACATACTACAGAGACTCGTCGGGAATGGGCAATGAAGTGGGCTCAGAGGAACATGTGGTTCATACCCTCTCCTATTGGCTCCTTATGGGTATCTGACTCGTATTTGGAATGGAGGAAGGCTGCTACTCCTGAAGAGCGTGAGAAATTGAGGAAGCACGAGCCTATTGACTACAAGATTCGCGAGGTAGCAAAGGAGAACCAGAATTTCTTGACTGAAGAGGAAGAAGAGGCCGGGTTTCGAGTCGTTCATCCATCGAAGAAACTGAAGACCGCTCCTGCCATAGAGATGGTGGTGGATCGAAATGGTAAGGCTAGACCGCGAGAGAGACCATTGGTGATTAGGTCGGAGATAGCATAAGAGCGCCCGACTCGTGGTCGAGACAAGAAATATGACAAGGATGACAAAGGCAAAGGGAAGATGGAAGAATAACCTTAGTCATTTATTATAGTATTTATGTATTATTACCTTTTATTGTAATAAACGGCGGGGTTTGTAGAATCCTAGCCTACCATTTATTTTTTGCATTTAATATTATTTGGCATATTATTATTTATGGAACAAAATGAATAAAAGATTAATTAGTTAAGAAACTATTGTGATTTCCTTTTATTATTCTTGTCGAATTTCAAATGCGAATGCAAATGTCTTTCTATTTTCATTTTAAAATAATGGGTTGTATCCTGTGAAGGATTGCCTACGTATTCAAAATGAAATCAAACCCTTGCGCGTAGTTCGAATAAATGTAAAAGAATAATTATTCTAAGCAAGAGCTTGTAGCGAACTAGAAAATAAGCATGAGCTTTACTTACTCCTAAAATACAATTCAATTTATTTGATGATATGAGGATGTCGAAGTGTCAAAATGCAAGAGCAAGGTGACATAAGCTTTCATTCAGCGGGCCAAGGGCCATCTTTATTTCGTTTTGTATGATCGGCACGTAGGTGTTACGTGAGGCGCGTTTCCTTGTCCTATACTAAAGGTAATATCGCTTCAGTTGGTCGAGGTTAGTTGGGTTAGCGAATTCATTCCCATATAGGTCTGTAATCCTAACCGTACCCTCCGAGAGTATGGACTTGACTAAGAAAGGTCCGGCCCATTTGGGTTTAAATTTTCCACGCATATCGACAGGTAAGAGAGCTTTGACTGATTTGAGCACCAATTCTCCTTCTTTGATATTTCTGGGCTTAACTCGTTTATTGAAGGCTTGTTTGATACGTGTCTGATATGTTTGCACATTATGTAATACGCGCAACCTTCATTCATCCAAGAGGATGAGTTCTTCATATCTATCTCTCTTCCAATCAGCTTCTGGAATTTGACTTCCGAGCAGAATGCGTAAAGATGGAATGTCTAGTTCGACTGGTTTCACAGCTTCCATGCCGTAAGTAAGAAAGAAAGGAGTGGCCCCAGTGGGCGTCCTAACTGATGTGCGATAAACCCATAACGCAAAGGGTATCTTGTTGGGCCAATCCCGAAAGTTAATCGATCATTTTCTTGAGGATTGTGACGACATTCTTGTTAGCTGCCTCCACCGCGCAATTAGTTTGAGGTCTATAAGGCGAGGAATAGTGGTGTTTGATTTTGTATTTGGCTAGCAATTGCTCAGTCTCAGCCTGGAAGTGTGATCCATTGTCACTGATGATTTCATGTGGGCAACCATATCGACAGAAGATATTGGTTTGTATGAACTTTGCCACGTTCTTGGCGGTGAGACTAGTGTAAGATGCTGCTTCGACCCATTTGGTAAAATAGTCGATAGCCACCAAAATGAAAAAGTGACCTCTTGTTCCGGCTGGAGTGATCTTCCCAATGATGTCGATTCCCCAAGCAGAAAACGGCCAAGGAGATGTCATGGTGTAAAGTAGTGAAGAAGGGACGTGTTGCACATTCCCGAAGATTTGGCAATTATGGCAATGTCTGACGTACTTGATACAATCCGACTCCATCGTGGTCCAGTAATATCCTAGAAGCGTGATTTTCTTTGCCATCATGGGTCCATTCATGTGAGGACCGCATTCTCCATCGTGAACTTCTTCCATAACTTTTTGTGCCTGTGAATGATCAGGACAACGTAATACTACACCAAGAGGTGTTCTTTTGTATAATTCTCCCTGCCTGAGGAGGTATTGAGAGGCTAGTAGGTGATACGTGCATATTCTATACACTTTATTAGCGGTTTTGGCACGTATTTCTATGCGTAATTGTTAGCTTTAAGCTATTATTTCTCCCGAAACGGTTTACTTTGTATTTCCTATGTCATTATTGTAGGAATGACCGGAAGTAAGCTAAATTGAGCCTTTATCTGTTCCCGGGGCATTTTATGGAAACTATGAAGTTAGAAGCTCGGAACTTGATCCCCTCGGATTGCGTCCATGAAGATTGGAGGGCTGGAATCTGCTACAGTACTACTGATCTATCGACCAGATACCCCAGTCTATCGACCGTGGAGTTCAGTAGAGAAAGCAGTGTTGCCAGCACTGTACTGGGCGGTCAATCGACTGTGTCACTTGGTCGATCGACCAGGTTTCGAAGCTGCGGGTTCTTTTTACGCGTTTGTCTTTTGGAAGCCCACTTGTAATTTATCTTTTGGGTAGAACTATTTGAGTAGAACGTAACAAATAATTTAGGTTATGCTTTTCATTATTGAACAACTGAAGTTTTATATTTGGTTTTTGGAACAAAGAAGGAGAGGGTACGAATTACGATCAATGGTTTTGTTCATCGAATTCTTTAGTAAGCTTTAATTCAATTTCAATATTCTCTTGCTTTTGTCTATTTATTTCTAGTTTCTGCCAACTTTTATTTAAGCAATTCAATTTCAATCCCTTAGCATTAATTCTAATTCAATCATGTCAATTTTATTCCGTATCTTTAATTTTGCAATTGTCATATTCTTAATCATGCGTAGCTAAATTCATATGCTAGGAATTAGGGAATCCATGGCGTCATGAGTTGATTTTGTTAAGTTTAGGTTGAACCCGTACCGGCCTTATTTACTTTTGTTAGATTTCACCCCTTTGCTAGATTGAGAGATTAGCGGAGCAAGATTTCTTACAAGTAAGTGGAAAGACCTGTGGAGCGAAAGCAATCTAGATTCTTTCTAGGGTGAAAGAAGACCCAGAGGCTTAGTTCGAATAGGGACTTAGAGGACCTATTTGACATCCTGAGATGGTATTGGATAGACCTTGACTTTGATTGACTGACCTTTAAGACATGGTGAACCGAAGTTCCTAGCTGCCTTTTAATATCTATTTTAAACTTCATTTACATTTCAGTAATTAGTTCAGAATCAACCAACCAAACCCCCCGAACAATTGTTACTTCAATAGATTAAAAATAGCAAATAGAATTGATCTTCTCTCTCTGTGGTTCGACCCTTGCTATCACTAGCTATAATTTTAGTTTGGTTTATAAATTTAACTTTGATATAAAACGATGGTATCAAATTTTGGCGCCGTTGCCGGGGAGACGTTGTAATTCTGTTTGCTTTATTTTTAGTTATTTTTCTTGTCTCAAGGAACTTTGGTTCCTTGAGGCCGTTGCTTACCTTTTCCTTATAGTTTTGCTTGTGCACATTTAGAAGAAGATTTCGAGAGGAAGACTTGAGTACTCCCGATTTTGCTACAATGGGAAGCATATTGATATCTTCACGGATTATTGTTGTTCCATACCTGTACCGGCTGGAGTGACCCAAGATGAAGTAAAGGAGACATTATTTCTATACTCCTTGAAAGATTCTGCGCGTGAATGGTATCGCTACCTTGATAAGGTAGCAGCTGGAGTTACAAACTGGACATCTCTAGCTTTGGCTTTCTACAAAAGATATTATCCGACAGTGAAAACCAATGCTTTGCGAAGTCAAATTACAAATTTCAAGCAAGGACCCGATGAGGAATTACATGAAGCATGGGTCCGTTTCAAGAAATTAGTTCGATCTGTTCCTCACCACGGTTTTCAGCAGTGGTACCTTTGCAACCAATTTTATAATACCTTATACGATAACTACAGAGTCATCCTTGATGCGGCTGCAAATGGTAGGTTCCAAAACAATGTGGAGTCTAATAAAGGTTGGAACACTATTGAGGAGATGGCAGTTCATAAGGCTGAATATGGGAGTTCGCGTGGAAATTCGCGAAAGCCAAGTGATGAAATGAGTGCCGTTGCGATACTCATAGCTTCTATTAATGCCCGGCTCGAAAAGCTCGAGTCCTCTAAGGCTTCCGAGAAGAAAATTGAAATTCCTGTTCATAACTCAAATGAGACCGCGGAATTGAGAGAAATAATCCGAGCTCTTTTGGTTCAAGTTACGAAAATAGAAGAAGCTGGGATTGAATCTGTAAGGAATTTTGAGAAGCAGTTGGAGATTTTAGCGGCTAACCAAGTCGCCAATTCTTCAAGCAATCGTGAGGTTCCTATCGAGACACTTAATGCAATTCACCTCCGCAGTGGTCTCTCATATGACGGTCCTGATAAGGCAATAAAAGACTCGGAAAATGATGAAAAGTCAGATTTAAATTCTGGTGCGAAAACGAACTCTACCGCCAGTACCAGTAGTCGATCGGCCAACAACATCAGTCGATCGACCAAAATCTCTGGCAAAAAAGTTTCTGGCCAGGAACTATTTGAACCCAGTGCACTTGGTCGATCGACCGAGCCCCATGGTCGATCGACTGGGTCGCCAGTGCTGAATCAAAATCCGTCAATTGAATTGCAAAGTACCTCAGCTAGTGACAATTTTACGGAGATTTTAAACATTCGGAAGACGAAAATTGTCGACCCTACGACAAGTGTTGCAGTCCCGTATCCGGAGCGTTTAAAGAATACAAAGTTGGAGCATAAGTTCGGTAAGTTTTTGGAGATCGTCAAGAATCTTGAGGTAACCATTCCTTTCACTGACTTAATTACCCAGGTACCTTCTTACACTAAGTTTATGAAGGATATTTTGACTCGTAAGAAGAACTTTAATGATGTTGGTACTATTGCTTTCACGGAGGAGTGTAATGTTCTTTCACGAAGTAACATACCACCTAAATTAAAAGACCCAGGTAGTTTTTCAATTCCATGTACTATAGGTAACCATGAATTTGGGAAAGCTCTTTGTGATCTAGGGGCCAGTGTCAGTTTTAGGCCATACTCTGTGTGTGAAAAGTTGAACATAGGTAACCTTAAGGTGACCAATATGACCCTTCAGATGGCAGATAGATCGATTCAGAAACCCTTAGGAATTTTAGAAGATGTACCCGTTCGAGTGGTTAAGTTCTTTATTCCTGTTGATTTCGTCGTTTTAGACATTGCTGAGGATAGTTAGATACCGATTATCTTAGGTAGACCATTTTTACATATGGATGGGGCCGTGATAGATGTCAAACGCGGAGTCTTGACCTTGGAGGTAGGGGATGACACAATTGAGTTCAGTCTTGCTCGCACTGCGACTGAACCTGCTGATGATGATACGTGTTATTCCGTTGATATTGTTGACAGGGCTGTTAATTGTAACTGGAGGGAGTCCTTAGCCAAGGATCCTTTAGCTGATTTAACCCGTTTAGATGAGTGTGCAGTTAATCCAGCGAAGAATGTTGATGAGCTGGATGTTTTGGAAGCAGTAATGGAAGACCACGAGCTCACAGAGGAAGAAGATGAGATGATCATAAGCCTGGCCAACGAGAATTTGGTAAACACTTGCTATACCATTGAAGCTTATTATGCCTATTCTGTAGAGGTAAAGGTGCCAGAGCGTAAGCCACTTCCTCCAAATCTTAAGTATGTCTTTTTAGATGATACAGAGCAATACCCAGCTATTGTTTGTGCTAAGCTTGACGATACCTAGCTTTCTGCTTTGATGTGTGTACTTAAGAAAAACAGGAAAGCTCTAGGTTACTCTTTGGATGATATTAAGGGCATCAGCCCTGACATTTTTATGCACAGAATTGAGCTGGAGGAGGGACACAAGCCTTACAGACAGGGTCAGCGAAAGCTGAATCTGAAGATGCAAGAGGTTGTCATGGCTGAGGTGATGAAACTACTCGATGAAGGTATTATTTATACAGTTGGCAACTCCAAGTGGGTTAGCCCAGTTCAGGTAGTCCCGAAGAAAGGAGGGACCACTGTGGTACAAAATGAGAAAAATGAATTAATACCAACTCGAGTTGTAACAGGTTGGCGGATGTGCATTGACTACAGACAGTTAAATGCCTCCACAAAGAAAGACCATTTACCCCTCCCTTTTGTTGACCACATGGCCGAAAGACTAGCCTCTAATAAATTTTTTTGTTTTCTAGACGGATATTCAGGGTTCTTTCAGATCCTTATTCATCTGGATGATTAGAGTAAGACCACATTTACCTGTCCACAGGGTGTTTTTGCGTACCGTAGAATTGTTAGAAATCTATATCTCATTATCCTCAACATATTCATATATGTTTCAATTTAATTTAGTCATAAAATTAATTAGATCTTATGCATGCAAACATAAGTAAATATAGAGAAGAAATCATCATTCTAACATTGGAAATTTCGGATTATTGGGCACAAGTGAGTTCTCCTACTCACTTGTTCTTGAGCTCTCCTAATATGGATGAACAAAGATTCGAGAGTAGAATCTCTCCCAAGGAATAATACCCAAAGTAACCCCTTTAAAAGATTAATATTATTAATACTAGAACAATATTAATCTAAATAAAATTGACCCAAAATATGGAATTTTGTCTCTTATTTTCGATTAAGAGAAGGGAGAAGAAGAAGTAAATTATCTCTCTAAAAACTCTCTATTTTTAGATGATAGAATGAATAATATACACTAGAATGCATATATTGTATATTAGACAAATTATAGAAAAAAATCCTTGGCTTTTCTCTATGACAAAACCGGGTAGGGTGGGGTGGTGTTGGCCAATGCATGATCAATGTGCTCTTCACAAAAACAACTAGGTTTGCATGGCTATGTATTAGGTTAATGATTATGCTTTCCACTTACAACAATCAACACAATATTTTAGCTTAATACACCCTAAATTTCGGTACATATAGTGTAAAATGGAAAATCCATTTTACACATTATTTTTTCAATTTGTCACATGTAACATGTTTCATGAGATTAGGTATATAAAATGTATTTTTAACAATTAAAAATCAACATATTAATAAAATATGTCACTTACAAAGTTAACCTAGTAATTCACAATTACTTGTACCGTAATGGGTTCCCGAGTCATAAATTACAACATTCTGTATTTATAATAATCAATTCATTCCTTTTTAATTGTTTCCGTACACAATAATTTCATCTAAGTAATAAAACAATTCGATCACTTAGACCGTATCTTATTTAATTAAATTATAATAAGATACGTAAATATTACTTCCAAAATCGTCCGTCAATTTTAAGTAATTTAATTAACCCGTATCGTCATACGATCAATTAAATAATCAATTAAGAGTGTTACCCTTTAGGTATGACCTAAGGAGATCAACCGATCACCACCATCGCAATGACAGTAATGTCAAACTCTAGTCAGCCAATCATTACCGATATGTGTGGACCAGTTGACAGTAAAATATTACTTCCCAATTGTATTCTTAAAATGAGACTTAAACATGTGATCATCATGACCGACAGTTGTGATCGCATTATTGTCGGAGGACACATATTCCAACAATCTCCCACTTGTCCTCGACAAGTGTGCGTCACCAATTCTCTTGTCCTATTACTATCTCCTACTCAATGCAAGGTGTCTTTCAGGTCGTACTTGCAAGTGATCATATCGAGAGTGGTTTCCTCGATCTGGAGAATAACATATTGACCAGATTTATCTACCATAGATATCTTCCTAGCATGGCCACGCATTTCCAGTTCATTACTCCTCGAGTGGCCCTGAGATATTTTTATAACCCTGACAAGGGGTGGACAATTCCTATCGCACTTGTTCCCTTCAACTAGCCACAACCATCATAACCCAAAATATGCCCATTTGACCCCATTTACGAAGGTCGTAGTAACACAAATCAAAGTTAATATGAAACTGTGCCATCTTAGGCGAAAAGTCTTTAGTCAAAAGAATCGACTCATTAGAATACTATAGGAGCTCTCACCACGACCAGGCTATATAAATTTGCCAGAACTCTATAAGCGGTCATAAGGCCCGACAAGGTGTGCCTAACAGTCTGCTTATGTGATCGACTAGTCATCACAAATGACTCCATGGCACTTGAACTTTCCATCAATCGCATCACACTCTAGTCACTTCGAGACGTCACCTCATGTAAGTAACTATGGGCGAATACAATGCTAATCCGTGTTCACTTTAACGGGGTTCAATTGTCTCTACAACCCGTTTGGATGTAACAAAGTATAAGGTGAGTTAATAATAACTCAAACGACGAATGTCGACATCACATCTTGGTAGTCAATACCATATTAAAACCTTGTGATGTATATCGTAAGTGTGTAAACACTAGTCGATTGCAATGGAAGTTTAACATACCATGTGTCCATGTGTTCAAACTTTTTTAATTGCATTATTCTTTACATTCATGTTATCTCTCATAGCATGAACCTTACCAAGTACATATAAAGGTTCCCAACCTTGGTTTGGGTTCTTTATCTTGAAATAACTTTCTTGTTTGTTTATCACATAACCAACGAATTTGTGGTGGATGATATAACTTGCACTGATCAAGTGTTCTACCATTTCGCAATGCACTAGGTATACGTTTTGCAGGGTCTTGCAACAATTGTCAAGATGATTAGCCTAGCACTTCTCATAAGTCCAAGTATATTATAAAATATTAGTTTTGAGTAACTTCTTACTTTAACTAAGTATTTTTCAAAGCTTCTTATTCTCCATTTAGCTTGAAAAGCTTAGGATTTTCATAAATCCTTACGTGTGATCGAACTTCAATATGTGCAACCTCTTGTCACATAACAGAGTGTTCTGTCCATCACTGGAATAGCTTATTAGTTCTCCTCGAGAATTCATGACGATTCTTCTATGGCTTGCCAATGATTCATCATGCTCTTATGCATATGATTCATAATTCGACATGTGCATGATTATTCTAATGGCGGAAACATTAGTAATTGATAATCATGTGATCAACCATTCATAGGTTCAATGAACGACCATGACTGCTAATGGCAATTCCATTTTTATTGACATGAATAACCTACGTTTCTAGTTGATTCGATGTGTATATCTCAATACCTATCCAACATCTCATCATGTGATTGGATTCATCATAGTCCATTTTCATCCAGAATTGAAAACTCAAATACTTCTTTGTGAAAGATAGTAATGAGTTATAAATTTTTACAAGATGATTGCTCCCACTAAATTCCATGTCTTCACATGATAATTTCCAACTCCCACTTAATTCCACATGTTTCGCAATTGACTACTCAATCGAAACATTTCAAGAATTGAAATATATTTTGCTTGGCCAAGTTATTCAGATAAACCCATATATGTTCCCAACATATCCTTTCAAAATACCTATTTTGAAAAGGTTTCAATCTTAAACTTATGGAAAGAGATTTTAATCTCTAACTCATTCATTTTATAATGATGCGTAGCAATGTCATTATTTAAATGTGAATTTCATTTAATATACGTCCTTCTCAAAATACCCTTTTCTGGAAGGAGGTTTAACCATTTCATTTTCATAATGAGGTTAAGTAATGACACTAGCGTGGTTAACAATTAATTTAGCTTCTGTAGATATCGGCATATCTTTCTTTGCAACTTTTAGTCATAAATCTCATTTATTTTCTAGGATGCAACTTTGATTCATTTAGGCTCTTAAGTAAATATCAATATTGAAACTATTGGTCAAAAGTCACTCATAAACTAGCCAAATCTCTTGTTAAGACTTTACATTAGTCATTCTTCTTCCAAAACTTTCTTTTGGTCTCCTCGTGTAGTTATCTTGAGAACATATTCTTTTGATTACTTCACTTGGTCTCTTTTGTCATGTAGATTTCATCTATTCGAGACCATAGATCCCATCTATTCGTGTACACTATCTATATAGTTATACAAATCATTCTTTCTTGCGTAGATCTCATTTACACAAGTATACAAATTTTGCTTGGTGTTCTCTGTGTCTTCATTTTTTCTCCCACTCTATCTTTAGAATAAATACACTAGAGATTCAAAGATAGCATATGAGACACAAATAATGATTTTTGAAGTATAAGGAGGACTATCTCATAGGTTGACTAATAGTTTTAGATTTGATAAGTGTACTTGGTGATTGACATTTCTTTAAGAGAGTTCATTAACTCAATCATCACTTTTTAATTGATCATACACAAGCCTTAAGCTTGTGGACATATAACGAATCCCATCATAGTGGTGTATTAGATCACTTTAAGTGGATGATCATATGTTTCTATGAGCAAGCATATAAAGACGAATTTTTAGAACGCGGAAAAATACGATAAAACGGGTGACTTGGGTTGCAAACCAAGCCACCATAATCCAAAATACAATAATTGTTTAGAAAGGATCAAACATTTCCATGTCGAACACGGAAATCAAAAGGTTCAAAAAATCCGAAATATAAATTAAAATAAGACAATAAAAAGCCAAGCTTCATGGAAGCTACTCCTAGCTTCTTGATGATTTCTCAAGCTTGCTTTTCCTTTCCCTTGTCCTTGCTTGGTGGAGGACCTATTTACAATAAAAAGGGGATACATTATCACAACTTTGTATCACAATACCATAGTTGAATTAGAAACATAAAAGAAAGGATAGTCATTTACCTACAGGAGTGATCTTTCCAGCTTTGATGTCACCAAGATACTTGGAATAATTTCTTTTCCAATGTCCAACACCATTACAATAATGGCATTTATCAAGAGGACCCTTCTTGATCTTGGATGTGCTAGCTTCAAAAGTCTTAGCTTTGGTGAAAGTGGCAGCTTGCTTCTTACCCTTCTTCCCATTCTTTTTGAACTTCCCCTTGCTCTTGGTGCTTATTTTAAGCACTCCTTAGGTGGGTTAACATTTAACCCCATGTCTCTTTTGGCTTGCACAAGTAACTTGTGCAACTCTTCAAGAGACACGTCCTTGTCTTGTACGTTAAAATTCACCCGGAATTGAACATATGCCTTGACTTTGGATAAAGAGTGTAGAATCCTATCTACAATGAGCTCTTTGGGGATTTCAACCTTTTGAATCTTCAAAGTCTCGACTAGCTCCATTAAATTGAGCACGTGAAGACTAACCTTTTGGCCCTCCTTAAAGTCGAGATCAAAGAATGCCGCGACCGCCTCATATTGGACGATCCGCGGAGTTTGTGAAAACATTGTCACAATCTTGGAATAGATTTCATTAGTGGTGCCCATTTTAAAGGCTCTCCTTTGGAGATCCGCCTCCATCGCAAAAATCAACACATTTTTCATTGCGACGGACTCCTTGTGGTAAGCCGCATATTCTTCCCTAGTAGCGGCACTCGACCTAGCATTAGGTTCGGGTGGAGAGGCCTCGGTGAGGTAACAAAGCTTGTCGTCACCTTGGGCGGCTAATTTGAGTTTGGCATCCCAATCGGAGAAATTTGACCCATTCTTTTCAAGTTTACAACGATCCATGAAGGATCGGAGCCATGAAGTATTAGTGAGAGGTGTGGCGTTGGTGTTTGGAGCTGCCATTGTTATGAGAAATAAAAGTTGTCTACAAAACGAAAATAGAAGGAATAAAACATATGTCGTTTTCAAAATAATAACACTCGTAAAAATTTAATTTAAACAAGTTTTATTGCATTTTCTAGTGACCTCTACCCAACTTTGATAAATGATTCCAAGACCCACATTCATATTAACTTAGGCATCGGTAAAGCCGAAAACAACCCTTATCAATATAACTCGATGGATTAACCTTTTAATCGATTCTACTTTTAGAACTCTTGGTCGATAAATTTACATTAAAATTTATCTCTAGCCCGAAACACATCCGGAAACCGTCGAGAATACTTTCGTTGAGTTCAACCCAAATTTCGAAGAAATGTGTCCATGATCCAAACTTACATCAACTTGGGCATCGGTAGAGTCGAAAACAACCCTCATCTTTATAAATTAGGTGGGTAGACATTTATCACCCACTTCCCCTACGTAACAAGGTTTGTACCCCGGTAAAGCCGAGTGCACTCCCTCACGAAATAGGTTTTCATGGTTTCTACTTTTTGGTGAGGCTATGTCTCAATTGATTATTTTAGCGAGAGGTCATGTCAATTTATTATCAATCACGTTTTAAGTGAACTAAAACGGTGAACTACGATAATTATAATTGACACGGTCGATAAACTCGATTAAAATGATGATGCATGTTTTAGCTATGGCGATTTAGCGATGCATGCGACATATAAATAAAATGCAAAGTATAAATTAAATCCTTGTATGGCCTTCCTAAAATAGTAAATCTAATAAACTATTACAAATTCGGAAACCAACTCCATTGGTCCCTTGAACATCGGTTTTGGCACGCATCTCGAGGTAACACCATCTTTAATGGATCGCCTTCTTGAGTGGCACCGTCTTCAAAGAACTCCGGAATAAATAAATTACATAACAAATTACATAATTTCCAATTATACATTTGTAATTAAAATAAAATAAATCTATTAAATTACAATACGGTGATACGAGATCACAATAAATTACAATCGAATCGATATTCCCATATATTTCGGGTAATACCAATTAAAAACTAAGGCCATACTAAGTAAAATTACATAAAATAAAATTACATAAAATAAAATTATGACAATCATAAATAAAATGCAGCATTATAATATTTATAAACATGCCCAATTTTATGCTAAATCGCCTTTAAGGAGCCAATATCGTATATTAAACGGTTTTTACGGATTTGCGTGATTCAACCTTTTAAAATCACAATAAATTACATACAATCACATTTATGTATTAGTTAATTACCCTAATCATCTTAGGACTCAAAATTAGTCTCCACTAACATATTGACAATAATTAACTTATATTTCTTAAAATTGTTCATAAATGGACACAAAATTACAATAAAATGCCATAAACTTCAAATAAATCACAAAAATTTCAAATAAATTCAAAATTCAAAATTTTAAACTCATGAAAATTCTGGAAAAATACCATGATACTCATAATGTTCAAAAACTTAGGTTAAAAATTTCGAAATTTATCAAGGAAAAACTATTTAGCGGTTTATCGGATTTATCAATTATTACCTTAAAAATATGAGAATTTCAATTTTAGATCTGAAATAGGTATTAAAATGCAACATGTGACGTTTTTCCTTAGTCATGAAGTATGTTATAGCAATTTATACTAATTAAAGTCACTATTTATGTTATTTTTCATCAAAAAATCATAAATCATGCATAAAGACTTCATTATAGCCAATTATTTTACACACATCTTTTAAAATTGCATGTGACAACATACTAAATTTTTATGACCAGATTCGAAATATTACTCATATTAACCTATTTTTCATTTAAATTCGATTTTTATCATGAAAAATCCATATTTCGAGCATAAGAAGTCATAAAATTATGAAAATTTACAGGTCATCTAAAAATAATATATGTGAAAACATATCCAAAAACCACTGGAAAAAATGAAGTTTAGCTAATTTTAGTCCGAAAATGACATTTTTATCATAAAATTACATTTTAATGCCATTATTATATAAAATGAACAATAAAAATCCATAAATTAACCAAAATATCCTAAATAAATTTTAGGATCAGAAACTTTAATATGCATAATAGATTTCGTGATATATAATAATAAACACAAATTTATAAGTTTTATTTGTTAATCGTATAACTCGGAAAAACTATAACCGATTTGCATGCAAACAATCTAAGGCTCTGATACCGCTTGTTGGAAATCTATATCTCATTATCCTCAACATATTCATATATGTTTCAATTTAATTTAGTCATAAAATTAATTAGATCTTATGCATGCAAACATAAGTAAATATAGAGAAAAAATCATCATTCTTACATTGGAAATTTCGGATTATTGGGCACAAGTGAGTTCTCCTACTCACTTGTTCTTGAGCTCTCCTAATATGGATGAACAAAGATTCGAGAGTAGAATCTCTCCCAAGGAATAATACCCAAAGTAACCCCTTTAAAAGATTAATATTATTAATACTAGAACAATATTAATCTAAATAAAATTGACCCAAAATATGGAATTTTGTCTCTTATTTTCCGTTAAGAGAAGGGAGAAGAAGAAGTAAATTATCTCTCTAAAAACTCTCTATTTTTAGATGATATAATGAATAATATACACTAGAATGCATATATTGTATATTAGACAAATTATAGAGAAAAACCGTTGGCTTTTGTCTATGACAAAACCGGGTAGGGTGGGGTGGTGTTGGCCAATGCATGATCAAGGTGCTCTTCACAAAAACAACTAGGTTTGCATGGCTATGTATTAGGTTAATGATTATGCTTTCCACTTAAAACAATCAACACAATATTTTAGCCTAATACACCCTAAATTTCGGTACATATAGTGTAAAATGGAAAATCCATTTTACACATTATTTTATCAATTTGTCACATGTAACATGTTTCATGACATTAGGTATATAAAATGTATTTTTAACAATTAAAAATCAACATATTTATAAAATATGTCACTTATAAAGTTAACCTAGTAATTCACAATTACTTGTACCGTAATGGGTTCCCGAGTCATAAATTACAACATTCTGTATTTATAATAATCAATTCATTCCTTTTAAATTGTTTCCGTAAACAATAATTTCATCTAAGTAATAAAACAATTCGATCACTTAGACCGTATCTTATTTAATCAAATTATAATAAGATACGTAAATATTACTTCCAAAATCGTCCGTCAATTATAAGTAATTTAATTAACCCGTATCGTCATACGATCAATTAAATAATCAATTAAGAGTGTTACCCTTTAGGTATGACCTAAGGGGATCAACTGATCACCACCGTCGCACGACAGTAATGTCAAACTCTGGTCAGCCAATCATTACCGATATGTGTGAACCAGTTGACAAGAAAATATTACTTCCCAATTGTATTCTTAAAATGAGACTTAAACATGTGATCATCATGATCGACAGTTGTGATCGCATTTTTGTCGGAGGACACATATTCCAACAGGAATGCCTTTCGGATTGTGTAACGCCCCAGCTACCTTTCAGAGGTGCATGATGGGGATTTTTTCTGATTATATAGAGAATATTATGGAGGTATTTATGGATGACTTCTCAGTTTATGGTAATGACTTTCATCAATTTTTAGCTAACCTTGATAAAGTCATGCAGCGTTGTATTGATGTTAATCTTGTTTTAAACTGGGAAAAATGTCAGTTCATGGTCAATGAGGGAGTTGTGTTGGGACATTTGATTTTTGATAAGGGCATATATGTTGATAAAGCAAAAGTGCAAGTGATTGAGCAACTTCCTCCTCCTATGAATGTTAAAGGAGTGAGGAGTTTCCTTGGCCATGCTGGATTTTATCGGCGGTTCATTAAGGATTTTTTGGAAATTGCTAAACCACTTACACAATTGCTTCTTAAACATGCTGTTTTTGAGTTTAATAATGAGTGCCTTTTAGCTTTTAACAGGTTAAAGGAGGCTTTAGTTTCTGCGCCAATCATTCAGCCGCCTGATTGGGACCTCCCATTCGAGATTATGTGTGATGCCAGCGATTATGCGATTGGTGCAGTCTTAGGACAGCGGAAAAATAAAGTTTTGAATGCCATATATTATGCGAGCCGAACTTTGGATGAGGCTCAAGTTAATTATTACACAACTGAGAAGGAGTTTCTAGCTGTAGTTTTTGCCTTAGATAAATTTCGGTCTTATTTGTTGGGTTCTAAGGTTATTGTTTATACTGACCATGCAGCGCTGAAGACTCTCTTTCTTAAGAAGGATGCGAAGACGAGGCTCTTGAGGTGGATACTCCTTTTGCAGGAGTTTGATTTGGAGATTAAAGATAAGAAAGGTGCAGAGAATGTGGTGACTGACCATTTATCTCGTCTGCAGTTGACAGAAAGGGAAGATTCGTTACACATTAATGATTCTTTTCCTGATGAGAGTCTGTTAGCTATTACTAATTCGGGGTCTTATCCACCTCCGTGGTTTGCTGATTATGCTAATTTTGCAGTGACAGGTAAAATACCACCCAAGCTTTCATGGCAGCAGTAGAAGCGGTTCGCTTATGATGCTAGACATTACTTTTGGGATGATCTTTTTGTTTTCAAGGAATATACAGACGGTCTTATCCGGAGATGTGTGCCTCAATGGGAGGTCAAGGATATCCTAGAAGCTTGCCACTCTTCTGCCTATGGTGGTCACCATGGTCCGTCCCGGACTATGGCTAAGGTACTCCAATCTGGTTTCTATTGACCAACATTGCATGCAGATAGTCGGAATTTTGTTGCTGAGTGCGATGCTTGTCAAAGATCGGGGAATATTTCGAAGAGACATGAGATGCCACAGGTAGGTATTCTGGAGGTTGATATTTTTGATGTCTGGGGCATCGATTATCAAGGACCCTTTCCGAGCAGTCAAGGTAATAAATATATCCTCGTAGCCTTAGATTATGTATCCAAATGGGTAGAAGCTGTTGCTACCCCTCATTGCGATGCAAAAGCCGTGATTAAGCTATTTAAAAATATAATCTTCCCTCGTTTTGGTGTCCCTAGGGTTGTCATAAGCGACGGAGGCATGCATTTTAAATAAAAACAACTTCGTGCTATGTTGACTAAATTCGATGTCCAACATCGTAGAGGTTTGAGGTATCATCCCTAAACTAGTGGTCAAGTTGAGATTTCTAACCGAGAATTTAAAGAAATGTTAGCTAAAGTTGTTTCTAAATCACGGAAAGATTGGAGTCTTAAGTTGGATGATATCTTGTGGGCTTATAGGACCGCGTTTAAAACGCCAATTGGGATGTCACCGTTCCGATTGATTTATGGTAAAACATGTCATTTGCCTGTTGAATTAGAACGTAAATCTTGGTGGGCAATTTGTGATTTGAATTTAGATCCTAACCTCTCTCGTGAGAAACGTATGACGCAGATGAATGAGTTAGAGGAATTTAGGCTGCTGGCCTATGATAATGCTAGGATCTACAAGGAGAAGACGAAGCGCTGGCATGACAAGAGCATCATCAAGCGCGAGTTCAATGTCGGTGATAAGGTACTCCTTTTTAATGCTCGTATCCGTTTATTTCCTGGTAAGCTGAAATCAAGGCTGAGTGGCCCTTATACGGTCACAAAGTGATTACAAAATTCGGACATTGAATTGAAAACCTCATCTGGAGACCGATTCAAAGTGAATGGTCAATACGTGAAACACTATCACGGTGCAGACGAATTTGTTGGGCAGGTCGAAGCACTATACTTTGACCCACTTTTAGAAGCTGCAAATTAAGGTAAGAAGGTCGTGCGGGACCTCTTAAACCAGCGCTAACCGGGAGGCAACCCAGCTTGTATTTTTCTTTTGTAATTAGGAATTTTACCGTTTATTTAGCTTATATCTCATTAGGAGCTTTAGATTTATTTTAGTTTAGTTAGTAATTACTATTATGGAAAGACGTGCGCCTTTGAGAGTATTTGCAGGTAATAATTTTATGCAAAGTGCGTAGGGTGATCTGCTGGATGTCGATGAGAGACAGACGGGAAATTAAAGTTGAAAAAAGCAAGTTTTGACGTAATTGAGCTTAATTGCCAGTACCTGGAGTCGATCGACTAGGACTATCAGTCGATCGACTGAAGAGGAAAAAGGCAGGAGCTATTTAAGAGGAAGACTGGTCGATCGAATGGGTATGTTAGTCGATCGACCACAAAGGGAAGTCTTATTTCATTTTTTTAATTCATTCATTTAATTGAACGAAAAAAAAAGAGAGAAAAAACCCTAGTTCTTCCTTATTGCGATTTTTCTTGTCAAATCTCCCTTTTAATTTCGATTTTCTTGCTCAAAATCTCCAAGGTTTCATCAAAGGTATGTTTCTAATCATCTTTTGCTCCTTTAAATTCGATTTTTGATGAATATTAATGCCCAAATTGCGAGCAATCTCACATTGTTTCGAGAAAATTGATTTAGGGGTAATTTCTTTTCGAATATGTGCTTTAATTGCATTTGCTATCCTATTCCTTTGAATTTCGAGCCATCTCAACGACTAGGAGGGGTCTAATTTTGTTTTCCCCAAATTTTCCGAAACCCTAGTTTGATGATTGATTTCTGTTTGTGATTGAGGGTTTATTAATTTTCATTATTCAAGATTGTGGTATGCTAGTTGTTGAGTTTGTTAAATTTTGTAGGAAGCATAAATGACGAAAGGGAAGCAGGCAATCATCCGTGTGCAGTCCAGTTAGGGAGCATCAAAACGGTTGCGGATTACGCCGCCAATGGTCGAGTTAACTACGGATAGTCTACCTGGCTATCCACAGGTGATTTTCTCTTCCTCTACAGAGAGAGCTAAATTTCTTACTTTGGTCGAAAAAACGAAAGTTCAAGCAACCCGTTTTCTGCATAAATCAACTTTAGAAAAACTAGGGTGTCTTGACTCCACTGTTTCTCTGCTAAATGGGACAGGTATAAATGAGATAGGGATGTCTGGGTTGGTGGACATGGCTGAGTTCACATTCCGTATTTTGACCCTTGAGTTTTTCCCTTCCTTTGCTTTCGACCAAGCTTCTTTTGAAACTAATAAAAATAGCTCATGTGTCTCTTTTAGGCTGTTTAATGTCACTTACTCTTTGACATTAGCTGAGTTTGCTGGTTATTAGGGTCTTTGTTTCGAGGGTAACACCTCGGAGTCATCTGATGTGCACAGGGTTATGTGGTCGTGCATATCCGACCTGGACGCCTCTAAGAGGAAGGGCACTTCCGTCCATTTACCCCCCTTTCGTTACTTCTTCCGGCTGATGGGAAACACCGTCTTAGGCCGCAAAGAGTCAAATAACCTTAATACCATTGAATTGTCTATCTTGGCAGGATACTTGAACATTGAGAGTCAGGTAGCCCGAATCTATAACATTGCTTATTTGACTGCCTCTCACTTTAACACTATAAGTGAGGGTACCTCTCTGACTACCATTGCCTATGGTGGGCTCGTGACTCGTATAGCCCGCCGTCTTTTTCCTGTCTTTCCTCGAGAGGAGGCTTCTCTCGACCCTCCTGCACGCTTCATGGACCTTGACTATGTCAAGTCCGTGAAGTGGGTCGATACTCGGGGTCGGTGGAAGATCGATTCTTTCATTTCCGACCTCATTCCTATCCTTACCCTCCCTCCTATTTTACCCTTCACTACTGTTGAGGGGGCAACTCGACCGCCCTTTTCTAGCTATAGGCTCTCTATTAGGGCAGGCTCCTCTCATGCTTCCACCTCGAGAGGAGCTCATACCTCTTCATCACGAGTTCCTTCGTCCTCCACTCCTAGTCCTGGGTCGGGTTTCCCGGCTACTTTTCGACCCCCTGCACCTATTGTTATCCCTGCGGTCATGGACCAAAGAGCGGTTTCACGTGTGTTGAGTGATTTATGCAGGAGTTTTGATCAGCACAGGATGGACATGGCTCTTGCCATGTACCCAGTTTATGAGGAGTTTTCTCGGACAGGGATGCTCCCACGGGGTCCCTAGACCCACCCATCTTTCTTCGTTCCCCCGGAGGGCGGATATCCTCCGCCTGCCACGATGTCTACTCCCACTGCTGCTGCTGCTGAGAAGGAGGAGGAGGACGACTCAGGGTCAGATGAGGCGAGTGGTTCCTAGTATGAGCCAGAGGAGGACCAGTAGCAGCTGTCTGCCTCCCCTTTTTGACGACTGGTTTGGGGAGGCCGTATTTAGTGAGTTTCCGTTTCTTTTTCATTGGTTTCCATTTCTTCTGTAGATGTTTATATCCTTCCCTGTTTTTGGATGCTTCTGTTTACTTGATGACGGCAATGAGGGCATTGCGCGTTTTGGTTTAGGGAGGGTATATGCATATGGTTGTCACATTTGCATTGCTTTACTCGCATTTTTATGTCATGTTTATTGCATTTCCGCATGCATTTTTAATTCAATTTCAAAAAAAAAAAATCCAAAAATATCACGTTTAATTTTTCATGTAAGTCGAGTCGGAATGGATGGATTTCAATGATAAAATTGCTTTACGTATTGTCTCATTGCCCTTCCTTGCACTTTTAATGTCGTTGAGTATGTCACTTGCATAGTCTACGAGTTTTTGTTGGAATTTTACTAAACGAATAGACTTGACTCAATATTGGCAAACTACTTAAAATTTCTAAGGTTAGAGCTTATTTAAACTGGTGTCATTTATGACCAGTTTCATGTAGGAATGAGAGTAGTTACTCCTCGTAAGGCATGTCACATAAATTTGCAAAAACATGAATTTTATCTGCTTAATACATGTATGCATTTGGTTTTGCGGTTTGCTGACACATGTGGAAGAGGTTCCCTTTATTTTGTTTTGCCCATAAGCCCGACAAAAGCCAAATTTGCCTTTTTTGTCCCATAAACTACATTCCAAATTTAGCCACCCTAGCCGAGCTAGTAAAGGTAATGATTCGGGAATATTATCTTGCGATTTGGTTCTTAATGTCTCGTGTGAGAAATGCATTAGTTTTGGATGATTTGTTGAGAAATGAAGGGAAGCTGTGAATTTAAAAAAAAAAGGAACTGAACTGAGCATAGAGGTTCAGGTCAACAAGGGTGGTCGATCGACTGCATCACATGGTTGATCAACTGCCAGATCAGTTTTTAAAAAAAAAAGAGAGAGAGAGAGGCAGAAAAAAAAAAAAAAGAAAAAAAAAATCACATGATTATAATGATTTTCGGATGGTGATTTTTATTCCCATGTTGCTATTCATATTATTTGGGGAATTATTATTATTTTTGGAGATTGTGAGATTTGTGCTTTCAGTAGCACCATTTTGATTTTCTCTCGAGTACGAAGTTGGGAAATGTTCAGAAATTTGGTGTTTAAAAGTTGCTTGCTCGGCTTTATCTCCTCTTATCCAAATTTATCTTAGCCCCTTCTTACCCGTAGCCTCACAATCCCAAATCGCCTCGGCATGTGTCATGGTCATTAAATGGTTGGAATGCATATGTACGGTTGTAGAGATTTTATTCATGTTAGATTGCAGGCAAGTTTTTATGGGTCGTAGTTAGGTGAGAGACTTATTTCAATCATTCTTCTTTCTTGCATAATTAAATTCTCACCCTATTCTTAAAATTGAGTAAATGAGCGACCCGTGAGAGTCCGATATACACGAGTCATGCAAGGTCGAATGTTTGGTAAATTCTTGAACATGTTCAACTCGTTTGTGCTTAACAAAATGCTTTGATATTATTTGTTGCATTAAATTGGTTGGGCATGATAATACGTTCTTGTTTTGAGAAAGAAATTCGTTCCAATAGGTGTTTAGATTGAGTCTTAGTGCTTGCTTGGGGACAAGCAAGGTTTGGTGATACCCGTCGTTGTGAGTACCAAAGATAAAATTTATAATCTCCTATTAAGACTAACCTAGGCTAGTGGTAACAGGGTCGAACCACAAGGAGGCAGTTGTAAATTCTAGTTGATTTATATTCAGCCAAAGGTAACTATTGTGGGGGTTGAAGTGAATTGGTCTACAGCTAATAGAGAATAAAGGCAATAAACTAAATAAATAATTTAAACAGATAAAAGAGGGGTACTAGGATGGTCGGTTCATTATAGCTTCGGCGGCAGCAAACTAAGTCGGTCTGAATCAAGCACAGGTAAGGCGGGAAATAAAGAGGTCCTCTCGGTCCAATCCTAACAAATAGCATCTTTCGATCTCGCTATAGGTCCCTAATGTCACTAATACTAACTTTCGTCCTGAAAAATGACTAATGGTCTAAACTATACTTATCTCTCGATCTTAGCACAGTCTAGTCGATTTAATTGATGGTCTAATAACTTCCCCTATCTTTCGATCTAATGGGTCAGTCTCGAAATAGGTATCTAACTGGTCGCATGCATTCGATTCGTTAAAAACAAGATTAAATTCAATTAAAACGAAGGAAACCCTACGAGGTCAGTCGATCGACCGACAATGTCAGTCGATCGACCAACACGCGAGACAAACCGTGTCTAATCTAATGCCTCCTATGCCATAAATCGCCTACATCCTAGCACTAAAGAATTAGCTACTCATGCTAAAGGTAAAAACAACAATAAAACTAATAACGATTACTGAATTCATGCTTAAAGTAAATAACTAACAATGATAATACGATAATTGGCTTTCGGGATACTAACTAGCAAATCTATACTAATAACGAAAGTAAAACAATAAACTAAAATTAGAGCAGAAGGAATACCGAGATTTGAGAGGAAAGATTAAGAACAAGAACAGAATTCCAATGCTAACCGATGTTCCAAACCCTAATTGACTGAATAAACTAAAACTGAAAGTTATTGTATGTATTTTTGATAGAAACTTGGATCGAAAAACTGATATCTAAACCAAATGTTTATGTTACGTTATATAGCAATCAACGTAACATCTTATTTCCTAAACCTAAACTTCACGGGCTTCAAGATTCACGGTCTTTTAATTTACGTCTGGAATAGCGATCTGGTCGATCGACTTACAAGGCTGGTCGATCGACTGCTCCTCAGCAAACAGTAGCTTCTGGAACCCGAGCATTGGTCGATCGACTGAAGGTGACGGTCGATCGACTGGATGAGCTGCTACTTGACTTCTTAAAACACGTGGACTTGTCTTTTAGGCCTTGGATTGCACACCAAGCTCATTCCTTAAGTGATTCCTTTACGTCATTTGCAATGCAGATTACTCGGGGACGGATTTAGCTTGATTTCCCGTTGAATTCTCCACATTTCTGCAATAATGTACAAAGTACGGAAGTAGACAGAAATAGGGAGAAATGTAGCATAAACTACAAGAATGAGCTCTAAAATGCGTGTAAAATGGGATGTGAAACATCATATAAATGACACGCATCAAACTTCCCCAAACCAAACCCTTGCTTGTCCCCAAGCAAGAACTAGACTCGATCTAACGACCTAATGGAACGAGTCCAATCTCAGAGCGAAATGCAGACTGTTAAGCCTAAACCGATTTTAATGCACAACCAACAATCAATTAGTAATGCGAATCATGCAAACGAGTTATGAAGTCGTTTAAGATTATGCTAAACTGTCAACTGTAGAGACTTATCAAATTGGACTCTCACGGGTCGCTCAAATCACTCAAATAAGCACAGGTGAATAATGTATAAGATAGAAAGAAGTAATTTTGTAGTGACTCTCACCTAACTACGACCTATGAAAACATGCCAGCAATAAAATATGAAAATGACCTCTGCGACCGTACATACGCATTCCATCCAAACAGATGACCAATGACACATGTCGAGGTATAAATGGGATATGTGAGGTATGGGTAAGAAGAGGCAAAACATTTTATGGTAAAGTGGAGGTACAGGTGATCAAGCTAGTACCAAAACGGAACCAAGTGGCAACATCCAGCTTCTTGCTCATAAACAAGCGAAACAGTGCTATAGCAAGCACAAAACTCACAATCTCCAAACTATCAAATCAATAAACTCCCCATAGGATATAAATGAAATATGGGAGCAAAAATCGCCAAAAGATAAGGATTAAATCATGCGAATTGATCTCTTTTCTCTTCGAACCTCAGTCGATCGACCATGTGTGGCAGTCGATCGACTCATTTGAACAGTACAGAACCTCTCTTTTTTTTTCTTTTCCGAATCATTTTTTCATTTTTTTTTCTTTTTCTTTTGTTTCTATTTCTTTCTTTCCTTCTTTTTCATTTTCCAACCATCACCTCAACAGAGCAAATGCCACCAAAAACGAGTAACAACCCCAAAAACACGGACTACTAGCTTGACAAGGGACAGGCTAAATGTAGGATGTAGTAATGGGACAAAATGGGGTATTTTTGGCAGTGTGAAGCTTATGGGTAAAATGAGAAAAGGAAACCTCTTCCACATGTGTCAACAAACCACAAACCGAATGCATACAGGTATTAAGTAGATCAAATTCATATTCATGCAAATTAAGGAAACATGTCTCATAAGGAGTACTACTCACATTCCTAAATAAACCGGTCATGAATGTCACCAGTTATAGGCTCTAAACCTCAAAACGTATAAGTAGTTTGCCAATATTCTAAGTCAAGTCTCAAGTTCAGCAAATAAATTAACGAAAACTCGTAGGTATGTATTTACGATTCTACTAATAACATGTTGATCTAGTAAGGCTCAGGCAAAACAGGTGCAAATGCAAAATCATCATAGAAATACTACCGTTCCGACTCACCCTATATGCTAAAATAAACGTGCATTTTATGGGAATTTTTGAAATTTTTCAATTTTTTTTTGAATTTTTGTGTATATATAAGGGAAATGAAATAAACAAATGCAAACTGAAATGTAAACGTGAATGCAAGCAAATGAAATGCGACGCAAAACCCTTCCCCAAACCAAATCGCACAATGTCCCCATTGTGCAAAATCATGTAGTGAAGAAAAGAGAAATGGGAATTTGCGAGAGAATAAAATAAATGAGACACAAAGGAAAGATATGGAACTCACAAAACTTTAAGCGCAGCAAAGGAAACCTCCCCAAACTAGCGTGAGCTAGGAGGTTTCAGTAGCTAGCTGTGCTACCAATAAGAGTGCCTGAAAGACAGAAAATACCACGCATAAGACTGAGAAAACAATTTTGAGGCGGTAAAATTGTGCACAAATAAAAGAACTTGAAGAAAGAAGTAATATGACGGAAAATAGAGCGGAGTAGAAAACTCCCTTAGGTCCGCATATCGACCAAACACAGCAGGGGAGAGGTCGTGAACAGGTACAGCAGCAGAAGTGGTCGATCGACCTATAGAGGCAGTCGATCGACTAGATGAACAGTAACAGAAGCTCCTGGAAAGTGCAACTCAGTCGATCGACCATGATGGCCAGTCGATCGACTGAAGGTACTGCTGTACTCCTTATTTCTTCGTATTTGCTCAATGATTTGTGCTAACAAGCTCTAAATACCTGCAAGTACACAATAAAACACGCCCAAGAATTGCGCAAACCCAAAACGAAGTCTAAAGTACTTAAAAATCCTAAGCAAATAAAATAAAAGCGAAGTTTTCGCGCACACAAAAAGCAATAAAATTGTCTTAACAAAGCAAATAAAGAGAAGTTTATAACGAAATCGATCAACTAATAGTTGATCAAGAAGGACCACGGTATGGCCCACTTCGTCGGCTTCTGGCTACTAGAGGTAGCCTCAATGGTGCTCATCTTATCAGTTGCACCCTTCTTAGCTTCAACAGTCGGAGAGCTCAATGGATCAACTTCGTCATCCCCCCAATCAAGGATTTCTTTGGGTTCAACGGAATCCAAGTCAGACCGTCTCACCTTGGCTGGACCATCATCCACTTCCTCATCAGTCCCATAGCTTAAGCAACCAAGACCTCCTCGTTGAATGATCGGCTGCTTTACAGTTGGCACAACTTGTAGCACTTCCTTCCCCAAACCAGCTCCTGCATTATTTAAAACAACAGATTCTTCCTCCTTCGTGCTCCCAATCTGGGGCGGAGGGGTTAACACAGAAGTAGTAATAGGGACATGCAATTCGGGAAGCACAAAGTACGATTTCTTTTCAGAAACCGTATTACAAGTAACAGGCCACATGGGATCTTTCTTTTTAGCAGGTTGGGCAAAAATGATAGAATGTTTCCCAACTTTCAAGGTCAAAGTTCCGAGCCTACGCGTCAATAATCGCACCGTTAGTGTGCGAAACGGCCTTCCTAAGATGATCGGTATATGGGCATCCTCAGGCATGTCAAGGACAACAAAGTCAACAGGGAAGAAAAACTTCCCTATTTGGACGGGTATATCCTCTAGGACTCCTATAGGCTCGACCGCAAATCGGTCAGCCATCTGAACTGTCATGTCTGTGATAGCAAACCGGGTCAACTTAAGCCTCCTAGCTAAACTCAAAGGCATGACACTTATACTAGCCCTTAGGTCACATAATGCCTTCTCAATTGAGAAGGTACCTATTTTGAAAGGGACAGAAAAGCTGCCCGGGTCCTCTAACTTATGGGGCGTAGTGTGAGACAGATAGGAGCAAGACTCCTTGGTGAGTGCGACAGTGTGCACTGTTTCAAGTGACCGCTTTTTGGACAACAGTTGTTTCATAAATTTAGTATAAGCGGGCACTTGGTTAACTAACTCAAGGAAGGGGACTTGTACATTCAGACTACGGATTACTTTCTCAAACTTACTGAAAGATACCTGTTCCTTGGTCGGCACGAGTCTCTCCGGATATGGGGCTGTAAGGAGTACCTTGGCTCTCTCCTCCAATTCACGCGCACCGGCATCCTTGGACTTAGGCTGAAAGTCCGTGACCTTCTCTTTGTTGAAGCTAGACCCCTCCTCAGACCGTCTCAGATGAGAACCATTAACCGTCATTGGGTCGAACTTGGGACGGGATCGACCCATCAAGACTCGGGTCTTGTCCTAAAATCTTCGGGACGGTGGTTCCCCGAAACAAGTGGTCTCGTAGGTTATTTGGCATTAAAGGACGAAATTCTTCAAGATCGCAGCCGATCTCGTCGATCGACCACTTGTTCTCGATCGATCGACCGAGATGTCTGATTCGAAGCTCCTGAAACCCGTGCTTCAGTCGATCGACTGGGTATATCAGTCGATCGACTGAAATACCTGGCAGACGTCTTTTTCTTTGATTTGTTCGTTGAAGCTTTCTGTTGACTTGTTTCCGGCTCATCTTTTTAAACAGCGTCCTCGGCCATGGCAGGACCATCAAGGGTGGACCCGCTCCTCAAAGTGATGGCATTTAGGGTCTCCTTTTGTTCGGGTTGAGTGGGTAAGTGTCCGGGAGCTCGAGTGTTACTTTTACTAGCCAGTTGAGCAATTTGGCTCTCTAGTAACTTCATCCCGGCCTCTCTTGCTTGGGACTCCTTTAGCAACAGGTTCTTAAGCTCGAAAATTGAGTCTGCGATTGTTGCTGCTGCGGCACATAAGGGGGCTTTTGATTTTGCTGTTGCTTTTGATGAGGTGGTATATAAGGTTGTTGCTGCGGTGGAGCTTGAGTTGGGTTAAGGACATTTTAGCTCCTCCAACTCAAGTTCGGATGGGTGTTCGGCTCATAGTAGGTGTTGGTCTGCCTATAGTGTTGAAAGGCAGCACATGATTCGAAGGGACTAGGGCAGTTTTTCGAGACATGGCCCTCACCTCCACACCTTTCACGAGCACGAAAGGACCGTCGACAAAGATTGACTTGGTACATCCCACCTTTAGAGGCTCCTCCTAGCTCATACTTGTCAAATCTCGCAGTGAGAGCCTCAAGTGCAGCAACAGAGGAGGATTCAGCAGCTCTCCTCTGGTTCCCTCTCGAATTCCTATACTCGGCCTTGTGGGTAGCTAGATCGTCAATGATCTTCCACCCCTTGGTTGCTCCCAAATTTTCAGCGAATCTTCCATTGGCTGCAGCATCCAAAATGGCCCTCTGATCGTCGTACAACCCATTGTAGAAATGGTTGCACAAGCTCCACTTTTCGAACCCATGGTGCGTTATGGTTCGCACCAACTTCTTGAATAGGACCCATGCCTCGTGGAAATTCTCATCTGGCCCTTGTTTAAAGCCCGTGATTTGAGCTCTAATAGCGATCGTCCTTGAAGCAGAAAAGTACTTCTTGTAGAACGCCAATGCCAATGTATTCCAATCAGTGATCTCCTGAGCGGTCCGGTCCAAATCTCTATACCACTCCCTTGCAGCATCACGAAGGGAGAAGATGAACATGGTCTCCTTGATTTGATCACGGGTCACGCGGTGGTGGGGGAATGGAGCAAGCGAGTAGTTAATAAAGGTCTCCATATGCCAAGCCGCATCTTCATTTGCAGCTCCCCCAAACCGATTTCTCTCGACCATAGTAATGTAGGCGAGGCTTTGGTTCGAACTTCCGGCATCTCGGTAATTCGAACCCCTTGTATAAATTGTCGGCTGTCGGCTTAGAATAACTAGCTATACTTGCTTCCTCGGCCATTTGGAATTTCCCGGGAGAAGTAACTGTCTCGGTGAAGAAGTGGAAACAGCGAAGATGGTGGATTATCTTGAACGATTCGTTCTCGTAGTAGCTTGACAGAGTACTCGGCTCTTCCTGCGTCGGTAATACTCTTTGTGTTCGTCTCAACTCGCGCAAGGATCTTTCGAGCTCAGGGTTCAACGGTACTAATTCTCCACCCTGTGACCTGCGCATAAGAAGAAACTACAAAAAAGAATATAAGAAAAGTTTAAGGAACGGATGTCCCTTAAACTAAGAAAGACTAAAAATAAAAGCAACTAAAATTAGGACTATTGCCTCCCCGGCAACGGCGCCAAAATTTGATACCCGTCGTTGTGAGTACCAAAGATAAAATTTATAATCTCCTATTAAGACTAACCTAGGCTAGTGGTAACAGGGTCGAACCACAAGGAGGCAGTTGTAAATTCTAGTTGATTTATATTCAGCCAAAGGTAACTATTGTGGGGGTTGAAGTAAATTGGTCTACAGCTAATAGAGAATAAAGGCAATAAACTAAATAAATAATTTAAACAGATAAAAGAAGGGTACTAGGATGGTCGGTTCATTACAGCTTCGGCGGCAGCAAACTAAGTCGGTCTGACTCAAGCACAGGTAAGGCGGGAAATAAAGAGGTCCTCTCGGTCCACTCTTAACAAATAGCATCTTTCGATCTCGCTATAAGTCCCTAATGTCACTAATACTAACTTTCGTCCTGAAAAATGACTAACGGTCTAAACTATACTTATCTCTCGATCTTAGCACAGTCTAGTCGATTTAATTGATGGTCTAATAACTTCCCCTATCTTTCGATCTAATGGGTCAGTCACGAAATAGGTATCTAACTGGTCGCATGCATTCGATTCGTTAAAAACAAGATTAAATTCAATTAAAACGAAGGAAACCCTACGAGGTCAGTCGATCGACCGACAATGTCAGTCGATCGACCAACAATGCCGCCTATGCCATAAATCGCCTACATCCTAGCACTAATGAATTAGCTACTCATGCTAAAGGTAAAAAAAACAATAAAACTAATAACGATTACTGAATTCATGCTTAAAGTAAATAACTAACAATGAGAATACGATAATTGGCTTTCGGGATATTAACTAGCAAATCTATACTAATAACGAAAGTAAAACAATAAACTAAAATTAGAGCAGAAGGAATACCGAGATTTCAGAGGAAAGATTAAGAACAAGAACAGAATTCCAATGCTAACCGATGTTCCAAACCCTAATTGCTTGAATAAACTAAAACTGAAAGTTATTGTATGTATTTTTGATAGAAACTTGGATCGAAAAACTGATATCTAAACCGAATGTTTATGTTACGTTATATAGCAATCAACGTAACACCTTATTTCCTAAACCTAAACTTCACGGGCTTCAAGATTCACGGTCTTTTAATTTACGTCTGGAATAGCGATCTGGTCGATCGACTTACAAGGCTGGTCGATCGACTGCTCCTCAGCAAACAGTAGCTTCTGGAACCCGAGCATTGGTCGATCGACTGAAGGTGACGGTCGATCGACTGGATGAGCTGCTACTTGACTTCTTAAAACACGTCGACTTGTCTTTTGGGCCTTGGATTGCGCACCAAGCTCGTTCCTTAAGTGATTCCTGTACGTCATTTGCAATGCAGATTACTCGGGGACGGATTTAGCTTGATTTCCCGTTGAATTCTCCACATTTCTGCAATAATGTACAAAGTACGGAAGTAGACGGAAATAGGTTGAAATGTAGCATAAACTACAAGAATGAGCTCTGAAATGCGTGTAAAATGGGATGTGAAACATCATATAAATGACACGCATCATTTGGTTTGGAGAGATTTGATACGTGCATATTCTATCCACTTTATTAGCGGTTTTGGCACGTATTTCTATGCGTAATTGTTAGCTTTAAGCTATTATTTCTCCCGAAACGGTTTACTTTGTATTTCCTATGTCATTATTGTAGGAATGACCGGAAGTAAGCTAAATCGAGCCTTTATCTGTTCCCGGGGGCATTTTATGGAAACTATGAAGTTA
Source organism: Silene latifolia (assembly GCF_048544455.1). Classification (NCBI taxonomy): domain Eukaryota; kingdom Viridiplantae; phylum Streptophyta; class Magnoliopsida; order Caryophyllales; family Caryophyllaceae; genus Silene; species Silene latifolia. The sequence continues at coordinate 80,618,268 of NC_133527.1, read as the reverse complement.
GAAGCTCGGAACTTGATCGCCTCGAATTGCGTGCATGAAGATTGGAGGGCTGGAATCTGCTAAAGCACTACTGGTCTATCGACTAGAGACCCCAGTCTATCGACCGTGGAGTTCAGTAAAGAAAGCAGTGTTGCCAGCACTGTACTGGGCGGTCGATCGACTGTGTCACTTGGTCGATCGACCAGGTTTCGAAGCTGCGGGTTCTTTTTACGTGTTTGTCTTTTGGAAGCCCACTTGTAATTTATCTTTTGGGCAGAACTATTTGAGTAGAATGTAACAAATAATTTAGGTTATGCTTTTCATTATTGAACAACTGAAGTTTTAGATTTTGTTTTTGGAACGAAGAAGGAGAGGGTACGAATTACGATCAATTGTTTTGTTCATCGAATTCTTTAGTAAGCTTTAATTCAATTTCAATCTTCTCTTGCTCTTGTCTATTTATTTCTAGTTTCTTCCAACTTAAGCAATTCAATTTCAATCCCTTAGCTTTAATTCTAATTCAATCATGTCAATTTTATTCCGTATCTTTAATTTTGCAATTGTCATATTCATAATCATGCGTAGCTAAATTCATATGCTGGGAATTAGCAGGGAATCCATGGCGTCATGAGTTGATTTTGTTAAGTTTAGGTAGAACCCGTACCGGCCTTATTTACTTTTGTGAGATTTCACCCCTTTGCTAGATTGAGGGATTAGCGGAGCTAGATTTCTTGCAAGTAAGTGGAAAGACTAGTGGAGCAAAAGCAACCTAGTTTCTTCCTAGGGTGAAAGAAGACTGAGAGGCTTAGTTCGAATAGGGACTTAGAGGTCCTATTTGACATCCTGAGATGGTATTGGATAGACCTTGACTTTGCTTGACTGACCCTTAAGCCATGGTGAACTGAAGTTCCTAGCTGACTTTTAATATCTATTTTAAACTTCATTTACATTTAAGTAATTTGTTCAGAATCATCCAAACAACCCCCCCCCCCCCCCAACAATTGTTACTTCAATAGATTAAAAATAGCAAATAGAATTGATCTTGTCTCTCTGTGGTTCGACCCTTGCTATCACTAGCTATAGTTTTAGTTTGGTTTATAAATTTAACTTTGATACAAAACGACGGTATCAGTAGGCGTATGGCGCGTTGTCCCCTCTTATCCATATCTGGTAGGTATGTACCATTGAGTTTGATGTTTAGAATGGCTTGAAACCAAGGTTCCCCTGGATTTTCTTCTTCATCTGTAAGGTGGTGCACATATGCTGGTTCTGACCGCCGTTCGATGCATAAAGGCATTTATACCATGCTATCTGGCATATTAATCAAATATGCAAATTTCGCAAGAGCGTCTGCAAATTGATTCTCTTCACGAGGTAGGGGTAGATAAGTGACCTGATCAAAGAATTGGGCGACTTGGTCTATCCTAGCTTTTAGGAGAAATGAGCAACACTTTTATTCCAAATCCTCTTAGATTTGATGCTCCATCAGAATAAAGATCCCATGAGTCTACATTGGTTTATAGTATATCCTCGTCTGGAAACGACCACATGTTTATTGCTTGGGTGTTGTTGATGGGGTTATCTGCGAAGAACGTGAAAACGGCACGCCCCTTTATAACTTTCAGAGGTGTATATTTGAGATTGAACTTTGAGAGCATTAAGGTCCACCTTGCTAAACGTCCGTTGAGAATGGGTTTTTCGAATAGTTATTTGACGGGATCCATTTTGGAATACACCATGACAAAGTAGCTAACCATGTAATGACGTAGCTTCTTTGTTGCCCATACAAGAGCTAGGCATGTCTTTTCGAGAGGTGTGTACTTGCACTCATATTCCAAGAACTTCTTACTAAGGTAGTACATAGCTCTTTCTTCTTTCCCAATAGTTTGTGCAAGCATAGCCCCCATGGCTGTTTCTGTCACCGTGAGATATAAACCAAGAGGTTGATCTCGTTGGGAAGGCATTAACACTGGTGGCTTGGCTAGTATCTCCTTAATTCTGTCAAAAGCCTTTTGACAATCGTTGTCCCATATCGTATGATCCGTTTTCTTGAGCTTTTTGAAAATGGGTTCAGAGATCATAGTAAGCTTTAATATGAATCGGCTTATATACTGTACTTTGCCTAAAAATCCTCTAACCTCCTCTGTTTGGGGTTGTGGAATTTCGATCAAAGCTTTGATCTTTGATGGATCAATTTCTATTCCTCTCTGGCTGACGACGTATCCCAGAAGCTTGCCCGACGTTACCCCGAATGCACACTTCTGAGGATTGAGCCTCATGTTGTACTTTCGCAGTCTTAGGAAGAATTTGCGAAGGTTATCAATGTGCCCCTTCCTATCTTTGGACTTGACTATCTTATCATCGACGTATACTTCTACATCTTTATGCATCATGTCGTGAAGCAATGTGGTTGCAGTCCGTTGATATGTAGCTCCAGCATTGATTAGCCCAAATGGCATAACAATATAGCAATATGTACCCCATTGAGTGACGAAGGCTGTTCTGTGCATGTCTTCTATGCCCATTTTGATCTGATTATACCCTGCATACCCGTCCATGAACGGATAACAATGCGTGATCTGTTGTATTATCTACCAATATATCGATGTGTGGTAGAGGGAAGTCGTCTTTGAGACTTGCTTTGTTTAAGTCTCTGAAATCAACACAAACTCGGATTCGCCCATCCTTTTTGGGTACGGGAACTATGTTAGCCACCCAGTCTGAATAATCGGAAACTTTGATGAACCCGGCTTTGAATTGTTTATCCACTTCTTCTTTGATTTTAAGAGCCCATTCGGTTCTCATACGATGAAGCTTCTGTTTTACCGGCTTGAAACCTGGTTTTATTGGATTCTGTGTTCTGCAATATCCTTGTCGATTCCGGGCATGTCTTTGTAGGACCAAGCGAAAACGTCCTTGAACTCGTGTAGAAGGTCTATGAAATTGGCCCTTTCAGTTGGGTTTAAGGTCGTCCATATCCTAAGTTCTTGGGGTTCTAGTTCGGTTCCTACGTTGATAGGTTCGGTGTTTTATGTAACTGGTGCCCCTTCCCCCTCTTGTAGTATCTCTTTAACCATATAGGGCGGTAATCCGACTGAGTCTGGGTCAGGATCATCCTCATTATCATCGTAAATAGAATTGCATTCAGAATAACACAAAGAGTAAGCAGAATCTGATTTATTCATATTAAATTTTGAAAAGAGTCGAAACAAAGAAGCCATCTGTTCAGTAGTCAGTGGCGGTAAAGGGACAGCTGCTGGGACATTTCCCAAGCTATTGTTACTACTTGATGCTATGTTAGGAGAAACAAGTGGGTGAGGAGTGACGACAGAAGAAGACTCTATAGCGACTTCTCTAGACTCAGAATCTGATTCCGACTCCGACTCTGGCTCTGACTCGAATTCGTTGTCTTCAGCTTCTCCTTTGAACATCTCTCCTTCTCAGTGGTGACCTTGAAGAGCTTTCCTTGGTTATTAGTCCACTTGATCGACTTTCTCCATCCTTTTTGCTGATTCGAACTGGTTTCGGTGATTAATGTTGTGGGGTTGAAATGGTCATCCTGAAGTATCATGGTAATGATCTCATCCTGTGCCGCTCTAGTAAATCGGTCTTCTCCAAATAGAAGGCTAACAGCCTGTTCGTCTAAACAAGGTGTTTGACGAGTTTTGACGATAGGAACCCTTTCTGAAGGAATGAAGTAGCAATCGTGGAAGACCTCGATTCCAGCTAGTTGCATTCCTTTATAGTTCCAAGGTTCGGGAAACCCGTGAAAGTACTCTTGATTCCCTTCTCTAACGAAGTACCGGTTTAGGGTAGGGAGATAGGGTCGCATCTGGATTCCTTTGTTCTTACGGTTTTGAAACTGAGTGAGCATCTCCAAAGCTTCTTCTTTCGTGGGTTTGTATCCCGATCCTAATGGTATCCTCTGAGAGTTTCCTTCTTTGTAAAGTGCGAAGGTGTTTTTCTTGGCAGGATTCAGTGGCATTCCCGGGAAGTATCCCTGAGACTTGAGTATGTGGTTGACCACTAGATTGGAGTATGGATCAAATTATAGAGGTGCTAGTTCTCTCTCTACGAGGTTTATGCTCTGAAAGCCCCTAAGCTCTTATACTGGGTCTGTGACTACTTGGTTACTTGACATTTTCTGTATCACAGCCTTGATAGGTGACGAAGTGATCGTCACTACTTTGCCATCTAGAGGAATCTTAATCTTCTGGTGCAAGGTGGATGGTACCGCTTTGGAAGCGTGAATCCAAGGCCTTCCTAGAAGTATATTGAATGATGCTTCGATATCCACTATTTGAAAATTAACGTTACGCTCAATTGGCCATGTGGCTATAGTGAGGTTGATTAGTCCTACTACCTTACGTCGCGTTCCATCGTATGCTCGAACCCCTTGGTTGGTAGGAGTCCAATCTGATTCTTTCATGCCCAATTTATATGTTGTCTTTAGTGGTATGACGTTGACTGCAGAGCCATCATCTCCCAAAGACATTGGCACGTTCTTCTTTAAGCATATGACTGTAATATACAGAGCTACGTTATGACTGGTGCCGAAGGGAGGCAAATCTTCATCAGAAAAAGTAACTGGGTTACTTAGCTTAGCTGAATCTTGGAAGACCAAGTTGACTATGTCGTCAGGCGTAGAGTTGTGTCCCACGTTCAATTTAGCCAAGGCTTGCAGTAAAGCTTGACGATGAGGGAATGAACTCGCGACTAGTTGCCAGACTGAAAGATCAGCCTTTGTCTTCTGCAATTGTTTTAGCAAGTGGTCAGTAGATGTATCTTCGCCATCATTTGGGGTGATGACATTGGTGTTAGTAACTGGACCATTAGCTATAGGACCGTTCTGAAAAATATTTTGATATGGTCGCCCTGAACGAGTAAGGTGGTCTATATCTTGATCTTCGCTGGCTTTGACTATATCCTCACTAACCTTGACTAGATTGTGTTCGGTGAGGTATTCATCTTCATCGTCATCGGCCCATATTCCGTTGACGATAGTAAGCTCTCTCAATCTGATGATCGTGGCTTCTAGACTGATTATTTGGCTTACTAGGTTGTCAACTACGGCGATTACCTCTTGCATCGTAGACTCTTGAGATAGACTTAGTGGCACACTCTCCTTAGGTATGGTGCTTGGATGGCGTAGGGATGCTACTACATCTTCCAGTTCTGAAACTTGCCTACTCACACTCTTTGCCCATGCAATAAAGTCGGCAATGGTAGGAGAAATGGTAGAATAACTCCCCTCATCTTCTAATGCATGAATCTCATCTTCGACTGGAGAAATTAGGTGTGAACAATCCAAGGTGGATTCTTCATTTGTAATCATCAGAACTCCAAGAGGATTCTGAGTATTATTAGGCTTACCTCCAGGAGGTATGAGTAAACGACCATCTTGAATCATATCCTGAAGGACATGCTTTAGCTTGAAACATTTCTCTGTATCGTGTCTCACCTCTATGATATTCGCAGTATGCGTTCTTATCCCAAAATTTGGACTTCTTTTCTAGGTCAGGTGTAGGTCCTATGGGTTGGAGCTTACCCTATTTCATCAACCTTTTCAGAGCATTGGAGTATGTATCGCCAATGTTTGTGAACTTCTTATGTGGGTTATTCTTCTTTGATGATTCGACAAGGTTAAAGTCATCGGTCTTGCTAGTAGAGCCATAAGAACGACTCGTTGAACCTTGGTATCCACGACCCACCGTTTTGGACAAGAGTTAGATCTTTGACGGTCTTTATGTTTTGGTACCTCAAGTAGTTTGCGTAAATAGGTCTCAGGTTATCTACGAATTTTTACACAAGAGCAGCTTCATCTGGACGTTCAACCAGTTGTGTCCTAGTCTTCCTCCACCTACTTAGGAAGTCGGTGAAGCCTTCTTTCTCATTTTGGGTAAGAACCTCTAGAGTGCGCATGTTTACTTGGATTTCAGCATTATCCGCGTATTGCTTAGTGAATTCAATTGCGGCATCATCCCAGGTGGTAATCTTCTTGTGTTCCAAAGAGTAGAACCAATGCTTAGGAATGGTGTCAAGAGATGAAGGAAAAATCCTTAGGAACATCTCGGGTTTGATACCTTTGATAGACATGTAGTCTTTGAAAGCACGAATGTGGTTCAAAGGTTTTCATGCCCCTTGAACTTTGGGATGTCACTCATTTTGAAGTTGGTTGGCAATTGAGCATTCATGGCCTCATACTTACGATTGGTCTCCCTGTAGATGTCATCTCCCTTAAGGTACATTAGTTGCTCCTCCAAGTATTGGAGTCGCTTTTCGGCTTCAGTAGGACCTAGTGGAGGGTTGGGTTCTTATTGTCCCACAAAGGGTGGAAGGTCATCATGCACGCTCGCATTAGGAATATCATTCTCTGCAGGAGGAAGCCTAGTTTCTACAGCAACAATTCGGCCTTCAATAGCGTTGAGGAGAGCATAAGCTTGGTCATCGCTTATTTGGAGACGGACGAGCGTAGCTAGGATTAGATCATTACCATTTGGGGGTTGTCCATTAACACTTGTGTGACTAGTTCCAGGCATCTCGAAAACTAGATAAGAGATCGACAACGAATCAAAACACGATCGACCATTTTAGCACACTTACTCATAAAAGACTCAACTTGTGAAGTGAGAGTGTGCCACTTGTGTTAAGTGAGGTTTTAAAATGACAAAGTTTTGAAATGTTTGTCCTAAGCAACTATAGTGTAGTTGTAGGAGTGTCGACTCAAAGTGAGGTTTTGAAATGGGTTTTAAGGCCCGAATTTTGACTGGACATTTGGACAGAGTTTCGACTCATTTTACGCTATTTTTGGCCATTTCGAAATGTTTACATTTTGAAAAAGGATTTTTATTTTACAAAATTTTGTCTTGGTTTTGTTTACAAAATGGTGACCACATATAAGCATTCATACAGGCATTATAACGGTATGTTGAGTGCATTTATAAGGGTTTTGGTTTAAAAGGTGGGTTGCCATACCAAGCAATCAAACCCTGGTTTGTGGAGAGGTCCGTGCCAAACAAGAGTAAGGTCGATTCCTAGTCCATTTCCTCGAGTAGTGAAAGACCTTGATACAAATATGAGTATGTACCATGGTATAGTTGATGTCAATCCCAATCTATCCTTAGGCCCAGATAAGAATTTGGACCGTCCAGACGGGACGATTGGTCGAATGGGTTGGGTTGGGCCTAGGAAGGCCGAATAAAACGACCTAAGAAGGTCGAGTAATGAAAACCGACAACTGTCTCGTACAAACTATTCCCATACCTTGTTCAATTTTCACCCTTGGCAACACGTAAGTGAATTACTCCCCAGCGGAGTCGCCAAACTGTGGACACGGGGGGCCCATGAGGGCGCATGGGAACAACCGTTTGCATTTGTGGAGTCGCCACCAATTTTTATGGGAAATTGGAACCGTTCGAATACCTCCTGCCATGTCAAGACACAAAGTAGTGACATGAACACTAAGAACTCGTTACCCTTACCATTATATGTCTAGAATGACTCTCGTGGATGCCAATGAACACGGATGTTCATAGAGCTCTGGAGTAAGGGGTGAGGGAACGTATTAGGAAGTCATTTTACTGAACACCTTATCCCGCCCGCCTCGATAGCGGCCTCTACTAATGATTAGGGAAATTATTCATATTTGATATGTCGTCGATTATATGCATGCAATGTAACATCCAACGTTTTAGTCCTAGCATGTGAATTAACTATGTCGGTGAACAAAGAATTTAGTAAACAATTGGGTCGGAGTTGATGTTAGATTAATTACATGTGAAAAACAAGTAAATAAACCATACAAAAATAAATAATAGTAAATAAATAATGATAATTAAAATTACAATAAATTACAATGATATAACTGATTTACGTCAAAAATATGCTTCAGACGGAAGATTTGAGAAAAATAAAGGAAAATAAATAAGGTTAGAAAATATGGAGAGATTAGGAGTGATATTATGACTAATAGTCAATTAATACGTAATTAAAGGATTTAGGTCAAAGCAAGAACGGAAGTTCAGAGACAGAACTCCTATCGGAACAGGCGCAACATTGTTGCGTCCCTTGGAAGAGGCGCAACTGTAATACTCCGTATTTATGAGTCTTTGGGTACTCTATCGAGTAGGCCTTACTCTGTCGAGTAAGGGTAAGTTGCGTTTTAAAATAGTTTCTGACCTGTTGGGTACTCGATCGAGTAACTAGGATACTCGATCGAGTAAGGGGGTACTCGATCGAGTACCTTGGGTACTCGATCGAGTAGCCGATTTACGGGGAGTTTTTCTCGGGTTTTGTTAATTATGCGATTAAGATATATAACCTTCTTCGTCATTATGCTAAACACTTTTGCAAAACCTAATTTACTGTCAAAGAGAGAAAGCAAGTACGTTCATCATCTTAATCGCATTGTTAGCAAATCCCGGAGTTTGGAAGGTCGGTTTTCATCGTTTGTTATACCGTTGAGATCCTTGCGTCAAGGGTAAGATCTATGTACCCTTCTTGTTGTATTTCCTTTAAGTTGGTTAAACCCTAATTTAGGGATTTGGGGATTTTTGAGTAGTTTGTGATTTAGTAGCATTTGCATGTTGTATGATAGGAGGAGGTTTCGTAGAAGAAGCTTTTTGATACAGCTGTAGAGACCGTCTGATAGTTGTGCTTTCCAGGTAGGATTTCCTACTCAGTATTAGTCCCATGATGGGATGATTGTTGATGTGTTGTGGTTGATTGAATAATATAGTAATTGTATTGTAACGGTTTGTTGGTTGTGATTGTTTGTCTCTGGTTCTCCAGGCGTGTCCTCGGCTGAGTGGGGTCACTTGCGGGAGTGGCTTCAAGCCCTAGTTTCACCCTTCGTGGAACTAGCCACGGAAGGGGATGTGCACATTAAAGGACAGGGTTATCGCTCATTATGAGGAGCGGGGATTTGGTGGGTACGGCTGCGGTCCCCCATCGGGGGTGGTCAGTGGACGATCGGTGATTGAGATTGTTGGAATTGGTGTGGTTGTGTGTGTGACGGTTAAGTCGGCTTTTTATCTTATTGTTGATATATATTGAGTTGTGTGATTAGTATCGACCCGGTTGTTGTTTTGTAAACTGCGGTGATCCATTCGGGGATGGTGAGCGAGTAATTGAGCGAGTTTGAGTTGAGTCTTGGGATAGCTGGGAGGTGCCACCGTCGACGATAGAAGTCCTCCATTTGTAGTCTTTTAGTTTTATGACATTTCAGTATTTCAGTAGACAGTTGGTTTTAAGAACTTGTACCCGTATTTTGGGATTTGGTTTCAGTTGTACTTTTCACTAAAGTTATATTATTTAAGTTGTTTCGTTATTGTTTTATGAATATCATGCCTCAGGTAACCGAGATGCTAATATCTTCATACCTGAGTGGTCCTGGTAAGGCACTTGGAGTATGGGGGTGTTACAAATTGTATCAGAGCGACGATCCTGAAACCTGTAACCAATGAACCTAATGAACAAAGGGAGTCAATTAAAATGAACCTGGGGTAAAGGTTGTAGGAGCTAATGCAAAGGCTTGGGAGACGTCCTGAAGTCGCGAACTCGCCCTACAATTTTGAACCGGTCACATGGGGGGTGTATGTCAAGGTCGTATGCGTTGTTTGGTTAGCTTGTGTGTGAATGTGATGAAGTGTGTGTAACTGTTGGATGTATGCAGTAGAAGGTTGAGAATATGAAAGAAAGGTTGATGATATATGTAGAACTGTTGTTGGAATGAGAAACATGATGGATGTTTACAATGTGGCGTTTAATAACATGATATAATGATTTCGTAGATCGTATGAAAAGATGCGTAGGTTAAGGATAAGGATAAGGATAAGGAGAAAGAGGTTGATCACTCTAAAATTAGCCTCTATATAGCGAGGTTTAACCCGAAAAAGTACAAGGGAGTTGGGGAGCCGAACCTTCTTGATAGCTGGCTTAGAGAGATGTAGAACATATTAGATTTGGTTCACTGCAATGATGAGATAAGAGTGGAACAAGCTGCATTCTATCTGAGGGAGGTAGCTGGTAAGGGGTGGGATACGGTGAAAGTGAGTGCTAAGGAGTTGTATGTGAACCAAGGTTTACCTGCTATACCTTGGGAAGAGTTTCGTAGGGCTATGAGAAAAGAGTTTGTACCGGAGCATGTGAGGAGTAAGTTGAGAGAAGAGTTTGACAGTTTTAAGATGACCACTGATATGTCTATGGCCGAGTACTACAGGCAGTTCAATGACAAGTCTAGGTATGCTGAGGATATGGGTTTGAGTGAGGAGAATTTGGCGCTGAGGTTTGAGAGGGGGTTGACCCCGAAGATTATGGATAAGTTACCCGTGGGAGTCCTTACTGATGTTAAGGAAGCTTATGAGAGGGCTGGGAGAGCTGAGAGGTTGGTGGAGATGGCTCAGGAGAGGTCAGGTGGTGAGAAAAGGAAGTCTGAGAGCGAGGGTGGTGGCCAATCAAATCACAAGAAAGGCAACCACAATCAGTCTAAAGGGTTTTCTTCTGGGTCAGGGTTCAGTGCTGGGGCTTCCTTTGGGCGTGGCCGTGGAAGTGTTAGTGGTAGTTGGGGAGTGACTTGCTATAGCTGTGGTGGTGTAGGCCACAAGAGACATGAGTGCACAAGTGCACCGGGAACTTTCCGAGAGACTGCTTGAGCTATGCGAGCAATAGACCGGCTGGGTCATGGCCAAACCGGGGAAGTCAGAGCTACCAGAGTGGAGGCAACCGCAACGGTGGTAATTCTTATCAGAAACAACCAACGAACAACAACAACAATCAAGGGTCGGGTGCTAAGCCGACCACATCAGCTAGTACTGTCCAGGGAGGTGGACAGAAGACCAGTGGAAAGTTATTCACGATGAAGAAGAAAGCAGCTGAGGAGGATGCACACGTTATCACCGGTACTTTTCTTGTTAATGGTATTCATACCTTTGTTTTGTTTGATTCGGGGGCTTCTTAGTCGTTTGTATCTTCGAGTCATGTTAAACGGTTGGGTTTGAGGCGATATGAGTCTGTAAGTGAGAAAGTTTTTATACCTTCGGGTGAGTCTGTATCTTGTGGGAGGTTATATAGGGATGTACCTATGATAGTTGGGCAAGTTGACTTCCGTGTAGACTTGCTAGAGTTTCCTTTTGACGATTTTGAGATGATAGTTGGGATGGATTAGCTGGGAAAGTATAAAGCTAAGATAGACTGTCATCAAAAGAAAGTGTCTTTAAGAGGTCCTAAGGGTGTTAGTGTGTCTTATCGTGGGTTTCTAGTCAAACCCAAAGTTAAGTTGATTGCAGTTGTCACTTTGAAGTCATATCTGAGGAAGGGTTGTCCTTTAATATTGTGCCATGTGAGAGATGACCGGATAGAGGGTCCGGCAGTTGATCAGATACCAGTGGTGGGAGAGTTTGAGGATGTGTTTCCAGAGGAGATTCCGGGGTTGCCCTCGAGAAGAGAGATAGATTTCACAGTAGAGTTGAAACCAGGGACGGGGCCAATCTCTAAGGCACCGTATCGTATGGGTCCTAAGGAGATGGAGGAGCTTAGGAAGCAATTGCATGATCTGATAGAGAAGGGATACATTAGACCTAGTGTATCGCCGTGGGGAGCACCCGTTCTTTTTGTGAAGAAGAAGGATGGGAGTTTGAGGTTGTGCATAGACTATAGAGAGTTGAACTGAGTGACGGTGAAGAACAAGTATCCTTTGCCAAGGATAGATGACCTGTTTGATCAGTTGAGTGGTGCATCGGTCTTTTCCAAGATTGATTTGAGGTCGGGTATCATCAGGTGAAGATTAGAGAAGTGGACATACCAAAGACAGCTTTCACGTCGAGGTATGGCCATTATGAGTATGTAGTGATGCCGTTTGGGTTATCTAATGCACCGGCTGTGTTTATGGATTTGATGAACAGAATCTTCAGACAGTTTTTGGACAAGTTTGTAGTGGTATTTATCGATGACATCTTAGTCTACTCTAAGACTAAGGAGGAGCGTGAGGAGCATCTGAGGATCGTGTTGCAAACTTTGAGGGAGCATGAGTTGTATGCTAAGTTGTCCAAGTGTGAGTTCTGGTTAGAGAAAGTTGCTTTTCTGGGGCATGTGATCTCTAAGGAGGGAGGAGCTGTGGATCCGGCTAAGATTGAGGCAGTGACAAAGTGGGAAGCACCAAAGAATGTTGCTGAGATCGGGAGTTTTTACGGGTTTAGTGGGTACTACGACGGTTCGTGAAAGATTTCTCCAAGATAGCTAGACCTATGACAGCGTTGATGATGAAAGAGAACAGGTTTCGTTGGGATGAGAGTTGTGAGACGGCGTTCCAAACATTAAAGGAGCGTTTGACCACAGCTCCTGTCTTAGCATTGCCTGAAGGGATCGAGAACTTTGAGGTTTATACAGATGCCTCAAAGAACGGGTTGGGATGTGTGTTGATGCAGAACGGTAAAGTGATTGCCTATGCTTCTAGGCAATTGAAGCCTTATGAAGAGAATGAGGGGTAATATCCGTATAAGACCCTCTAAATTTAGGACTATAACGTAAATTTAACATGCGATTATCGTCATAAAACATAAATACAATAGAGAAACGATAAAGGTAAAGAATTAACCTCGGGTCCTTTATAGTGCGGCGTAAAGAACAGAAATCAAACGAGATTCCCTCCTAATTGTTGCACCCAAGACTTGTCCGAGATATGCCCTTGGCTAGATGGTGTTCTCCGATTGCCTTGCAATATTGGGAGAACTGATGTGAGGTTTTCTCGAGATGTGAGATCTCAGTTTCAGAGAGAAAATTAATCTCTAAAACCCTAATTATTTTCACTAATGACGATTCGGTTAGAAGGGAGGAGAAGCTCTCCCTTTTGTTCTCCTAATCTCGGCCAAACCGAGTCCATGGGGAGGTAATGGGCTTTTCCATTTCCTCTTCATTTTAACTCGTAGTCCGTGCCCAAAAGACTAAATGTATATGACGCGGTTTATTATAAATCGTCATCGGTTATCGGCTATTAAAACATCAACTAATAACACGGGTTAGTTGAAGTATTAAAACGTGTCCGACAAAGACGATATTGTATAATTAATTCAATATACATTAATTAAATATAAAACACTTATATTTAATTTTACGAATTAATCAAGTTAATTCGCCTTAGCCCATGATATTTAATCCGTATTAAATATAATATCTCAACATCACATTTTGACTAATTACTAGTCAAATGACTCGGACTAACTGGTTAGTCAAATTTGGCATCTACATGACTGTATTTTCATACCGTCACATCTCTCGAACGTATCCTATAGGTGTGACTTTTAGGGACCAGTTGATCACCGCCATCTGTATGACAATAACGTCAAACTTATCTAGCAAGCCAACCGTTATTGATAAACGTGGATCAATTGATAATAATACCAAAGTATGCCCTTTGATCCTTTTAGAGGTTTATAAGTCCTTGCACTAATTGTTAAGGACACCAACCCCAACAAGCTCCCACTTGTCCGTACAAGTGCATGTGCAATGACGTTATCCGCACTAACCGGAGGACACACCCCAACAAACTCCCACTTGTCCGTACAAGTGTATGTGCGATAACCGATTCTCATATTCATTTAAAATTTCTTCCACTCAATGTAAAACAATTTGCAGATCTGGATCCACAAAGGTCGTATTTTACAATCGATCGGATCAAGAGTGGTTTCCCGACTAGAGAGTAACTTAAGCGATAAAACGAATCCGTATTCGAGCATGGCCATGCATTTCGATTCTGACTCCTCGAGTGGCCCCGAGAAATATCGAGTACCTGATAAAGGCTGAATATTTCCTTCAACTCGACTCCTTCCGATCTAAGCACGGCATGAAATGACCCAGAAAAAATCTACTTGGCCCCCTGTTACGGATGACCGTGAGAAAGAAACCAAAGTCACCCAAAAGCGCCGTAGTCTCAAGAGAGTCGATAGTCAAAAGAATCGACTCTTAGGATCACCATGGAGGTCCTATCCACGACCGGGCACCGAATGTTATAAAACATTTAGGACTCCACGTCGATGTCACAAGTGTGTCCTACGAAATATCCGTATAAATCGCCTCGTGATTGGTGGTCAACCGGTTGACTTATGGCTCGTTGAACCCACCATCAACCAACGTCACAAAATAATTGCTAGAGTTATCACCTCATGTGGGCAATTAAGGACCGAGAAGATATAATGTTCGTTGATTCACTTTGTGGTGTTCAAAATTTGTCGTACAAATCCACATGACAAACAAAATATATATATAAAATATCAAAACGATGATGTCGTATAGAGTACAAGAGAGAATGAATCTGATCCATAAAAGAGTACTACAACTTAGGAACACGTTTAATTCCCATGGAATTAATGTGCCCTTCATGCTTATCTTGTCGTAATGCTTTAGTGATAGGATCTGCTATGTTATCATCTGTAGCAATCTTTTCTATCACTACTTCCTTTTGCTCCACGTAATCCCGGATTAGATGAGCTTTCCGTTGTACATGTCTAGACTTGTTGCTAGACTTTGGCTCCTTAGCTTGGAAGATGGCACCACTATTGTCGCAATAGATGGTGATCGGGTCATTCGAACTAGGCACTACAGATAGCCCATGTAAGAATTGACGCATCCATATCGCTTCCTTTGTAGCTTCGGACGCGGCATAGTACTCGGACTCGGTCGTAGAATCTTTGTAACAGTTTGTTTTGAACTCTTCCGGTGATGCGGTGCCATTAAGAGTAAAAACGAATCCAGACCGAGATTTCGAGTCATCTCGATCCGTTTGGAAGCTAGCATCTGCACAGAATCGGTTGCGCATAGCTTTTGATCGCCTCCATAAGTCAATGCCCAATCTTTAGTCCTCCGTAGGTACTTAAGAATGTTCTTGACAGCCAGCCAATGTGGTTCACCTGGATCTTTGTTGGAATCGAATTGTCATACTCAATGCATATGCCACGTCCGGACGTGTGCATATCATGGCATACATGATTGATCCTATTGCCGAAGCATAAGGAATCCGTGTCATGCGCTCTTTCTCTTCCGGTGTCTCTGGTGCCCGAGACTTGCTCGGATGCACCCCGGAGCCATAGGAAGGAACCCCTTCTTGGAGTTAGTCATGCTTAATCTCTCTAGGACTTTGTCTATGTAAGACTCGATCGAGAGATAGCATCCTTCGTGATCTATCTCGATAGATACGGATGCCTAGAATTCTTTGTGCCTCTCCCGGATCTTTCATCTGGAAATGGTTTTTCAACCATACTTTCACCGAAGTTAAGAGAGGTATGTCATTCCCAATCAGGAGTATGTCGTCAACATACAATATTAGGAAGACAATCTTGCTCCCACTCGACTTGATATATAAACATGGTTCCTCGACCGATCGAGTAAATCCATTTTCTTTTATCACTTGGTCGAAGCGATGATTCCAACTCCGAGATGCTTGCTTAAGTCCATAAATGGAACGCTTAAGTTTGCATACTTTCTTAGGATGTTGTGGATCGATGAAACCTTCGGGTTGTACCATGTACAACTCTTCCTCCAAAAAGCCGTTTAAGAAGGCGGTTTTCACATCCATTTGCCAAATTTCATAGTCATGAAAAGCGGCGATCGCTAAGATAATCCGAATGGAACGCAGCATGACTACGGGTGCAAAAATCTCATCGTAGTGCAAACCTGGCACTTGGGTGAAACCTTTAGCAACTAGTCGTGCTTTATAGATATCTTGTTGACCTTCCACAGAATGCTTTATCTTGTAAAGCCATTTGCATTGAAGGGGACGAACCTTAGCAGGTAAGTCAACAAGATCCCACACGTTGTTCTCATACATGGAGTCCATCTCGGATTGCATGGCCTCAAGCCATAGCTTTGAGTCAGAACTAGTCATGGCACCTTTATAGGTTGCGGGTTCACTACTCGTTAAGAGTAGAACGTCATCTATGTCATGTTCCTCGATCATACCGATGTATCTGTCCGGAGGAATAGAGACTCTTCCCGACCTCCTAGGTTCCTCAGGAATATTCACCGCAGCCGGGATTGAAGGAATAGGTTCCTCCAATGGTTGCTCGGTGTTTGGTTCTGGAATCTCCGACAGGTTGAAGGTTCTATCACTCTTTGCATTCTCGAGAAATT
The DNA here is from genome assembly GCF_048544455.1 of Silene latifolia. NCBI lineage: Eukaryota > Viridiplantae > Streptophyta > Magnoliopsida > Caryophyllales > Caryophyllaceae > Silene > Silene latifolia. Next base: position 80,602,170 of record NC_133527.1, on the reverse strand, counting down.
CCTTCTCTAAGAATGTCGCACTAGCCGCAACAAAAACGCGTTGTTCGGTTGGCGAATAGAAGTAATGACCAAATGTTCCTTTAGGATAACCTATAAAGTATGTCTTGACCGATCGCGGGCCGAGCTTATCCTCGTGTCTCCACTTGACATAAGCCTCGCAGCCCCAAACCCGTATAAAGGACAAGTTAGGGACCGTTCCCTTCCATAGTTCATATGGAGTCTTGTCTGACTTTAGACGGACTTCGGTTAAGTATTAGAGCGGCCGACAAAAGAGCATAACCCCATAATGAATCAGGTAAAATCGTGTGACTCATCATGGATCGAACCATATCAAGTAGTGTTCGATTTCTCCGTTCGGACACACCATTCAACCGAGGTGTTCCAGGTGGAGTTAAGCGTAGGGCAATCCCACGATCCTTTAGGTGCTTGATCAAACTCGTGAGAAAGATACTCGCCACCACGATCCGAACGCAGTGTTTTAATCTTCCTACCTAATAGGTTCGTACACTATTCTCGGTATTCCTTGAATTTCTCAAAGGATTCACTTTTGTGCTTCATTAAGTAGACATAGCCATATCTACTTAAATCATCCGTGAAAGTGATGAAATACCTATAGCCTTCTCGTGCGGTGATTGACATAGGACCACATACATCCGTGTGTATGAGCCCTAATAGGTCGGCAGCGCGCATTCCAACACCTTTGAAGGAAATCCGAGTCATCTTACCGATGAGACATGATTCACACGTGCCAAATGATTGAAAATCAAAGGCCGAGATAGCTCCATGTTTGATGAGTGTTTTTACGCGTTTCTCATTAATGTGTCCCATACGGCAGTGCCATAGATACGTTTGATCTTTGTCACCAACCTTTAAATTTTTATTCATTACGTGTAATATTTCGGTGGTCTGATCTAAAACATAAATTCCATTCATGGAGACCGCCTTGCCATAAATCATATCGTGTAAAGAGAAAATGCAAGTATTATTCTCTATTACAAATGAAAAACCAAGTTTGTCAAGTGCGTAAACCGAAATAATGTTTTTTTCGAAAGACTGGGTACATAATAGCAATCATATAATGATAACTCAAATCCGCTAGGAAGTTGGATCACATATGTTCCCCTCGAGACGGCAGCCACTCTTGCTCCATTCCCGACACGCAGATCAACCTCACCCTTTACGAGAGGCTTGAGATTTCGGAGGCCCCGCACATGATTACACAGATGAGAACCACAACCAGTATCAAGTACCCAAGTTCCGTAACTTGCGTGGTTAATCTCAATCATATGAATAAAAGTAGAAGGAGAAGACATACCAACAGGTTTAACGCGACCTGCTTTTATGTCCTCATGATAAACAGGACATGTACGCCTCCAATGCCCAGTCTTGTGGCAATGATGGCATTCCATGTTTTCGGTCTTGCTCTTTGTCGTGCCTGATGAGTTACTTGCCTCACCAGGCCCACTCTTACCTGATCCCGACTTCTTAAACTTCGGTTTGCCTACTGCTAGGCCTGGCTGAACTTTGCCCTTACCCTTGCCCTTGTTTGACACAACGAGAACATCTTGTTTCATGCTCCCACTGAACTTCATGTCCTTCTCGGTCTGTACGAGGAGGGAGTGCAGTTCATGGGGAGTTTTCTTCAGATCATTCATATAGTAATTCGCTCTAAATTGCGAATAACCATCGTGGAGTGAGTGAAGTATGCGGTCAATAACAATGTTCTCGCTGATCTTACAATCAAAGGTCTCCAGCTTCTCGACATTCTCAATCATGCTGAGAATGTGTGGGCTAACCGTTGGCCCTTTCGGAGTCTCGCATCAAAGAAGCGAGTGGTAAGCTCATAGGTCACGATTCTCGGTGCTTTTGAGAATTCCCTAGTGAGTGTAGTGAAAATCTTGTTTGCACTTTGAGCTATGAAGCGTTTCTGCAAATTGGATTCCATTGCAAAAATAAGTACGTTCTTTACCGCACCCGCTTCCATGGCGAAATCGTTGTACTTGTCGATTTCGTTAATTTTCACCGTGGGGCCTGGGTTTGGTGGGATGGGCTCAATCGGATATTTGAGCTTCCCATCGCAATGGCAAAGCATTCCGTAATGCCGCCTCCCATCCGTGAAGTTTGATCCATCATTCTTGATCGAGTAGATCGATTCATCCGATCCATGAAGATCCGAAGCCAGGACTCACGGTCCAATGTGACACTTGGCATTGGGTCGTCCTCACGGCCAGCCATTATGTTATTAGCAGTTTAAATGTTCGTGTTCTATCTTTGAAAAAGGAAGAAAAACAAAACGTAAGCAACTCATCGAGGTGATTTAAGTCTATTTTAAAATTCATTTTAAACATGTAGACTCTCGCACTTGCATAATTGATCTCCCTCAAGAATGATACAAGTGATCCCAAGACTCAATTTCGGTAAATTGATAAGCCAACTGTTTAGCTAATTCTTCAGGAAGAACTCTTGGTCGATAGATTTCCGTAAATCCTATCTATAGTCCACCACAGTCACAGGATCGTACGAGTGACCATAGTGTTGAGATAAAATAGGTCAATCGGTTCCAACTTACCCGACGTAGAAGGGGTCATATTATGCCTACCGACGAAGAAGGGACTCATTGAAGTTTGACCTATAAAGACCGTTCTCAATTTTAGTTTATACGAGGAAGATCCCATCAACTAAATTATAATTCATATTAAGTGAACGAATAACTAGCGTCTGCGTGAATGAATTAATTTGGGTGATGGCTTATGAAAATCGTGTGACATACGAATGTCAAAGAAAACTAACTCGTGACCTCTAAATGTGTCAGTTTTCATGCATTTATTAGGTGGTTTGGTTTTAGGCGGAATATGATGCATACTATCGTTACGGAAAAATAAATAATTGAATGCAATACGTAAATAAAATTTCCTAGTGTGGCCTATCCTAATAAAAAGAACAAAATACAACTTTGGAATCCACCGTTGGACCCAAGAAGCTTGTCTTGTTGTTCCATCTTGATCCAGGTAGCGGGAGTGAGCATCCGGTCTCCATCTTTGGTCTTCTCAAAAATTACAATTAAAGTTACAAAATATAAACCTAATTACATTCTAATAAAAACTGTAATTACAAGTGAAAAATCCAAAACGGAGATACGAGATCTCAAAATACAACCAAGACCGTGTTCCATCATTACGGTAACACGTTCTACTAAGGCCACACTAAGTTACAACCGTTTGCAAAAATAAATAAATACGTAATAAAAGGCATTCAAGGCATTCAACAAAACGATAAATAGATGCATCAACTAAAAACAAATTCATTCGTGACATAATTCCGTAATTATGTTAAATTTATCCAAACCACCTTTTAATGATTAAAATTCATGTGATAAAACTGCTTCTATCAATTTAATTTTAATCTAATACAGTCCGTTACTTTAAATACACGTTAAAATAACTTAATGGTACGTGTGTGAACCGTTTCACAATCATAGCGAGTGTACAATATCCGTATAAAGTACATATTATGGCCAAAAGAAAATTTAAAACAAGAGAATAAATTTTCAAAGTCGCAGAAACAAAATCCTCGATCCAGGGACAAAAGTTCTCGGTCGAGGAACAAAAGGACTCGATCGATCGAACGCAAGTCGATCGAGTGGATGGCCAATCAGAAAGTGCTCGATCGATCGAATGGTGGTCGATCGAGTACTTTAATCGCTAATCGCTCGATCGAGTACGAGGACAACTCGATCGAGCGTGGGGTTTTGAAAGGGTCGATCGAGTACGGCGGGGACTCGATCGAGCAAAAACAAGAGAAAAAGGCACTCGATCGAGTAGAAATACGCTCGATCGAATGCAAACATGGCTGAAAATACAAAACCCTCGTGAAAACAGTTTGTCGAGACAAAATCAATTGCAATTTTGATCTAAAACGCATCAAAACAATTTAACAATTGACAAAACTTGACATGTTGCTATAATCTCCGTATAAAATAACAACATGTAAAAGAACAAATCGAAAATCACACAAAACAACCGTGTCAAAATCGTTTTATGAAAAACACATAGAAAAATTTACGTGGCCTCGCTCTGATACCACTTGAGGGGTAATATCCGTATAAGACCCTCTAAATTTAGGACTATAACGTAAATTTAACATGCGATTATCGTCATAAAACATAAATACAATAGAGAAACGATAAAGGTAAAGAATTAACCTCGGGTCCTTTATAGTGCGGCGTAAAGAACAGAAATCAAACGAGATTCCCTCCTAATTGTTGCACCCAAGACTTGTCCGAGATATGCCCTTGGCTAGATGGTGTTCTCCGATTGCCTTGCAATATTGGGAGAACTGATGTGAGGTTTTCTCGAGATGTGAGATCTCGTTTCGAGAGAGAAAATTAATCTCTAAAACCCTAATTATTTTCACTAATGACGATTCGGTTAGAAGGGAGGAGAAGCTCTCCCTTTTGTTCTCCTAATCTCGGCCAAACCGAGTCCATGGGGAGGTAATGGGCTTTTCCATTTCCTCTTCATTTTAACTCGTAGTCCGTGCCCAAAAGACTAAATGTATATGACGCGGTTTATTATAAATCGTCATCGGTTATCGGCTATTAAAACATCAACTAATAACACGGGTTAGTTGAAGTATTAAAACGTGTCCGACAAAGACGATATTGTATAATTAATTCAATATACATTAATTAAATATAAAACGCTTATATTTAATTTTACGAATTAACTGGTTAATTCGCCTTAGCCCATGATATTTAATCCGTATTAAATATAATATCTCAACATCACATTTTGACTAATTACTAGTCAAATGACTCGGACTAACTGGTTAGTCAAATTTGGCATCTACATGACTGTATTTTCATACCGTCACATCTCTCGAACGTATCCTATAGGTGTGACTTTTAGGGACCAGTTGATCACCGCCATCTGTATGACAATAACGTCAAACTTATCTAGCAAGCCAACCGTTATTGATAAACGTGGATCAACTGATAATAATACCAAAGGTATGCCCTTTGATCCTTTTAGAGGTTTATAAGTCCTTGCACTAACTGTTAAGGACACCAACCCCAACAGAGAACTACCCTACTCATGATCTAGAATTGGGTGCGGTGGTGTTTGCTCTCAAGATATGGAGACATTACCTTTATGGAGCAATCTTTAAGGTATTTTCTGATCACAAGAGTCTCAAGTATATTTTCACTCAAAAGGAGTTGAACATGAGACAGAGGAGGTGGATGGAGCTGATTGGCGATTATGACATGGAAATTATCTACCATGAAGGAAAGGCTAATGTAGTTGCTAATGCTTTGAGTAGGAAGAGTGTACATTCTCTGTGTACAGCTCTATCTTTGATGAGGCTGAGAGATGAGGTAGCGAGATTTGGGATACATGTGATCCAGAAAGGAGATGCCATGGGTGATATGACAGTGCAGCTTGAGTTTTATGATGACATTCGAGGTAAGCAAGCGTTGGATCCTAAGATAGTGGAGTGGAGAGCTGGAGTAGAGAAAGGGACATTGTCTCGATTCTCCATTCACACAGATGGTAGTTTGAGGTTTGATGGTAGGTGGTGTGTTCCTAATGATGAGGAGTTGAAAAAGACTATCATGACAGAGGCACATTGCACACCGTATTCAGTACATCCAGGTGGTGACAAGCTATATAAGGATTTGAAGAACACGTTTTGGTGGCCTGGAATGAAGAAAGAGACAGCTGTGTTTGTGGCCCATTGTTTGACATGCCAGAGAGTTAAGGGGGAACAACGACAACCACAAGGTAAGATTCAGTCTTTAACGGTACCTGAGTGGAAGTGGGAATCCATTTCCATGGATTTTATCGTGGGTTTGCCAAAGATCCAACAAGGTAACAACATGATTTGGGTAATAGTGGATCGACTGACCAAGTCAGCTCACTTTGTTCCAATGAAAGATACATGGACTAAAGCACAATTGGGTATGGCCTATCGAAAGAATGTGCTTAAGTTACATGGAGTCCCTAAGGACATAGTGTCTGACAGAGATGCGAGATTTATATCAAGGTTTTGGAAAGAGTTGCAGGAATCGTTGGGAACAACTTTGAAGATGAGTACAGCATTTCATCCTGCGACAGACGGCCAGACTGAGAGGACAATCAAGACTCTTGAGGATATGTTGCGAGCTTGTGTGATGGACTTTGGTGGTAGCTGGGAACAGAGGTTGGACTTGATAAAATTTTCTTTCAATAAAAGCTATCACACTAGTATTGGTATGGCACCGTTTGAGGATTTGTATGGGAAGAGATTTAGGAGTCCGATTTGTTGGGACGATAGTGCTGAGGCAGTGGTTTTAGGACCTGAGATGGTGCATGAGATGGTGGAACAGATTAAGATGATCAGGGAATGAATGAGGGCAGCTCAGGATAGGCAAAAGAGTTATGCAGATCTACATCGCCGGGACATAGAGTTTCAAGTTGGGGACAAGGTTCTTTTGAAAGTGTCTCCTATGCGTGGGGTTATGAGATTTGGGAAGAAAGGCAAGCTAAGTCAGAAGTTTATTGGACCTTATGAGATCTCATATCATCTGGCTTTACCAGCTGCGCTAGAGAGAGTGCATAATGTGTTTCATGTATCGCAGCTGCGGAAGTATGTGAGTGACCCGTCACATGTGTTAGAGGCAGAGAACTTAGAGCTAGATGAGTCTTTATCATATCCTGAGGTGCCTAAGCAGATTCTTGACCGAAAGGTTAGGAAGACTAGGAGTGGTGAGACAGTTTTGCTTAAGATCCTTTGGTCTAACCACGAGACTGAGGAAGCTACATGGGAGCCAGAGGAAGCTATGAAAAAGCGTTACCCTTTTCTTTTTGATCAGGTATGTATGGTTACGGGGACGTAACCTTGTTTCTTTTAGGGGGGTAGGAGATGATCGCGAAGAGTTTTTAAGAGTTTTATACCCTTTTTGTATGTTGTGTCGGTATGTTTGTCGGGATGAGTTGGGTTAGTAACATGTTTTATGTTGAGTTTTGTTTTGGTTGTTGAGTCGGAAGTGTTGAGGGAGTACCTTTGTTTGGTAATGATTTGAACTTCGAGGACGAAGTTCTTTTTAAGGAGGGAAGACTGTAATACTCCGTATTTATGAGTCTTTGGGTATTCTATCGAGTAGGCCTTACTCTGTCGAGTAAGGGTAAGTTGCGTTTTAAAATAGTTTCTGACCTGTTGGGTACTCGATCGAGTAGCTAGGATACTCGATCGAGTAAGGGGGTACTCGATCGAGTACCTTGGGTACTCGATCGAGTAGCCGGTTTACGGGGAGTTTTTCTCGGGTTTTGTTAATTATGCGATTAATATATATATATAACCTTCTTCGTCATTATGCTAAACACTTTTGCAAAACCTAATTTGCTGTCAAAGAGAGAAAGCAAGTACGTTCATCATCTTAATCGCATTGTTAGCAAATCCCGGAGTTTGGAAGGTCGGTTTTCATCGTTTGTTATACCGTTGAGATCCTTGCGTCAAGGGTAAGATCTATGTACCCTTTTTGTTGTATTTCCTTTAAGTTGGTTAAACCCTAATTTAGGGATTTGGGGGTTTTTGAGTAGTTTGTGATTTGGTAGCATTTGCATGTTGTATGATAGGAGGAGGTTTCGTAGAAGAAGCTTTTTGATACAGCTGTAGAGACCGTCTGATAGTTGTGCTTTCCAGGTAGGATTTTCTACTCAGTATTAGTCCCATAATGGGATGATTGTTGATGTGTTGTGGTTGATTGAATAATATAGTAATTGTATTGTGACGGTTTGTTGATTGTGATTGTTTGTGTCTGGTTCTCGAGGCGTGTCCTCGGCTGAGTGGGGTCACTTGCGGGAGTGGCTTCACGCCCTTCGTGGAACCCGCCACGGAAGGGGATGTGCATATTAAAGGACAGGGTTATCGCTCATTATGAGGAGCGGGGATTTAGTGGGTACGGCTGCGGTCCCCCACTGGCAGGGCTGGTCCAGTGGACAGTCGATTATTATGATTGTTGGAATTGGTGTGGTTGTGTGTGTGACGGTTAAGTTGGCTGTTTATCTTATTGTTGATATATATTGAGTTGTGTGATTAGTACTGACCCTGGTTGTTGTTTTGTAAACCTGCGGTGATCCATTCGGGGATGGTGAGCAAGAATGGTGAGCGAGTTTGAGTTGAGTCTTGGGATAGCCGGGAGGTGCCACCGTCTGACGATAGAAGTCTTCTGCTGTAGTCTTTTAGTTTTATGACATTTCAGTATTTCAGTAGACAGTTGGTTTTAAGAACTTGTACCCGTATTTTGGGATTTGGTTTCAGTTGTACTTTTCACTAAAGTTATATTATTTAAGTTGTTTCGTTATTGTCTTATGAATATCATACCTCGGGTAACCGAGATGGTAATATCTTCATACCTGAGTGGTCTTGGTAAGGCACTTGGAGTATGGGGGTGTTACAACAACTTTCACTGCGTCTGTTCCTGAGGTGAGGTCTGGCTGTGAAGTCAGAACTGTAGGTTGTTAGTGTTCGTTGGTGTATTTAAAGGTTAATTATCGATACTTGACTCAAGTGAAAGTGATTTAGCATGTTAATTATGTACAAGACCGTCATAAAAGCGATAAACACGAATTAAAACGGACTAAAACTAATTAAAACGAGTTAAGAATGAATTATAAACGGGTTAGAACTAATTAGACGGATTAGGTTACATTATGAAGACGGGAACGATTTGGAAGACATGATAAACTGGAAATAAACATGTACAAAGACGAATCCCAGAACTTGATATGAACAAATCGAATCTCCAAAATCCGGGTTTGATTTAATGACAAAAACCCGCAAATATCGATTATTAGGGAATTAAGTCGGAAATAAAGCATGATAAACATTAATAATGTATTAAAATTTATTATATATAAATGAAAATAAGAAAATAAGGAATTAAAATAAAAAGGAACGAAACCAACAGAGAACCGAGGAAGAAGAAGAAGAGCAGGAACTGCGGCAGCCTCTGGAAGAGGCGTAGCAGATGCTGTGAATCTTCGAAGAGGCGCAGCAGTTGCTGCATTTCTTCTCGACGTCTGGTTATTGCTGATCCGTAAAAGCAGTTTAATAAAAGGGTTTTATAAGTCGGTTTTAAACATACACTTGACGTAAATCTTACATTAATTGGTAAAAAAATAAAATACAATAAAAAAGATGGGATTTACACCTTCAGACATACATGTTTGACGAAACGAGATTAACTAAGTTAACGGTTCAGTGATTGCTCGACTCGAATGTATGAAGAAAGTGCCCTCATAGGAGGATTTAGTTTAAGTTGATTGATGTGTAGTGGTCAAATTGGTCGGTCAGGCAACGTGAGTGATACTCAAAATGATCTGAGTTTACGTGGTCGATTGATCAAGCACGTAGACGTCAAAAGCTTAAAGCATGGTCTTAGAATGCAAAGGGAGAAGAGAAGGGCGGACACTCGCGTGAAAACTATGTGGAACGAAGGTCCCTATTTATACTAAAAAATATGGAGAGTTATGGAATAACTCAAACTTTGGAAACAAATCACGGAAAAACTGAAAATAGGCAGAAATGAGATGGAGAAAAGGCGCAGCAGCTGCTGCGACCCTTGGAAGAGGCGCAGCATCTGCTGCGTCATTTCCTTAGTGGTTTCCTGTTGCGGAAAAAAGAATTCCGCTTTTCTTTTATGGAATTGCGGTGGATCTCTAGTTCCCTATTTCTTAAAATAAGCTTTTCGGGATATATTTTTCCAAAAGATATAAAATTAATTTAGGGAATGAAAATCCGGAATATTCTAGGACATTCCGACTCGGCATTTTAAACGATATATTAGAAAATAAAGCGGTTTTTGACCCGGACTCCAAATGAACTCTAATTACTGTCAAAACGACCGTATTGGTGTCTAGATGACAACCAAGTGGTAGGCACAAGTGTTTGAGCTATCACTTGAAGATAAACTTACGAACTGTCATAAATCATTCCGCGTACCAAACATGCGGCCCAATCATCACTGGGCGGTTGGCGGGAGGTGCAGAAATGAGGTCTCTACAATGAGATACAATTTAATTAAATCCTTGTATTAATTGACTTTTGTTAAGTCAAGTGAATGTATTCTTTGATGACAAGTTACGAACTCGGGCCAAGAGAATTTATTATTTAATTATTTGATAAATAATTAATAAATATTAATTATAATTTATTAATTAATAGTTAATTAATAAATTTATATTGTATGTGTGTTTGTTGTGAGGCAGAGGTAATTAGCTATTTAAATTTACAAGAGGTTGTAAAATTAGCTAATAAGGGTTCATAAGACACATTTTATATTGATAAATGGTTTAATAATTACTTAATAGTTAAGTGGTCATTAGTTGTTAATTTGTATTATTTAAATATTAAATAATCAAATTAATATTTAATTATATAAGATAATTAAATATATATCTTATAAGCATTTATGGGACAAATGTCGAACATCGAAATGGAACAAATAAGGTCCATGTCAACCGGTTTTAGCAGGTCTAACATTGACGTCCACTTGTTATTTTATTTGTAAAGTACACATGGGATGTTCCCATCATTTCTTTACATTTTGACCATCTATAAATACCCCACAACACACATTTGCATGGGTTGATTTTTGAAGTTAAAAAAAAAAATCTCCCAAAAACACTTGTTTGGTTGGTCAAAAGAGAAGAAAAAAAAAACATCATCTTCTTCATCTTTTCTCATCAAAAAGTTGATCAAATGATTGATCATCTCACCAAAATAATTCACAAATAACAATTTACTTCAATATTATTAGATTAATAATATTTATAATAATATACAAGGTTAATTACTTATATTACCTAGTTACTAATTTTAGTAGTTTTTGGGTTTTATCTTGGGTGCCACCTTAAGGAGGCCTTCTAGTTTGGGGGCTAAGGAAGCAGGATCATCCATCATATTAGCACAAGAACTGCAATAGGAAGGAGTCCTATTGTGGTGCCCTTATTTCCATTTTCACCAATGTGTGGAAATTTTCTCCTTTTCTCTTAATTATTGTAATTAGATTGCATGCATGTAGATTTAGACCACTACATATAAATTAACTAGTAATTTTATTGTCATAAGATGACTCTTATATGGTCGAAAAACTAATAAGTGGTATCAGAGAAATTGTTACATACATGCATGTAGTTATAAGACAATTTTATGAGTTAATAAGATAAATTTATAAAATTTGATATTTAGTTGTTAAAATTAGTTTTATCACAAAATAGAGTCTTGCATGTATGTAATCTGGTCTTATATTAATATGTGTCAAAAATTTTAATTTTTTAAAATTTAATGGCGTTTTAGGACATTTTAAGACATAAAAAGGCATAACATTGGTTTAAAATGCATTATTCTTAATTAAGAGTTAATTAAATTAGGTTGCATGTTAATTTTATACATGTTTATTTGGAAATTACCACATGCATGTTCTATTTATGAGAAGTAGAAATTTTTTTTAACTAATGTGATTAATTTAGGTTATTTATCGATTTTTATTTGATAAGAAATCGTTAAATAATGGTTATTTAACAAATAAATACTTATTTAATTTTTGGGCTCAAATTGTTTTGATTTTTAACTCCTGGAAATTGTTCCAAAATGTTAAATTTTTTTTTTGAAGTAATTTTATTTTTAATGATTTAATTTGGAATTAAATCGTAAAATTATCGCTTTACCGATAAAATTGCGAGAATTGTTTAAAAACAATTTTATGGCCACATTTTTCTCATGTATGTGATTTTGGTGCATGATCAGAATTTATAAAAATTTAATTTTTTTTTTTATAAAAGTTTTGATTAAATTGTGTTTTTCATAAAATTTATGAATTTTTAAGCTATTCTAGCGATAGAAAAATAATTTTAAACCCATTGAACCAGAAAATAATTAGTGTGAATAATTACATCTTAAAATTATTTTAAGAATTGATTATGGATTTTTAATGGTAAAAAATTCTGTCAAAACAAGCTCAAATCATCGTTGTTGGTAAGTTGGACGATTTGGCATGACATTTTTTATTGCATATTTATTTGTCATATAGATGAATGGATTTATTGTACATTTATTAATATAATTTTACCTAATATGGCCATATTTAGAAATTGGTATTTCCCGTAATGTAAGGGAATATCGATTTAATTTGTAATTAATAGCGATTTCGTATCGCTAATTTGTAATTAATTAATAGTTTTAATTTTATTACAAATTGTATAATAGGATATTGCTATGTAATTTAATTATTAGTATTTTTATTGAGTTCTCTCAAGATGGAGTATCCTAAAGACGGAGTTATTTTCGGTTTTGAAATCCTAAAGAAGGAGACCATTTTATGAAGACTCAAGGGACCAAGGAGTTGGTTTTCGAAGTGTAATAATTTAAGTTAAATAGATTAACTAGGTAGCCATATTAGGACTTGTTGTTTTAATTTTTATGCATTCATGCCAAATCGTCACTACATGTTTTTCATTGTCATCGATTTAGTTGTCAATCATTCACCAAATTAGTTCACTTAAAAGTGATAGACAATTAAATTGATAAAATCTCTCACCTTTAAAAATTGAAATTTGCTTTACCAAATAATAGCACCTATGAATCCCTTTATCATTAGAGGTAGGCTCGGATCACCGAGGTACACTCTTTTTACGTTGGGTAAGTAGGGTAATAAAAGTTATTACACGTGAAAATTAGTTGGACTCAACGGGATTAATATGGGTTGAATCGGTCCACCGTTCCCATATTTAATTCTGGGGCTAAAAGATAGATTTTACAAAAATCTATCTACCAAGAGTTCTAATGGTAGAATCAGGCAAAATTGTTGACTCACCAAATTTATATAAATATGGGATGAATCGGTCCACCGTGCTCGTGTTTATATAAAGATGGGTCTTGGAATCATTTATATAATTCACTGGGAGATCATTATATAAATGGAAACTTGTTAAAATTGTTTTACAAGTATTTTTATTTAAAAGATAAATGTTAATTTTCCTTTCATTTGCTTTTGTAGTAATCACGATGGCTTCTTCTAGTCAAACCACCACAATATCTAAAGATTCATGGCTCCGTTCATTTATGGACAAATATGTTTTAAAAGCTGACGGTAGTAGTTTTAAAGATTGGGAAGAACAACTACGATTAGCTGCCGCAGGCGATGGTAAATTACGCTACCTAGTCGATCCCTCTCCCCCTTCACCTAGTTCTATGGCCACTACTGATGTAAGGGAGGCATATAATGAATATCAAAGAGAACCTGCTGCTGTTAAAAATGTTTTAATTTTTGCAATTGATCCAGCCTTACAAAGGCAATGCGTCAAATTCCACAATGCTCATGAGGTATTCTCGAGGCTATCTACCATGTTTTCTTAAGCCCCGAGGATACTTCAATATCACGTTGCTGTCCGTTTTTTTGAGGCCTACCTCAAAGAAGAACAACCTGTGAGCTCACATGTACTTTAAATAATTGAGTACGTGGAAACTCTAGATGGGCTGGGATTGAAGGTCCCGCATGAGTTTGTGGTGGACCGAGTATTCCACTCTCTATTACAAGTCAAAGGATTTACCGAATTTAGGGTAAATTATAATATGACTAACATGAAGAAAAGTCTCCACGATCTTCATTTTTTGCTTGTTCAAGCAGAGAAGGACATGGGATTGAGTGGGAGTACAAGGAAGGACATCCTTGCGATCAATTTGGAGGAGAAGAAGAAGTTTAAGAGAAATGGTGGTAAGAAGCCTGTACAAGTTGAGGGAAAAGGTAAGGCTATTGTGAATAGCTCTACCAAGCCTAAACCTAAGAAGGGTAATCCTCTTAAAGATACTTGTAATTATTGTAATAACTAGGGACATTGGAGGCTTAATTTCCCCAAATATCAGGATGACATCAAAGCTGGCATTGTGAAGCCAACATGTAATTTTTTCAACCGAATCTTTTATGATAAACATAAATTATGCTTTAAATACAACTTGGGTATTAGATACTGGTTGTGGTTCTCACCTATGCAATCATTTGCCGGGCCTAAAAAGCGTAAAGAAGCTAAACAAGGGTGATGTGGATCTGCGGATGGGTAACGGATCTAAAGTAGTTGTCGTTTCTGTAGGAACATATGTACTAAATTTAGCTTCGGGGTTGCAGTTGTTTTTACATAATTGTTATTTTGTACCAACTTTGTCTAGAAATATAATATAACTATTTGTGTTAGAGACAGAAGGTTTTAGTTTTGTACTAAAAGACAAATGTTGTACTTTCTCCCTTAATGGGATAGTATATAACCAATCTATTTCAATTAATGGTATTTACATTCTAGACACTTACAACGACGTTTATCATTTAGATAGTAAAACACTCAAACCAGGTGATCTCGATCAACCTTATTTATGGCATTGTCGATTAGAACATATTAACGTGAAACGCATTAAGAGACTAGTGTCAACTGGTATAATTAAACCTTTTGATTACGAATCATTTGGCATATGCGAATCTTCTCTTCTTGGCAAGATAACTCGTGCACCTTTTCTAGGAAAAGGATCTCGGGCTAGTGAGTTGTTGGGTTTAATACATACCGATGAATGTGGTCCAAGACTATCACTGCTAGAGAAAATTATGACTATTTCATTACTTTCACCGATGAAATGACTAGATATGGGTATGTCTACTTAATGAGGTATAAAAGTGAAGCTTTAGACAAGTTCAAAGAGTTTCAGAATGAAGTAGAAAACCAATTAAATAAGAAGATTAAAACATTACGATCAGATCGTGGTGGAGAATATTTAAGTAATGACTTTAAAGATCATCTTAAAGACTGTGGTATTATATCTCAGTTAACTCCTCCTGGCACACCACAACTGAATGGTGTTGCTGAAAGGAGGAATCAAACTTTATTAGATATGGTCCAATTAATGATGAGTCAAACTGAGTTACTTAAGTCATTTTTGGGATTTGCCATTTTATCTACGATACGTTCACTAAATCAAAGTCCCACTAAAGCAACCGACAAATCTCCATATGAGATATGGAAAGAAAAAGTCCCGAATTTCCGATACATAAAAGTTTCGGGTTGTGATGCTTATGTCAAGAACAAGTCTGACGATAAGCTAGCACCTCGTTCTGATAAATGTATTTTTGTAGGCTACCATAAGGAAACCTGTGGATATTACTTCTACAATCATCACGAGAACAAAGTGTTTGTGGCTCGTGAGGCTGTCTTTCTAGAAAAAGAGTTTATTTCTAGAAGACGGAGTGGGAGAAAATTTGAACTTGATGATGTTCAAGAGCCACAAACTGATGTGACAGTACAGGAAAATGTTCCTTCTACGTCTGACTCGGTTATTGTTCCTTCTGAACCTAAGAGGTCGGGGAGGGTTAGTCGTCAGCCTGATAGATACCTTGGTATTATCGAGGATGATGTTGATTATGAGGTATTACTTTTAGAAAGTGACAAACTTAAAACTTACAACGCGGCTACTACTAGTTCTGACTCTAAGTGATGGCTCGAGGCCATGCAATCCGAAATGGATTCCATGTACGTAATCAGGTATAGGACCTGGTTGACTTACCTAAAGATGTTCGACCTCTTCAGTGTAAGTGGATCTTTAAGATTAAAATCGGAATGGATGGACATAAAGATGTCTACAAAGCTAGATTGGTGGCAAAAGGTTTCACCCAAGTTCATGGTTTACATTATAACGAAACATTTGCACCAATAGCTATGCTTAGATCTCTTCGGATAATGTTATCGATCGCTGCATTTCATGATTATGAGATATGGCAAATGGATGTCAAGACCGCCTTCCAGAACTAGTTTCGGGAAAAGGAAGTGTATATGACACAACCTAAAGGTTTTGTGGACCCTAAAAATCCTAACAAAGTATGCAAACTTAAGAGATCTATTTATGGTTTTAAGCAAGCGTAAAGGAGTTGGAATCATCGATTTGATCATGTTATAAAACAGAATGGTTTTTCTCGAAGTGTTAAGGAACCATGTTTATACACGAAGTTTAGTGGGAGTAAAGTTGTTTCCTTATTTTTATATATGGATGACATATTACTCATTGGGAATGATGTAGATATGCTTGCTTCTGTCCGGAAGTTGTTAGGAAATCATTTCCAAATGAAAGATTTGGGAGAAGCTCAGCGCATCTTAGGTATCCGGATCTATATAGATAGATCTAAAAGGATATTAGATTTGAGCAAAGCAGCTTATATCGATAATATTCTTGACTGATTCAATATGAAAAACTCCAAGAGAGGTTTTCTACCTATAGGCAGTGGGATTACTTTGAGTAAGTCACAGTGTCCTACTGAGCCTAAAGATGGTGAACGCATGAAATCGATTCCCTATGCTTCCGCTGTTGGATCGATCATGTATGCTACGATGTGCTCTCGTCCTGACGTCTCGTATGCGTTGAGTATGACGAGTCGCTATCAGAATAATCCAGGTGAGAGTCACTGGATAGTCGTAAGAATATTCTTAAGTACATGAGAAGGACTATGGATTCATTCTTGGTGTTTGGAGGAGAATCTGAATTACGTGTAAAAGGTTATATGGATGCCAATTTTCAAACTGATAGGGATGATTTGAAATCGCAGGTTGGTTTTGTTTTTTTGATGAACGAAGGAGCGGTTTGCTAGAGAAATTTTAAGGAGTCTGTGACTGCTGATTCTACAACGGAAGCTGAGTTATTGCAGCCTCTGTCACTGCAAAGGAAGCTGTTTGGATTAGGCAATTTTTCAGGCAAAAGAGTGGGGCAATTTATATTGTGATAACAGTGGGCCAATTTTTCAGGCAAAAGAGACCAAGTCCAGTAACAAGTCTAGACACGTACTTAGAAAATTTCATGTAATTAGTGATTTAATTGAATGGAATAAAATTACAGTCTGTATGGTTAGGACAACTGACAACATCGCTGATCCTTTAACTAAGTCATTGTCTCAAGCTAAGCATGATAGTAATGTAGTTTGTTTGGGGTTGAGACGAATGCCCGAACTGTTGTAAATTATGCGACATGTAATGTAATACTTAAAATATTGTTTTTACTATTTCTTATATGATAATTGCATTTATCGTTTAACTCTTATCTTCAGTTTTATCTGAACTTAAATACTTTGTTTTGTCCAAATAGGTTGTATTGACAAAGTCGAACCCTATTAAAGTGAACTGGATTAACATTGTATTTTTTCCCCAGTTACTTAATGAGGTGACGTCTCGGAGTGACTAGATTGTAAGGCGATTGATGACCAGTTCGACTGTCATTTGGTCATAGTGATGGGTGGTGGGTTACATAGGCAGATTGTGAGACGATTTATCGGACTGTGACCTTTTATAGATTCCTTTTGTTGCTGGGTCGTGGCGAGCATTTATATTTATTCCTTTGAGTCAGTTCTTTAGATTGGCGACTATTTGTCTTACTTGGTGCGATTTTCCGGTGGCTTAGGTTTTTGCTCTAGGTCGCGCCGTAAAAGGAGGCGAATGAGCATTTACTGGGTCATTGTCATCTTTATCGAATAAAGAAAATAGGTCAACAGGATTGTCCATCCATGTCATATTTTATCTCAAGGCCACTCGAGGAGAGGTGACTGGAAATGCGTGGCCACGCTCGGATGAGATCTATGGTATATTTTCCGGTCTGACAGTTGATGTGACTCATATTTGAGCACATTTAGTCCCCGAGTTAGCCTCGTTCCCATGCTTTCTAGCATATATTAGGGTCATTTCTTATCTTTAGTTTCCCATTTTGCATATTCTTTGTGATTTTGTGTCCTTGGTAGGAGAGGATTGCTAACCTTGCATTTATGGAGCGAAATGGAGCTAAATGGATTGTATCTAATGACCAAGCATCAAAGAGGAGACCGATACTTGAGGCCTAATCAAATAAATGGAGTGAAATGGGCAATGATGAAAAGATCCTTGCATCCCCAACACAATCCCCGCGGATTGTAAAGGAGCCAAACAAGAGAAGAACCCTGTCCAACGATCCGAGCGGCCCAAGCTCAGGACGAGCGGATCAGAACAACGATCTGAGCGTCCCTGGGCATGATCCGAGCATACCAAAGCACGATATGGGCGTCCCAACTGCAAGCCCGACCGGATCTCCTTACAGGACAAGTCGTGCTTTAGGTGAGGACGAGCGGATCCTGGTGGGAGTTGCAAGCATGATCCGCGCATGTCCCTCGGGAGTTGCCTTTCCTCAAGCTTCCCTTAGGGTCTTAATAGTCATTTAAGCCCTTAGTAACCCTAACCCTTGTACTTAATTTTAGTATAAATACCCCTTTGTACTACCTTGATTATCATCAAGTTTGAATCAAGTTTGAATCAACTCTTAATCAAGCTTTAATCATCTGTTATTTTAGTTTTAATACACATTTCAATATTAATTATATCTTAATCTTTCCTTAATTATCTCAATTGTTCTTTGTTTTATTTGGGTAATTAGAAGATTATTGGGGTTTATTGAAGGATTGACAACCTTCCATCAATCATTAAGTACTTCTATTATTCTTTGCTTTTTTATTTGGATCATCTTCATAGTTATAATTCCTTTTTACCCTTGTTTAATTATTGTTAATCACATCATTTATTCATCATGTTTTAATTTGTTAGTATGATTGACAACCTTATTAGCATGCTAAACTTGATCATAAGTGAGTAGTTCTTTAGCTAGGGTTAATGGAGAATTAGGGGAAACAAACATGGAGATTGATCTATGCTTAATCTATTATGTTTTCATAATTAATTTGCTTGCTTGTTGTGATTTCAACCTATGCACATGTTATGTTTGATGAAATGCGAGCCTATAAATCCTTGCATTTTTTACCCATCTCCTATCTTTTCAATTAGGCTTATAAGACATAAACCAACTCGAGCCTCATTAGACCATGCCTAAGAGTTGAATAGGGGGAGACTAAGTCGACTTGTAGGTGTTGTACAGTCTAGATGACTCGGCTCCGGGACCTAAATTCTCCTAGGGATTGTAAGATATACACTAACTCGATCCCATCACAATAATAAGTGCTTACATCTATTTGAGAACATGTTTGTATAATCTATTTCCATTAATCAATTGTTTACAACCCCTTTGTTTGCTTTACTTAATTTACATCTATCTTGTTGATTAGGTTAGACCACATCTCATCAACCCAATTTGTGACACTCTAAGACATAGCTACTTGTAATTGAAAATCCTACATCAATTCCCGTCCCTTAGGATCCGACCATTACTTACCTCTTTACTAGGAGTATTTTGTGAAGTTATAAATATTGTTTTGGTTGGTAGCTTTTGACGACAAGTTTTTAACCACACCAAAAATGGCGCCGTTGCCGGGGACGATGTTCAATTGATTTGATTTTCGTTAATTGTTTTTAGTTGTGTCTTTCTTTACCTTGGGGAAGTCAATATCCTCAAGGTTGGTCTAATTGTTTTTGAGTTGTTTGATATTTGCATGACTAGGAGATCACAAGGTAATTTATTACTTATTGATTTCGAGATTGAAAGGACCTTAACCGACAATATAAGAGTTGCTAGAGGTACTTCAAGAGTTGTAGGTATTGGTGAGATTGTGGACATTCAACCAAATAACATTGAGTTTGTCAACCCTTTTACAAGGGAAGGAGAGGATAACCCAATTCAAAACCCACCACAAAATCAACCTACAATGCCTAAATTTTCATCACATTCCGTACCAACCGAGGAGAACCTACCAAACGGTACTCCTACACCACCACATTTAACCGGTAATTTCATTGCTAAATCCGCATTCATACAATTAGTTTAGAGAAGTCAATTTTGAGGGATGCCTAGTGAAGACCCTTACTCACATATGGAGACTTTTTGTGACTATTGGGATGCAGTTTCTCAAACCGGAGTTACTCAAGACCAAATCCGATGGGTATTGTTTCCTTTTTCTTTGTTCGGTACTGCAAAGCAATGGTTGAAGAGCCTAGAGAAGGCTACCCTTAGTATTGATTCATGGAAGAAGTTAGCACATGCCTTCTACAAGAAATTCTACCCTCCGGAGAAGACTAATTTGTTAAGAGCCCAAATCACCGGGTTCAAGCAAAGTGATGAGGAATCATTATATGAAGCATGGGAGAGATTTAAGGACACTTGTCATTCTTGTCCACGCCATGGGCTTTGTAAGTGGTTCCTTGTGCAACAATTTTGGAATGGCCAGTATGAAGACTCCCGCAATGTTTTTATTATGGGATCCAATGGGATGTTTAGAGAAGTTGATGACAATCAAACATGGGACAAAATCGAAGAGATGGCGGTTCATAATTCCCAATATAGTAGGCCTCGAAAGGCCACAAGAAGAGGAAAGCATGAGGTAGATTCCATCACTCAATTGGGTGCTCAACTAAGTGCGCATATCGACACCATGGCTAAGCTTGATGAAGCTTCCAAATCACCCAAACAACATGTTAATGATATGGTGGCATCATCCTCAATCCCAAGTGGAGTATGTGAAAGTTGTGGAACCTTAGGACATGATCAAAGCGAATGTAGGGGAACAAATGAAAAATTTAATTCTTTCCAAGTATACAAGAATGGGTGTTAGTCCAGTGGTAGCTGGGGTAAACCTTGAAGCTTGCAGAAATGCAGGAGTTGAGAGGTCCCGGGTTCGACTACCAGCTGGGGCGATGATCACTTGGCCACTGCAGCCCCCAAAGGGGGTGGCTTACATGGTCCATGTGGTGGTGCGGGAATGCATGGACCCGGGGAGGATTCAACCCCCTCGTCATAAAAAAAAAAAAAATTAATGGCACCCCTTATCCCAACTACTATAATGAGAACACCAAATTCCATCCAAATCTTTCATACAAAAGCCAAAATGTCCAAAACCCCCAACAAACATACACCCCACCTCCTATCAGAAACCAAGCTCAAAGACCCTTTTTCAACCAAAGCCAAGGTTAACAAAATCAACCTTCCTATTACCAATCAAATGACCAAAGCTTTGATGTTCAAAAAGCGGTCCTCCAAATGCAAAAGAACCAACAATAATTTTTCACCCAAATGCAAAAAGATAACCAAGCTAAAGAGATTACCATCAACAACATTCTTGCCCACACCAAAATGCTAGAAACTCAAATGACTCAATTAGCATCCGCTAGCTCTCAAAGACAAATGGGGCAATTGCCGCCTCAAGGTAATCCCCCAAGATATGAGACGGTTTGTGCCATCCAATTCAGGAGTGGTACAAGATATGAGGGGCCGAAGAGGCCAATTGATGAAGATATTGTGGATGTTAGTGAGAAGCAAAAAGTTGTGGAGAACTCTAAGGAGGTAGATCCTACCACCAATGACGTTTCAAAGAATAAGAATGAAGAGAAGGCTAAGGAAAAGAGCCTATTGTGATTAGACATCCATTCCCAAGTCGCCAAGCTAAGCCTAAGCTTGATGACCAACTTGGAAAGTTCATGAAAATTGTGAAGAACTTAGAAGTCTCAATCCCATTCACGGAATTGATCATTCATGTTCCGGCTTATGCAAAGTACATGAAAGATATTCTTACTAAGAAAAAGTCCATCCGAAAGTTAGAGACTATTGTCTTCACCAAAGTGAGTAGTGCTATTCTTTAAGGAAGTTCCCCTCCAAAGCTAAAAGATCCAGCAAGTTTTTCTATTCCATGTACCATTGGCGACACAACAATCAACAAAGCATTATGTGATCTTGGAGCAAGTTTAAGTGTCATGCCATACTCGGTATGTAAGAGGCTAGGAATGGGAGAGCTCAAATACACCAACATCACTCTTCAAATGGCGGATCAATCAACAAAGATACCTTTAGGGATATGGGAGGATGTGCCTGTGAGAATTGGCAAATTCTTCATCCCGGTAGACTTTGTCATTGTAGACATGGAAGAGGACTCCAACATTCCTATCATTTTAGGAAGTCCTTTCTTGCATACCGCCGGAGCGATAATCGATGTGAAACATGGAGAGCTCACACTTGAAGTCGGGGACGAGACAATCACTTTCAATCTTGACAAAACAATGAGAGCTCCCCGACTACATGAGCCATGCTTCATGGTCGATCACTATAGCCGAGAAAGTGATAGGAAAAAGTTGAAATCTCTATGCAATGATCAAGCCATGGGTAAAGAAACACCACCCACATGGAAGAAGAAAGTGGATGACCTTCAAGTAGCTCTATTCGGAGAGCAAGGAATTTTCAACAACAATGAGAGCTTGAATAGCTCACCCATCATGACAAGTAATGAAGAAGGCCTCATTGGCCAAGACAACGAGAAAGAGGAGTTGCCCTTATCAACTCACGACATCATTGGGGAACAAGCTAGTGAAGTTTGCGGTCTATGGGATAATGAATTTGAAGGATTGGTCAATCCTTATATTGGAAATGCTAAGACCTTAGACCATGGCTTTGTGGATCCTTGTCATCACTTTTACTTGGATGACTACAACAATGAAGAGAACAGTGGGCAAAGGTCTACCCAAGACCTCTATCATGAAAATGAGAAAGCCTTCGACAACTTCTACAAGGTGTTGAGCAACATCAACAACACCTTGGCTTTGCCCCATTCACATCTCATCCAAGAATGAGAGTTTGGTGGAGTCCTCCCTAAACCACCATTTGTAAATATTCTAACCCCTTAACTCGTATTTTATTTCCTTTATTGCATTTTTGTCATTTTTGGATTTGCATTTTTGTGCTTTGATCAAGATTTTCGACATGAGAGCAAGTGAGGGAGGTATTTTAACGTGTTTTGATGTGTAGTGTTTAACCAAGTGTGGGGATGGCAAATACCTAGGCTAACCGAGCCTTTGTAGTGCACCCACAACATTTAACAAAGAAGAAGAAGATAGGATGACACGGGAAAAGGAATCCCCAGGAGCGGACCTGATCTCGTGGGAGCTGGAGAGGATCCGAGCGTCCCCAAGAGAATCCGAGCATCCCCAAGAGAATCCGAGCGTCCCCCATATCGATCCGAGCATCCTGGTCTTAGGACGCGGGTCCTTGGTGTAACACCCCACGGTAATTGAAGAGGTCCATTGATAGGCTTAAATGACTAGTGCTTAAAGAGATTGAAAGTACTACTCATATCAACAAAGTGCACTTTCTTTTATGGTCATCCATGCGAAAGAACTCCAAAGTTAAGCGTGCTTGGCTGGGACTAGTCTTAGGATGGGTGACCTCCTGGGAAGGTTCCCGGGATGCGCATGAGTCAGGACAAAATGCACTATAAAAGACCCGTGTTGATCTGTGGGCCATGTACACAGCCTGGTGAGCTATCCTAAGTAACCGCTCCCGACCCGGTTTGGGACGGGGTGTTACACTAGGAAAGTTTGAATTGAAGAAAACGCCATATAAGAAAATCTTAGCAGATCATCCTCAGGACGCTCGTCCCCATCCTTAGAACGCTCATCTTGGCATCAATCCGCGCGTCCTGGGAAGACTCCTAGTCTTTGAAATTACGCTGTAAGGAAATCCGCACGTCCCTAGGTGAATTCGAGCGTCCCAGAAAGAATTCGCTCCGGCTGAAACTGATCCGCGCGTCCTGGCACTGGTTTGCAATTTCAGGATGTCCTGTAAGACGATCCGAGCGTCTCTAGCTGGTACTTAAGCAAAACACGGGACTTTCGTTGCCTTATTCCCAATTCATTTCCATCTTTCACAAACACAAACACATACATTTTCTCCCACTTCAACCCTCAATCCCCTTATTCAAAAACACCAATTTCTCAACAAAATTCACCACCATTCAAACAAAACTTTTTCAAAACAAGATTAAATCACTCCTTTATCAATGAAAGACCATCTAAACCTCAAATTCGTCACAAATTGAATCAATTTTCTAGGGTTTGGCAAAAAATTTGAAATTGATTAAGGAATTGATTGAAGTTTGAGGAAGCAAGGAACATTCAAGCAAAATCTTGGTTTGTTGATACCAATTTGAGAAGGAGAACACAATGGCAAGAACCAAGGGCGGAACCAAGGCACCAAAGAACCCAAATTTATCAAAGAGACAACAAGTTTTTCTTGCATCTAAGGCTTTGGTAGTGACACAACCAAGGATGGAAATCCAAGAAATCGCAACTCCTATTGAGGAAGCTACCACACCTACTCCGGTTATAGAACAATTGCCAAATTTTCCGGAAGTAACTTTCTTAACCGATGCTCATAGGAATGCATTTTTATCCCTTACTAGAAAGATTATTGTGGCTACCAAGTTTATATGTCAAGAGACTTTGGAAAAATTGGGTGTGCTTGAAAGAACTAGAGCATTTTTCGAGTACATGAGGTTGTTAGTCCTCTTTGAAATGGATGAATTGACCTACCCTTCATTGAACATGGAGTTCATAAGCTCCTTGAAGGTGTCTAAGATAGAGACTCGATATTATGTTAAATTTCGCCTTTATAACAAGAGTAGAAGAATGACTTTGAGTGAGTCTGGTAATGTGTTTGGTCATTTACAATATCATCACTATGAGAAGAAGCCGTTGAAATATGATGCCGCACCCCTTTGGAAAGCTATTACCGGTCAAAAATTTTACTCTTTCCGGGAGTGTCATGCTTTATATGTTCATCAACCGGGCATAAGAGTATGGCACAAGTTTGTGGGCAATACCTTGATTGCTAGAAAAGGCACCAATCACTTCACCGAAATTAATTTTGTCTACCTTGAGTCCTTCATGAATATCATTGGAAAGTTCACCAAAAAGTACAACATTCTTCAACTATTGCTTGATCGGTGGCTTGAGATTGATAATAGGAAAGATAGGGCGGCCTTAATTGTAAACGATGGCTTAGTAAGGAGGCTAGCAAAGCACTTTAACCCGAATTTCAACAAAGATAACACCTACAAACCGGTTAAAGGGACAAACCTCCTTGATAAGAGCACTATGATCAACAAATTCCATTGGGTCAAGAACGACAATATTGACAACAAATATGTGTGGCTTATCAAAGAAGCTAAGTCCTTTATCTTGCCTAGCAAGATTTTCCGCATCCCCGTCCATAGCCGAAACTACCTACTACCCGTCTTTGAGGAAGCCGAAGTGATAATTAAACAACATAGGGAACCAATCGCAAAGCCCTCCTCCTCCACCATTGTGACTCCACCATACCCCTTTGCCTACCAAGAAGTCAAACCGAGTGGCTTTAATGTCATGGTAGGCAACAACTATTTGACCCAACTAATGCAACAAATACATAAAGAAGCTCATGAAGATCAGGTAAATGCCTACCGTGCCCAATATCCACCCCTTGTACATCTAGCTAGGCAAGGCCTCTGACAGGGCAGTCGTATACCTATCAAAAATAACCAACTGGCTCTAACTAATATAGCTAGGGAAGTCGGGTCGATCTCCACAGGGAGATGGGAAAATGTCAGCTTTGTCTAAGTTCGTCACGGTAACCAAATTGGGGGTTTTTAATTGATTGATTGTTCTAAAATAATGGAAGTAAAGAAGAGAATAAGGCCGAGAAAAAGGATTAAAAAGATAAAGGAAGCAGCTAAGACAGACGATTGGCCATGATCATTCGGTCAAGTAATTTAGGTCTCAGGTTAGTGCAAATATAGTCTAAGGAGCAGTGAATATCTCCTTTCGGTCTCAATTCGCCCTAAAGCACAAATAACTTAGCTTTTGCCCTCACTATGGTGCCCTATTGTTCGCTACTAGTCTCATCTTTTCCAACCTTTCGGTCAAGGTCAAGGTTTATTGCGATATAAATGCCTAATTGCGTCGACTCAATTAAACAGATACAGATAAATGCAACAGTTAACAACAAGGACTACACCAACATTAACCTAATAAATCGATTACTATCCCTTCATAATCATGGATCCCCTTTAATCTTAGTAGAGGAGAATTAGCTATGCATCATCATTGAATTAACAACAACAACAATTAAATAATAAGAATTAAACATCATAACAAGACTAGTGAAGATTGAATTAAAGTAATGATGAAACAATAAAACAAAGATAGCAAAATAAGAGTAATTATGATTAAAGAATTAAAGAAGAATAATAATACCAATACAGATCCGAATTCGAGTAGCAAAGTGTAGAAGAAAAGCAAAATCCAAGAAACAGTAGTGAATGATAGAGTAAAAGTGAGTGAGAGGAGTTACGCAGTCTAGAGTAATTTTTAGCATACGAAAATCATCTCCTAAACCTAATCTATGGACTAATTACAAAATCCCATATGAAATTAGGCGAAAATAGTTTATTACAGGATAAACCACTTGATCGAGTGAAAATAAACCACTCGATCGAGCAACTAAGCATCAAACCTCTCGATCGGGGGGAAATAAACGACTCGATCGAGCAACTCCTTGCAAAGTCTTCTCGATTGAATACTCGAACTGCTCGATCGAGTAACCTTCAGTATATAAAGCATTCGATCGACTAGAAAATTAGTCGATCGAGCTATTTAGGCACGTTAGACATTATAACACCTTTCGAAACCAGCTCATGTGTCTTCAAAGGGTTATATTCCAAGCTCCGACTCCTCGTTCTCCATAAATACATGCAAATGGGACGATTTAAGGCTCGATTTAGCTCCTCTTTGGTTTATTCCTGCAATTTACATAAAACGAACCAAAGTAGAATATTCGGGGGTATTTATAGCTAGATGCTACATAAATTGTACAGAAATGCATGTAAAAATGAGGTAAAAACCTTATATAAAATACACGCATCAAATCTCCCCAAACCAAACTTTTGCTTGTCCCCAAGCAAATTATGAATGCAACTAAGAATAAACAGTGGAACGGGACCAATGCATCAGCTACAAATCACCCACCAAAACCAGTTTAATGCAACAACTAACAAAGTGGCAAATGAGAAGTGCAAACGAATTAAATCAATGTTTCAAACTTACTAAACCGTCGACCTTTCAAGACTCAAAAGATATCGGACTCTCACGGGTCGCTCATCCGTCAAAATTAGGCAAAAGGTGAGTATATACGTGAAAGATGGAAAGAAGTAAAGACACTCACCGAACTCGACCTATAAGAGCATGCATGCAGTTAACATGAATAAAGTCTCTACAACCGTACATACGCATTCCAACCATACTAATGACCAAGACACATGCCGATGACTTACATTTGGGTAAGTGAGGTAATGGGTAAGAAGGGGCTAAGATGAATTTGGATATGTGGGGTTAATAGCCAGGCTAGCAACAATGAATCCAAATTTTGAACTGCATCCCAACTTCGTACTCAATATAACAAAATGAAGCGGTGCAAATTCCATGCACTCTACTCACGAAACACCAAAAACTCGTCAACTCTCCATAAGATATAAGTAAAACATGGGAGTAAAAATCATTATACAATTTCTCATTTTTTTTCCTTCGCACATGATTTTTCTTTCTTTTTCATCTTTTTCGTTCTCTTTTTTATTTTATTTTTTTCATTTCATTTTTTTCATTTCATTTTTTTCCATTTTTCAACCATCATTTTTTTGCTTTCATTCCCTTCAATTCTTCCACCATCTTCTGAAATCAGATAAAAAAACCAAACTGCAGTAAAACATTCCAACAGCTACTCATCACTAGCAAGGCTAGGGTAGGAAAAATTATAGATAGTATCTAATAGGACAAAAAGGCAATTTGGCTATGTGGGGCTCATGGGTAGAATGAAATAAAAGGGAACTGCCTCTCCTATCATGTGTCACCATCCACAGACCGAATGCATACAGGTATTAAGAAGACTAGACTCATGCTTATGCAAATTGATGTTACATGCCTTAAAGAGAGTACTACTCACATCCTAAATGAAACCGGTCATGAATGTCACCAGTTTATAAAGCTCTAACCTCAGAATGTAATGTAGCTTGCCAATATATGAGTCAAGTCTATTCGTTCAGGTAAGAGAGAAACAAAAACTCGAAAATCATGCACATAATCATGCCACTAAATGTCAAGAATATGCAAGGCTAAAGTAAGGATTCAATGTAGCGTCAAAGTTCAAACGTTCCGACTCAAATTAAACGTGAAATTTTTTGAATTTTATGATTTTTTGAATTAAAAACGACAATGCATGCGAAAATAAATAAACGTGCAAGCAAACATGCAGACACAGATATGGATGCATACCTCCCCAAACCAAACCGTATAATGCCCTCATTGTACCAAAAATAGGGAAAGAAATGCAAACCGAAGAGAAAAGAAGAGGTGGAGTTGGAGTTGGAGTTGGAATACTTACAAAACATCATGAAGAGGGACCTCCCCAAACCGACCATGAACATGAGAGGTCAAAGAAAGTCAAGAAGTAGCTCCATAGACGTAAAGTAGCAGCTGGGAGACGTAACTACTCGATCGAGTGGCCTGGAACTGCTCGATCGAGTGAACTGGTGTCTGGAAGGGCTCGATCGAGTAAAATAATCACTCGATCGAGTGAGCGTGTTTATGCAGGTGGTCGATCGAGTATATATACCACTCGATCGAGTGAATAATACCCCAAAAGTACTCGATCGAGTAGAAAAACTACTCGATCGAGTGCTATAACCTGCAGAACACGTATCAAAGCAAGGAGAAAATAAAGGGTGCATAAAAACAGCGTCTAAAGTTCAACATAAAGCTAAAGAAAAATAAAAACTTCAACAAAAGTACAATAAAACAGTCTGGGCTGCCTCCCGGAGAGCGCAGGTTTAAGAGGTCCCGCACGACCTTTCTGTCATCAATTAACTGGCGCATCTAGCTCGCCGAAGTGTAAGAGTTCAACAGGATTGTCTGCTTCATTTGCCTCGTCATAATGCTTCACATATTGCCCATTCACCTTGAACCTACTACCTTCAGAATCTTCGAGCTCCACGGATCCAAATTTGGTAACAGCCGTCACCGTATAAGGACCACTCCACCTACACTTCAGCTTGCCAGGAAATAATCGCAATCAGGTATTAAACAACAGCACCTTTTGCCCAACATGAAACTCCCGAGGTAGAATTCTCTTGCCATGCCATCTCTTCGTCTTTTCTTTATAAATGCACGAGCTATCATAGGCATTAAGCCTAAATTCTTCCAACTCATCTAGCTGCAAAAGACGATTTTGACCACACAACTTAGGATCAAAGTTAAGTTCACGAATTGCCCACCAAGCCTTACATTCCAACTCAACAGGTAAGTGACATGATTTCCCATAAACTAACCTATAAGGTGATGCACCAATTGGTGTCTTAAAGGCAGTTATGTAGGCCCATAATGTGTCCTCTAATTTAAGACTCTAGTCCTTCCGTGATTTAGAAACTACCTTAGACAGGATCTCTTTCAACTCGCGATTAGGGAACTCAACCTGACCACTAGTTTGGGGATGATACCCCAAACCACGCCGGTGTTGGACACCAACTTTAGACAGAATAGAAGTTAGTTTCTTTTCTTTAAAGTGCATTCCCCCATCACTAATGACGACCCTAGGGACCCCAAATCGGGGAAATATGACCTTTTTAAACATTTTTATCATGGTCTTGGCATCACAATGAGGTGAGGCAATTGCCTCAACCTATTTCGACACATAATCTACAGCCACTAAAATGTACCTGTTACCTTTACTAGACGGGAACGGTCCTTGGAAGTCAATGCCCCAGACATCGAAAACCTCAACCTCTAAGATGCCATTTTGCGGCATCTCACGTCTCTTTGAAATGTTCCCTGATCGTTGGCAATCATCACAAGCTGAAACAAAAGATTTAGCATCAGCAAACAAAGAAGGCCAATAAAAACCAGACTGAAGTACCTTAGCCATGGTGTGCGAAGGACCGTGGTGACCACCATAGGGAGAGGAGTGACAGCCTTCCAGGACTACTTTGGCCTCCCACTGCGGAATACACCATCTGTAGAGACCGTCTGCACATTCCTTAAATAAATAAGGATCATCCCAGAAATACTGCTTAGCGTTATATAGAAAACGCTTTCTCTGCTGATGAGAAAGGTCAGGCGGCAGCTTGCCACTGACAATGAAGTTAGCTATATCTGCATACCAAGGCTCTTGGTTAACAATAGACGATAAAACAGCAAATAAGGTATCGTCAGGGAAAGTGTCATCAATAGGTAGAGAATCTTCCCCTTCCTGTCGCGTCAGTCGCGACAGATAATCAGCTACAACGTTCTCAGCTCCTTTCTTATCCTTAATCTCTGAAGAAGGAGTATCCATCTCAATAGCAGTGGTTTAGCCTCCTTCTTAGCAAGGAGATGCCTCAAAGCTGCATGGTCAGTAAAAACAGTAATTTCTGACCCAATCAAATAAGAACGAAACTTCTCTAAGGAATAAACTACAGATAGCAGCTCTTTTTCGGTGGTAGTGTACTTCACTTAAGCCTCATCCAGAGTTCGACTCGCATAGTAGATTACATTTAAAGCTTTGTCTTTCCGTTGGCCTAGCACCGCTCCTAGTGCATAGTCACTGGCATCACACATTATCTCAAACGGCAAGTCCCAGTTGGGAGGCTGTATGATCGGCGCAGAGACTAAAGCCTGCTTTAACCTGTGAAAAGCAGAAATACAATCATCAGTAAACACAAAAGGGGCATCCTTAAGTATCAGCTCTGTAAGTGGTTTAGCAATTTTTGAGAAATCCTTGATAAACCGGCGATAAACGCCGGCGTGGCCAAGGAAACTCCTCACCCTCTTAACATTAACAAGAGGTGGTAATTGCTGATTCACTTCCACCTTTTCTTTATCAACCTCTATTCCCCTATCAGAAACTAAGTGCCCTAAGACAACTCCCTCGTTGACCATGAAATGGCACTTCTCCCAGTTAAGCACAAGATTATACTCAATGCAGCGCTGCAACACTTTATTAAGGTTAGACAGACAGTTAGAAAAATCACTTCCATAAACACTGAAATCGTCCATGAAAACTTCCATAATAGACTCAATATACTCTGAAAATATCCCCATCATGCACCTTTGGAAGGTGGCAGGGGCATTACATAAACCAAAAGGCATCCTGCGATAAGCAAACACGCCCTGAGGACAAGTAAATGTAGTATTAGCTTGATCGTCTGGTTACATAGGGATCTGAAAGAACCCTGAATACCCATATAAATAGCAGAAAAATTTATGAGAAGCTAACCTTTCTACCATTTGATCAATAAAAGGAAGGGGAAAGTGATCTTTCTTGGTGGCGGCATTAAGTTGTCTGTAATCTATACACATCCGCCAACCAGTCACTACTCGAGTGGGTATTAACTCATTCTTATCATTCTTAACCACAGTAGTCCCCCCTTTCTTCGGGACTACCTGCACTGAACTCACCTGACACGCCTGTCGTTGACCTGTCAAAAATAAAACCTAACGGTCTCAACTAAATATGTAGTAGAGGCAGTCGAGTATCGAATCCTCAGGGAGGTAATGCAACTACAGCTGTCTATCTCTAATCCTATGGTAACAATGGGGTTGATTGAATTTTTGGTTCTAAACTACGGAGTAAAAGGAAGAGAAATAAGGCAGAGAGCAGTAAACAAGAAAATGATTTAGAACTATCAATAAGAGAGGGACATGTCGGGAACTCGGTTCACTACGGTAGTTTAACAACTTAGCAGTAAATGACTCAGACGAACTAATGCGAGACGGATATTAGAAGGTCCTTTCGGTCCACTTCCCACCCTAAAATACCACTAACTTAACTTTCGTCCTCATTAGGGTAGTCTACTGTTTATAGCAGGCCTATTTAATCCAATCTTTCGATCCAGGGTTAATTGCTTGATTTAATAGGTGACATAGAAGCGTGCACTCAACTAGGTCGGTGATTACAGTTATATTGCTATAGTGACAGAGTCTCTTATATCAATTCGTCTAATTCATTCACTACGTCGTCATTATTCTACCGCAGATCCCCTAATCCCAACATGAAGGGGAATTAGCTACTCATATTCATAACTAATCTAACAGCACATAAAATCCCAGCAGAAGACATAACGGAATAATAATAAAACGCGATGATAGAAATTAGGGCAAGTAAGAATAAATGCATAAACAATAATTAAAGGCAACAAGAAGGTTAATTATTATTAAGAAAAGGAGGAGATTACAATCCGAGCAATCCGGCGTAAAGAACGACGAATCCGAGTGCAATAATCCCAAGGTGAAAAGCAACGTAAAAAGTAATGAGGTTTTTCCAATATGAATGATAGTAAAAGAGATAGTCTAAGAGTGAAAAGTGATTAAAAACTAGATAAAGATAAAAGAAGATGACTAATAACCTAGTTAAACATAGGTTATATAGCCGAAAAACCTAAGTGTTTATGCGTAAGTAATAAAACACGGACTGATTAAGCCCACGAAGTCAAAGTCTCTCGATCGAGTAGATTAGACTACTCGATCGACCATCACTCGGGGAAACTCCTCGATCGACCTTCGGGAACTCGATCGAGGACTCGGTCATGTGTGGATCACTCGATCGAGTAAGCGTAGCTCGATCGAGTCTTGGGAAGCTTAGGAATCACTCGATAGACCACCAAACAGCTCGATAGACCACCGGGTCTTCAATTCAGACTCACGTCTTCACCAAAATGCCTCGTAAAGCGTGCAACGACTCTTCAAGTACAAAGCATCTCACTGGGATAATCCCGTCTCCTCTAAATGCATGCAAAAAGGGCGAAATAGAGCATGGTTTCGCTACTTCCGCGATTATTCCTACAAAAAGGACAAAATACACCAAAGTAGCCAATTCGGGGCAAAATACTATAAAAACAAGATATAAATGCATGGAAATACGTCTTTGAAATAGGCCAAAAAGACTATACATTAGGCACGTATCAAATCTCCCCAAACCAAACCTTTACTCGCCCTCGAGTAAACTCAAAACTAAACTAATGGAACGGAAATGATAACTCGAGCTAGCCTAACTTGTCCACTTGAACCACTTTAATGCAACAAAATCAACAATTAAAGCTAGACAAATCAATAAGCAAACGAATTATAAGTGTTCAAAAATAAAGTCGACCTATCGACCTTGCAAGACCAACAAAACCGGACTCTCACGTGGTCACTCTTCTCTCATGAAGCAAAGGGCAAATGTTATATGTAAAAGAGAGAAGAAAAACAGTCACTCACCTAACTGCGACCTACATAGCACGCATGCAACAAAAATGAAAGACAATTCAAGTACTAATGCACGCACTCCAACCAATAATGTCCGTCACAAATCACAGTAGAGGGTTTGCAAATGATATGGGAATAGTGAGGTTCAGGTGAGAAAAGGCTAAACAAGTTATGGAAATGTGGAGGTAAAAGCGTCAAGCTAGTTCCTAACAGGACCATAATAAACCATCCAGATCTCAACTGTCTGAAAAACTAACACAGGTGCCCTTCACTTGGCACAAAACTCACTAGACTGGAAACACAATCTCCTCAAAAATATAAAATAAGAGTGGAGGAGTCAGACGGTCACAAAGTTCCCTTTTTTAAACACCGTCTGAGACAATTAACAACCAACCAACCCTCTTGTCGATTGTACATCTTCGAACATCTTCTCAACTCTGACAAGAGGGTACAACTTTTTCACAATCTATCTCTCTTTTTTTCGTGAATCACATGACTTTTTTTTTTTTCATTTTCTTTTTTTTTTTTTTTTTTTCTTTCTTCACGTTTTTCTCTTTTTCCAATACTTTTTTTTTTTTTTTTTTTTTTTTTTTTTTTTTTCACTTCCTCCTTCCTCAATTCAAACACCAACTCCAAATGAGAATTACGGACCAAATCAAGAATCGAAAACATACCACAAAAGGACAGGACTAACTAGCTTGACTAGGCGGGCTTAGTTTGGAATGTGGCTAATGGGTCAAAAGGGCAAGTTTTGGTCAATGTGGAGCTAAATGGGTGAAAGATATAAAGAAAGGGGAATTGCAAGACCCTCCCTGCATGTGACACCAACCACAACCCGAATATGTGCATTTGACAAGAAATTGAATGTCATAAATGTGCAAATGAGACAAACATGCTATGCAAGGAGTACTACTCAAAATTCCTAATGAACTGGTCATGAATGTCACCAGTTATTGGCTCTAAAAACTCAGAATTTTTAAGTAGTTTGCCAGTTTATCGTGTCAAGTCTAAACAATCACTATTATTTGAACAGAAATTCGTAGGCTATGCGAATTGACAAAGCTAAAAACCATCAATAATGTGCAAGGCTCAAGTGAATTGACAAGTTAAGTGCAATATCATCACGGGAATCTACCGTTCCGACTCAACCTAAATGCAAAAATAAACGTGAAATTTTTTTGAATTTTTAACATTTTTCTAATTTTTTTTGGATTTTTTGATTTTTTTTGAAAATAAACAACAAATGCAAACTGAAAAATTAAACGTGAATGCAAAACAAATGCAGATGCAGACTCAAAAGGATGCAATACCCTCCCCAAACCAAAACGGACAACGCCCCCGTTGTCCTCCAGCATACACCAGCAGTAATATGGGGGATGGGAGTATACAACCAATAAAAAGAAAAATAAAGGAGACGAAAAATAAAAAGAGTGAGAGAACATACAAAACACGAACTTCCCCAAACCAGCCAGAAAACTGGGGAAGTGAGTAGACCAGTAGCTACTCGTCGTCGGCACCGCTGTCTCTCAGGCACTCAGACTCAACAAAACGGTCTCCCCAAACCAAAGAACAAAAAAGGGGAAGACTCGGTCATCATCATCTCCGGTGATCATTCGGACCGGGCACGAACGGAGGGTCACTCGCCTCCTCTCTGGCAGCTCTCGCCGCGCGCCGCTGCTCGCCAGAATCGCACCTCTCGCTCTATCTGTCTCCTCCTTCTCCTCATCCGAGTCGAGGATAATGAAGGGTACCCGTCCGCTGGGTATCGGTAGAAGGAAGGATGCGGCCACCCCTCTGGAATCGGTCGCCGGGCCCGGATGTGGAACTCGTAGAGAGGGAATACGGCTAAAGCCATATCCCGTCTCATCTCAGTAAGGTACCTGCACAACTCCGGAGGCAAGGCATCACGACGCCCTTGGTCTGTGACCGCGGGCGCCTCTAAAGCGGGAGGGCAAATAAAATTGGCCGGAAAAACCGAACCAGAAGGAGGGTCAAGTGGAGGTGGAGTGTGAGTCTGAGTGGGTGTGGGCTGAGGCTGAGGCGTGGGTGTCGGTCCAGCCTGGGAGCTAGAAGATGCTCCAGCCTCGCGCTTCCTCTTCTTCGAGGAAGAAGAGGGAGGGGTGAAGGTAAGGTGGTAGGTAGGTGGAGGTGGCCTCGCTCCCTCAGCAGCAGTAGGGAGCGGTGAAAGTGGCGGAAGGGTGGAGCACGGCAAGGTAACAGACGTGGAACTACAGATCTTCCACGTCCTCGCGCTCCCCTTCGCCCTGGGAAACCAGGTCAAGGTAGCCATGGCATCCAGGTCAAGGTAAGCCACCTCGTCAGGTACACTGAGTCCTGGCTCAGTGGGGTAAAGGTGGCGGGCAATCCTAGTCACCAGCCCGCCGCAGACAACTGCGGTCTTAACCCGAGTCCCAATACCGTTCCAATGCTGAGCTACCAGAAAGGCAATGTTCAGAACAAACGGGGTACCGTAGTCAATGTTGAGGTACCCCGCGAGAATGGCTAGCTCAGTGTTGGTAACGTTATTGGGCTCAGGGCGCCCAAAGATGGTCTCTCCTACCGACGCAAGTAATAACGGGGCGCAGTAAGTGAACGTGAGCTCCCTTCCGTGCCTGGAAGGGAGTGTGAGAAAGAGCAGCCCAAAGTAGCTGAAGGGGCTCTCTAGGTGGGGCAGTGGGACCATCACTAACTAGTCCCAAAACCTCCCCAAACTTGGCCAATGTCCAGCGATGTGACTCATTACGGAGTCGGAAGTGAATCCAGGCACTGGAGCGGTCAGCCTGGTAGGTGTCGGTGTCAAAGGAATAGGAGCTAAAGAACTCGTACGTAAGGGTACGAATAGTAGCCTCCTGCATGGTGATCAGACCCGACATACCCGTCCCGTTCAATAAACTACAGACCTCCTCATAGATGCCTAAGGTCTCTAAGTCAGCTCGTGCAAGGAAACGGGTGGAGGAGAGGGGGCAATGAAGTAAAGCGACTAACCGGTTCCGGTGAGCCTCTGAAGTGAAACGCATCAAGGCATCTTCGGTAGAGGTGCGAGTGCGCCCTCCTCGTAACAATGACCTCGGACGGTTGGAAGTGAGGGCTAGTCAAGCTAGCCCGCCGGTGTAGTCTCGGTGGCAAAGATACCAGGTTGCTTTGGAAACGGGGTGTCCGTCCATGATCCAAAGAGAGAGAAAGGCCTGGTGGGAGTGAGGGTGATGGCCTCGTGAAGCTCGAACCGAGCTCCCATTGTGCTAGCCGCGTGAGTAGACTCGTCCCCGCAGTGAGACAAGTAAAACAGTCCGCAGTGGTGACCAAGGTAGAGCTAGTGGCAGCAGCATGGGCCACTTGCTCGCTCGCAGAAGAGCTGGAGGACGTACTAGTAGAAGAAAGAGAGCTCGCGTCCATCCTGCATATATCAAAAGGGCACGAATAAGAAATATGCTGCTAACCGTGATTAAAACAATCGCTAACCAACATGTGACAGCAAAAGGAATAGCCCTATTAGTCGGAAAATTCGACTTCCAGAAATAAAAAACAAGCAATTCCTCAAAAATTTTCGAAAATTGCATGTAAATGGTGATAGTATAATAAAACAGTGACTGCCAAAGGGCTAAACAGCATGAAACCAGAAATGGGGGCATGTATGACTCTGGCAGTCGAATATAATCACTCACAGCGCGAGATTTCCCAATAATTTACATCAAGCAATGGCAATAGGGGACGGGAAACAGATAATCAGCAGCAAAAGGCAATCAAGAGCTGCAGTTATGCAAGCAAAGCAATAGAAAAACCGTCGGACAGTCGATGAATTCGACTTACAGGGACCCTAGTTGCGGAAATCGCGCTAAATTCGAATTAATCATATAGAAGCAGCGAGGAATTGTGACAATATCATCAACAAACTAACAAAGGGCAAATAAACACAATTTAATCGAATAAATTCGACTATACATGGAATTTTCGAACCCTAATGCAAAATCATCTCAAAAATTCGAAATAAATCAAGAGAAATTGCAAGGAGTGTGATAGAAATACTTACGTGATGATGATTAACCTACAATGTGCAATTAAACTTCAAAAACGAGCGAGCAAGGCGGATTTTTAATCAAAAACCCGCGAACCCTAATCCCTTTAAAAACCGCAAAAACGAGCAAGAAAGAGGGGGAAAATAAGGGGTTATGGAAGAATAATTGACTAACAAGGGAATGTAGGTGGTAGATTTGATGATTTTGGGCAAGAAATTAGGGATTTGGGGGAAAATCAATCGCAATCAGGGTAGAGGTTAGACGGAAATTAGGGGTTAAAACAATTAGAAATGAAAACTGAAATAAAAAAGGAGTTAAGTATAGAAAGACTCCCGTCCACTGCTCATTTCACTCGATCGAGTGATTTTAAGTCACTCGATCGAGGTCTTTGCTGTTCCCCTGGCTCGATCGAGTAAGGATGCCTCTCGATCGACCTGCTTCCTTTTGGTCTTCCTCGATCGAGTAACAAGCAAGCTCGATCGACCCAATTGCCATTCGATCGAGTACAAAAATACTCGATTGAAGACTTCTTCGTGTAAATTCCCTTGAATTTCCATCTTTTCTTCCTCGAAATGCGTGCATTTCCCCAAACCTGCGTAAAACAAATCCCAAAATACCAAATATGCAGAAATACAGTCTATAATTAAAAACGTAATTGTCTAACTAATTGTCTAACTAATTGTCCTAATTAAAAACGTAATAAATAAAATAAATTCAAAAGAAATTCAAACCAAAAATTTGTTACAATTTGTTACACGGGGCATTTCCCCGTTTAATTCCCAATAGCCGTCAGTAGCCCCTTCATGGGCTTCTGACTGGAGGACGTCACTTCAGCGATACTGACCGTCCTTTTTGACTTCCATGAACTCGAATTTCTGAGAGGAGGAGGAACATAATTCCAATCTACGTAGGTTCGAACTGTCTTCGTCGTCGCTCCTCTGTCATCTTCCTTGACATCCTTTGCTCCAGGTTGGTTGATAATGGTCTTACCACGTCCTTTGACAGCTCCTTTCTTGCCTTCATCCGTACCTGCAGTAAGGAAAACAGACGAATCTTCCTCCTTTTTGCTCTCAGTATGAGGCGGAGGGTCAGCAATAATAGCGATATTCTCCAAAATTGGAGTGTCAATAATAGGGTCAACAGAAGAGAGGGCATTGCAAGGCTGAGCTTGCATGGGAGCCCTCGGAACTTGGACCGATGAAAGGTCGCTCCTCATCCCCTACCCGGAAGGTCAAAGTCTTCCCCCCGACATCTATCACTGCACGGGCAGTGGACAAAAATGGTCTCCCTAAAATGATAGGGGTATGCACATCTTCGGGGATATCTAGGACGACAAAGTCAACGGGAATAAAGAACTTCCCGATCCTAACAGGTACGTCTTCCGCTACACCTAGTGGCCGTGATAGACTACGGTCGGCCATCTGGACAGTCATATTGGTGCAACTCAGTTTTGTTACACCAAGTCTCTTAGCTAGAGACAAAGGTAAAACACTTACGCTAGCGCCTAAATCGCATAGCGCATTATCAATCAACTGCATACCTATATGACAAGGGATCGAGAAACTACCCGAGTCTGATTGCTTGAGAGGTAGCTTATTTTGAGACAGGGTGGACCCCATCTCAGTCAAAGCTACAGTGTCGTTATCATTAATGGTCCTCTTACGTGCTAAAATATCTTTCATAAATCGTAAATAAGAGGGTACCTTCATGAGCAATTCAGTGAACGGCACGGAAACTTCCAAACTCTTCAACAGCTCAACAAATTTGCTAAATTGTTGATTAATCTTTGTATTCTGCAGCCGCCTCGGGAAGGGAACAGTAATTGGAATCTCAAGTCCCTTATTTCTCGCCTCCAAAGTATCTTCCGGAGCGAGTTCAGTATCCTTCGGGCGCTTCTTACCTCTCGAACGAGGCCTTTCTGGTAATTCATCGCTTAAACGAGCACTAGCAGGCTCTCGAATAAGCTTCCCGTCAGTTATATCACTCGATCGAGCAATGTGTCCACTCGATCGAGCTGTTTCTTCAAGCAACCTCGATCGATCGAGCAAAAAGTACCACTCGATCGACCATCTTCAACTTCCAGTTCACTCGATCGAGCAGAGTGACTACTCGATCGAGGGCTTCCCTCACCAATTCCACTCGATCGAACTGGTTCAGCACCAGACTTCAGTCGATCGAGTAACTCTTGTGTCGTGAGTCCTTTCTTCTTTCCAGAACACTGTTCATCGACAGTTTCAGCTATTCCCAGGTCTGATTTCTTCATTTCTGGTCCTTCATAAGAACGACCGCTTCTCAACTCTATCAAATGTACCGTCTCATTTGGGTTCTTCTCATTTTGAGTCGGTAAATGACCGGGCTTTCTCGAGGATTGATTCGCGGCGAGTTGAGCAACTTGTGTCTCAAGTGCCTTTATGGTCGCGTCTCTCTATTGATCACTTGTGCTTCTTTGTTGATCACTTGCATGGAGCTGCTTTGTAAAGGCTTGTATCATAGACTTCAACTCGCCCATTTCATTCACTCCACTTGAAGATGAACCGTGGCTAGGTGGGTTAAAGGACGGAGGCTTCTGATAGCCTTGTTGCTTCTGATGTGGCGGAATATAAGGGTTTCGTGCTCGCTGGTTCGGAGGAGCGGTGGGGTTAAGCACATTGCTCTGATTACTCCACCTCAAATTGGGGTGGATATTCGGCTCATATTGAGCGTTGTTTTGCCTGTAATGTTGGAAGGCAGCGCATTGCTCATAAGGACTAGGACAAAAATCAGAGACATGTCCTTCTACCCCGCACCTCGTACAGACGAAAGGACCGTCTGTCATAGCATTAACCTGGTACATCCCTGGCTTGAAAGCTCCCCCTAGCTCATACTTATCGAACCTAGCAGTAAGGGCTTCTAATGCAGCCACTGAAGACGACTCAGCAGCTCTCCTTTGGTTTCCCCTCGAATTCCCGTATTCGGCCCTGTGAGTGGCCAAATCGTCAATGATTTTCCATCCTTTCGTCGGCCCCAAATTGTCAGAAAATCGACCGTTAGCTGCCGCATCTAGAATAGCTCTCTGATCATCATATAAACCATTGTAAAAATGGTTACATAGACTCCATTTCTCGAAACCGTGATGCGGTATGGTCCGCACCAGCTTCTTAAATCGAAGCCATGCCTCATGGAAATTTTCGTCGGGCCCTTGTTTGAAGCTAGTTATCTGGGCTCTGATGGCTATGGTTCTCGAAGCAGAGAAATACTTCTTATAAAACGCCAGTGCTAGCGAATTCCAATCTGTTATGCCGTGAACAGCTTTGTCCAAATCCCTGTACCACTCCCTTGCAGCATCGCGGAGTGAGAAGATGAACATAGTCTCTTTAATCTGATCAGCTGTCACACCAGCGGGAGGAGGTATGGAGCAGCAGTAGTCGATGAAGGTCTCCATATGCTGAGCTGCATCTTCTTTCGCAGCTCCCCCGAACTGATTTTTCTCTACCATGCTGATGTAAGAGGGCTTCGGTTCGAAGTTTCTGGCATCTCCGGCGATTCGAACCCCTTATAAAGATTGTCGGTGTGGGCTCGGAGTGACTAGCAATGGATGCTTCCTCGGCCATTTTCGGTACTTCCGGAAAAGTGATAGACTCAAGTGAATAGTCGGAAAGCGGAGAAGACGGCGGGTTGTCTTCGAAAAGCTCGTTCTCGTAAAAATTGCCGCGAGAACTGGGCTCTTCCTCTTCCTGTTGCTCTCGAAATAGTCTCCTCTTTGCGCGACAGGATCTCTCAATCTCGGGATCAAAAGGTAGCAGTGGACCACCTTGCGACCTGCGCATAAGACGAAACTACAGACAAGATATGAGAATAGTCTAAGGAACGATGTTCCTTAAACTAAAAAGGAGAATTAAAAATAAAAACAGCTAGTAATTGGAACAATTGCCTCCCAAGCAACGGCGCCAAAATTTGACACGCACTGTCGTTGACTGTCAAAAATAAAACCTAACGGTCTCAACTAAATATGTAGTAGAGGCAGTCGAGTATCGAATCCTCAGGGAGGTAATGCAACTACAGCTGTCTATCTCTAATCCTATGGTAACAATGGGGTTGATTGAATTTTTGGTTCTAAACTACGGAGTAAAAGGAAGAGAAATAAGGCAGAGAGCAGTAAACAAGAAAATGATTTAGAACTATCAATAAGAGAGGGACATGCCGGGAACTCGGTTCACTACGGTAGTTTAACAACTTAGCGAAGAAATGACTCGGATTTAACTAATGCGAGACGGATATTAGAAGGTCCTTTCGGTCCACTTCCCACCCTAAAATACCACTAACTTAACTTTCGTCCTCATTAGGGTAGTCTACTGTTTATAGCAGGCCTATTTAATCCAATCTTTCGATCCAGGGTTAATTGTAGCCAGTTTAATAGGTGACATAGAAGCGTGCACTCAACTAGGTCGGTGATTACAGTTATATTGCTATAGTGACAGAGTCTCTTATATCAATTCGTCTAATTCATTCACTACGTCGTCATTATTCTACCGCAGATCCCCTAATCCCAACATGAAGGGGAATTAGCTACTCATATTCATAACTAATCTAACAGCACATAAAATCCCAGCAGAAGACATAACGGAATAATAATAAAACGCGATGATAGAAATTAGGGCAAGTAAGAATAAATGCATAAACAATAATTAAAGGCAACAAGAAGGTTAATTATTATTAAGAAAAGGAGGAGATTACAATCTGAGCAATCCGGCGTAGAGAACGACGAATCCGAGTGCAATAATCCCAAGGTGAAAAGCAACGTAAAAGTAACAGTAGGTTTTTCCAATATGAATGATAGTAAAAGAGATAGTCTAAGAGTGAAAAGTGATTAAAAACTAGATAAAGATAAAAGAAGATGACTAATAACCTAGTTAAACATAGGTTATATAGCCGAAAAACCTAAGTGTTTATGCGTAAGTAATAAAACACGGACTGATTAAGCCCACGAAGTCAAAAGTCTCTCGATCGAGTAGATTAGACTACTCGATCGACCATCAGCTCAGGGGAAACTCCTCGATCGACCTTCAGGGAACTCGATCGAGGACTGGTCATGTGTGGATCACTCGATCGAGTAAGCAGTAGCTCGATCGAGTCTTGGGAAGCTTAGGAATCACTCGATAGACCACCAAACAGCTCGATAGACCACCTGGGTCTTCAATTCAGCTCACGTCTTCACCAAAATGCCTCGTAAAGCGTGCAACGACTCTTCAAGTACAGCATCTCACTCTGGGATAATCCCGTCTCCTCTAAATGCATGCAAAAAGGGCGAAATAGAGCATGGTTTCGCTACTTCCGCGATTATTCCTACAAAAAGGACAAAATACACCAAAGTAGCCAATTCGGGGCAAAATACTATAAAAACAGTATATAAATGCATGGAAATACGTGCTGAAATAGGCCAAAAAGACTATACATTAGGCACGTATCATCACCCATTTAGAATGACCAATAGAATAGATAATACCTGCGTCGAGCAGCTTCATTACCTCAGCCATCACAACATCCTGCATCTTCTGGTTCAGCCGGCGCTGACCCTGTCTGCAAGGTTTGTGATCTTCCTCCAGCTCTATCCTGTGCATACAAATATCGGGACTAATCCCCTTGATATCGTAAAATGAATAACCCAATGCTTTCCTATTTTTCTTAAGCACGGCTAACAAGGATGTCAGCTGATCATTATCAAGCTTAGCACTAACAATGACTGGATATTGCTCAGTATCGTCTAAGAAAACATATTTTAGATGAGAAGGGAGAGACTTACGCTCCGGTACCTTTACCTCAATGGAGCAAACTGTGCTAATCATTTGTTCCACTCGCTCTCTCTCAACGTCGGTGAGTTCACCCTCATCTAAATCATATATAAGCAAATCCAACACAGGATCATCGTCATCTGGGTTATCTGCACACTCATCCAAAAGCATAAGAGCTTCTAGTGGGTCCTTCATGAAAGAACCCGACCAGAAGTCATAAATAGACTCGTCAATAATATCAACCGAATAACACGTATCCTCTATCATTGGCCGAGCCAAAGTACTAGGCAGACTGAAAGTGATCGCGTCATCCCCTACTGCAAGAGTCAAACGCCCTTGTTTGACATCAATAACGGCCCCAGCTGTACAAAGGAATGGTCTTCCTAAGATAATTGGGGTCCGGGTGTCCTCAGCTATATCTAAAACAATGAAGTCAACTGGTATAAAGAGCTTGCCTATTTTCACAGGCACGTCCTCTAAGACACCTAAGGGTCTCCTAACAGATCTATCAGCCATCTGTAGGGTAATGTTAGTCACTTTAAGATGACTCATATTCAATTTCTTGCAGACAGATAAGGGCATGACACTGACGCTGGCTCCTAAATCACAAAGAGCCTTATCAATAACCACATTGCTTATAATACAGGTACCAGAGAAGCTGCCCGGGTCTTTCATTTAGGTGGAGCCTTATTTAAAAGTAAATTACTGGACTCTTCCATAAATGAAATTGTCTCAAATTCACTTAGCTCTCTCTTACGCGTCACAATATCTTTCATAAATTTAGCGTAAGTAGGTACCTGGGTAACAAGTTCTGTAAAAGGGACGGTTACCTGGAGGTTCTTCACAACGTCCATAAACCTACCGTACTGTCGCTCGATCTTTGCGTCCTTCAGACGACCTGGGAAGGGTACTCTGGTAGCAATGACTGGACCTGCGACCATCTCTTTACCTTTATCAGTGTGTGACGTCTCCACAACAGGGGAAGACGACACGGTAGCGGAATTAGATAATAAAATAGGATCTCCGCTGTTTCTGGTACTCGATCGAGTACATTTACCACTCGATCGAGTGGTTTCACGTTGGGAAATTCTCGATAGACCATTTTCTTCACTCGATCGAGTGATCTCTTTTCCGTGCTCACTCGATCGATCAGTTTTATCACTCGATCGAGTGATTTTTTCAGCGCTTTTACTCGATCGAGTAAGAATATCATTCGATCGACCATCAGCAATTTGGGCACTACTCGATCGACCATAATTATCACTCGATCGAGTGACGGGATGAATTATTTCACTCGATCGAGTAGAGTTTTCACTCGATCGAGTAGAGTTTTCACTCGATCGAGTGTCTGGACAACATGCAGCAAGGATTTCGTCCAAAAACTCATCCATATCATCTTCCGGGGTATCTTCAGCTGTCAAAACCCCGTCTTCTGGTACTTTTGGCCCCTCATGAGTAAGGCAAACTTGGAGATGCGTTGCACTAACTGGATCGCATGTCGGTAGAAGGTTGGCTTGGTCTTTCGCGAGTGTTAACTGCGCGACTTGTTCTCTCAATTCCACTATGACGGTTTCATTCCTATTGCACTTCTCACCAAACTGTTGTGTCAAGTTCAACATCAAGGATTTCAGTTCGGCA
Source organism: Silene latifolia (assembly GCF_048544455.1). Classification (NCBI taxonomy): domain Eukaryota; kingdom Viridiplantae; phylum Streptophyta; class Magnoliopsida; order Caryophyllales; family Caryophyllaceae; genus Silene; species Silene latifolia. The sequence continues at coordinate 80,557,713 of NC_133527.1, read as the reverse complement.
ATTTCCTCGTTTGCAGAAGGAGAAACCGGTTGCGGCGCTGGCGTAGAAGGAGTAGAAACATTCTTCATTTCTTCATACAGTTGAGAAAAAGGAACTCCTTGCTTGTATTTCTGATAAGAAAAGACGCGCTCTATACTTTCCAGGCACTTAATAGGGTCATGCCCTTCCATGCCACATCTACCACATATATCCACATGCTCAGTAATCGAACAAACCTGTGCACTCTCACCTGCAGCTTCTATAATCTCCACATTACCTAGACTTTTGCTAGGACTTTCCACTGGAGCTGCTGCCAACTCGTTGACTTGCTCACTACCTCGAGGATTTCCATATTCGGAGACATGAATAGCCATCTCCTCAATGAGACGCCACCCTTGGTCATCTTCAACATTCTTCGTGAATCTCCCCTTAGCTACACTGTCAAGAATAGCTCTCTGGCTCCGATGTAACCCATTGTAGAATTGGGTGCAAAGGAACCAACGCTTGAACCCGTGATGAGGCACGGAACGGACAAGATTCTTGAACCTAGTCCAAGCCCCATCCAAGTTTTCAGTAGATAGTTACTCAAAAGAACTAATCGGAGCTCTCAAGGTATTGGTGCGCTGCGGTGGGAAGTATCGCCTGTAAAAGGCCAAGGCAAGGGAACTCCAGTCGGTTACACCGGCTGCTTCCCTATCTAGATCTCTCAACCATTCCCTGGCATCATCAGCTAAAGAAAAGGGAAAAAGAGCTCCCTTAGCTTTGTCATGTGTCACCCCAGCAGAAAGAGTAATGGTATAGCAATACTCTGTAAACAACTCTATGTGCCTGCATGGATCTTCTTCAGGTACCCCCTAAAGAGATTTCTCTCGACCAGCTGTATGTAAGATGGGTGGATTCCAAAGGTTCCCGGATCAGTAATGGGTAATAGGAAACCTTTTGGAAGCGAATCCACATTAGGCTCTGAGTGACTGGCTATATTGGGCATTCTGGCAAATAGACTTTACAAAGCACAACAAACAACCTGCGAAACTAATCAAAAACTTTGAGGAAATGAGATCAGTCTCAAGGAATAAATTCCTTGAGACGAGAAACAAACATAAATAAAGCAACAAAATTGCGCCACCTCCCCGACAACGGCGCCAAAATTTGACAGGGCAGTCGTATACCTATCAAAAATAACCAACTGGCTCTAACTAATATAGCTAGGGAAGTCGGGTCGATCTCCACAGGGAGATGGGAAAATGTCAGCGTTGTCTAAGTTCGTCACGGTAACCAAATTGGGGGTTTTAATTGATTGATTGTTCTAAACTAATGGAAGTAAAGGAGAGAATAAGGCAGAGAAAAAGGATTAAACAGATAAAGGAAGCAGGTAAGACAGACGGTTCGCCATGATCATTCAGTCAAGTAATCTAGGTCCCAGGTTAGTGCAAATATAGTCTAAGGAGCAGTGAATATCTCCTTTCGGTCTCAATTCGCCCTAAAGCACAAATAACTTAGCTTTCGCCCTCACTATTGTGCCCTATTGTTCGCTACTAGTCTCACCCTTTCCAACCTTTTGGTCCAGGTCAAGGTTTACTGCGATATAAATGCCTAATTGCGTCGAATCAATTAAACAGATACAGATAAATGCAGCAGTTAACAACAAGGACTACACCAGCATTAACCTAATAAATCGATTACTATCCCTTCATGATCATGGATCCCCTTTAGTCTTAGCAGAGGAGAATTAGCTATGCATCATCATTGAATTAACAAAAACAACAATTAAATAATAAGAATTAAACATCATAACAAGACTAGTGAAGATTGAATTAAAGTAATGATGAAACAATAAAAGAAAGATAGCAAAATAAGAGTAATTATGATTAAGGAATTAAAGAAGAATAATAATACCAATAAAGATCCGAATTCGAGTAGCAAAGTGTAGAAGAAGAGCAAAATCCAAGAAACAGTAGTGAATGATAGAGTAAAAGTGAGTGAGAGGAGTTACGCAGTCTAGAGTACTTTTTAGCATACGAAAATCCTCTCCTAAACCTAATCTATGGACTAATTACAAAAGCCCATACGAAACTAGGCGGAAATAGTTTATTACAGGATAAACCACTCGATCGAGCAACTAATCATCAAATCTCTCGATCGGGTGGAAATAAACCACTCGATCGAGCAAATCCTTGCAAAGTCTTCTCGATTGAATACTCGTACTCTTCGATCGAGTAACCTTCAGTATATAAAGCATTCGATCGACAAGAAAAGTAGTCGAGCGAGCTATTTAGGCACGTTAGACATTATAACACCTTCCGAAACCAGCTCATGTGTCTTCAAAGTGTTAGATTCCAAGCTCCGGCTCCTCGTTCTCCATAATGCATGCAAATGGGACGATTTAAGGCTCGATTTAGCTCCTCTTTGGTTTATTCCTGCAATTTACATAAAACGAACCAAAGTAGAATCTTCGAGGGTATTTGTAGCTAGATGCTACATAAATAGTACAGAAATGCGTGTAAAAATGAGGTAAAAACCTTATATAAAATACACGCATCAGACTCCTTGATACTTCATGTCCTTTGCCTAGTTGGGCGGATAGGGAAGTTTTATTCACAAGTGCTTTTCAAGATGCCGAAATGGATAGTTGGGTGGCTAATGTAAAGGAGGTTGTTGTTTATAAAGACGGGGAAGGTAATGATTCATGCCAAGAAGAAGAAAAGCAAGGTTGAAGTTCCAAAGTTTATGAGTGAAATGGTCAATCGTCCGAGTCAATGGAGGTAGATGATGAAGAAGATAATGAAGAAATTGATTATGCAAGTGATGATGATGATGACAGCAATGATGCCGGTGATGAGGATGTCGCAATGAGCGACAATTTAGGGTTGACAAGGCTATTTGGAGGATACCACATATGCGGGGTTGATTACTTGACTTCAACCTATTCCATTGTGAGTTTCCTACACCTCCTTTAGCTTTGTCTCTTTATCATGTTTTTAATATTTATATTGAGTATTTGTTTTGAGAACTAGCAACATTAAAAGGACTCCTACCTCGAGTCCATTGAGGTGTCTCATTTATTGTTCCCACTTTGAAAATCCAAAATGACAATTAGGATTCATGCATTGCAGCCTTTCCTTGTGCATGAAATCCCCCTATTTTTACACTAGAAATAGTGTCTTACTTGTTTTGGGGAAGTTCAAACACAAGAAATGCGAGTTAATTCAAATTAGCTCTCTGAACAATAGAAAGCATGCATCATATAGAAAAATTACAATGAAAGATTCATTAATCTCTTATTAGACTCTTCTAATAACTAAGTGTTTATTAGTTTAGTCATAAACTAAAAGGAACTTATACATGCATAACAAAATTAGAAAGTAAGAAGAAAAATCGATTATTCGTACATTGAAGGCCGAAATTGGTTTATACTAATTTGGTCTCCTACCAAATTAGTCTTCTTAAATCCAAATGCCCCAAAAACCCTAGATCTAATTGCATGATCCACTCCTTAAGAATTTGTACCAAGGAAATTCTTTTTAATACAAATATTAATTTGGTTACTAGAAATTAATATTTGTGTCCTTAAAATACTAATATTATGAGATTACTAATTCTAGTAATATGTAAATAATATTAGAGATTTATGTGAGTTTATTATTTTGTTCAACATAAAACAAGAGAGATAAGTTTTTTTCAAATTATTAACCAATTAGAATGAATTAGTGTTGAATGAAAATACACTCCTTAAGTGTGTATAGAGGAGGCCACCGGTTTTGGCATGGGTAGAGTGCCCAATGGTTTTGCATTTTTCTCTTCCCAAGAGTGTAGGTATGCATACCTAAGATTAGTAGGTAATCATCATGTTACCCACTAATTAAAATAATTAAAGCACAAATCAACCCTCTCCCCTTCATTTACACGGCATACTTAACATTATAAGGGTCCATTTTAAGTTTGTCAATATGTTAATTTGTATTGTGTGACAAATTGGACATGTTACTTGACATGTTATTTAAATAATGCATTTTTAACAAATTAAAAATTATTATATAAATGAAATAAATCACATACAAAAATTAACTAGTAATTCACAATTACAATTACTTAAAATGGGTCATATAATTATAAATCACAACTACTTGTATTTATATATAAACAATTCATTCTTATTTCAATTGTTTCATAAACAATAAATAATCCTTAAGTAATAAACAATTTAATTACTTAGTACGAATCTTATTTAATCGAATTACAATAAGATATGTATTATTACCCACAAAATCATTTGTTCAAATTTAAGGAATTAATTAACTTGTATCGTCATACAATTAATTAATTGGTCAATTAAGAATGTTTCCCTAAAGGTATGACCTTAAGGGATCAACTGATCACCACCGTCATACGACAGTAATGTCAAACTCTAGCCAGCCAATCATTACCGATTATTGTGGATCAGTTGACAATAAAAAGTTACAATCCCTTATGTATTCTTAATATGAGATTTAAACATGTGGATTGCATTATTGTCGATGACACATACTCCAAAAATATCCCACTTGTCCGCAACAAGTGTACGTCACCAATTCTCTTGTCCTATTACTATCTCCCACTCAATGCAATGTGCCTTGAAGGTCGTACTTACATTTGATCATATCATGAGTGGTTTCCTCGATCTGCGGAATAACTGTCTGACCGGAATTATCTACCATAGATACCTTCCGAGCGTGGCTACGCATTTCCAGTTCATTTCTCCTCGAGTGGCCTTGAGATATAAGATAACCCTGACGGGGATGGATAATTCCTATTGCACTCTTCCCTTCGATTAGACACGGCTCATCATGACCCAAAACATGCCCATTAGACCCCAATTACGAAGGTCGCCGAACATAAATCAAAGTCACTCTAAAACTGTGCCATCATAGGCGAACAATCATTAGTTAAAGAATCGACTCATAAGAATACCATAGTAGCTCTCGCCACGACCAGGCTATAAAAATTGCCAAAACTCTATAAACGATCATGACCCAAAAGATGTGCATTATGGCATAACATGATAATACTAATGGCGGAAACATTAGTGATTGAATCATGTAGACAACAGTTCTTAAGTTCATTTGAATAATCATAATTCAAATTTCATCAATATGAATAGCCTACTTAACTAGTTGATTTCAGAAGGATCATTACCATCATAAGATACCCATCTAAGTGCCAATCCAACATCCCATGTTATAATAGATTTGTATAATGTCTAATTTTATCCAGAATTGAAAACCCATTTGCACGTCATTTCCTGAGTAATAAGTTATAAATTTCATGAAGGATGATAGCTCCCACTGAACTTCATATCTAAACATGACAGTTACTTGCTCCCACTCAAGTCCATATACACACATGTTTCTTCATCGAAACATTACATTATTGGAATGATAATTGCTTTTCTAAGTATTGGTTAAAACCATATATGTCATTTACATATCCCTTTCTAAATACCCATTTGGAAAGTGGTCTTAATAGTTTACTTATTTTCATAATGAGGTATAGCAATGATTTGAATCTTTAGCATAGTTAACAATTAACTTAGCTTTCGTAGAGATCGACATGCCACTCTATGCAACTTATAATCATAAATTTCTATTTACTTCAGATTGGTCTCAACAATCCGAAATAAATCCATTAATTTGCATAGACATTATTTTAGTTTCATTAGGCTCTTAAGTAAAATGTTGAATTTTAAAATCTCTAGGTCTAATCACTTCATAGATCATAATCTATATTTCCCAAAGAACGCTTTCTTTTTCTGTCCTCACGTAGTTTCCTCAAGAACGTCTTCTTTTGGTGTCCTTACGTAGTACTCTTAAGAACATCTTCTTTTGGTCTCTTCACGTAGTTTCCTTATTTCCCTTAAGAACATCTTCTTTTGGTGTCCTCACGTAGATCCCATCTAGTTGCGGTTTGTGGCTAAATTTACTCCCACTCTATCTTTAGGAAAAATACCCTTTTTCTCCAAAGATAGCTTTTGAGCCACAAATAATGATGGTGAAGGAGGAAAAACATATCACATATCAACGTATTTGTGATTTAATCGAGATATATTAAAAGGATAATGTTGACTAGACGATTTAAATTTGATAGGTGTATCAAATAAGGTTGGTAGTGTTCCCTTATATATGTTCAACAACTCAATCATAACTTCATAATTGATCTTATAAAAGTAAGTTGTGACATTAGTCACAATGACATAAGGAGAATCAAATTCATAGGTTATGGACATATAATGATTCAATCATTATATTTGTCTATTTGATCAATTTAAGTCGATAATTTTATATTTCTAGATGCAAGTAGTGTATGATGATAAATCTTAGAACAAATGATACGATAAAGTGACTTGGGTTGCAAACCAAGTCACTAAAATCTAAAATACAACCATTGTTTAAGGAAATAACCAATTTCCAAGTCGAACGAGGAAATCAAAATAGTTCTAAAATCTTCAAAATACAACATAAAAATAAAGACAAAATAAGATAAAGCCAAGCTTCCATCGATCTAGCATCATGGGCGGCTACATCTAGCTTCCATCAAGATCTTCTAGGCTTGCTTTTCTTTGCCCTTGTCCTTGCTAGGATGCCCTAATTACAATAAAAAGGGGGTAATCATCACAACTTGTATCAAAATAGCAAAGTTGAGATTGAAACATAAAAAGATAGGGATAGTAATTTACCTACTGGAATAACTTTTCCACCTTTGATGTCGCCTAGGTACTTAGGACAATTCCTCTTCCAATGCCCAACGCCATTACAATAGTGGAATTTATCCCCGGACGGGGCACCCTTCTTGGGCTTAGAGGAGCTAGCTTCACAAGATTTTCCTTTGTTCTTATAGGGAGTTGGCTTCTTTCCCTTATTGCCACTTTTCTTAAAATTTCCCTTGCTCTCTTATGATTAATGTTGAGCACATCCTTGGTGGTGCTAGCGTTTAGCCTCATGTCCCTCTCGGCTTGCACAAGAATTTTGTGCAATTCATCGAGGGAAACTTTCAAGTTTTGCATATTAAAATTCACCCTGAATTGAACATATGCCTTAACTTTGTTCAAGAAATGAAGAATTCAATCAATGATGAGTTCTTCGGAAATGTCTATCTTTTGCAATTTTAAGGTCTCAACATGCTCCATAAACTTGAGCACATGAGGGCTAAATTTTTGGCCCTCCTAAATGTTGAGATCGAAGAATGCGGATGCCGCTTCATATTGAATGATCCTCGGAGCTTGTGAAAACATGGTCACAAACTTCATATAGATCTCATAAGCGGTGCTAATCTTTATAGAACTCCTTTGGAGTTCGGCCTCCATTGAGAAGATCAACACATTTTTTATCGCGACCGGCTCCTTTTGGTAAGTCTCATAGGCTTGCCTAGCGGTAGGTGAGGCAGGAGAGGCCTCGGTAAGGTAACGAAACTTATCGTCACCCTCCGCGGCCAAGAGAAGTTGAGCGTCCCAATCGGGGAAGTTTGCCCCGTTCATTTCTATTTTACAACGATCCATGAAGGATCGGAGCCATGAAACATTGGTGAGAGTGTTCGAGCTAATGGTTGCGTTTGAATTTGGAGTTGCCATTGCAATTGAGAAAACAAATTTGACTACAAAAATAAAAGTGAAAGAATTAATAAACATCTATTGTTTTAATAATATTTGTAAACATTTTAAACAAGTTTCAAGCATTTATATAGTGACCTCTACCCAACTATTACAAATGATTCCGAGATCCAAATTCATATTAACTCGGGCACGGTGAACCGATTCATACCTTATCAATATAATTCGGTGGATTAACTCTTTAATCGATTCTACTTCTAGAACTCTCGGTCGATAAAATTACTCTAATATTTATCTTTAGCCCGGAACACATGCGACTACAGTCACGAATACTTCCGTGGAGCTCAATCCAAATTTCGATGTAATAACATTTTACTACCCACTTACCGAACGTAACAAGTTTAGCACCCCGGTGGGCCGAGCCTACTTCTTATGAAATTGGGATTCATGGTTTCTACTATTTGGTAAGGCTAATTCTCAATTATTATTAGTGAGAGGTCTTGTCAATTTATTATCTATTTCGTTTTAAGTGAACTAAAGCAGTGAACTACGATAATTATAATTGACACGGTCGATGACTTGATAAAAAGATAAGCATGTGTAGTTATGGCAATTTGGCTTATGCATGCAAACATATCAAACAAATGCAAAGCAAAAACGATAAAAACCTAGTATGACCTTCCTAAAATAGTAAATCAAATAAACTATTTACAAATTCGGAAATCAACTCCTTTGGTCCCTTCAACTTCATTTGGCACGCACTTCTAGGCAACACCGTCTTTGATGGACCGCCTTCTTGAATGGCACCGTCTTCAAGGAACTCCGGAATAAACAAATTACATAGCTTTCTACTTTATACATTATAAAAAGAAAAATTAAAATAAAATAAACTAAAAGTGATATGAGATCACATTAATTACAACTGAATCGATATCCCCATTCATTTCGGGAAATACCAATTAAAAACTAAGGCCATACTAAGTAAAAATTACATAATTCAAAATTATATAAAATAAAATATGACAATCATACTAAAAATACAGCATTAATATATTTATGAAACATGCCATGTGAAGTGCCAAATCGCCCTATTTAAGCTAATATCGTATATTCATTCCGGTTTAATGGATTAGTGTGACAATTAACCTTTTAACATCACACAGTATTACATAAATCAAATCTATGTCCAAGTTAATTACCCCCAACCTTCTTAGGACTCAAGATTTAGTCTTCACTAAACATTTGACAATAATTCAAATTGATATAATATAATTGCTCTTTAATCACTATTATTCATAATAATAAGGAAATAATTCCCAAAAAGTCATAAAAATTCGAAAATTTCAATATCACAATTTTGTATATTCTGGAAAATTCCCAACATCCCAAAATTTTAATAAAAATTTGCCTTTAGATTATATTAATTTATTTCGCAAATAAATCGAATAAAATATAATTTTAACCCTTTAATTCCAAATTAAACATAAAATTATGCAATAAATCAAAATTACAATTTTAAATATTCTTAACAAGTTTCTAGATCCTGGAAATGACAAATTTTTAAGCTCAAAAGTCGAATTTTAATATTAGTGACTATTGAAGTTGCTATTTATCAATTTATATCCCATAAAATTAATAACCATTAAAATCATATGAAAATTAACATTCAACTTTAGATCTGGTGTTCATATCATATATACAACATTGGAAAAAAAATTCATGCCATAAACTTCATTTTAGCTATTTTTGCTAAAATAGTCACTACTTATTCGATTTTTACATCTAAAAATCATAAATCATGCAAAATAAAACCATTTCATTTCAAAATTTACATACAATGTATAATATTGCATGTAACATCTACTAAAATTTCATGGGCAGGAACAAAGTCTACCTATTTTTAGCATAAATACCTCTATTTAATCGACTTTTAATATGTAAAAATCATATATCATGCTAAATAAAACCATTTTATACGAAATTTTACATACAATTTGTAAAATATGCATGTGAGCTCGCGTAAGAATTTCAAGGTCAGAATCATGGTCTAACTAATTTTAGCATTTTAATTGTCATTTTACTCAATAAAATGTAATAAAATACTAATAATCATATTAAAGAGCAATGAAAATACCATAAATCATCAAAATGACCTAAAATCAAATTAGAACTAGAATGTCAAACATGCAAAATTTTCGTGACATTTATCTTCATAAATCACAAATTTAAAATTTTATATGTTAACATTTTAACTCGGAAAAACAATAACCGATTATGCATGCAACAACTCTTGCTCTGATACCAATTGAAAGATTCATTAATCTCTTATTAGACTCTTCTAATAACTAAGTGTTTATTAGTTTAGTCATAAACTAAAAGGAACTTATGCATGCATAACAAAATTAGAAAGTAAGAAGAAAAATCGATTATTCTAACATTGAGGGCCGAAATTGGTTTATACTAATTTGGTCTCCTACCAAATTAGTCTTCTTAAAGAATAATCCAAATACCCCAAAAATCCTAGATCTAATAGAAAGATCCACTCCTTAAGGATTTATACCAAGGAAATCCTTTTTAATGCAAATATTAATTTGGTTACTAGAAATTAATATTTGTGTCCTTAAAATACTAATATTATGAGATTATTACTTCTAGTAATATGTAAATAATATTAGAGATTTATGTGAGTTTATTATTTTGTTCAACAACAAAACTAGAGAGATAAGTTTTTCTCAAGTTATTAACTAATTAGAATGAATTAGTGTTAAATGAAAATACACTCCTTAAGTGTGTATAGAGGAGGCCACCAATTTTGGTATGGATAGAGTGCCCAATGGTTTTGCATTTTTCTCTTCTCAAGAGTGTAGGTATGCATACCTATAGATTAGTAGGTAATCATCATGTTACTCACTAATTAAAATAACTAAAGCACAAATCAACCCTCTCCCCTTCATTTACACGGCACCCTTAACATTATAAGGGTCCATTTTAAGTTTGTCAATATGTTAATTTGTATTGTGTGACAAATTAGACATGTTTCTTGACATGTCATTTAAATAATGCATTTTTAACAAATTATAAATCATTATATAATGAAATAAATCACATACAAAAATTAACTAGTAATTCACAATTACAATTACTGAAAATGGGTCATATAATTATAAATCACAACTACTTGTAATTATATATGATACGTGCATTTTATATAGTCTTTTTAGTCTATTTTAGCACGTATTTCTTTGTGCTTTCATACCGTTTATATTGCATTTTGCCCCCGAATTACCTACTTTGTTCGTTTTGTCCGTTTTGTAGAAATGAACGCGAAAGTAGTGGAATCGTACCATTTTTTCGTCCTTTTTGCTTGCATTTTGAGGAGACGTGATTTTCCGAAGTGAGTACCTGCATTGGGAAGCGAAAAGGAACGGTTTACGAGGCAGTCGGGCACGAGTTTTGGCTGATTTGAAGGAAGAATACTCGATCGAGTGATTTTTATAGCCTTGGTTGATCGATCGATTGGATTTGTACTCGATCAAGAAGAGCTGGAAAGAGAGGTTACTCGATCGAGTAACATTTGTGTTCGATCGAGTAGATTATCTGGAGTTTTACTCGATCGTGTGGTTTCAGACTACTCGATCGAGTGGTTTTGGCCCGTGAACTTGTTTTAGCTTTTGGACTTAGTTTATTTTCTATTTAAGCATACGTTAACTAGGTTATTAGCATCTTTTTATCTATCTTTTATCATTCACTTTCACAGTAAGGACTGTGTTCTCTTTTCTTCTTCACTGTAACTTTATTTTCGGGGTTATTTCGCTCGGATTTGCTTGTTCTTTACGCCGGATTCTTGCGATTGTAATCTCTTTCTCCCTCTTTAATATTAATCTTTCATTTGTTCATTTTAATTAATTATTTTGCTTCATTTAATTTCTACCCTAATTACCTTTTATGCATTTTTATTATTGTTTTACCATGTCGAATATTGGTTATTTAATTGTTGTTAGTATTGATTGTATTAATAGCAATATGAGTAGCTAAATCTGTTTCATGTCGGGATTAGGGGATCTACGGTAGAAATGTGACGATGTAGTAAATAGGTTAGATGAATTATTTGTGAAATTCTGTCACCATAGCAATATAACTGTATTTTACCGACTTAGTTGAGTGCACGCTTCTGAGTCACCATTTTAATCTGGTTAAATTTAATCCTGGATCGGAAGATTGGACTAAATAGACCTGCTATGAACAGTAGACTACCCTGATGAGGACGAAAGTTAAGTTGGTGGAAGTTTAGGATAGAAAGTGGACCGGAAGGACCTTTCCATATCCGTCTCGCAGTAATTTATCTAAGTTGTTTGCAATTGAGTCACTGGACTGCCGTAATGAACCGAAATCCTGACATGTCCCTTCCTTATTGATAGTTTATCATCTTTTTCTGCCTTTACTGCTCTTTTCTCTGCTTCCTTTCCTTAAACCTTTTAGTTTAGAAAACCAATTTAAACACCCCCTATTTTGTGACCAAATAGACGGACTCTTACAGATATCTTGCCTCCCTGAGGAGATCGACCTGACTTCCCTAGCTATATAGTTAGTTTAGTTAGTTATTTTTGGTAGGTATACGACAACCCTGTCAAATTTTGGCGTCGTTGCCGGGGAGTTAATTGCCCTATCTGTCTTTGTTTCGTTTATTTTATCCGTCTCAGGGAATTTTTATTCCTTGAGGCAGTTCTTATTTATTTTCTTTCAGTGTTGTGTATGCCGTGTCGACGGGTTTGAGTTAGTTGCAGGTGATTCGAGCCGAGAGACTATTTAGGCATAGACTCCATCCGCAAAGAGAATCACGAAAGGAAGACTTGAGTACTTTCGAACCGAGCTTCAAAGATTTCCTTTTTACGTAAAAATCCATCTTTTGAAGAAGATACTTCTAGTTCTGTAAGCATACCAGTAAAGATGCCAAACATTGCTAGTCATTCGGAGCCTAAAGCATCATCAATTCCAAAGGGTTTCAATCTCCAGACTCAGGATGGGAATACATTCGACATCCGTCCTTCCTATATCAATCTGGTGGAGAGAAATCTCTTTAGAGTTGTGGCAGGTGAAGACCCGAGGAAGCATATGGAGGTCTTTAGGGACTACTGTTCTACTATCCCCGCCACAAAGGGGGTAACTCAAGACAAGATTAAGGAGGTTATGTTTCCTTTTTCTTTGACCGACTCAGCCAGGGAGTGGCTAACTGATTTGGGCCGCACAACCGCAGGGGTTACAGACTGGGAGACCCTTGCTCTTGCTTTTTATAAGAGATATTTCCCTCCACAGCGCACCAATCAGCTGAGGGCAAAGATCACAAGTTTTAAGCAAGCACTGGATGAGAGTTTCTGTGAAGCATGGTCCCGTTTCAAGAAGTTGGTGAGGTCTCTTCCTCACCATGGTTTCTGTCCAACCAGTTCTACAATGGGCTTTACGATGATCATAGAGCAATGCTTGATGCATCGTCTAACGGAAGATTCCAAGAGAACACTGACGATGATAAGGGATAGGCTCTTACTGAAGAGATGGCGAACCACTGTGCTGAGTATGGAAACCCGAGGGATGGTATTAGAACAGTTCATGCAGTCGATAAGCAAGTTGTGGCTTAGCTGGAAGCCATGAATGCGAGGTTTGATAAGTTGGAGCTGTATTCTGCTGGGGAGCTTCAGACGGATCATCTTCTTACTAAAGGGGAGACTGTTACATGTGAGAGATGTGGGAGCAATGACGGTCACACTGTTGTTGGCTGTCTTACGGAGAAGAAAAAGGTCCTTGCTTTTCAACAATATAGGCAAGGAGGGGGTTCCTATTATAACAACCTAGGGGCAGTCCATCCCAATTTGAGGTGGACTAGTCAAAATGTGCTCAATCGTACCCATCCTCCGCAGCAGCAGTAGCCGTATGTCCCTCCACATAAGACTCAACAAGGCTTTCAGAAGCCCCCTTCCTTTCCTACAACTAATCAAGGCGCATCGTCTTCTGGATGAATAAGTGAACTAGGTGAGTTGAAGACAATGTTGCAGTCTTTGACAAAGCAGTGGCAGCTGAGTGATCAACAAAAAGATGCATCTATCAAGGCAGTTGAAACTCAAGTTGCCTAGTTAGTCGCGAACCAGTCTACAAGGAAACCGAGTCATTTACCATCACAAGCTGACAAAAATCCACATGAGACGGTAAATTTAATTAATTTGAGGAGCGGTCATTCATATGAGGGACCAGATATGTTGAAATCAAACCCGAGGAAGGAAATTATAGCTGATGAACAGTGTTCTGGCGAAGAAAAGGAGCTGACGACAAGGAAAGTACTCGATCGACTGATTACTGGGGGTCGATCGAGTGATTTTGCTGAAGAAAGGGCTCGATCGAGTAAAAATTCTACTCGATCGAGTGAACATGGAAAAGATTTTACTCGATCGAGTGAACAGGGAAAAGATATTACCCGATCGAGTAAATTTTCTACTCGATCGAGTGACTTTGTTGAAGAAACTACTCGATCGAATGGTATTTTTGGTCGATCGAGTAGTATAGATAAAGAACAGCTCGATCGAGAGCCTGCCAATGCTCGATCGAGTGAGAAATCGCCTGAAAGACCTCATTCAAGAGGGAAGAAGTGTCCGAAGGACTTGAAGCTTGATCCGGCTGACACGTTGGAAGAGAGGAACAAGGGACTCGAGATACCCATCATGGTGCCCTTCCCGAGACGTTTGCAAAGTACTAAAGCTAATCAACAATTCGGCAAATTTGCCGAACTCCTGAAGAGCTTGCAGGTCACTGTGCCATTCGCCGAGCTGCTGACACAGGTACCCTCTTACCTTAAATTTATGAAAGAAATTTTATCGCGTAAGAGGCACATTAATGATTATGAGACGATAGCTTTGACCGAGGTAGGGACAGCCCTAGTTCAGAATAAGTTACCTCCCAAGCAGTCAGACCCGGGTAGTTTTTCGATTCCGAGTCATATTGGTACCCATTTGATTGATAATGTGTTATGCGATCTTGGCGCTAGCGTAAGTGTCTTACCGCTGTCTCTGGCTAAGAGACTTGGTTTAACAAAGTTTAATTGCACAAACATGAATGTTCAGATGGCCGACCGTAGCATATCACGGCCACTAGGTGTCATAGAAGACATAAATGTTAAGATCGGGAGGTTCTTTATTCCCGTTGACTTCGTTGTACTTGACATCCCCGAAGATGCCCATACCCCTATTATTTTAGGGAGACCATTTTTATTTACTGCCCGTGCAGTAATAGACGTCGGGGGCAAGACATTGACTTTTCAGGTTGGGGACGAAGAATTGATATTCCATCAGTTTAAGTTCCAAAGGGATCCCATGCAAGCTCAGCCTTACAATACCCTCTCTTCTACTGACCCTATTATTGACACTCCAAATGAAAATTTGGAGCATTGTGCTGCTATTATGACCCCTCCGCCTCAAGTTGAGAGAAAGAAGGAGGAAAGTTCATTTGTTTTCTATGCTGTAGGTACAAATGAAAATAATGCAGGAGCTGTCAAAGGGCATTGTGCAATTAATGTCAGTCAAAGTGGGAGTGACAATGTTAAAGCCGGTGAGAAAGGAGTAAGGATGATAAAAGTTTGCGCGTATGTGGACGTCAATTATTCCCCTCCTAACGATTTAAGTTCAAGCTCGTGGAAATTGAAGAGGACGATCAATGTTGCTGAGATGACGTCCTCCAGTCAGGAGCCCTCCAAGGAGCTGCTGAATTGCTTCGAGAAGTGAGCGGGGAAATGCCCCGTGTACCATCTTATATAAACAATTTTTTTAATTTTCCGTCGAATTTCATTTATTGCTCTTAATTAGGACAATTAGAATTTAGACAATTTTTAGCGTAGATTAGAGACTATAGACTGTTACTTTGCGTATTTGGTATTTTGGGATACTTTTGTGAGTGTTTCTATGCAGGTTTGGGGAGTTTTACGCAATTTCAAAGGAATAAAGGCAAATTCAAGAGCTTACGAGAGGAAAAGACCTCGATCGAGTACAAAAAGTACACGATCGAGTGAAAATTGTTCGATCGAGTGATTCCATTCTACTCGATCGACTAAAGCTGAAAAGGGGAGTTCTCGATCGAGTAACTTTTTACTCGATCGAGCAGATGAATCAAAAAAGTCCTCGATCGAGCAGTTCTAAACCACTCGATCGAGTGAAATGGGAAATGAGACGCAGGGAGTTCTCTTTAACTTCTTTTTTTTTTCCTTGTTATTTCATTTTACACCTAATTTTTCCGTCTCCCTTCCCTTTTGCGATCAAAAACCTCAAAATCCTCCATATTTCTTGCCCATTTGCCAAATCCGCCACATACATTGTGTTTATTGTCAATTAATCGTCAAAAGCCCTCTACTTTCCCTCTGATTTTCGTTGTTTTACACAGTCTATTGAGGATTCTAGGGTTTGCGATTTTTCGATCAAAAAAATCGCCATTTTGCTTGTTTCTTGCCGATTAATTGCGATTTGTAGGTATTTCCTACACCTCTTTGCATTTTAATTTCATTAATTTTGCTTATTATTAGGCGAATTAGGGTTAGGGTTCGAAATTCCTTGTTTAGCCGAGTTTTTTTTCGACTATAACTGTAATTGTTTGTCCTATTTGTCTTGCTTGATGATAAATTCCCATACCTCTTTGTTTTTACTTGTCTAGTTCGAATTTTTGCGAGCATATTGCGATTAGGGCTATTTTCCGTCGAAATTTTCGACTGTCATCTGGGTTTTGTTGCTGCCATTTGCTTAATTTACCTCTATTCTTACTTAATTGGCTGCCATTGTTGCCTGTTACCCGTACCCTATCGCACTTACCTGCTGTCATTCGAATTATTAAGGAAAAATTGGGAATTTTTGTGCTGTAAATCGAATTTTTCGACTGGTTGGGGGAAATTTCATGCCGATTTCATACTGTTTTTCATGCTGTTTTCATGATGTTTAACTGTTGTTTTCTTATCACATTCCCCTGCCCTACTTATCCAGGATGGATTCTAGCTCTCTGCCCTCCACTAGCTCGACTTCTAGTCCATCCTTGTCTGAGATGGTGGTCTCTGCTATCACCACCGCCTCCACTTCTGTTAGTACCGCAACCCCTGTGTTCTTAGTCTCTGCTGCTGGTACAGTTTTTACGCCTGCTAGCACTGCTGCTAGCCCTGCTTTAGCTGCCACCTGATCGGGTTTGTTTCGTGTTCACAATTAAAGATGTGGTCGTTGGGTCACGGTCGAATCAAAACACAATTTATAACTTCACAAACAACTCTACAATTAGTAAAGAGGGAAGTAAAGGCCGGATCCCAAGGGACGAGTATTGAAATGAGATTTCTATTGCAACTAGTGGTGTCTAAGGGGTGTCACAAATTGGGTTGATGTAGAATGTCACTAAACTATAATAGCAATGAAAATAAACAAGCAAGATGAATTAAAGGGGTGTAAACAATTGATTAAAAAGCACTAGGGTGTCATGGGATCATAGGGGAATCATGGGAATTGATCATACAAACATGTTCTCAAATTATAAGCAAGCAATTATTGTTGTGATGGATTGAGTTGGGTTATATCTTACAATCCTAGGAAAGTTTGGGTCCCGGAGCCGAATCGATTAGATTGTACAACACCTACAAGTCGACTTAATCTTCCCTACTCAACAACATGCATGGTCTAATGAGACTCGAGTTGGGTTATGTCTTACAAGTCTCATTGAAAAGATAGAAGATGATAGTAAATGCAAGGATTCATAGGCTTAGCATTTCATCAAACATACCATGTGTAAGAGTTGAGATCAAAACAAGCAAGCAAATAAAACATGAAAGCATATTAATTTAAGCATGAATCATTCCCCATGTTGGTTTCCCCTAATCACCCATTAACCCTAGCTAAGAGACTACTCACTCATTATCATGTTGATCATGCTAGCAAGGTTGTCAATCATAACAACAATATGAAACATGATGAATAAATGAAAGTAATTAACAATAATTAAAAGGGATTAAGAGAATTATACCTACTAATGATTCCAATAATAAAGCAAAGATAAAAGAAGTACTTGAATGCTTGATTGAAAGGTTGTCAATCTCCCAACAATAACCCAAATAATCTTCAATTACCCAAAATAAAGGATGAACAAAAGAGAGATTAAGGAAATAAAACTTGTATTAGAACTTGATTAATTGTTGATTACAAAACTAAAGAGAGATTTGATATATATTAACTACTCTAATTATTGATAAGAAGAACATGCTCCTCTAATTAGACTAATGGGGTATTTATAGTGGAAATTAGGGAGGATGCATTAGGGTTAACTAAGGGCTAAACTAGTAATTACACTTTTTAGTTTGAGCAAGGAGGAGCCGGTATTTTTCGAAGGAAGGGCTTCTTTCTTTGTAGCTTGGAGAAGAGGAAACCGTGCTGTGCTGGAATCCGGGCGGAATAAGGTCGGGACGGGCGGATTCTGGCGATGGGGTCCGAGCAGATTCGAGGGAATCCGGGCGGATTGTGGAGGTGGAATCCGAGCGGATTATAGGAAAGCCGCACGGATTGTGCAGCTGTGGGACTGCCGGATTGGTGACAATCCGCACGGATTGTCACTCAGCAAGACATCTTTTTCTTTTCTTCCCTTTTCTTCATAAATTCCTTGGGGATTTCCTTGGGGACTCAAGGATCCTTTCTCAACATTGCTCTTCTACTATAATATGTACAAAGGCCTTCTAATCTTGTCTCTCCTTGATACTTGGTCATTGGAATCGATCAATTTAGTCTCGTTTTGCCATGAAAATGCAAGATTCTTACTCCTTTCCTACCAAGGGATCAAAATCTCAAAGAATATGCAAAACAATGAACTAAAGATAAGAAATGACCCAAATATGCACTAAAAAGCATGGGAACAAGGCTAATTCGGGGGCTAAATATGCGCTAATTATGGTCACATCAAATATCCCCAAACCGAACCTTTGCTCGTCCCGAGTAAAGAGGTGACAAAGACTAGGACCAATACTAACCTATCCTAATAATATAGCCGATATGAGACAATTAGCGGGTCTCACTCCTCCCCTCCAACTCACAACAAGACAACCATGAGGTAGGATGCCTTCTTGCAAGGCAAGGTGGGTCTTGCCAAAATGGCGACACATCCAAAAATTAAGCACAAAAAATCACATAATGGATGCATCTACAAAAAGGAATAGCCACTTCCTCATCAAGTGGCAGAGGCACTAAAGAGGAACAAATTTAAGAGCATGTAATCCTTCACAAATACTAGTTCAACAAATTACTAAGTCTAAGAGGATGGCACTAAATCACCTCCAAATGGTGTTAAACTAGACTACTTTCGTCCTCAATTTCCGAATGCTTTTGTCAAGAGCGATCGGATGGTGGTGGAATGATGATCCCTATGATGCTAGTACACTACTACAGATACAGCCTATAATAACGGGTAAAAAGCGGACGTTGTTAAAGCGGCCGTTGTAGAAGGTATTTACAACGGTTTAGTTATTTAGTGAAACCGTTGTCTAAAGTATTCACCACGGTTAAAAGCCGTTGTTGTTGGGTGTTCTCCGTTGTGGAAAGTGTTTCAAAAATTTGGAGGGAATAATATAACAACGGTTGTAGTATGTATAACCGTTGTTGTAACTTTCCCTCCAAAATTGTGAAGTCTTTTGACAACGGGTTTATGGTACATACCCGTTGTTGAAATTATTAGTAACAACGGTTCTTAGTTGAAGCAACCGTTGTTGTAACTTTACCTTCAAAATTGTGAAGACTTTTAACAACGGTTCTTCGTTTAAAACCTATTGTTGAATATTATGCGCGGGTATTTGTGAATGTCATTCACAACGGTGTTATTTTTATTAACCGTTGTGAAAGGTATTCACAACGGTTTTTTTTTTAGTAACCGTTTTTATTACGAACTCCTATTGTTTTGAAAAAATAAATTTGTTTCATGCCATTCAAAAACCTGCATATGTCACAAAGACATCATATACCAAAGACCAAAGATAAATCACAATTTGGGTTCATCAGAACTCAATAGATTTAATTCAACCACAACAGCAGCTGCATCATATATATATATACTTACAAGGAGTTGAATTTATACATGAACTAATCATTCCCTAACTTCAACAAAAAATTTACTAATAAGTTGATCTAAACTCTGAGTATCATGCATTTCTAATATATTCTAAGTCGTAGTTGCCCCACATGTCTCTTACCTCGTCTATATCTACACTTGAGTACTGCTCAATCTATTGTGACTGGTTGATTGCATACTGCGGCAAAAACAAAGAGAAGACATTATGGTATATATAGCAGCAAGCAAGACAACATTAGCAACATCATGGTATATATAGCAGCAAGCAAGACAACATTAGCTCTAATTTAAAAAAAAGTAATAAACACATGTTTAAATTATTACTAACCTTTTCTGGAATAACGAGATATCTTCGCCTAATAATCTCCAACATGAACCGACAAGCGTAGTATCCACATTGTATGCTATCTGGCTGGCGAGGGGCCTATTATTACATAAAAAAACAGACGAGAGAAGGCTCACATCAGAATCTTGAACTTTAGGTATTGTATTAGTATTAAACACAGATTTTGCACTTAATGTTATTGTATTTGAGCACGTACCCCTTCTATCATAATAAAATCAGGGCCAACATCAGAATCTTCCGTGGGTTGATCCTGCTCGTTTGCTCTTTTCTTCTTAAAGGCCCTTTTTTTAAAAAATAAAAAAGGAGGCAGAAACTAATTTTTTTAGGGGCAAAAATATGAAAGAGATTTTTTCTATAAATAAAAAATGAAAATGTTATTATAAATAAATCAGTATTATAAACTTACATATTAATCAAGTGCTTAAAAGTCTCGCTTGGTTGATGATGTAAAGAGTCCAACCAGAAAACTTTATTCTTTGTCGGCATGATGGCTGCTAGCACCCAATGAGTCCTACATCAAGAGACATCATCATTATTAATAACAAGTACATATATTAGGTATGAAAATGCAATTGTAGGGGGAAACGTAATATTAATTTGTTTATTACCCTTTTTCATTATAAGCGCCAAAAATCGGCTTCTTGGTTGTCGCCAATTCTTTGAGCAATATAATCTACCCGTTGTTCGAACGAGAAATCCGGAATAAATAAAGATAAAACATAGGGGCACGGGAACCGTGATTGATCGGATGGAATCTTCTTCTCGGGATCACTCTCAATTTCAATATCCTACATTATTACGGTATTAATTCCGGTATTTAAAACACTATCTAGTAGTCAGAATATTAGACTATGAAATTATTTATTAAGAAACTTACTTCATCCAAACAAATATGTGTTGGATATCAATCTGGTCTAGGCCAGCCCATACGGCTAGCACATCCCATGATACATGTGCTTGGCGCTCAGCCCCTAGAATATCCTCCTCGAGCGGAATAACTATCAATTGCTCGGTGTCTATGCGATGGCCAGCCTCCTCATGCAGTCTCTTCATCGTCACCATTCTTACTTTTTGCATGTAATCCTTCCCTTTATATTGTGTGGAGTTTAAACTCCTAATTTTCAGGTCCGGGAAAGAATGAGTCTTTGATTTTGTGCTACTACCACCACCCTACACATGTAGTAGATAATTAAAATAATAAAAAATCCAAAGGTAACATATCCTAGTTGGAGTAATAAAAATAAAAGCGTACTTAATTAAATACCTCGTCAACCTGCTCTTTCAATGATGAGGTAGTAGTAGCAGGTAAGACTGGTGGGGACTTAGGCTGCTGAGGCGGCGGAGATATCTTCGCCAAGTAGATGTGAGTTTCAGGCCATTGGATGAAACTTCCAAGCGCATCTCCCAGAATGGTAATGTCGTCACGAATCGGACGACGGTTCAAAGTTTTCATGGCCTGGAAAGACCGTAGTTATCTCTACTATTCTATGATTCGGCAAAAGTTTTTCGCCATGAATAACTACGATTTTTCCTGCTGCAGATTTGTTTTCTACGAGACCCCGGCCAACACGCACATGTGGCTTTTCGATTCTATTATGGTCAGCAAGAATAACTAGCCTCTTGTTTACGGCCTGAAGAATATACACATACATTATTATATCTTTGCAAAAACGCTTCAGCATTCAAAAGATTTTGCAAAAACGCTTTCTGTCTCAGGCCGATTTTTGCACAAACTTCAGCATTCATATAAATTTAACTAATTAAACACTTCATGCATACCTTACTGAAAACAGGGAACTGACTTGAAGGGGATGCATCTTTGTTTTCCATCACCGTCTTCTCATGCATCTCCTTTTCGGACCCATTATTTACCTAATAAAATTAACCAATTCAATGGCACCATGTCAGAAGTTATAGCATTAGAGTGGGGTGAACACACCCCCGATCTTACAAAAAAAAAAAAAAAAAAAAAAAAAAAAAAAAAGAAAAATAAGGAAGTATTAGGTACTTGATCGGCTTTAGTTGTTACAACTTCAGAAGCATTATTAGGTACCGATCTTTCGAATCTCGTTGACCGATACTTCCTTCTCATGTATTGCCAAGGTAGTAGCGGCCTCTTGACCAATCTGTTGTACCTTATTATTACCCCCTTTAGAAATGACATCCTCCATCATCTTCACTTCTTCTTCGGAAAGCTTACCTCCAACATTCAGCTTTAGTAGTACGGATGCCATTAATCAAGTCGCTTGCCAAGAATGTAATATGTCAGCAATTTTTATCCCAACAATAACATGTGAATTGAACTTAAATGAAAATAATAGAATAAATGTTACCATGTCAGCCTTCTCAGACTTAGTCTTCCTTTTCTTCTTTATCTGGGCAGTTTTCCCATAATATTTCGTTACTCTAACTCGTAACGGACGCCCCTCAAACGACCTGGATGTTCGGGAATTGGCCGATCGCTCTAGCAAGAACGTCATTACGACCACCGGGAGTGAATTTCCCTTCTTCTACCTCTTTCAATACGTTATCCTATAATATATTAAATAAACTTCAAATTATATTTGTGACTAAAATAATAAAGTTAGTAATGAACTCGTCTTAATAAAATAATGCTTACTATGTTGGCCAAAACTTCCTCATCATATTTGTCATGCGACGACCGGGATCCTTTAGGCGTGTGCCCATGTTTATAAGTTACATGCCGATCCACCTCTTTCACTCCCTTTGCCACCTACACATTAACATGGTAACATTTATACACGTAAATGTGTATCAATGCAAGTCCAAGTGTGATTAAAAAATAAAGTCTCACAGGGCAATAATGCATGCTACTTACGAGGTCCTCTTCTATCTTTTTCAGAACCGCCTCGAGAACCATAGAATTTCCCCTTCTTGCATGAAATGTTAGCACGATTTCTTTTGCTAACGGCCTTCAAATAATTATATAAAAGCGCAAGTAGATGAGATAATAAAAAGATTATATAAAGGACTCATTAATTAAAAAAAAATGATAGGTAAATCGTTAAAAGGCGAGGATATTTAACCTGAAACTTCTCAGTAGTTCTCATCTTTTTTAAAAGATCCCATTCTTCCTGCTTGATGGTGGGACACTTGTTTTCCGGTGGGATCTTACGCATCTCCCCCGTTGCCTTGTCCACATAAAACCAATCCCTAGCAACGCCACACTTCCACTGCCTGTGGACATCCGCTGCCTTATGCATTAAATACTCATCATGGCTTTTATCGGGTATAATAAAGCCTTCCTTTACACGAGCCAAGTATAACTCCGCCAATTTTGGATTCAAAGTTCTAACATCATCTAAATGGATAGGCACAAACTGTCTTGTGCAAGCACCAATCCAACTGGAGAAAAGACCCACATTTGGACCAGTAGGGAAACCCATCTCACTCCATGTTATTTGGAACGGTTGTTTAGCGGCTATAGCTGCAAGGACTTTCTTGCACTTCGTAGCACCCCTCTCACCAGGCTTATTATCACCAGGCTCATTATTCTTTTGACTTCTTTTACGTTTTTCACCCATGATAATCCTAAAACCCAAATATGAATGATATAGTAAATGAACAACTTAACAACGTACATGCAGAGTATTATCTAAAACCCTAAACCCTAATAGGAATGAAAATTTAAAACAACAGATTGAGCTTCTAAAATCCTAAACCCTGATAAGAGGAGTAAAGTAGATGATGCGGGATGATAAAGATAACAAAGAAGACGAAAAACAAACAGATGCATGAAAAAGAAACAAGATGATCGTCTTAAAACCCTAATGACGAAACACAAAATTAAAGTGAACATACTTGTTGATGATGATGATAAAGAGAACGAGCAGGATGATAAGGGAAGGCAACGGAATCGGGCTTCGAAAAGCGGGCGACGGCGGCGACGAGAATGTAAAAAGCGAGGAAGAGAGAAGAATTAACTCAGGATACCAACGGTTGAACTAATAATAACGTTGTGTGTGTATGTGTATGGCATCTTTGTATGGGTTTCTATATTAGTTTTTTATTAAGACAAACTATTGACAACGGGTGCTCAAAGAAGAACCGTTGTTATATGTTAATAACAACGGGTCAATAAAAGTAAACCGTTGTCAAAAGTTTATTACAACGGTTAAAATATACCCGTTGTAATATATTTTCACCAAATTTGCGCCAAAATGAAATATGTCAAAAAAATAATTGACAACGGGTAGAGGTACTACACCCGTTGTTGAAAGTATTAACAACGGGTAATTTAAATATAACCGTTGTTATTGTTGAACCTCTTTTTTTTTTTTAAATTATCAGTAATTCCATTACGGTCCAAACTGTAACAATACATACTTTGCAACATTATTCAGCAATTTCAACACCAAACATCCACATCTAATAATAAGATCAAGAAAATAAGACAACTTACACCAACATGCATGCATACCGTGTGTCCGATGAACTATCTCGGGATCGGGACGTTTCTTGGATGTCATAGTTTCTTCGTTAACCCAAATACCTTCACCATGGTCATCACGCATATAGATGCTTTCGGTGTCCTCATGATCAGTGTCAACATCGTCGAAATAAGATACGGTGGTAGACTGATCCATTCCCTCAAAAACGACATCCCGATCATCATCATCATTATCGGATGGACTACTCCTTCTTTTCCTTATAGACAAGTACACAAATGACCACTTCTTATCCATAGGATCGGTGACATAGAACACTTGTTTAGCTTGGGATGCCATTATGAAAGGATCATCCTTATTATTGCCAACCTTACCAGATTGACCAACGTAAATCCCATCTTATCCTTTCGGACACAATGGATGTTGTTATCAACCCGGTTACATCGAAACAAAGGCAGTGTGAAATCAATGTAATCTAGTACCAATATTTCTTGAATAACACCATAATAAAGGCATTTTCCCCAAATAGGCTTTTTATCTTTTGAAGTAGCAAAGTGCATTGCCTCAAATTCAGAACTCACACCACTATTTTGCATTGTGCTCACCTCATCTTGCTCGCGGGTGTAAAAAGTATATCCATTAATGGCAAAACTGTTGTAAAAGATGACCCTGGCATTTGGACCTAAACCAAGACGTAGTAACCTAGGAGAGATGTCATCACCAGTTTGATCAAGTACATTCGTAAGACAATATTCCTAAACCACTACGGAAACGTCTTCGTATGCTCGTTCGCAATCCACTTCTCGGTCTTGTTTTGGTGATCGTATTTGAGCTCATCTTTGTGTTGTTGTATATAAGGTTGCACCTCATCTTCGTTGTTTAGCACATACATGTGTGCTAAATGCAACATTTCAC
This sequence comes from Silene latifolia, assembly GCF_048544455.1. Lineage (NCBI taxonomy): Eukaryota > Viridiplantae > Streptophyta > Magnoliopsida > Caryophyllales > Caryophyllaceae > Silene > Silene latifolia. The sequence goes on along the minus strand of NC_133527.1, from coordinate 80,532,377 downwards.
GTGTCACAATTTTTTCAACCCGGCCCCTAATACCTTTTCCGGTCATCCTGTCACTATGACGATTCTTAGAAACGCCAATCAACTCCTCAGGGAGAGATGAGCGTAACAATATGAAAGAGCTTCGTCTAAAATAGCGCGTTCAGCAATACAACCTTCCGGACAATACCGATTAGATGTATAGTCCTTGTAGACTTTCATCAATCTTTCGAAAGGATACTGGTATCTCAAGTACACGGGCCCAAGGTACAAAATCTCCCTAACCAAGTGAATGGTCAGATGAATCATGATAGTGAAGAAAGAGGGTGGAAAATACATTTCCAACCGACAAAGAGAGGTTACAACGAGGTCCTGGAATGAATCGCGTCATCGGGATCGATGACTTTTCGCATATGGATTGGAAGAAGAGACAGAATCTAGTTATAGCATATCTTACCTTTTTAGGTAAAATGGAACGAATAGCCACAGGTAGTAATTGTTGCATCAAAGTGTGACAATCATGTGACTTTAACCCGGTGAGTTTTAGGTCTTGCATCGACACTAGGCTTTTGATGTTCGACGAATAACCATGTGGCACTTTAATTCCATTCAAGCATGCACATAACTCTTTTCTCTCATTCCGTGAAAGGGTAAAAGATGCTGGCGGTAAAAATGTACGATTACCTCTCTTCTGTGGTGCCAACTCTAGCCTAATACCCATCATTTTCATATCTTCCCTAGCTGCGGCGTTATCCTTTGTTTTACCAGGAACATTCAGAAGGGTATTGATAATATTATCACAGACATTTTTCTCAATGTGCATGAAATCGAGGCAATGCCTGGACCTCCAGGTCGGCCAATATGGAAGTTTATCAAAAAATATGGATCTTTTCTTATACCCACGAGTAGACAATTTAGAGCCGCTCTTCTTCCCATAATCTATCTCAATATGCTTTACTTTCTGATAAACTTCATGCCCACTCAAAATTCTAGGAGGTTGACGAAGTTCTTGTCTTCCATTGAATGCTTTCTGCATCTTGCGATAACAATGGTCATGAGACAAGAACCTCCTATTTCCCATATACACATACTTACGAGAAGACTTCAAGTATTCAGACTCGATATCCTCCCCACACAATGGACAAGCCTTATTCCTATGAACTGTGTGCCCAGAAAGGTCGCCATAAGCCGGATAGTCAGTTATTGTACACAATAACATCGCTCTCAAATTGAAAGTTTCGTTCTTATATGCATCAAATACTTCTATCCCACTATCCCAAAACAATCGCAAATCATCTAGAAGAGGTTCCAAATATACATCTATATCATTTCCAGGTTGTTTAGGGCCGGAAATTAACAACGACAACATCAAATACTTTCTTTTCATGCACACATATGGAGGTAAGTTATAAATAGCCAACACTATTGGCCAAGTACTATGTTGGCTACTCATGTTTCCGTGTGGGTTCATTCCATCGTGGACGACGGTAGACGTAAGTTTCTAGGTTCATTGCCGAACTCGGGATACTTAGCGTCGAACGATTTCCATTGCTTACCATCTGCCGGGTGTCTTAGCTTTCCATCATTTATTCTTCCTGTTTCATGCCAAGTTAACATTTTTGCATCATCGGGATTCGCATAAATCCTTATGACTCTTGGTATCAATGGAAAATACCACAACACCTTAGCCGGGATCCCTTCCTTATCCTTATAACGCCACTCTAAACATTTAGGGCAATTGGTTAAGTTTTGATATAATTTCCGATACAATATGCAATCATTTGGACATGCATGTATTTTCTCATATTTCATACCCACTCCTCTTATTAGTTTTTTCGCCTCATATGTCTTAACAGGTAGAACATTACCATCAGGAAGCAACTCCTTTATCAAGGCTAAAAAACTAGTGAAACACGTGTCACTCACCCCATTTGCCCCCTTGATATTATACAACTTCACCACAGCCGACATTTTTGTGAACTTACAACCAGGATACAGAGGTGCTTCAGACTCACACAACTTCTCATACATGTTGTTAAGGTCATCCCAATTACTAGTGTTATCACCTACATCTTCAAAAGCAATGGACTCATCATCATTCTCTTCATTATCTATAGACCCAACATTCAACTTCTCTACTTCCAACTCTTCCAACTCAAAAAACTCGGCAAACTCAGGATCATCAGTTAGCCTTTCGTGTACCTCAACATCATCTTCTTCAGAGTTATTCTCTTCCTCTAATGATTCCCCATGAAAAATCCAAAGTGTTTAGGATCGACTAAATCTCCACTTTTCTAGGTGTATTTTAACGTCCGGAAAAGCCATATAGCTAATATTACCACATCTTTCACAAGGACATGCAATACTAGAAGAACCTTTCAAATTGTTCGAAACGAATTCATAAAATTCAGCTAAACCATCCTTGTAGGTGCGGTCACTCATATTTGCATCAATCATCCAAGTTCGAGTCATTATTCTACATTCGTAATAATAGGCAACTACTTCAGAAAATACAATAATAGGCAAACAAATAAACGAAATTCAGGAAAGCAATTAAGCTAAATTATAGTTATAAGTGTTGCTAAGAAACATATATATACCTGATTGATAAACACGATGAGGGAGAGAAGACGTGACAACAGTGACGGAGATGAAGACAGAGAGACGATCAGGGAGGAATGGAGGATGATATAGTAGCAGTATTAGCTTGTGTTTGTGTTGGTAGCGTATAGCAGAATAAAGCAATATGTTGTTCTTAAGATTTTCTTAATATTAATAACAACGGTTATTGAGACTACAACCGTTGTTAAAAAGTATTAAAAACGGGTTCTAATATAACCGTTGTGATTACTTTTCACTAATTTGGCGCCAAACCATTAACAACGGTTAAAATTTAACCGTTGTTATTAGTTTTTTCATTAACAACGGTTGTTTAAGTATGACCCGTTGTTAAAACAAATAACAACGGCTAACAACACATAACCGTTGTAATTAAGTTTGGTAAAATTCACGGAATAAATTCTACAACGTGTTTTGATGATTTTCGTGAATAAGCGTTGTTAAAGGGCCGTTGTGGTTGCCTGTATTTGTAGTAGTGGTAGCATGTGACATGACAAGTCTCGAATTCTCTACAAAAGTAAAGGTCATGGATCGTTCCAAGCTCGACCAAGTGGCTTGACAAAAAGACTTTTTGGGAATGAAGTGCTCAAATCTTTATTCACAACGGGTGGATATGACTAGTATTCAAAATTGTCCTCATTTCACTTTCACATTTCAAAAATTTAAGATGGGGTTTGTCCCTTCCGGGCTAGTGTCCTTTGCTTTCGCCAATCGCTTATTAGGCAACCGGTTAACATTTAGACAATAGCTTTTCGGGGTGATAGTCACTCTGTCTCTGGACGGCCGAATTCACAACCGTATGGGGGCCCAATTCAATGGATCCCGCACCAAAGCACATCAAAGTGGTACGCCTCCATCAAAACAACTTAAATTTCTCAACATTCAACAATTCATAACATTTGAGGTTCCTTTGGCATTAGATTACTTCCACATGACAAAATTCTTTGAAATGAGCACTTCAAGCTTATTGGTAGAAAATATTTTTGGGTTGCCTTACCACAAGGTCAAACAAGGTCACCTAGACAAGTTAACCAAGTCCACATCGCATCACGGGGTTGGATAGGTGACTCACATGCAAACCCTTGACTAGGCTTTGGGTCATGGGTCAAAAGACACTAGTATGACACTTTCTAGGGTGTTTTAAAACCATTCTAGTAGGCAAAGTCTTAAGTTGAACAAGTATTTGTAATGGCTTAGTTGCTCTTGTCAAAGTTCCTAAATAGGCATTTTTCAAAACATTTCTAACATGCAACTACATGCCATGATGCAACTAATATAAACATCCTAATGCAAGTGATTCTATCAACTAATATGACATATAAACTAAATGCAAGTCCTAAGTTCACATTGTTATACCGCATCAATCAAAATAAAGCCACCTAGTCATTAACTTAAAGAGGAAAAAGGAGATTGGAAAGATCATACCATGCGGTCTTCATGATCCTCATGTTTCGGATGTGGCGTAGTCAATCAATGTGAACAAGGATAGAACAAACACAATATATACAAGACAAAATATACACAAGACTACAAAGGAAAATAAACATGTTTTTGGGTTTTCAATTTTCAAATTTTTATGATTTTCGAAATTTTTCAATTTTTTTGGATTTTTGAATAAGAGTTAAATGTTAGAATTCCCATCCCCACACTAATATGGGCATTGTCCTCAATGGCCAAAATGATGGAAATTATGCAAAGATGATGCATGATTTCTATACTAAATGCAATCTACACTAAGCTACACTACATGATGCATGGTTTTTGTTATGACGGAGAGGATAATTTAGATTACCTCCCGTTGTGTATGCATTAACTTCCCCAAACCGAGTGAGACACTAGTGCTAATGTTCAAGGATAGGTGTAGTTCATGCACACACTATGCAATGCATGAAACTAATTTGTCATTTTGGATTTTGAAAATGGCAACAATAAAATGAGAACACCTCAATGGTACCGAGGTGTGAGTCCTCTATGGTGCTAGGACTACTCCAACAATGATCAAAATTATAATTAAAACAAAGAGAGAAATACACAAACCATGAGAGGGTAGGAGCCTCCAAGGCTTGCTAATCTTCCATCATGTTATCATCATCACTTTCCTCATTAGAAGTGGTCACATTGCCACTTCCCTCTTCATTTGCTTCTTCACTTTCTTCCTCGTCTTGCTCATCATCATCTTCACCATCCTTTTCTCCTTCTTTACTTGCTTCTTCATCAATGTTATCATCAACTTCTTCATCATTACCAACAACCTCATTGTCACCCGAAACGACCCTAGATGCACCCAGAAATAGGACTGCTCTATCCGCCCAACTAGGCAAAGGACATGATGGGTCAAGTAGTCCTTGCCTAGCTAAGTGTAGGAGGGGTGGATATTGAGCCAAGTAAGCATTTTTCCGGTCCTCAAAGGCTTGCTTGTGCATTCCTTGCATGAGAAGAGTCACATAATCATTTCTAGCTTCAACTCCTTCCGGCTTGAACTCTTGATACTCAAAGGGGTAAGGTGGTATGAAAATGGAAGAGGAGGGAGTTTCAAGATCACCCTTTTGTTGTTGGATAATATACTCGGCCTCTTTAGAAAGGGGAAGTAGATAATTGGTCTGGTGGACGCTTAGACGACAAATCTTTGAAGGCAAGGTGAACGATCTAGCTTCACTAGTGAGCCATCCATACTTAGTGTCAAGGGGGTTATGGGCAACCCACTTGTACTTGTGTATCATAGTATGCAAATCAACAAGATGGCCACCCTCCTTTGCTTTATACTTGTTATCCTTATTGAAGTTAGGATCAAAGTACTTAGCTAGGATAGTGACTAGGCCGCCATTGACAATAACGGTAGTGCCCTTCTTCCCACAATCAATGTTGAGCCATCTATCTACCAAGAGCCTCAAAGAATTGTAAGGCTTGGTGTGTACTCTTCCAATGTTCAAAGCCGATTCAAGGAGAATAAAATCAAGTTTGGTGAAATGGTTGGTATCTTTCCTTGCAATTATGGTGTTTCCCATGACCTTGTGCCATACTCTTATACCCGGATGGTGGACCAAAAGAGCACGACTCGCATGAAAGTCCTCAAATTTCCTCCCGGAAATTGCCTCCCAAAGAGGGTCGGGGTCATACTTTCTATAATTCTTTAAATAACGCGGTTCATCACTAAGACCCAAAATTTCACTCAATTCCCTAAAGGAAATGCGTCTACTAACATTAGCTAGACGAAACTCGAGATTCTCCCTATTCTCAACTTTGGTGACTTTCAAAGAACTCAAAAATTCCAAGGTAAGGGAGGGGTATGTCAATTCCTTTGTTTCAAACAATTTCTTCAACCCCATGGCTTTGAAAAAGGCTCTAGTTTGCTCAAGAACACCCAATTTTTCTAAGGTATCTTCACATATAAATTTGGTGGATTGTAATGACTTCCTAGCAAACTTGGCAAAGGTATTTCTATGGGTTTCGGAAATAAAAGTTACCTCCGGATAATGCAAAAGTTGATCAATTCCCGGAGTAGAAGGTGTTGTTTCTCCTATAGAAGGTTGTTGTTGTTGTTGCACTTCCAAGTTTGGTGTTGCTACCACCATAGCCAATGCTTTCTTTGTTTGAAGAGCCTTTTGCCTTTGTGAGAGTGCCTTAGCCTTTGGTACCTTTGTTGCCTTTGTTGCTCCCTTAGTCCTTGCCATTGATGAACTAACCAAGAAAAGAATGGAAAATCTTCAATTTGTAGTGTACCCAAATAGATTTAAAGGTGAAAGGCTTTGCCTTTATGAAATCAAAAATCGACTCAAAGGTTGAAGATTTTGTGCTTGGTTTTGATTTTTATTGAAGAAGGAGTGATTGATTTGTTGTTAGAAGGATGATTTGATTTGTTTTTGGTGAATGTTGTTGAGGAATTTTTCTTTTGTGATGGAGAGGATGAGGGTTTTGATGTTGTGGGTAGTGTTTATGAATGAAAGAATGAATGAAGGAAGGTGGGAGGGATTTTATAAAGACCGAAATTTTTGAACTGTAGGGGCAATCCGTGCGGATTCTGCCCAATCCGTGCGGATTCTGCTCTTTCTGGGTTGTATAAAACTCGCCTAAAGACTGGCGGATTCAGAAGAAGACGCTCGAATTTGCTTGATACGGGACGGGCGGATTTGCCTGAAGACGGACGGATTTCAGTCCAGGAAATTTTTCTTGTTTTCCTCAGCAGAGAAGACGGGCGTCTTCAGTCCAGGACGGACGGATTTGCAGAGACGGGCGGATTGCTGTTCAGGACGCCTGGATTCTCTTACAGTCAATTTGTTTCCAAAATCTCAGCTTATAAAGTCGTGCGTCTTCGCTGCAGTACGCTCGGATTACTGAAGACGGGCAGATTCTCCTGAATCCGCTCGGATTCGACCCCCTGTACCTGGATTTAGTTCCATCCGTGCACAATGCATTTCCCTTACCATTCTTCTATTATTTCTTCATGTCTCGTGTTCGTCATTGTGGGGGCACTACTAAGGCATGGATAGCCTAGGCAATTGTCATCCCCACACTAAGCTAGACCACTACACATCAATTGAAATTATTAGTCCCTCCCTCACTTCTCTCAAACATGACAATTATCTTGATCAAAATAAATAAAAATCCAAAGATGACAAAAAATGCAATACAAGAATTGAAATGTAAGTTAGGGAGTTAGAAATATTTACAAGGGGGCATGTCCAAGGTGTTGTTGATGTTGCTCAACACCTTGAAAAAGTAATCGAAAGCTTGTTCATTATCATGGTAGAGGTCTTCAATAGACCTTGGCCCTTGTTGTCGGTCTTGATCGATGGCATTACCAATGTAGGGATTAAAAATCCCTTCAAATTCGTTGTCCCAAAGACCACAAACTTCATTAAGTTGATCATTGAAAATCTCTTGATTTGATGGAGACAACTCTCCCAATTTCTTCTCTTGGCCAATGAGGCCATTCTCTTCTTCCTTGGTTGATTTTGATGAGCTTTGCAAGCTCTCCTTGTCATAATTCACTTGCTCTTTGAATGGAGCATCTTCAATTTTCTTCTTCCATTGGAGTTCCGATTTCTTCCTCTCATCCTTTCGGCTATAATGATCAATCATGAAACATGGTTCATGCAAACGAGGAGCTCTCATAGTCTTGTCAAGATTAAAAGTTATGCTTTCATCTCCCACTTCTAGAGTGAGCTCACCATGTTTTACATCAATTACCGCACCCGCGGTGTGTAGGAAAGGTCTTCCTAGAATGATTGGAATCTTGGAATCTTCCTCCATATCAACAATGACAAAGTCCACCGGGATGAAAAACTTCCCAATTCGCACGGGGACATCTTCCCATATCCCTAATGGTGTCTTCGTCGATCTATCGGCCATTTGGAGTGTGATGTTGGTGCATTTAAGCTCTCCCATCCCCAACCTTTTACTTACCGAGTACGGCATGACACTCACACTAGCCCCTAGATTACATAAGGCTTTGTTGATCGTCGTGTCGCCAATGGTACACGGTATTGAGAAGCTTCCCGGATCCTTTAACTTTGGAGGTGAACTCCCATGAAGTATTGCACTACTCACCTTAGTGAAGGCGATAGTCTCAAGTTTCCGGATCGACTTCTTCTTTGTGAGGATATCTTTCATGTATTTCGCATAGGCCGGCACGTGATTGATTAATTCCGTGAAAGGAATTGAGACTTCCAAATTCTTGACAATTTCCATGAATTTTCCAAGTTGATCATCAAATTTGGGCTTGGCTTGACGACTTGGAAAAGGAAGTCTAATCACAATGGGTTCCTTCTCCTTGACCTTGTCTTCATTTTTCTTTGAACTTTCTTCTTTTGATGATTCTCCATCTGCGGAGTTTTGCACAATTTCTTCCTTTTCACTAGCTTCCACAACTTCATCCTCAACTTGCTTCTTCGGTGCTTCATACTTTGTACCACTTCTCAAATGAATGGCACTAACCATTTCATGTCTAGGGGGATTACTTTAAGGTGGTAATTGCCCCTTTTGTCTTTGTGAGCTTGAAGATGCTAGTTGAGTCAATTGTGTTTCCAACATCTTTGTGTGAGCTAGAATGTTGTTGATGGTGGTTTCCTTTGCTTGGCTATCTTTTTGCATTTGAGTGAGAAATTCTTGTTGATTCTTTTGCATTTGGAGGACCGCTTTTTGGACATCAAAGCGTTGGTCAATTTGGTGATTGTATGGATTTTGATTTTGGTAACCTTGGTTTTGATTGTAAAAGGGTCTTTGATTTTGGTTTCTCATGGGTGGTGGAGTGTATGTTGTTTGAGGGTTTTGAACATTTTTGGCTTTTGATTGAGAGATTTGGATGGAATTTGGTGTTTTCATTATAAAAGTTGGAATAAGGGGTACCATTCTTGTATGCTTGGAAAGCATTCACTTGTTCATTTGTTCCCCTACATTCACCTTGGTCATGTCCCAAAGTTCCACAATTCTCACATATCCCACTTGGGATTGATGAGGATGCCGGCATGGCATTAACATGATGCTTTGATGATTTTGAGTTTTCTTCAAGTCTAGCCATAGCTTGTTCAAACTTCAAGTTGATTATGTCAATGTGAGCACTAAGTTGAGCACCCAATTGAGTAACAGAGTCCACTTCATGCTTTCCTCCTCTAGTAGCCTTGCGAGGTCTACTATATTGTGAGTTATGGACCGCCATTTCCTCAATCTTGTTCCATGTTTGATTGTCATCAACTTCGGTGAACATTCCATTTGATCCCATGTTGAGAATGTTCCTAGAATCCTCATATAAACCATTCCAAAATTGTTGTACCAAAAACCATTCGCTAAGTCCATGGTGAGGACATGAGCGACAAATTCCCTTGAACCGCTCCCAAGCTTCATGCAAAGATTCTTCATCCCTTTGCTTAAAACCCGTGATTTGAGCTCTTAGCATGTTAGTCTTCTCCGGTGGGTAGAATTTTTTGTAGAAAGCTAGAGCCAACTTCTTCCAAGAATCTATTCCGAGGGTGGCCTTATCAAGGCCCTTAAACCATTGCTTCGCGGTGCCGATTAGAGAAAAAGGAAATAAGACCCATCTAATTTGGTCTTGAGTCACGCCCGTTTGAGAGATTGCATCATAATCGTCGCAAAAGGTTTCCATATGAGAATGAGGGTCTTCACTAGGCATCCCCCCAAATTGGCTCCTCTCAACTAATTGGATGAAGGCGGACTTGGCAATAAAATTTCCGGTTAGATGTTGCGGTGTAGGAGTACCATTTGGTAGATTCTCCTCGGTGGGTACGGAGTGTGACGAAAATTTAGGCATTGTAGGTGGATTTTGTGGGGTATTGTGTAATGGGTTCTCCTCTCCTTCTATTGCGAAAGGATTGATGAACTCACTAGTGGGTTGAACAATCTCACTAATACCTCTTAAATTCCTCCAAACAAGTCTCCTATTGTTCGTCAAGGTTCTTTCGATTTCACGGTCAAAAGGTAACAAATCACCTTGTGACCTTCTAGACATGCAAAATATCAAACAACTCGAAAACAATTAGAACAAACCTTAAGGAGTTTTACTTCCCCAAGGCGAATAAAGACACAACTAATAACAATAAAAAGGAAATCTAAATCAAACCAACACCGTCCCCGGCAACGGTGCCATTTTTGATCGGGTCTGTTTCGTGTTCACAATTAAAGATGTGGTCGTTGGGTCAGGGTCGAATCAAAACACAATTTATAACTTCACAAACAACTCTACAATTAGTAAAGAGGCAAGTAAAGGTCGGATCCCAAGGGACGGGTATTGAAATGAGATTTCTATTGCAACTAGTGGTGTCTAAGGGGTGTCACAAATTGGGTTGATGTAGAAGGTCACTAAACTAAAATAGCAATGAAAATAAACAAGCAAGATGAATTAAAGGGGTGTAAACAATTGATTAAAAAGCACTAGGGTGTCATGGGATCATAGGAGAATCATGGGAATTGATCATACAAACATGTTCTCAAATTATAAGCAAGCAATTATTGTTGTGATGGATTGAGTTGGGTTATACCTTACAATCCTAGGAAAGTTTGGGTCCCGGAGCCGAATCGATTAGATTGTAGAACACCTACAAGTCGACTTAATCTTCCCTACTCAACAACATGCATGGTCTAATGAGATTCGAGTTGGGTTATGTCTTACAAGTCTCATTGAAAAGATAGAAGATGATAGTAAATGCAAGGATTCATAGGCTTAGCATTTCATCAAACATAACATGTGCAAGAGTTGAGATCAAAACAAGCAAGCAAATAAAACATGAATGCATATTAATTTAAGCATGAATCATTCCCTATGTTGGTTTCCCCTAATCACCCATTAACCCTAGCTAAGAGACTACTCACTCATTATCATGTTGATCATACTAGCAAGGTTGTCAATCATACCAACAATATGAAACATGATGAATAAATGAAAGTAATTAACAATAATTGAAAGGGATTAAGAGAATTTTACCTACTAATGATTCCAATAATAAAGCAAAGATAAAAGAAGTACTTGAATGCTTGATTGAAAGGTTGTCAATCTCCCAACAATAACCCAAATAATCTTCAATTACCCAAAATAAAGGATGAACAAAAGAGAGATTAAGGAAATAAAACTTGTATTAGAACTTGATTAATTGTTGATTACAAAACTAAAGAGAGATTTGATTGATATTAACTACTCTAATTATTGATAATAAGAACATGCTACTCTAATTAGACTAATGGGGTATTTATAGTAGAAATTAGGGAGGATGCATTAGGGTTAACTAAGGGCTAAACTAGTAATTACACTTTTTAGATTGAGCAAGGAGGAGCCGGTATTTTTCGAAGGAAGGGCTTCTTTCTTTGTAGCTTGGAGAAGAGGAAACCGTGCTGTGCTGGAATCCGGGCGGAATAAGGTCCGGACGGGCGGATTCTAGCGATGGGGTCCGAGCGGATTCGAGGGAATCCGGGCGGATTGGGGAGGTGGAATCCGAGCGGATTAGAGGAAAGCCGCACGGATTGTGCAGCTGTGGGACGGCCGGATTGGTGACAATCCGCACGGATTGTCACTCAGCAAGACATCTTCTTCTTTTCTTCCCCTTTCTTCATAAATTCCTTTGGGATTTTCTTGGGGACTCAAGGATCCTTTCTCAACATTGTTCTTCTACTATAATATGTACAAAGGCCTTCTAATCTTGTCTCTCCTTGATGCTTGGTCATTGGATTCGATCAATTTAGTCTCGTTTTGCCATGAAAATGCAAGATTCTTATTCCTTTCCTACCAAGGGATCAAAATCTCAAAGAATATGCAAAACAAAGAACTAAAGATAAGAAATTACCCAAATATGCACTAAAAAGCATGGGAACAAGGCTAATTCGGGGGCTAAATATGCGCTAATTATGGTCACATCACCACCTCAGTCACAGCCACCACCACTGCTAGCACTGCTGCTAGTCTTTCTTCCTCAGTGGTGGTCACAGCAGCCACAGCCTCTACTTCAGCCACGGTGAGCACACCTGTGGCGGACTCACCCGCAGTTGCAGCTGCTTTACGGGTGGCTCTAGTTCCTCGCACCGTCACTGGAGGGGCTTCTACCTCAGGTTCTAGAGGCCGTGGCCGAGGTCGTGGATGTGCTCGTGCTACGCCTGCTCCTAGTACTTCTACTTCTGTTACTCCTTCTGGCACGGTCACTGTCCGAGGGGACGACTCCCTCGACTCCCACCCTGAGTTCCCGTAGGTAATTTTCATTAATGGTGTACATCGTAAGAGGTTTTATAACCTAGTAGGTTGTGAGTTTTTCCCTACCCGGTTCTTAGACCAGCCGGCACTTGAGAGACTCGGTTTCTACGAGTCGGTTTGTGAGCTTTTACGGGGCACGGGGATGGCCGGACTCATCAATATGAGTGGCCATACCTTTCTGGAGCTGAGTCTTGAGTTCCTCAGCTCCTTCACCTTCACCTCTAGGGCACACGACGCTGTCCCCACTAGTCTTTTCGTGTATTTCCGGTTGTTCAACCGGACTTTTTCGATAACATTGGAGGAGTTTGGTACCAGACTCGGCCTTTCCTTTACGGGCGTCACTGCTGCCCCTAGGAAGGTCATTCGTCAGCTTTGGCGGACCTTTGCCGAGACCACCTTTCTCGAGCGAAAGCTCGCGTAGGTCCACCTTTCCCCTGCCCGTTACTTTCTTAGACTGATGGGGAGCACCATTTTTGGCCGTAGGGAGCCAAACAACATCAACAACGAGCTCTCCATCTTAGGCGGTTACTTAAACATTGACTGCGAGGGTCCTTTTACCCTCAACATTGCCTATCTGACCGCCCAGTACTTCCAGGCCCAGAGGGAGAAGGTCACGGGATCTATTGTCTGCGGTGGCATAGCCACCATTCTTGCCCGTTCCCTTTTCCCTGTCTGGCCTCCTGACTTACCGTACCTAGAGGGAGAGAGGTATATGAGCCTAGATGCCTTGCATTCTCAGCATTGGCTGGCCACAGACTACCGGATATGGAAGATAGACGGTTCCTTGTCTGTGGACTTACCTTGCACCACTCTCCCCCGTCTAGCCCCTTTGCCTACTGTCGCACGGGGCGCCTGACTTCCACCACTACCTGACTACCACCTCTAGGTCCGCCCACCTACTACTTTACCCGCCGCTAAGAAGCGGCGCAGACTTGAGACCAGAGAGGGGTCCACACCTTCTGGGAGCGGCCAGCCTTCCACGTCCACTCCTACACCCATCCCGATCCCTAATTCTACTCCTACTCCCGGACCCGCCAACCAGATACAGACACAGCCGGTCTTACCGGCTAATTTTGTAACTCCACCACCCTTTGAGGCATCCTCGGTCATGGACCAAGGGCGCCGTGACGGTTTGTTAGTTGAGATTGCAGAGAAACAGGCTCGTATGGAGCGGGACTTAGCTTTGACTTTGTTCTCTCTATACGAGTATCATATGAGGCGACACCGTCCGATCCCAGAGGGTTTGACACACCCTTCCTTTTACCGGTACCCAGCTGAGGGGTACCCGGAGTCTGCTGAGGATGAGGAGGACGAGGACCCGATGGTCGGACTATATGTTTTCGGTAACTTGTCGTTAGGAGCACCTAGACCAAAACAAAATTTATAGCTTCACAAACAACTCTATAATTAGTAAAGAGGCAAGAAAAGGTCGGATCCCAAGGGACGGGAATTGAGATGAGATTTCTATTGCAACTAGTGGTGTCTTTGGGGTGTCACAATTGGGGTTGATGTAGAAGGTCACTAAACTAAATAGCAATGAAAGTAAATAAGCAAGATGAATTAAAAAGGGTTGTAAACAATTGATAAAAAGCATTAGGGTGTCATGGGGTCATAGGGGATTCATGGGAATTGATCATACAAACATGTTCTCAAATTATAAGCAAGCAATTATTGTTGTGATGGATTGAGTTGGGTTATATCTTACAATCCTAGGAAAGTTTGGGTCCCGGAGCCGAATCGATTAGACTGTACAACACTTACAAGTCGACTTAGTCTTTCCTACTCAACAACATGCATGGTCTAATGAGACTCGAGTTGGTTTATGTCTTACAAGTCTCATTGAAAAGGTAGGTGATGGGAAAAAAATGCAAGGATTCATAGACTCGCATTTCATTAAACATAACATGTGCATAAGTTGAGATCATAACAAGCAAGCAAATAAACCATGAAAGCATATTAATTTAAGCATGAATCATTCCCCATGTTGGTTTCCCCTAATTACCCATTAACCCTAGCTAGGTGACTACTCACTCATTATCATGTTGAACATGCTAGCAAGGTTGTCAATCATACCAACAAAGTGAAACATGATGAATAAATGAAAGTAATTAGCAATAATTAAAAAGGGATTAAGAGAATTATACCTACTAATGATTCCAATAATAAAGCAAAGAATAAAAGAAGTACTTGATGCTTGATTGAGAGGTTGTCAATCTCCCAATAATAACCCAAATAATCTTCAATTACCCAAAATAAAGGATGAACAAAAGAGAGATTAAGGAAATAAAACTTGTATTAAAACTTGATTAATTGTTGATTACAAAACTAAAGAGATATTTGATTGATATTAACTACTCTAAGAATTGATAAGAAGAAAATGCTCTTCTAATTAGACTAATGGGGTATTTATAGTGCGGATTAGGTGTAGGAATTAGGGTTAACTAAGGGCTTAAATGACGATTAAGTCCCTACTTAGGGAAACGCCGGTATTTTTGGAAGGATGGGCATCTTTCTTGAAGCTTGAAGAAACGAAGTTGTGCTGCCTTGGAATCCGTGTGTCTTAGGCACGGGACGACCGGATTCGTGAGTTGCTGTCTGGGCGTCTTTGGGAGAAGACGGGCATCTTCTAGTTGCTGCTGCCCGGGCGTCTTGTAAGGAAGACGCAAGGATTGTGGCTTGGTGGACGGGCGTCTTCTTGAGAAGATGCACGGATTGTCATGCAGCGTGCTTTCTTCTTCTTTTCTTCCCTTTTCTTCATAAAATCCTTGGGGATTTCCTCGGGGATGCAAGGATCTTTTCTCATCATTGCCCATCTACTATTGTATGTACAAAGGCCTTCTAATCTTCTCTCTCCTTGATGCTTGGTCATTGAATTCAATTAATTTAGTCTTATTTTGCCATGAAAATGCAAGGTTTGCACTCCTTTCCTACCAAAGACACAAAACCTCAAAGAATATGCAAAACAAAGAACTAAAGACAATAAATGACCCAAATATGCACTAAAAAGCATGGGAACAAGGCTAATTTGGGGACTAAATATGCTCTAATTATGGTCACATCAAATATCCCCAAACCGAACCTTTGCTCGTCCCGAGTAAAGAGGTGACAAAGACTAGGACCATTATTTAAACTAACCTAATATCATAGCCGATATGAGACAATTAGCGGGTCTCACTCCACCCCTTCAACTCACAACAAGACAACCATGAGGTAGGATGCCTTCTTGCAAGCCAAGGTGGGTCTTGCCAACATGGCGACACATCCAAACATTAAGCACACAAAATCAAATAATGGATGCATCTACAAAAGAATAGCCACTTTCCTCATCTAAGTGGCGGAAATTATCTACAAGGGAAGCAATTCAAGGGTACACACTCCTTCATAGATGCAATTTGTTCAAACTACTAAGCCTAGAAGGATACCAATAAATCATCTCCAAATTGTGTCAAGCTAGGGTACTTTTGTCCTCAATCGTTAAATGCTTTTGTCAAGAGTAGACTCCCTATGGTGTTAGAAACACTGGAGGATCGCGGAATTCCCCCTCTTTCCTAGACAAGAAGAAGGGTCGTCCCCTCTCTACCATGCACAAAAATGGATACGATGGATAAAGGAATCGATAGACATTTGAGTTTCACTTTGGGAGTTTGCTTTGTTGTTGTTTTCCCCCCAATTTCTTGTGGCATATAACATTTGAGAACACTTTCTTGCCATTTCTTTTTGATTTTTGGCATTTCAACGCTTGACAAGTTTCAACTTTTCTTTGCATTTCTTTTGAACATTTTCAAAGTCACCCCATATGTAGTGAGGGTAGCTTATATTTGAAGCATAGGAGTTCTATTTTTGCTCCTCTTTTCATTTGATGCATTTTTTTGCAAACTTTCTTTCACTTTTCATTTCATTGAACTCAAATTGATTTCTTTTTGTGCCCATTCTCTTTAATGACAAAAATGTGGTAGAACATGGATGATGGATGGATGCATGGTTTCAAGGGTCACCTTGGAATAAACGGTAGCCAAGGAGTTATCACACCACAAGGTACTCTTGACTAGGCCTTAATCCATAGGTCAAAGGATACTAGCATGACACATCCTAGGGTGTTTTACAAGTATTCTTACAAGCAAAGTCTTAAAAAGAAAAAGCATCTACTAGGGCCTATATACACTTGTCAAGCTTCCCAAGTAGACGGTTTCGTAAAATTTTCTAACATGCAACTACATGCTATGATGCAATTAACATATAAAAATTCTAATGCAAATGATTCTACCAACTATTATGACATATACACTTAATGCAAGTCCTAAGTTCACATTGTTGTACCGCATCAATCAAAATAAAGCCACATAGTCATTAACATAAAGAGGAAAAAAGAGATTGGAAAGATCATACCATGCGGTCTTCAATATCCTCATGTCTCGGATGTGGCGTAGTCAATCAATGTGAAAAAGGATAGAACAAACACAATATATACAATATATACATGACTACACTACAAAGGAAATGAACTTGTTTTTGGTTTTTCAATTTTTTAAATTTTTATGGTTTTTTCGAAATTTTTCAATTTTTTTTTTTGGATTTTTGAATAAAAGTTAAGTTAGAATTCCCCATCCCCACACTGATATGGGCATTGTCCTCAATGGCCAAAATGATGGGAAATCACGCAAGCATGATGCATGAATTCTACACTAAATGCAAGCTACACTAATCTACACTACATGATGCATGGGTTTTTCTTTATGATGGAGAGGATAATTTAGATTACCTCCCGTTGTGTATGTATGTACTTCCCCATACCAAGTTAGACATTATTTCTAATGTCCTAAGGTTGGGTGTAGTTCATGCACACATGATGCAACCCATGAAACTAAATTTGTCATTTTGGATTTTCAAAAGTGGGAACAATAAAATAAGAACACCTCAATGGGGCCGAGGTGTTAGTCCTCTATGTTGCTAGGACTACCAATCATGATCAAGATTAAATAAATAAAACAAAGAGAGAGATAGACAAACCTCGAGAGGGTAGGAGGCTCCAAAGCTTTCTAATCCTCCATCATATCATCACTATCATCATCTTTGTCAATAGAAGTGGACTCATCACAACTTCCTTCTTCACTTTGTTGTTCACTTTGTTCATCATCCTCTTCTTCTTCTTCACTAGCCTCTTCATCAATGATATCATCAACCGCATCACCGACAACCTCATCGTAACCCGGACTCTCATCCCTAGATGCACTCGGAAAGAAGACTTCCCTATCCACCCAACTAGGCAAAGGACATGAAGGATCAAGTAGTCCTTACCTAGCTAAATGAAGGAGGGGTGGATATTGGGCTAAGTAAGCATCTTCCCGATCCTTGAAGGCTTGCTTGTGCATCTCTTGCATAAGAAGAGTCATATAATCTTTGCTTGCTTCAACACCTTCCGGTTTGAACTCTTGGTACTCTAAAGGATAGGGTGGTGTGACAATGGAAGAGGAGGGCATTTCAATTTCACCCTTTTGTTGTTTGACGATGTACTCGGCCTCTTTTGAAAGGGGAAGGAGATAGTTGGTCCGGTGGACACTTAAACGACAAATCTTTGAAGGCAAAGTAAAAGATCTAGCCTCACTAGTGAGCCACCCATACTTGGTGTCAAGAGGGTTATGAGAGACCCACTTGTACTTGTTTATCATAGTATCAATATCAATGAGATGACCACCCTTTTTCGCCACATACTTGCTATCCTTGTTGATGTTCGAATCAAAGTATTTAGCCAAAAGAGTGACTAGACCTCCATTCACAATAACGGTAGTGCCTTGCTTCCCACAATCAACATTTAGCCATCTATCCACCAAAAGCCTTAGAGAGTTGAAAGGCTTGGTGAATTCCCTTCCAATGTTCAAGCCCGACTCAAGAAGAACAAAATCGAGCTTGGTAAAGTGGTTGGTGTCTTTTATTGCAATGATGGTGTTTCCTATGACCTTGTGCCACACTCTAATGCCCGGATGGTGGACTAAGAGAGCGCGACTAGCATGATAGTTCTCAAATTTCCTTCCGGAAATCGCCTCCCAAAGAGGAGCGGGGTCATACTTGCCAACATTCTTGAAATAACTATGTGAATCATCAAGACCCAATGCTTTACCCATTTCCTCAAAGGAGATGTGCCTACTAACATTAGCTAGGCGGAACTCGATGTTTTCCATGGTCTCTACCTTATTAACTTTCAAAGAACTCAAGAATTCTAAGGTAAGGGAGGGGTATGTCAATTCTTTTGTTGTAAACAATTTTTCCAACCCCATGGCTTTAAAGAAGGCTCTAGTTTGCTCAAGGACACCCAACTTATCTAAGGCATCTTCACAAATAAACTTGGTGGATAGAAATGATTTTCTAGCATACTTGGAAAAAGTGTCCCTATGGGATTTGGAAATGAAAATTACCTCCGGATAGTTCGAAAGTTGAGCAATTTCCGGAGTAGTTGAAGTTGTTGCTTCCAAGGGAGGTTGTTCTTGTTATACTTCCAAGTTTGAGCTAGCTACCACCATAGCCAATGAGGCTTTCTTTGCTTGAAGACTATTTTGTCTTGTTGAGAGTGCCTTTGCCTTTGGTGCCGTTGTTGCTCCTTTTGTCCTTGCCATTGATGCTCGAACCAAGAAAAGAGTGAAAATCTTCAATTTCCAAGTGTACCCAAATCGATTTTAAGATGAAAGGCTTTGCCTTTATAAATTCAAAAATCGACTTAAAGGTTGAAGATTTTGGTGCTTGGTTTGAATTTTGT
This sequence comes from Silene latifolia, assembly GCF_048544455.1. NCBI lineage: Eukaryota > Viridiplantae > Streptophyta > Magnoliopsida > Caryophyllales > Caryophyllaceae > Silene > Silene latifolia. Next base: position 80,513,346 of record NC_133527.1, on the reverse strand, counting down.
TGAAAGAGGAGTGATTAATTTTTGTTAGGAGGATGTTTTTATTTGATTTTGATGAATGTGTTTGAGGAAATCTTGTTTTTGTGATGGCGAGGATGAGGGTTATGAGTTTTTGGGGTTTATGGGTAGTGTTTTGAATGAAGGAATGAAGAAATGAATGTGGGAGGGGGTTTATAAAAGACCCGAAAATTTTGAAATGCAGGGGGAAGATGGGCGGATTTCCTTCGGGACGCCCGGATTCTGTCTGTTCTGGGTTGGGAAAATCTCACCTAAAGACGGGCGGATTCTAGCAAAGACGCACGGATTTGTAACTGCGGGACGGGCGTCTTTCAGTGAAGACGGGCAGATTCCTTTCCAGGGATTTTTCTTGTTTTTTTCAGCCAAAAAGACGGGCGTCTTCTCTTGCAGGACGAGCGTCTTTCTGAGGACGGGCGGATTCTTTATCAGGACGCCCGGATGTTGGAGTAAGTGTCCCCGACAATAATGCGATCACAATTGTCGATCATATTGATCACATATTTAAATCTCATACCAAGAATACGAAAGGGATGATACATTACATATATAGTCAACTGGTCCACACATATTGGTAATGATTGGCTGGCTAGAGTTTGACATTACTGTCGTGCGACGGTGGTGATCAGTTGATCTCTTGAGGTCACACCTAAAGGACGATTCCCTTAATTGAAAAGGTTAATTAATTGTATGCCGATACAGATTAATTAATTCCTTAAAATTGAACAAATTATTATCATAAGAGAGAAAATGACATCTTATTATAATGTGATTAAATAAGATTTTATTTAGTAATTTAAGAATTTATATTACTAAAATTAATCGGTGTTTGCGAAACACGCGAGATGAGAATGATAAGTTAGTTATAATTACAAGATATTGTGAATTATACTAACTAGTAATTAAATGACCATTTTATGAGAAAGTAATTTTATATTACTAGTCAATTTGTTAAATATGATTTATTTAATTTTTAAATGATATTTAATTTGTTAAATATGCATTTTAAATTAAAACATGACATAAGACATGTCACATGTCACATGACATACAATTGTACAATTGACAAAAATAAAATGAACTCCATATTACGCAAGGAAAACGAAATTGGGTGGGCATGCTTGGAAGTTTTGTCTTTTTCCATTTGTCTTATTCATTTGTCCATGACACTTGATAGTGACATGACTATGGACAAAGCCTTACACATTTGTCTTGTGAAGATAAAAAGGAAAAGAAAAATGGTCATAAGACCATACATGGCCACCGGTTTTGGGTAGGGAATTAGAAAGGATTTTTCCTCATTTTTCATCATTCTCTCATGTTTTTCATAAAAACTACTTTCTCTCTCTTGTTCATCATAAAATCAAGTTTGATGAATCTAATTTGTACAAATCAAATACTAATAATACTAGTAGTAGTATATGAGCATTAGTAATCAATTTTAAGGTAAACTACATTACAAATATCTAGTACATATTAGTTTGTGGGATTGAGGGATAGTTTTGGGTGCTACTAATTGGAGGGCTTCTAATTTGAAGTCATGAATGTTCATCCATTAATGGAAAGCTCAAGAACTAATAAGAAGGAGATCTTGTTGGTGCCCATATGATGACCGAAATTATCATAGTAAGGAACATGATTTCTTCTCTTACCTTTTTAGTTTGCATGCATAAGATCTAGAATTTATTTTATGACCAAATAAATTTGAAACATATAAGAATATGTTAAGTAATGAGTTATAGATTTCTAACAAGCGGTATCAAGAGCACAAGGTTGTTTGCATGCAAATCGGTTATAGTTTTTCCGAGCTATACGATTAACATATAAAACTTGTAAATTTGTTTTATTATGATATATCACGATAATAATTTATGCATGTTAAAGTTTCTGGTCCTAAAATATTTTAGGATCTTTTTTGGTTAATTTATGGATTTTTATTGGTCATTTTATTTAATAATGGCATTAAAATGTGATTTTTGTGATAAAAATGTCATTTTTGGACGAAAATTAGCTAAACTTCGAATTGTTCAGCGATTTTTGGATATGTTTTCACATATATTATTTTTAGATGATCTGGAAATTTTCAAAATTTTTGGAGTTTTTATGCTCGAAATATGGATTTTTCATGATAAAAATCGAATTTAAATGAAAAATAGGTTAATATGAGAAATATTTCAAATCTGGTCATATAAATTTAGTATGTTGTCACATGCAATTTTACAAGATGTGTGTAAAATAATAGGCTATAATGAAGTCCTCATGCATGATTTATGAATTTTTGATGAAAAATAGCATAAATAGTGACTTAATTAGTGAATAATTGCTAAAACATACTCCATGACTAAGGAAAAACGTCACATTTTGCATTTTATTATCTTTTTCAGATCTAAAATTTAAAAGTTGATGAATATATTTTTTCTCATGTTTTTATTATTATTATTGATAAATCCGATAAACCGCAACATAGTTTTTCAGATAATTTTACGAAATTTTAACCTAAGTTTTTGAACATTATGAGGGTCATGGTATTTTTCCAGAATGTTCATAAGTTTGAATTTCAAATTTTTGAATTTATTTGAAATTTTGTGATTTATTTGAAGTTTATAGCATTTTATTGTAATTTTGAGTCCATTAATGAACAATTTTAAGAAATATGAGTTAATTATAATCAAATAGTTAGTGAAGACTAATTTTGAGTCCTAAGAGGTTAGGGTAATTAACTTGGGCATAAATATGAATTTATGTAATTTTTGTGATTATAAAACGTTCAATCACGCAAATCCGTAAAAACCGTGTAATATACGATATTGGCTCCTTAAAGGCGATTTAGCATAAAATTGGGGATGTTATACATATTATAATGCTGCATTTTATTTATGATTGTCATACTTTTATTTTATGTAATTTTTGAATTATGTAATGTTTACTTAGTATGGCCTTAGTTTTTTAATTGGTATTACCCGAAATGTATGGGAATATCGATTCCGTTGTAATTTATTGTGATCTCGTATCACCGTTTTGTAATTTAATAGATTTATTTTATTTTAATTACAAATTTATAATAGGAAATTATGTAATTTATTATGTAATTTTATTTCGGAGTTCCTTGAAGACGGTGTCACTCAAGGAATACGATACATAAAGACGGTGTTACCTCGAGATGCGTGCTTAAACCGAAGTTCAAGGGACCAATGGAGTTTGTTTCCAAATATGTAATAGTTAATTAGATTTTCTTTTTAAGGAAGGCCATACTAGAATTTAATTTATGCTTTGCATTTTATTTATATGTTGCATGCATCGCTAAATCGCCATAACTAAAACATGCATCATCTTTTTAATCGAGTTTTTCGACCGTGTCAATTACAATTATCGTAGTTCACCGCTTTAGTTCACTTAAAATGTGATAGATAATAAATTGACATGACCTCTCGCTAAAAATAAACAATTGAGACATAGCCTTACCAAAAAGTAGAAACCATGAAAACCTATTTCGCGAGGGAGTGCACTCGGCCATCCCGGGGTACAAACCTTGTTACGTAGGGGAAGTGGGTGATAAATGTCTATCACCGAATTCATGTTGATGAGGGTTTCGTCGGCTATCCCGTGCCCAAGTTAATGTGGTTTTGGATCATAGACACATTTATTCGAAATTTGGATTGAACTCAACAAAAGTTTTTTTGATAAGGGTTTCATCGGCCATCCCGTGCCCTTGTCGGATGTGTTTTGGGCTAAAGATAAATATTAGAGTAATTTTATCGACCGAGAATTCTAAAAGTAGAATCGATTAAAGAGTTAGTCCACCGAGTTATATTGATAAGGGTTCCATCAGCTATCCCGTGCCCAAGTTAATATGAATTTGGATCTCGGAATCATTTATCATAGTTGGGTAGAGGTCACTATGTAAATGCTATACTTGTTTACAAGCATTAATAAAACGATAAATGTTAAGTTTTCCACTATTCCGTTATCATATTGTTCTATTTCTTTACCACAATTGATATACGATATCATTTCGATTTTTGATTCAGATCTCCATTAAAACATCGTAACTAAAGACAAATATTAATTTCCTTCTAAAACCTCAAATTAACCATTGCTAAGTATCTCTTGTAAAGAGTATAGATTAAAGTTATTCATTATCAAACAGGTTTTTGATTCTTGACTAACACATCTACTTACAATGGATTGTTTTTCACATACTTAATTAAATTAAGTACCTTGAAGCGATAAATTGTTTTGGTAATTAGATTTGTCGGAAATCGTAATAGACCAAAATACCGCAACCACTTCAATGAAAGTTTTAAGACTAAACGAACAAATGAAGAGTCATCTTCATGAATTCAATTTTGCTTCTCAAAGCAAAGACTCATTGAAATGAGTGGGAGCATTCTCTTAAACCGTTAAGAAAAGGAATGAGGTTCAAAGAAGTAAAATTACAATGGAATTGATACAAGGTAATGTTAAAAGTAAAGTTGTTGAGAATGACGATACTAAACCTATCAATCCCGACCATTAAAGTTTCCATTGTCTTAAATGTTATACACTAGAAAGGAAACTACCCCAAATTATTAAAGAATCAACAAGTTAGTTGTGGGACATCTAATGGGACCTTCTTCTTTAAATGTTTATTTGATTAAACATAAATTTTTCTAGTACTATTTCGTCAATATTAGAAACCAGTGGAGGTTTTCATCATTCTATTCGACACATAAGATGATCAGAATATGACGACTAGAAACAATAATGTCGAGAGATAGAGTAATTGTGTATTCAATCTAGTTTTTGGATTTAAAGTAGTACTTAATTGTGACTATTAAGTGCATAAACTCTAAATAAGAATATAAACTTGTTAAGATACAAAAAGAGGTTTCACATTTGTGACCCTATACACCATGATTTGATGTATGGCTAGCCCATTGTCATGGTGATCATATTCTAAACCAAACTAGAATAATATATCATGAAGATGATGCAAGACTCAAATTGGTAACCCAAGATTAAACCTTAAATTCTGGAATGATGAACACAAAGAGTTATCGAGTACTCTCGAAACCATTAGATTGTTAATGGTTTATGCGTATCTTGTATTCAAAGCAAGATATCTCGTGCCTTTTGGTTGTAAAGGAGATCGAGGTTGTAAACCATTGATCCAAAATAGGTTGATCATTTTATTTTTACCAACGATTTAAGTTGACACTAATGTGTTCACTTAATAAGGTAAATAGAGAAATCTTTGAAGAAGTTTAAAGACATCAAGGAATCACGATTTAATCGGGATGGGATTATCCAAGTGAAGACTTTGATATAAGCCAAATAAAATGTGATATAGTATCACAAGTTAATCTCTCTTAACACACATTATGGGATAATGTGTGATTGGACAAGAAATCAAACACTATTCGATATGGTTTGAACTTCAATCAACTAACTTTGAGTTACTTGATTCTTTTGGGGATTTTATCATTTTGTCTAAATTATTTTTTCCACTAAAACTAAAACGAATCATATGAGATATGATATCGTAAGGTACCATGTTTGTAAGTTTTCACAAGAAACAAATGCTCATTTTTCCCTTTCAATTATCACGAGTACGACGGGTTTGCGGCTCGTGAAACTGTCTTTCAAAAATACAAGTTTATTTCTAGAAGACAGAGTGGGAGAAATTATTCAAGAGCCACAAAGAATGTTATGTCGCAAGAAACTGGTCTTTCTTGACTACATGAGACGTTTTGTGTATAAAACGTTGTTGCTTCAAAACCTATGAGGTTAAAGTCATCACTTGTTGAAAATGATGAATAAGCAACTTACAAAGAAATTGTTTGATTCAAGTTGATTACTTCTGGAAAGTAATAAACATATGACTTACATAAGAATATATAAGTCACAACTCAATACAAGGCTTAGAGCCATGAAAATTTGAAATAAAAAGGCTTGATTAGTGACAAAGGGTTTTTGCACTAATAAAGAGAGATATCAAAGCAAGATTGGTGGCAAAGAGTTTTGCATGCAAACGAAATGCTTAAGTCAATTTGGATCTTCTTAGGGATTGTGTCTCATTATTATGAAATACATAGCGAGTGAATCTAAGACCCACTTCTTCAATTAGAAGGAATATATTCAATACATGTCTTGAGTTTTGTAGATTCTTACAATCCTAAGATAATGTGAAACTTAAGAGAGGGTCTTAAGTAGGACATCAATGAGTTAGAATCAATGTTTTGATCATGTTATAAAACTTTTCTCGATAAGACAAGAAGTTGTTTTTATACATAAAGTTTAGTGGGAGTTACGGAAATATTAATTAGTCTATATATGTGGATGACATACTGATCATTGAGAATGAGTTACGACTTTTGGAGTAATATAATACATCTTTAATATCCAGATTTATGAAGATAAATCCACATGATATTAGCGTCAAATAAGAAATCTTATGTTGATAAGATTCATGACTAGTTCAATTAAATTGAACATATTTGATTGATTTCATTTGCTTCCGCTGCCGGATCAATTAAATAAGTAATGATGTATAACACTTCATATGCTTTGAGTATGATGAATTGTTTTAAAATCAAATTTCAGAAATCTTTACCAAGTAATCCATAAAGATTACCCTTAAGTGCTTGCAGAAGCATTAAGGATATAATGCAAAGTGTTTATGATGCAATTTTTGTGTAAGGGTGCTACATAAATGACAATTGACAATTGAGATTGCGCATGGTTTCCGACAAAACCATAATAAAAACACATTAGGATGGTTAAGATACCATTGTGGCTATGTTATTTAAGAAATCGATTTTCTAGAATCGTTCTAGGCAATAAAGAACAATGAGAAATGTTTACAACGGAAATTGAGTACACTTGCAATCATGGGACGTGCAAGAGAGATGGGTCCCCCACACTGTAAAAACAGTGGGAGCTATTCTAAGGCTAGAGGGCCTATGTCTTGATTGGATCTCGACACGTACTCTGAAAGTTTCGTAATGCAAATGTATACATTACAAAAGAAAACGAGTATGTAGTAAGGTTGAGTAAGGTACAAGAAGATGATAAAACCTACTAACCAAAGCCTTCTCATAGGCTAAACATGATGAGTCATGACATTTCAATTGAATTAAAATGAACAACTACATACAAGATCAAATTAGATTATAGAACATGAAATAGTAATCATGCATTGACTATTCATATGTGATAATCGCATTTGTCGTTCGAGTTTTTACTTTAAAAACTCCTTTTATACTTTGTTACATCCAAACAGGTTGTAGAGACAACATTGAACCCCGGTAAAGTGAACACGGATTAGCATTGTATTTGGCCAGTCACTTGTATGAGGTGACGTCTCGAAGTGACTAGAGTGTGATGCGATTGATGGCAAGTTCAAGTGCCATAGAGTCATGTGAGATGACTAGTCGATCACATAGGCAGACTGTTAGGAACACTTTGTCGGGCAGTGACCGCTTATAGAGTTCTGGCAAATTTATATAGCCTGGTCGTGGCGAGAGCTACTATAGTATTCTAATGAGTCGATTCTTTTGACTAAAGAATTTTCGCCTAAGGTGGCACAGTTTCAGATTAACTTTGATTTGTGTTACTACGACCTTCGTAAATGGGGTCAAATGGACATATTTTGGGTTATGATGGCTGTGGCTAGTCGAAGGGAATAAGTGCGATAGGAATTGTCCACCCCTTTGTCAGGGTTAAAATAATATCTCAGGGCCACTCGAGGAGTAATGAACTGGAAATGCGTGGCCACGCTCGGATGCTATCTATGGTAGATAACTCCCGTCAATCAGTTATTCTCCAGATCGACGAAACCACTCACGATATGATCACTTGCAAGTACAACCCGAAAGACACCTTGCATTGAGTGGGAGATAGTAATAGGACAAGAGAATTGGTGACGCACACTTGTCAAGGACAAGTGGGAGATTGTTGGAGTAAGTGTCCCCGGCAATAATGCGATCACAATTGTCGATCATATTGATCACATATTTAAATCTCATACTAAGAATACGAAAGGGATGATACATTACATATATAGTCAACTGGTCCACACATATCGGTAATGATTTGCTGGCTAGAGTTTGACATTACTATCGTGCGATGGTGGTGATCAGTTGATCCCTTGAGGTCACACCTAAAGGACGATTCCCTTAATTGAAAAGGTTAATTAATTGTATGCCAATACAGATTAATTAATTCCTTAAAATTGAACAAATTATTATCATAAGAGAGAAAATGACATCTTATTATAATGTGATTAAATAAGATATTATTTAGTAATTTAAGAAGTTATATTACTAAAATTAATCGGTGTTTGCGAAACACGCGAGATGAGAATGATAAGTTAGTTATAATTACAAGATATTGTGAATTATAGTAACTAGTAATTAAATGACCATTTTATGAGAAATTAATTTTATATTACTAGTCAATTTGTTAAATATGGTTTATTTAATTTGTAAATGATATTTAATTTGTTAAATATACATTTTAAATTAAAACATGACATAAGACATGTCACATGTCACATGACATACAATTGTACAATTGACAAAAATAAAATGGACTCCATATTACACAAGGAAACCGAAATTGGGTGGGTATGCTTGGAAGTTTTGTCTTTTTCCATTTGTCTTATTCATTTGTCCATGACACTTGATTGTGACATGACTATGGACAAAGCCTTACACATTTGTCTTGTGAAGACAAAAAGGAAAAGAAAAATGGTCATAAGACCATACATGGCCACCGGTTTTGGGTAGGGAATTAGAGAGGATTTTTCCTCATTTTTCATCATTCTCTCATGTTTTTCATAAAAACTACTTTCTCTCTCTTGTTCATCATAAAATCAAGTTTGATGAATCTAATTTGTACAAATCAAATACTAATAATACTAGTAGTAGTATATGAGCATTAGTAATCAATTTTAAGGTAAACCACATTACAAATATCTAGTACATATTAGTTTGTGAGATTGAGGGATAGTTTTGGGTTCTACTAATTGGAGGGCTTCTAATTTGAAGTCATGAATGTTCATCCATTAATGGAAAGCTCAAGAACTAACAAGAAGGAGATCTTGTTGGTGCCCATATGATGACCGAAATTATCATAGTAAGGAACATGATTTCTTCTCTTACCTTTTTAGTTTGCATGCATAAGATCTAGAATTTATTTTATGACTAAATAAATTTGAAACATATAAGAATATGTTAAGTCATGAGATATAGATTTCTAACACCGGATTCGTTAACGGTCCCAAAATTTCAAAAATTCAGCTCATGAAGGACGGGCGAATTCGGACCAAGACGCCCGGGTTGCCTGAAGACGGGCAGATTCTCTTGAAAACGCTCGGATTCTTCCCCTTTTAACCGGATTTAGTTCCATCCATGCACTTGCATATCCCTTGTCATTTTTCATTCTTCAAAATCCCGTGTTCTTCATTGTGGGGGCACTACTAAGGCATGAATAGCCTAGGCAATTGCTATCCCCACACTAAGCTAAAGCACTACACATCAATTGAAATCATTAGTCCCTCCCTCACTTATCTCAAAAATGATAATTATCTTGATCAAGGCACAAAAATCCAAAAATGACAAAAATGCAATTCAAGAATTAAAATGCGAGTTAGGGAGTTAGAAATATTTACAAATGGTGGTTTAGGGAGGACTCCACCAAACTCTCATCCTTAGTGAGATGTCATGGGGGCATGTCCAAGGTGTTGTTGTTGTTGCTCAACACCTTGAAGAAGTAATCAAAAGCTTGTTCATTTTCGTGATAAAGATCTTCAATAGATCTTTGCCCTTGTTGTCGGTCTTGATCGATAGCATTGCCAATGTAGGGATTGAAAATCCCTTCAAATTCCTCGTCCCAAAGACCACACACTTCATCGACTTGATCACTAAAGATCTCTCGAGTTGATAGAGACAACTCTCCCATTTTCTTTTCTTGGCCAATGATGCCATCTTCTTCCTTGCTTGATTTTGATGAGCTTTTCAAGCTCTCTTTGTTACAATTCACTTGCTCTTTGAATGGGGCATCTTCAATTTTCTTCTTCCATTGGAGTACCGACTTCTTCCTATCATCCTTCCGGCTATAATGATCAATCATAAAACATGGTTCATGCAAACGGGGAGCTTTCATGGTCTTGTCAAGATTGAAAGTTATACTCTCATCTCCCACTTCTAGAGTGAGCTCTCCATGTTTCACATCAATCACCGCACCCCGCGGTGTGTAAGAAAGATCTTCCTAGAATGATTGGAATGTTGGAATCTTCTTCCATATCAACAATGACAAAGTCCACCGGGATGAAAAATTTCCCAATTCGTACGGGAACATCTTCCCATATCCCTAATGAAGTCTTCGTCGATCTATCGGCCATTTGGATTGTGATATTGGTGCATTTAAGCTCTCCCATCCCCTACCTTTTACTCACCGAATACGGCATAACACTCACACTAGCCCCTAGATCACATAAGGCTTTGTTGATCGTGGTGTCGCCAATGGTACACGGTATTGAGAAGCTTCCCGGATCCTTGAGTTTTGGAGGTGAACTCCCTTGAAGTATTGCACTACTCACCTTAGTGAAGGCGATAGTCTCAAGCTTCCGGATCGACTTCTTCTTTGTGAGGATGTCTTTCATGTATTTCGCATAGGCCGGCACGTGATTGATTAATTCCGTGAATGTATTTGAGACTTCCAAATTCTTCACAATTTCCATAAATTTTCCAAGTTGGTCATTAAATTTGGGCTTGGGTTGACGACTTGGAAAAGGAAGTCTAATCACAATGGGCTCCTTCTCCTTAACCTTGTCTTCATTGTTCTTTGAAATTTCTTCTTTTGATGATTCTCCATCTTTGGAGTTTTGCACAATTTCTTCCTTGTCACTAGCTTCCACAACCTCATCCTCAACTTGCTTCTTCGGTGCTTCATACCTTGTACCACTTCTCAAGTGAATGGCATTAACCATTTCATGTCTTGGGGGATTACTTTGAGGTGGTAATTGCCCCTTTTGTCTTTGTGAGCTTGAAGATGCTAGTTGAGTCAATTAGGTTTCCAACATTTTGGTGTGAGCTAGGATGTTGTTGATGGTGGTTTCCTTTGCTTGACTATCTTTTTGCATTTGAGTGAAAAATTCTTTTTGATTCTTTTGCATGTGAAGGTCCGCTTTTTGAAAATCAAAACCTTGGTCATTTTGTTGATTATATGGAGATTGATTTTGGTAATCTTGGTTTTGGTTGTAAAAGGGTCTTTGATTTTGGTTTCTCATGGGAGGTGGGGTGTATGTTGTTTGAGGGATTTGAACATTTTCGCTTTTGTATGAGAGATTTGGATAGAATTTGGTGCTTTCATTGTAATAGTTTGATTAAGGGGTACCACTCTTGTATGCTTGAAAAGCATTCACTTGTTCATTTGTTCCCCTACATTCACTTGGGTCATGTCCCAAAGTTCCACAATTCTCACATATCCCACTTGGGATTGATGAATTTGCCGTCATGGCATTAACATGATGCTTTGGTGATTTTGAGACTTCTTCAAGTCTAGCCATAGCCTTTTCAAACTTCAAATTGATGGTATCAATGTGAGCACTAAGTTGAGCACCCAATTGAGTAACGGAGTCCACTTCATGCTTTCCTGCTCTAGTAGCCTTGCGAGGTCTACTATATTGTGAGTTATGGACCGCCATTTCCTCAATTTTGTTCCAAGTTTGATTGTCATCAACTTCGGTGAACATTACATTTGATCCCATGTTGACAATGTTCTTTGAATCTTCATATAGACCGTTCCAAAATTGTTGTACCAAGAACCACTCGCTAAGTCCATGGTGAGGACATGAGCGACAAATTCCTTTAAACCGCTCCCAAGCTTCATACAAAGATTCTTCATTCCTTTGCTTAAAACCCGTAATTTGAGCTCTTAGCATGTTACTCTTTTCCGGTGGGTAGAACTTTTTGTAGAAAGCTAGAGCCAACTTTTTCCAAGAATCAATTCTGAGAGTGGCCTTATCAAGGCCCTTCAACCATTATTTTGCGGTGCCAATTAGAGAAAAAGGAAATAGGACCCATCGAATTTGGTCTTGAGTTACACCGGTTTGAGAAATCGCATCACAATAGTCACAAAAGGTCTCCATATGAGAATGAGGGTCTTCACTAGGCATCCCCCCAAATTGGCTTCTTTCGACTAATTGGATAAATGCGGATTTGGCAATGAAATTTCCGGTTAGATGTTGTGGAAAGCCCACTCCCTCCCTAAGCAAACCCACGGCCAAACCGAGAGGAACAAAAGGAGAGCTCCTCTCCTTTTGACCTAATTTCATTCATTTTGCAAAAAAATTAGGTTTTGGAGGCATTCTCTCTGAAACCTAGATCTCACATCGAAAACCTCACAAAAACTCTCTCAATATTGCAAGGCAATTAGAGAGTACTTTCTAGCACAAGGGGCATAGTCTCAGACGGTCTTGGGTGCAACGATTAGGAGGAAATCTATATTGATTTCTGTTCTTAGGCCGTATTCACAAAGGACCCGAGGTTGATTCTTATACCTTTATCGTTTCTCTTGTATTTTTCGTTTATGACAATATTCACATGTTAAAATTGCGTTATAGTCCTAAATTTTAAGGGTTTTATACGGATATTTCCCTACAAGTGGTATCAGAGCGAGGCCACGTAAATTTTTCATTGTGATTTTCATAAAACGATTTGAAACGATCTTGTTTTGCCTTGAAAACCGTGCCATGTATACACGGTTGTTGTTTAATAAATAAAAAAAAAAAAAACCGTGCGGAATTTTATTTTTTTCACGGCTGTTTTTATTTTTTTTGCATTGGAAGCCGTGCCTCACGGCTTACTGCTGATCAGACGATAGTATCGTTTTGCATTCGTTTTGTCCTTGCATATTGTTTTTGTAATCGATTTTTCATTGCAATATGTTAAAGTTTTATCAATTGTAGATTCAATTCTATACGGATTAGGTTAAATTGCAATTGGTTTTTGTCAAATCGATTTTGTTTGGCCTGGTATTGCTCACGGCATGAGCCATTGAAAAAAAAAAAAAAAATTTGTTTGGGCAGCACTCGGTTAGGCCGTGAGAAAAAGAAAAAAAAAATTATGTTTTTTGTTTTTTTGCTCTCGGCAATTGCAGCTAAAATAAAAAAAAAAAAAATTCGGTATTTTTGGCCATAACATGTACATTATACGGATGTGGTACACTCGCTTGATAGTGAAACGGTTCACTCACGTACCATTTAGTTATTTTAAAGCAATTTAAAGTAACGGATTATCATGAATTAAAATTAAGTTGATAGAAGCGGTTTTGTCACATAATTTTAATCGCTAAAAGGTGGTTTGGATAAATTTAACATAATTACGAAATTATGTCACGAATAAATTTTGTTTTTAGTTTATGCATTTTTATTTATTTATCGTTACTTTTGAATGCCATGAATATTTTTTTTTTTTTACGTATTTAATTTTACAAACGGTTGTAACTTAGTGTGGCCTTAGTAGAACGTGTTACCGTAATGATGGAACACGGTCTTGGTTGTATTTTGAGATCTCGCATCTCCGTTTTGATTTTTCCTTGTAATTACAGTTTTAATTTAGAATGTAAATAGGTTTATATTTTGTAAATTTTAAATTGTAATTTTGAGAAGACCAAAGATGGAGATCGGATGCTCACTCCCGCTGCATGGACAAAGATGGAACATCATGACAAGCTTCTCGGGTCCAACGGTGGATTCCAAAGTTGTATTATGTTCTTTTTACTAGGATAGGCCACACTAGGATTTTTATTTACGTATTGCTTTTTTATTTATGTTTTCATCGTAACGATAGTTTGCATTATATTCCGCCTAAAACCAAACCACCTAATAATTGCATGAAAACTGACTCATATAGAGGTCACGCGTTAGTTTTCTTTGATATACAGATATCACACTTTTTTACTTAAGCCATCACCTAAGTTAATTCATTCACGTAATGCTAGTTTTTCGTTCACTTAAAATGAATTAAAACTAAGTTGATGAGATCTTCCTCGTATAAACCAAAAATTGAGAATAGTCTTTATAGGTCAAACTCCAATGAATTCCTTCTTCGTCGGTAGGCATAATATGACCCCTTCTACGTCGGGTAAGTTGGAACTGATTGACCTATGTTATCTCAACACTATGGTCACTCGTACGATCCTGTGATTATGGTGGACTATAGATAGAATTTACGGAAATCTATCGACCAAGAGTTCTAACGGTAGAACTAGCTAAACAGTTGGCTTATCAATTTATGGAAATTGAGTCGTGGGATCACTTGTATTATTATTGAGGGAGATCAATTATGCAAGTGCAATGAGTCTACACGTTAAAATGAATTTTAATAGACTTAAATCACCTCGATGAGTTGCTTATTTCGTTTTGTTTTTCCTTTCTTTTTCAGTGTAGATCACGATCACTTAAACTGCTAATAACAAAATGGCTGGCCGTGCTGACGACCCAATGCCATGTGCCACATTGGACCGTGTGTCCTGGCTTCGGATCTTCATGAATCGATGAATCGTCTACTCGATCAAGAATGATGGATCAAACTTCGCGGAATGGGAGGCGGCATTACGGAATGCTGCCATTGCTGACGGGAAGCTCAAATATCCGGGTTGAGCCCATCCTATCAAACCCAGGCCCCACGGTGGAGCTAACGAGATCGCCACGTATAGCGATTTCGTCATGGAAGCGGGTGCGATTAAAAACGTACTCATTTTTGCAATGGATTCCAATTTGCAGAAACGCTTCATAGCCCAAGGTGCAAACAAGATTTTCACCACGCTCACTAAGAAATTCTCGAAAGCACCGAGAATCGTGACCTATGAGCATACCTGTCGCTTCTTTGAGGCGAAACTCCAGAAGGGCCAACCGGTTAGCCCACACATTCTCAGCATGATTGAGAATGTCGAGAAACTGGAGGCGCTTGATTGTAAAATCAGCAAGAACATTGTGATTGACCGCATGCTTCATTCACTCCACGATGGTTTTGCGCTCTTTAGAGCCAATTACTATATGAATGATTTGAAGAAAAGTCCTCACGCACTACACTCCGTTCTCGTACAGACCGAAAAGGACATGAAGTTTAGTGGGAGCCTGAAACAGGATGTTCTCGTTGTGTCAAACAAGGGCAAGGGTAAGGGCAAAGCTCAGGCAGACCTAGCAGTAGGTAAACCGAAGTTTAAGAAGTCGGAATCAGGTAAGAGTGGGCCTAGTGAGTCGAGCACCTCATCAGGCGCGACAAAGAGTAAGACTGGTAACATGGAATGCCATCATTGCCACAAGACTGGGCATTGGAGGCGTACATGTCCTGTATACCATGAGGTCATAAAGGCAGGTCGCGTTAATCCTATTGGTATGTCTTCTTCTTCTTCTTCTTCTTTTATTCATATGATTGAGATTAACCACGCAAGTTACGGAACTTGGGTACTAGATACTGGTTGTGGTTCTCATCTGTGTAATCATGTGCAGGGCCTCCAAAACATCGAACCCCTCGTAAAGGGTGAGGTTGACCTGCGTGTCGGGAATAGAGCGCGAGTGGCTGCCGTCTCGAGGGGAACATATGTGATCCAGCTTCCTAGCGGATTTGAGTTATTTTTATATAACTGCTATTATGTACCCAGTCTTTCTAAAAACATTATTTCAGTTTCTGCACTTGACAAACTATTGCACGTAATGAATAAGAAGTTAAAGGTTGGTGACAAAGATCAAACATATCTATGGCACTGCCGTATGGGACACATTAATGAGAAACGCGTTAAACAGCTCATACAGAATGGAGCTATCTCGGCCTTTGATTTTCAATCATTTGGCAGGTGTGAATCATGTATCATTGGCAAGATGACTCGAATTTCCTTCAAAGGTGTTAGAATGCGCGCTGCTGACCTATTAGGACTCATACATACGGATGTGTGTGGACCTATGTCAATCACCGCACGAGAAGGCTATAGGTATTTCATCACTTTCACGGACGATTTAAGTAGATATGGCTATGTCTACTTAATGAAGCACAAAAGTGAATCCTTTGAGAAATTCAAAGAATACCAGAATCGGGTACAGAACCAACTGGGTAGAAAGATTAAAACACTACGATCAGACCGTGGTGGCGAGTATCTTTCTCACGAGTTTGATCAACACCTTAAGGACTGTGGGATTGCCTTACAGTTAACTCCACCTGGAACACCTCAGTTGAATGGTGTGTCCGAACCGAGAAATCGAACACTACTTGATATGGTTCGATCAATGATGAGTCACACCGTGTTGCCTGACTCATTGTGGGGTTATGCTCTTCTGTCAGCTGCTCTAATACTTAGCCGAAGTCCGTCTAAAGCTGTTGACAAGACTCCATATGAACTATGGAAGGGAACGGTCCCTAACTTGTCCTTTATACGGGTTTGGGGCTGCGAGGCTTATGTTAAGTGGAGACACGAGGATAAGCTCGGCCCGCGATCGGTCAAGACATACTTTATAGGTTATCCTAAAGGAACACTTGGTCATTACTTTTATTCGCCAACCGAACAACGTGTATTTGTTGCGGCCAGTGCGACATACTTAGAGAAGGAATTTCTCGAGAATGCAAAGAGTAATAGAACCTTCGAGCTGTCGGAGATTCCAGAACCAAATGCCGAGCAACCATTGGAGGAACCAGTTCCTTCAATCCCGGCTGCGGTTAATATTCCTGAGGAACCTAGGAGGTCGGGAAGAGTCTCTATTCCTCCGGACAGATACATTGGTATGGTCGAGGAACATGACATAGATGACATTTTACTCTTAACGAGTAGTGAACCCGTAACCTATAAAGGTGCCATGACTAGTTCCGACTCAAAGCTATGGCTTGAGGCCATGCAATCCGAGATGGACTCCATGTATGAGAACAACGTATGGGATCTTGTTGACTTACCTGCTAAGGTTCGTCCCCTTCAATGCAAATGGCTTTACAAGATAAAGCATTCTGTGGAAGGTCAACAAGATATCTATAAAGCACGACTAGTTGCTAAAGGTTTCACCCAAGTGCCAGGTTTGCACTACGATGAAATTTTTGCACTCGTAGTCATGCTGTGTTCCATTCGGATTATCTTAGCGATTGCCGCTTCTCATGACTATGAAATTTGGCAGATTGATGTGAAAACCGCCTTCTTAAACGGTTTTTTGGAGGAAGAGTTGTACATGCTACAACCCGAAGGTTTCATCGATCCTGAACATCCTAAGAAAGTGTGCAAGCTTAAGCGTTCTATTTATGGACTTAAGCAAGCTTCTCGGAGTTGGAATCATCGTTTCGACCAAGTGTTAAAAGAAAATGGATTTACTCGATCGGTCGAGGAACCATGTCTATATATCAAGTCGAGTGGGAGCAAGATTGTCTTCCTAATATTGTATGTTGATGACATACTCCTGATTGGGAATGACATACCTCTCTTAACTTCGGTAAAAGTATGGTTGAAGAACCATTTCCAGATGAAAGATCTGGGTGAGGCACAAAGAATTTTGGGCATCCGTATCTATCGAGATAGATCACGTCGGATATTATCTCTCAGTCAGGAGTCTTACATAGACAAGATCCTAGAGAGATTCAGCATGACTAACTCCAAAAAGGGGTTTCTTCCTATGGCTCCAGGGGTGCATTTGAGCAAGTCTCAGGCACCAGAGACACCGGAAGAGAAAGAGCGCATGACACGGATTCCTTATGCCTCGGCAATAGGATCAATCATGTATGCCATGATATGCACACGTCCGGACGTGGCATATGCATTGAGTATGACAAGTCGATTCCAACAGCATCTAGGTGAATCACATTGGATGGTTGTCAAGAACATTCTTAAGTACCTACGGAGGACTAAAGATTGGGCATTGACTTATGGAGGCAAACAAAAGCTATGCGCAACCGGTTACGCAGATGCTAGCTTCCAAACGGATCGAGATGACTCGAAATCTCAGTCTTGATTCGTTTTTACTCTTAATGGCGCTGCAGTCAGCTGGAAGAGTTCCAAACAAAGTGTTACAGCAGATTCTACGACTGAGTCCGAGTACTATGCCGCGTCTGAAGCTGCAAAGGAAGCGATGTGGATGCGTCAGTTCTTACATGGACTATCTGTAGTGCCTTGTTCGAATGACCCGATCACCATCTATTGCGACAATAGAGGTGCCATCTTCCAAGCTAAGGAGCCTAAGTCTAGCAACAAGTCTAGACATGTACAACGAAAAGCTCATCTAATCCGAGATTACGTGGAGCAAAAGGAGGTAGTGATAGAAAAGATTGCTACAGATGATAATATAGCAGATCCTCTCACTAAACCATTACGACAAGATAAGCATGAAGGGCATGTTAATTCCATGGGAATTAAACGTGTTCCTGAGTTGTAGTACTCTTTTATGGATTAGATTCATTCTCTTTTGTACTCTATACGACATCATCGTATTGATATTTATATATTTTGTTTTTCATGTGGATTTGTACGACAATTTTGAACACCACAAAGTGAACTGAACAAACATTATATTTTTGGTCCTTAATTGCCCACGTGAGCTGATAACTCTGGCAATTATTTTGTGACGTTGGTTGATGGTGGGTTCAACGAGCCATAAGTCAAACGGTTGACTAACCAATCACAAAGGCGAGTTATACGGATATCTCGTAGGACACAATAGTGACAACGACGTGGAGTCCTAAATGTTTTATAACATTCGGTGCCAGGTCGTGCATAGGACCTCCATTGTGATCCTAAGAGTCGATTCTTTTGACTATCGACTGTCTCTTGAGACTAAGGCAGATTTTGGGTGACTTTGGTTTCTTTCTCACGGTCATCCGTAACAGGGGGTCAAGTAGATTGCTTCTGGGTCATTTCATGCTGTTCTTAGATCGGCAGGAGTCGAGTTGAAGGAAATATTTAGCCTTTATCAGGTACTCGATATTTCTCAGGGCCACTCGAGGAGCTGTAACTGAAATGCATGTCCATGCTCGAATGCGGATTCGTTTTCTCAGTTAAGTTACTCTCTAGTCGGGGAAACCACTCTTGATACAGATTGATTGTAAAATACGACCTTTGCGGATCAGGATCTGCAAATTGTTTTACATTGAGTGGGAGAAATTTTAAATGAATATGAGAATCGGTTATCGCACATACACTTGTACGGACAAGTGGGATTTTGTTGGAGCCGGTGTCCTCCGGTTAGTGCGGATAACGTTATTGCACGTACACTTGTACGGACAAGTGGGAGCTTGTTGGGGCTGGTGTCCTATACAGTTAGTGCAATGACATATAAATCTCTAAAAGGATCAAAGGGTATACTTTTGTATTATTATCAGTTGGTCCACGTTTATCAATAACGGTTGGCTTGCTAGATAAGTTTGACGTTATTGTCATACAGATGGCGGTGATCAACTGGTCCCTAAAAGTCCTATAGGACACGTTTGAGAGATGTGACGGTATGAAAATACAGTCATGTTGATGCCTAATATGACTAAGCAGTTAGTCGGAGTTATTGACTAATAACTAGTCAAACGCGATGTGAGATAATTATTTAATATGGATTAAATAATAATGGCTAAGACGAATTAAGTGGTTAATTCGTACATTGAATATAAACGATTATATTTAATTGGTGTATATTGAATTAATTATACAATATTGTCTTTGTCGGACAAGTATTAATATGTCGACTAATCCATGTTACTAGTCGATTTTTAATAACCGATAACCGATGACGATTTATAATAAAATCCCGTCATATACATTTTAGCATTTTGAGTCGGACCACGAGTTTAATAAGGAGGAAGTGGAAAGCCCACTCCCTCCCTAAGCAAACCCACGGCCAAACCGAGAGGAACAAAAGAAGAGCTTCTCTCCTTTTGACCTAATTTCATTCATTTTGCAATAAAAATAGGTTTTGGAGGCATTCTCTCTAAAACCTAGATCTCACATCAAAAACCTCACCAAAACTCTCTCAATATTGCAAGGCAATTAGAGAGTACTTTCTAGCACAAGGGGCATAGTCTCAGACGGTCTTGGGTGCAACGATTAGGAGGAAATCTATATTGATTTCTGTTCTTAGGCCGTATTCACAAAGGACCCGAGGTTGATTCTTATACCTTTATCATTTCTCTTGTATTTTTCGTTTATGACAATATTCACATGTTAAAATTGCGTTATAGTCCTAAATTTTAAGGGTTTTATACGGATATTTCCCTACAGCTACCCCTCTAGCTGTGAGGCCTCCACTGCCCGGGCACGGGCAGTCTGCTTCTGGGATCCTCCGGTTCCCAAACTTGTGCCTGCTTCTAGCCGAGCCATGTTTGCTTCTGCTTCGATCCCAGCATATGGAGCCGTCCCTGCTTCTGGAGCTGCTCCTGCTTCCAAACCCACTCCTGCTACTGGGGTTATTGTTCTTACACTTCCGGATGATTTTGGAAGGGCTAAGTCTGCGAGTAATCTGGACTTGATGAACTAGATGTTACTTCCTGCTCCTAGGTCTGCGTTGGATAGCAGGGTCTTACATGATTTGGTGGATCGTGCAGCGGAGCACTCTTTTGAGGTAAACGGATTCTGATTGTTCCAATTTTTTTTCTTAATTTTTTTTTAACACTCTGCTTTGGTGTGACAGTCCTTCCAGATGGCTCTGTATCTGCGGAAAAAGGTACCTCGTCTGGAAGCAGAGAATGCTAACTTCCCGAAGTAGACGAAAGAAGCCAATGAGGGCATGCTTAAAATTCAAGCTGATTTGGACAAGTCCCAGTCCTTTGTTGGAGGAGGCCGCTCGAAGCGTTGCTGCACGCTCTTTCGCCGAAGGGCGGATTTCTGGTGCTGAAAAGGTTGCTGCTGACGCTGAGAAACGCGCTTTAGAAGCTGAGAGACGTGCCTCTGAGGCTGAGAAGCGTGCTTCTGATGCGGAGGCTCGTGTTTCTCAGATCCAGGAAGAGAAGGCTTCTGATGTGCAGGGGTTGAAAGAGACTTTGGCAAATGCTTTGTCCTATGCTGCTCTGGAGACGAAGATCAAGTGTATAAAGGCATTCCAGAATGGTGAGCATTCGGCTTGGGACTTAGGAGCTGAAGAGGAGAAGCTTGCTGTTGCTTTCCCTGATGGTCTGAACCTGGATGTGCTAGCTGGCTTAGTGGAACCTGGTGTTGCTTTTGCTGGTGATCCAGATGCTGAGGAAGAGGTGAATTCTCCTGCTCTGGACACTCAGGCAGCTGTTTCTGAAGCTGTGGAGCATATTGATATAGATTAGCTTTTACTGCATCTGAAAGACTCTTATTATGTTTAGCTAGTTTCTGGCCCTGCGGGGCGTAGCATTTTATTTTGAACAGTTTAATGTGTTTTGGTCTGGTTCTGATACCAGACGTACTTTGCTTTTGAAACTTAAGTATTTTTTGGTGGACATCTTTTTGTGTCGTACCGTTTCTGGTGCTTTGATTTGTGCATGCACGTCATTTGTTTGGCCATCGCTGTTAGATTGCTGGCTAAGGGGTCTAGTATGCCCACTCGTCCAGAGGAGCCAGGCTTGCGTGGGTGCTAATGCATCACGGGAGGCTGGTTGTCCCGGTTGTACGTGCTTAGCCACGGACACACGCCTTCTGTAATGAATACGGACTGTGCCAGATTAGTTTGCATTTTATTCACTTGGCTTATTTGAAATAAAAAGAATTCTATACTTAAAACATTCAAAGTGGTTTTACAACTTAAAATTTGTTAGAATTAAAATACGAACGAGGTTGTTTTTAGAACCAGAAATGTTGGATTCAGGAATAACATTTAGAACCAGAAAACATTCAGAGTCAGAAGATATTCAGATCCAGAAATATATTTAGGGATGAGAAAAGATTTTAGAAATAGAAAACTATTTAGAGCCAGAAAAATATTTGGAGAAATAAAAATACTTAGGGACAGAAAAATATTTAGAGCTAGGAAATATTTAAGGCAATATCTAGAACCTGGCTGAGCTGTATCTGGTAGGCCGAGTACCCAGTTGTTGACCATGCTGGTGACTTAAGTGAAATATTTTTTCAAGTGGGTGATATTCCAGGATCTGGGAACCATTTGCCCTTCCAAAGTCATGAGTCGGTAGGCTCCATTTCCAACTGCGCTCTCTACTTGGTATGGCTCCTCCCAGTTGTAGGCAAATTTTCATACTTGCTGGTTCTTGGTATTCTGGAAGACTTTCCTCAGGACCAGATCTCCTACCTACAGGCTTCTTACTTTTACATTCTTGTTATAGCTTCTAGCCATAGTTTGTCGGTAGGAAGCCATCCTGATCTGGGCGCTGGTTCTGAGTTCATCTATCGTGTCCAGACTGCTTGCCATTTCCACCTGATTTCGATCTTCTGTTATGCATCCATATCTGTGGGTTGGGACCCTAACTTCGGATGGAATGACTGCTTCTGCTACGAACACCAGGGTGAAGGGAGTTTGTCCCGTTGCAACCTTGGGTGTGGTTCTGTCAGCCCAGAGAACCAGAGGTAGCTCTTCTGCCCACTTGCCCCCAATCTCTTCCAGCTTCTTTTTCAGATTTTCAACGATAATCTTATTGCTGGATTCAGCTTGTCCGTTGGACTGGGGTTCCTCGGAGTAGATTTCTGCAACGAGATATTCCACCTAGCACAAAACGCTTCTGTCTTATTTCCAATGAATTGGGACCCATTATCACATATAATCTCAGATGGAATGCCAAACTTGCATATGATATTGCGTTTAATGAAAGATATCACCTGGGTTTCTGTAACCTGGGAGGATGATTCTGCTTCTATCCATTTGGAGAAGTAGTCCGTCATGGCGAGCATATAGACTTTGTTTCCTGGTGCTCTGGGTAGTGGTCCCACTATGTCCATTCCCCACTTCATGAAGGGCCATGGTGAGATAACCTGGTGCAGAGGCTCTGCATGCTGGTATCTAACGTGGGCGTGCCTCTGACAAGCGTCACATCTTTTTGCGAATTCTATGGCATCTTTGCGCATAGTGGGCCAGAAGTATTCCTGCCTCAGTGCCTTGTTGGACAGGCTTCTGTCCCCTGCATGTTTTCCACATTCTCTACTGTGGAGAGCATGCAAGACAGCCTGAGATTCTTCCCGATCCAGGCATCTGAGGTAGGATCCAGCGAGGGATTTCCTGAATAGAACACCATCAATTAGTATGAATCTAGATGCTTTCATTCTAAAGCTCCTTACCTCCTTTTTATCTGCTGGTAGGATATTATTCTGCAGCCAGTTTAAGTAAGGTTTCTTCTAGTTTGGAGTATTTTCTTCACAGCTGGTGCTGCATACCATTTCTGCTTCCTGCTGAGATTTTAGTGTTGATGGCTCCAGCACGTGGATAGTTGGTATCGTGGAGATGGTTCCTGCTTTGAAGGTTGCCCCCAGGGTGGCTAGTGCGTCTGCTTCTGCATTCTGGTCCCTGGGGATTAGCTTGATGTTGAACGCGACAAATCTGATTTTCAGCTCCTTTGCTACGTCTAGATATGCCATCATCCTGGGATCTTTGGCCTCATAGAAATCATTAAAATGGTTAACTATAAGCTTAGAATCACTGCAAACCTGAAGGTGTCTGATTTTCAGGTCCAGAGCCAGCTTCAGACCCAGGATCAATGCCTCATATTCTGCTTCGTTGTATGTGGCCTTGAATTCACATCGTACAACCTGGACTATAAGATCTCCCTGGGGTGACTTGAGGACCAGACCTACTCCTGCTCCCTTGGCATTTGAGGCTCCGTCCACATGTAGCTCCCACACTTGCTTTACTTTATCTTCTTCCTGACTCAGAATGTCCTGCTCTGCCTGGGTCCGAAGGGCTGGGCAGAAGTCAGACACGAAGTCTGCCAGAGCCTGAGGCTTTATGGCCGTACGGGGTTCAAACTTCAAGTCGTAACCGCTCAAGTCCACGGACCATTTAGCCATCCTCCCTGACAGTTCTTGTTTTCTCATGATAGTCTTGAGAGGATAATTAGTTATCAAAGAAATTGTATGAGACTCAAAGTAGGGACGCAATTTATGGGATGCAGTAACTAGTGCAAGGACAAGATTTTCTAGTGACGTGTACCTGGTCTCTGCTGAAAGCAGAGACTTACTGATGTAATATATTGGATGCTGTGATCCTTCCTGCTCTCGTACTAGTACTGCACTGACTGCTCCTTCTGTGACTGACAGATACAGGAACAATGGTTCTCCTGGCTCTGGCTTCGACAGGAGAGGTGGGGTGCTGAGATAACGCTTCAACTCCTGAAATGCTTTCTCGTGTTCATCTGTCCACTCAAATCTTTGGCTTTTTCTGAGCACATCATAAAATAGCCTGCATCTGTCCGAGGATCTGGATATGAATCTGTTTAAGGCTTCCACTCTTCCAGTCAGGCGCTGGACGTCTTTCGGTTTTTGCGGTGACTCCAGCTGCAGAATTGCTTTGATTTGTTCGGTGCGGGCCTCTATCCCCCTCTGGGTTACCATATACCCCAGGAATTTTCCACTGGATACTCCAAAGGTACACTTCGTAGGATTCAGCTTCATTTGGTATTTCCTAAGGGTACTGGAAGTTTCTACCAGGTGGTGGTGGTGTTGTGAGGCCTGCATCGATTTGACGACCATGTCGTCTATGTATACTTCCATAGTTTGGCCTATTTGCTCTTTAAACATCATGTTTACCAGCCTCTAATAGGTAGATCCTGCATTTTTCAGTCCAAAAGGCATGACATTATAACAATAGATACCTCTCTCAGATCTGAATGCCGTCTTGTTCTGGTCACTAGGGTGCATCTTTATCTGGTTATATCCGATTCAGGCATCTAGGAATGTTAGCATCTCGTGGCCAGCAGTAGTATCCACCATGGCATCTATGTGTGGTAGAGGAAATGGATCCTTTGGGCAAGCTTTATTTAAATCTGTGAAATCGACGCAGACCCTCCACTTGACATTCTTCTTCGGAACCACCACCACATTAGACAACCATTCTGGATATTTTATTTCACGAATCTTTCCTGCAGCAAGCAGGTTATCTACTTCCTGGTTTATGACCTTGTTTCTCTCAGAAGCAATTTTTCTTCTTTTCTGCTGCACAAGTTTATAGCTTAGGTCTACACTTAGCTTGTGAGTTATCACACTTTGGTCTATCCCTATCATATCATTTTGCGACCAAGCAAAACAATCCATGTTAGTTCTCAACAATTGAACGAGTTTGTCACGGATGTTACCTGTACATTCAGATCCAATGAGCACGGTTCGTTCTGGGTGCAGTGCGTCCAGGATGACTTCGTCTAGTTCTGCCTGTTGGGGCTCAATGTATTCGTCCTGGATGCACCGGCTCTGTAATTGCCATGCAGGCGGGCTGGTTGTTGACTTCAGAGCCACTTTATAGCAATCCTTGGCTTCTTCCTGGTCCCCACATATCTCTTGCACCACCCAGGGCGTTGGAAACTTCAGACACTGGTGGTATGTTGAGGGTATTGCCTTCATTTCGTTGATCCAGGGCCTGCCAAGGATTACATTGTAAGTAGAGGGCCCATCAATAACCAAATATCTTACCTGCTTATTAGCACCGCCTGCATAGGTTGGAATAACGATCTCTCCTAAGGAGTGCTTTGTTTCGCCACTGAAACCAACCAAGGGAACCTCCCTCTTTGATAGATCCTTCTCGGTTAATCCCATGCCTTTGAGCGCCTCTAGCATAATTAGGTTGACAGAGCTCCCGGTGTTGATACGTGCATTTTATATAGTCTTTTTAGCCTATTTTATGCACGTATTTCTATGCCTTTATCGTGGTTTATTGCTATGAAATGCCCCGAATATGCTACTTTGGGTTATTATGTCTTATTTGCAGGTATGGATCCGAAAGTAGTTAAATCAAGCTATTTACCGTCCGTTTAGCATGCATTTGGAGGAAGAGATAACTCGGAGCTTGGAAAGTGCTATTTTGAGATGCGCATTGGAGTAAGGAAGTTAGGCGAGCCAAGAGAGTGCTTCAATTTGCTAGTTCCTGCTTGTAAGAGCCATATCTCGAGTTCTACAACAGTTATTAAGGTGATTCCAGTTGGAGGTGAAAGCTTATCCTCTTAGCTTTCCAACGCCACCAACCACGCCCTATTTTTCCAAGTAACGAAGGAATGGCAGCCGTTTGAAGTTCAGTGCGCGAAGCAGGAATTACGCGCTGAGAAGTGCTCGATCGAGAACTATTTCTATTCGATCGAGAGCCCATTTGCTCGATCGAGAGCCACTTCTTCTCGATTGAGTGGTTTTAGGATGAATAAGTACTCGATCGACTATTTTTCCTTTCGATCGACCAGTTCCTTTTATGCCTTTGCTCGATCGAGTGATTTAGTTACTCGATCGAGTGGATATTGCTGACGGGCTGGGCTTTTTAGTTATTTTCCGTCATTAGGTTTAATTATACTCCTATTTTCTTATAAATAGGAGTTAGGATGTCATTAGTTATCATCCAGGGATCAATATACGTTACTTTCTTCTGTCACTTTCCCTGTTACTTTTGTTCTTTTCATTTCCGGATCATTTATATCAGTAATTTCTTCTCTCCTTTCTCTCTTTTTATTTAATGTTTATTATTCCCTCTCCCTCTTTATTTATTGTTCTTATTTACTCCATGTCTAGCTAAATCTCCCTAGTATGTTAGGATTAGAGAAACCGTGGTAGCAATGTTTTAATTGACTTAAATAGGTTAGTCTTGCGATAGGAATTGTATTAGGCAATTTAATTGTTATCCGGTCGAATGAATGCATGCAGGAGACCATAAATCTAGTTAACCCCGACCTAGATCGAAAGATTGGAAGGGAAGACTTGCTTAATTACAATAGGGTATTGCAGTGAGGGCGAAAGTTAAGCTGTTTACGCTCTAGGGCGGTTTAAGGACCGAAAGGTGACGACCATAGCTCTTCTTATCAATAGTCTAATCGCCTTAGTATTCCCGATAGTATAAGATCTGATAGCTGCCACGATGGACCGACTCCTAGCATACTTCCTTCCTCTTACTGTTAATTCTCTTATTCATTTCTCTTCTTTAGCCTTTTTAGTTTAGTCAACACAATCAATTCAACCCACATTTGTGACATCAGACGGATAGAATAGACAAATAGATAGTACACCCCTCCCTGTGGAGATCGACCCTACTTACCGCTGACTTCTGTTAGTAGTACTTAGGTATTTTATTTTTGGTACGAAAAGACAGTACCAAATTTTGGCGCCGTTGCCGGGGAGGCAATCTATTTATTTATTTGTTTAATTTTATCTGTTTTTAGCCTCAGGGGATTTTTCCCTTGAGGCAGTTCTGATCTTTTTCCTTGAGTGCTGTTTTGATAGGCCTTACAGGTACTACCTAGAAAGTTCTAGGTGAAAGACAGTCAAAGGGAAGGCTTGAGTACCTTTGACCCATCACCGATGTCCCATTATATGGAACAAAGTAGGTGATCTCGCTACGGAGATGTGGTTCTCTTTGAGCACAATATAGCTGTAGTTGTGCCATCACATCCACCCTATCAATGGCCGCCGCAACAAGATCCTCCTGATATACAAGAAGAAGAGATTGCGGAGCTGAAATCCTTGATGGAAACACTTGCATTCCAAGCACAAGAATATGTCTCGCGAGTTGATAAGCTCGAGTCTGTAGTTGCTCAGTTAGCAGCTGAGATAGAGATCGAAGAAATCGCGGAGCTGACATGTTTAATGGGGATGCTTGTATCCCAAATGCAAGAGAGTGATAGATATATGGACGCTCGAATCCCTGAGCTGGAGTCACGCATCGCTCCGCCTAACACCGAGATGCAAGAAGAAGAGGTATACCTTCTTTGAGAGCGGTTTTTCCCTTGAGGAAACCGCGTTGCCCAATGCTGAGGACGACTTCTATGACTCCGACGACGAGTTTCTATCATATTTCACTGCCTCATGCGAAGATTTCAGCGCTGTACAGGAGGAATCACTCGATCGAGTGACTTATATTAGTCGATCGAGTGATTTTCCAGGAGAGACTGCTCGATCGAGTGAAATTGCTGCTCGATCGAGTGGAAATCAGGAGGAAACTGCTCGATCGAATGAAGATTCTACTCGATCGAGTAGTTTGGCCATTGGGAGCTTTGGTTCGTCATTTGGGCTTGATTTTGATGACGATTTTGACGATGATAACGGTTATGGTGAATCCCCTTTATTCAAGGCTGAGTTAGATGCGCTTGAGGCTGAGATTTACGGGACGGGTTCCACTGAGGGCGACAAAAGGACAACTGAGTCGGTAATTACTCCTAGCACGGAAGAGGTAATGAATTCTTTTATCTATGATTCCGTCGTTAAGAGTGATCAACCTGAGGTAGTAAACGGTAATTTCATTATTGTTTGTAATTTGCCTCGTCTTATTCATGCTTCCTTTTTCAAAGCTATACCCCCTCAAACGTGGACGCATAAATTAGCAATTTCTCACCATCCTTGTCATTTTAAATTCGTTAATCTGAATAAATACCCTACTTTATTGACAATTGCTCCTGCGCTCCTATATTTCGTGGATAAATTTAGGAGCGCTCATAGGAAATTTGTTAGACTTAAACGGTTTTATATTTTAATTTCCTATTCTGTTATTCCACTTTTGTGCTACTTATGCTTTTGTGTAGCACATGCGCAGATGTATGATTTAATGCTGCGCGCTTTGAGCTGTTTTGATTGTGATTAGTTTGAGTAGCTCGAAGAAAAAGAAGGTCGAGCTGGGACCTGATTGAAGCTAGCGCTACCCGGGAGGGAACCCGGCGATTTTATTTTGCTTTTATTTAATTTCAGTTGTAATAAATGGTTTTTATACCATAGACTATCTCAGTATGCTTGTTTTTGTCAGTTGCGGGCTGTTTTTCATTGCATTTTGCAGGAATACGCTGAGGATCACTCGATCGAGTACTTGTTGTACTCGATCGAGCACTTTTGCTGCCAAATCCATTCGATCGAGCATTTCCTCTACTCGATCGACCACCTGCAAAAGGAGAACCACTCGATCGACCTAGTTACCTTTCGATCGAGCAGTTTTTGAATGCCCAGTTCACTCGATCAGCTACTATTCCTCTTGATCGAGTGCTTTTGACTTGGATTAGCTTCCTGAGACGGTTTTCCGGACCCTCAGCAACCTCCCATGTTCATGGTCGGTTTGGGGAGGTCCCTTTATTCGCGCTATCTTGTGACTCTTTCCGCATTTACTCTCTTTCTCCTTTTAGTTTGCATTTCCTTTCCATGTTTTGGTACAATGGGGGCATTGTACGGTTTGGTTTGGGGAGGTTATGCATCCATATCTGTGTCTGCATTTTGTTTTCATTGCATTTCAGTAATCACGTTTAATTTTATGTTTGCATTGTTGTTTATTTTTGTTAAAATTCAAAAATTCCATAAAAATCAGAAAATTATTAAAAATTCAAAAAAATTTCACGTTTATTTTAACATATAGGTTGAGTCGGAACGGTAGATTTCAATGATGAAATTGCACTATAATTGTCTTTTTGCTTAAGCCTTGCATGAACTTTTATCTTTTAGCTTTGTCTTATTGCATATCTACGAGTTAATGTTTAATTTAGCTGAACGAATAGACTTGACCTGAAATTTTGGCAACCTACTTATAAATTCTAAGGAATTAGAGCCGTATAAACTGGTGTCATTTATGACCGGTTTCATGTGGAATTGTGAGTAGTTACTCCTTGCATAGCATGTATCATCAATTTGCACGTATATGAAATTCAATTGCTTTTTGCCTTCATACATTCGGGTTAGTGGTTGGTGTCACATGCAGGGAGGTGCTTACATTTCCCCTTTCTTTCATTTTTACCCATTTAACTCCACATTAGCCAAATTTGCCTTTTGACCCTGAGCTACATTCCAAATTTAGCCTGCCTTGTCAAGCTAGTTTAGATTGTTCTGCGGTATATTGTTTATTGTATCAAATGTTGGCGCATATTCTGTTGATTCGGAGTTGGTAATTTATGAAGAAAAGGAGGTTGATGAGAAAAAAAAAGACGTGAAAAAGAAATAGAAAAAAAAAAGAAAACGAAAATAAAAAGAAGAAAAATAATAAGTTGAAAATAAAAAAAAAAAAAAGAAAAGAAAAATGAGAAAAAAAATGGTTGACGGTTTCTGCTCCTATGCTTTATCATTATCATTTGAGGAGTATGTTTGGTTCGGTTTGGTGAGTTTTATGCCAAATGAAGGGCATTGTGTTTAGTTCATAATTGAGTTGGAAAGGGATATGTCTCATATGGTTCTGTTTAGGTACTAGCTTGATCACCTATACCTCCACATTCCCATAAATGTTTTGCCTTTTCTTACTCATTGCCTCACTTTACCATATTTTTGTAAGCCCTCGGCTGTGACAGGACCTTGTTTGGTTGGAATGTATGTACGGTAGCTAGAATTGTCTATCATATTAGTTGCATGCATGTTTATGTGGGTCGTAGTTTAGGTGAGCGACTATTTTTCTTTCTCTCTTACATATATATGTTCACCCTTTGCTTCATGAGAGAAGAGTGACCCGTGAGAGTCCGATTTTAAAGGTCTTGCAAGGTCGACGGTTCAGCTTTATTATAGACATCCTATAACTCGTTTGCATTTGACTATTTGCTATAAGTGTTAGTTTGCTTGCATTAAACTGGCTTAAGTGGGCATTCGTAGCTAGCTCTGAGTTATCTTTCCCGTTCCATTAGTTGCATTTTAGTTTACTCGGGGACGAGTAAAGGTTTGGTTTGGGGAGATTTGATACGTGCATTTTATATAGTCTTTTTAGCCTATTTTATGCACGTATTTCTATGCCTTTATCGTGGTTTATTGCTATGAAATGCCCCGAATATGCTACTTTGGGTTATTATGTCTTATTTGCAGGTATGGATCCGAAAGTAGTTAAATCAAGCTATTTACCGTCCGTTTAGCATGCATTTGGAGGAACAGATAACTCGGAGCTTGGAAAGTGCTATTTTGAGATGCGCATTGGAGTAAGGAAGTTAGGCGAGCCAAGAGAGTGCTTCAATTTGCTAGTTCCTGCTTGTAAGAGCCATATCTCGAGTTCTACAACAGTTATTAAGGTGATTCCAGTTGGAGGTGAAAGCTTATCCTCTTAGCTTTCCAACGCCACCAACCACGCCCTATTTGTCCAAGTAACGAACGAATGGCAGCCGTTTGAAGTTCAGTGCGCGAAGCAGGAATTACGCGCTGAGAAGTGCTCGATCGAGAACTATTTCTATTCGATCGAGAGCCCATTTGCTCGATCGAGAGCCACTTCTTCTCGATCGAGTGGTTTTAGGATGAATAAGTACTCGATCGACTATTTTTCCTTTCGATCGACCAGTTCCTTTTATGCCTTTGCTCGATCGAGTGATTTAGTTACTCGATCGAGTGGATATTGCTGACGGGCTGGGCTTTTTAGTTATTTTCCGTCATTAGGTTTAATTATACTCCTATTTTCTTATAAATAGGAGTTAGGATGTCATTAGTTATCATCCAGGGATCAATATACGTTACTTTCTTCTGTCACTTTCCCTGTTACTTTTGTTCTTTTCATTTCCGGATCATTTATATCAGTAATTTCTTCTCTCCTTTCTCTCTTTTTATTTAATGTTTATTATTCCCTCTCCCTCTTTATTTATTGTTCTTATTTACTCCATGTCTAGCTAAATCTCCCTAGTATGTTAGGATTAGGGAAACCGTGGTAGCAATGTTTTAATTGACTTAAATAGGTTAGTCTTGCGATAGGAATTGTATTAGGCAATTTAATTGTTATCCGGTCGAATGAATGCATGCAGGAGACCATAAATCTAGTTAACCCCGACCTAGATCGAAAGATTGGAAGGGAAGACTTGCTTAATTACAATAGGGTATTGCAGTGAGGGCGAAAGTTAAGCTGTTTACGCTCTAGGGCGGTTTAAGGACCGAAAGGTGACGACCATAGCTCTTCTTATCAATAGTCTAATCGCCTTAGTATTCCCGATAGTATAAGATCTGATAGCTGCCACGGTGGACCGACTCCTAGCATACTTCCTTCCTCTTACTGTTAATTCTCTTATTCATTTCTCTTCTTTAGCCTTTTTAGTTTAGTCAACACAATCAATTCAACCCATATTTGTGACATCAGACGGATAGAATAGACAAATAGATAGTACACCGCCTCCCTGTGGAGATCGACCCTACTTACCGCTGACTTCTGTTAGTAGTACTTAGGTATTTTATTTTTGGTACGAAACGACAGTACCAGGTGTCCACCAAGATCTTTCTCACCTCGCAATTTCCTATAGAAAGCGTGATGATTAAGGCACCGTGGTGTTGTTCTGGAGCAGACCCTGCATCTGTTTCGTCAAAGGTGACTGACGGCAAATTCTGGCGGTTGATCCTGCAGGAGCTTTCTGGTCTGTCTCCTTTAGTTCTGGTTGCGTGCCTTTTTGCTGCTGAATATGTCAGCCCACACAGCTCCGATCCACCTGTAATAACATTCACAGTTCTAGTGCACTGAGGAGGAGGAGAGGGCAGAACTTGATCTGCTGAGTTTACTCTGGTTGTGTTTCTGGGTAGGAGGTGATCTAGGTTTCCTTGGTCATAGTGGAATTTGACTTCCTTTCTGAGGGAGTGGCATTCATCGGTGTTGTGGGTGTTGCTGCCGTGGAACTCACACTTCTTGCCTGTGTCCCTGCTGCTAGGGCTTCCTTCTGGAAGTTTTGGCCATCTGACTCTGCGTCCCAACTCTTTCAAGGCTTTGAATAGTCCTGCAAGATTGGTGGTGAAACCATACTCAGTTATTTTCGGAGGCAGGTCTGTTCACTCTTTCCTTCAGTATTTCCAGATACTCTATTCACGCTCCTGCTGTAGGGTTTGGGTCTTTCACTCTTCTTCTCTAATGGAGTTTTTCTGGATACTAGGTCTGAATCATAAGTGCCTCTTACGGGTGCAGAGTCTTCCTCCAGCCTCATGACAGCAATTGCCTTTGATTGTACCTCCTCAAAGGTAGTGCATGGATGCATGGTCAGGTCCTTGTATAGCTGTGAATCCTGGTGTAATCCTCGGCGGAAGGCTTGCATAGCGGTTGGTATCATATAGCAACTTTAGATCTGGTGTTCATATCATATAGCAACATTGGAAAAAAATTCATGCCATAAAATTCATTTTAGCTATTTTTGCTAAAATAGTCCCTATTTATTCGATTTTTACATCTAAAAATCATAAATCATGCAAAATAAAACCATTTCATTTAAAAATTTACATACAATGTATAAATATTGCATGTAACATCTACTAAAATTTCATGGGCAGAAACAAAGTCTTCCTATTTTTAACATAAATACATCTATTTAATCGACTTTTTACATGTAAAAATCATATATCATGCTATATAAAACCATTTTATACGAAATTTTACATACAATTTCTAAAATATGCATGTGAGGTCGCGTAAAAATTTGAAGGTCAGAATCATGGTCTAACTAATTTTAGCATTTTAATTGTCATTTTACTCAATAAAATGTAATAAAATACTAATAATCATATTAAAGATCAATAAAAATACCATAAATCATCAAAATGATCTAAAATCAAATTAGAACCAGAATGTCTAAAATGCAAAATTTTCGTGACATTTATCTTCATAAATCACAAATTTTAAGTTTTATATGTTAACATTTTAACTCGGAAAAACAATAACCGATTATGCATGCAACAATTCTTGCTCTGATACCAATTGAAAGATTCATTAATCTCTTATTAGACTCTTCTAATAACTAAGTGTTTATTAGTTTAGTCATAAACTAAAAGGAAGTTATGCATGGATAACAAAATTAGAAAGTAAGAAGAAAAATCGATTATTCTTACATTGACGGCCGAAATTGGTTTATACTAATTTGGTCTCCTACCAAATTAGTCTTCTTAAAGAATAATCCAAATGCCCCAAAAATCCTAGATCTAATAGCAAGACCCACTCCTTAAGGATTTGTACCAAGGAAATCCTTCTTAATACAACTATTAATTTGGTTACTAGAAATTAATATTTGTGTCCTTAAAATACTAATATTATGAGATTATTACTTCTAGTAATATGTAATAATATTAGAGATTTATGTGAGTTTATTATTTTGTTCAACAACAAAACTAGAGACATGAGTTTTTCTCAAGTTATTAACTAATTAGAATGAATTAGAGTTAAATGAAAATACACTCCTTAAGTGTGTATAGAGGAGGCCACCGGTTTTGGCATGGATAGAGTGCCCAATGGTTTTGCATTTTTCTCTTCTCAAGAGTGTAGGTATGCATACCTATGATTAGTAGGTAATCATCATGTTACTCACTAATTAAAATAACTAAAGCACAAATCAACCCTCTCCCCTTCATTTACACGGCACCCTTAACATTATAAGGGTCCATTTTAAGTTTGTCAATATGTTAATTTGTATTGTGTGACAAATTGGACATGTTTCTTGACATGTCATTTAAATAATGCATTTTTAACAAATTAAAAATCATTATATAAATGAAATAAATCACATACAAAAATTAACTAGTAATTCACAATTACAATTACTTAAAATAGGTCATATAATTATAAATCACAACTACTTGTAATTATATATGATACGTGCATTTTATATAGTCTTTTTAGTCTATTTTAGCACGTATTTCTATGTGCCTTAATACCGTTTATATTGCATTTTGCCCCCGAATTGGCTACTTTGGTTCGTTTTGTAGAAATAAACGCGAAAGTAGTAGAATCGTACCATTTTTCGTCCTTTTTGCTTGTATTTTGAGGAGACGGGATTTTCCGGAGTGAGTTCCTGCATTGGGAAGCGTGAAGGCATGGTTTACGAGGCAGTCGGGCACGAGTTTTCGCTGATTTGAAGGAAGAATACTCGATCGAGTGGATTTGTACTCGATCAAGAAGAGCTGGAAAGAGAGGTTACTCGATCGAGTAACATTTGTGTTCGATCGAGTAGATTATCTGGAGTTTTCCTCGATCGAGTGGTTTCAGACTACTCGATCGAGTGGTTTTGGCTTTCGTGGGCTTTAATTAGCCCGTGAACTTGTTTTAGCTTTTGGACCTAGTTTATTTTCTATTTAAGCATACGTTAACTAGGTTATTAGCATCTTTTTATCCATCTTTTATCATTCACTTTCACAGTAAGGACTGCGTTCTCTTTTCTTCTTCACTGTAACTTTATTTTTGGGGTTACTTCGCTCGGATTTGCTTGTTCTTTACGCCGGATTCTTGCAATTGTAATCTCTTTCTCCCTCTTTAATATTAATCTTTCATTTGTTCATTTTAATTAATTGTTTTGCTTCATTTAATTTCTGCCCTAATTACCTTTTATGCATTTTTATTATTGTTTTACCATGTCGAATATTGGTTATTTAATTGTTGTTAATATTGATTGTATTAATAGCAATATGAGTAGCAAAATTTGTTTCATGTCGGGATTAGGGGATCTACGGTAGAAATGTGACGATGTAGTAAATAGGTTAGATGAATTATTTGTGAAATTCTGTCACCATAGCAATATAACTGTATTTTACCGACTTAGTTGAGTGCACGCTTCTGAGTCACCCTTTTAGTCTGGTTAAATTTAATCCTGGATCAGAAGATTGGACTAAATAGACCTGTTATGAACAGTAGACTACCCTGACGAGGACGGAAGTTATGTTAGTGGAAGTTTAGGATAGAAAGTGGACCGGAAGGACCTTTCCATATCCGTCTCGCAGTAATTTATATAAGTTGTTTGCAATTGAGTCACTGGACTACCGTACTGAACCGAAGTCCTGACATGTCCCTTCCTTATTGATAGTTTATCATCTTTTTCTGCCTTTATTGCTCTTTTCTCTGCTTCCTTTCCTTAAACCTTTTAGTTTAGAAAACGAATTTAAACACCCCCCATTTTGTGACCAAATAGACGGACTCTTACAGATATCTTGCCTCCCTGAGGAGATCGACCTGACTTCCCTAGCTATATAGTTAGTTTAGTTAGTTATTTTTGATAGGTATACGACAGCCCTGTCAAATTTTGGCGCCGTTGCCGGGGAGGTAATTGCCCTATCTGTCTTTGTTTCGTTTATTTTATCCGTCTCAGGGAATTTTTATTCCTTGAGGCTTTTCTTATTTATTTTCTTTCAGTGTTGTGTATGCTCAGGTCAGACAGGTTTGAGTTAGTTACAGCTGATTCTGAGCCAGAGAGACTATTTAGGCATAGACTCTGTCTGCAAAGAGAATCACGAAAGGAAGACTTGAGTACTTTCGAACCAGAGCTTCAGCATTTCCTTTTTACGGAAAATCCATCTTTTGAATAAGATACTTCTAGTTCTGTAAGCACACCAGTAAAGATGCCGAACATTGCTAGTCATTCGGAGCCTAAAGCATCATCAATTCCGAAGGGTTTCATTCTCCAGACTGAGGATGGGAACACATTCGACATCCGTCCTTCCTATATCAATCTGGTGGAGAGAAATCTCTTTAGAGGTGTGGTAGGTGAAGACCCGAGGAAGCATATGGAGGTCTTTACGGACTACTGTTCTACTATCCCCGCCACAAAGGGGGTAACTCAAGACAAGAATAAGGAGGTTCTGTTTCCTTTTTCTTTGACCGACTCAACCAGGGAGTGGCTAACTGATTTGGACCGCACAGCCGCAGGGGTTACAGACTGGGAGACCCTTGCGCTTCCTTTTTATAAGAGATATTTCCCTCCACAGCGCACCAATCAGATGAGGGCAAAGATCACAAGTTTTAAGCAAGCACCGGATGAGACTTTTTATGAAGCATGGTCCCGTTTCAAGAAGTTGGTGAGGTCTCTTCCTCACCATGGTTTTGAACCATGGTTTCTGTCTAACCAGTTCTACAATGGGCTTTACGATGATCATAGAGCCATACTTGATGCATCGTCTAACGGAAGATTCCAAGAGAACACTGACGATGATACGCGATGGGTTCGTATTGAAGAGATGGCGAACCACTGTGCTGAGTATGTAAACCCGAGGGATGGTATTAGAACAGTTCATGCAGTCGATAAGCAAGTTGTGGCTCAGCTGGAAGCCATGAATTCGAGGTTTGATAATTTGGAGCTGCATTCTGCTGGGGAGCCTCATACGGTTCATCTGCTTACTAGAGGGGAGACTGTTACATATGAGAGATGTGGGAGCAATGACGGTCACACTGCTGTTGGCTGTCTTACGGAGAAGGAACAAGTCCTAGCTTTTCAATAATATAGGCAAGGAGGGAGTTCCTATTATAACAACCAAGGGGCAGTCCATCCCAATTTGAGGTGGACCAGTCAAAATGTGCTCAATCCTACCCATCCTCCACAGCAGCAGTAGCCATATGTCCCTCCACATAAAACTCAACAAGGCTTTCAGAAGCCCCCTTCCTTTCCTACACCTAATCAAGGTGCATCGTCTTCTGGTGGAATAAGTGAACTAGGTGAGTTGAAGACAATGTTGCTGTCTTTGACAAAGCAGTGGCAGCTGAGTGATCAACAAAAAGATGCATCTATCAAGGCACTTGAAACTCAAGTTGCCCAGTTAGCCATGAACCGGTCTACAAGGAAACCGGGTCATTTACCGTCACAAGCTGACAAAAATCCACATGAGACGGTAAATTTAATTGATTTGAGGAGCGGTCGTTCATATGAGGGACTAGATATGTTGAAATCAGACCCGAGGAAGGAAATTATAGCTGATGACTAGTGTTCTGGCGAAGAAAAGGAGCTGACGACAAGGAAAGTACTCGATCGACTGATTACTGGGGGTCGATCGAGTGATTTTGCTGAAGAATGGGCTCGATCGAGTAAGAATTCTACTCGATCGAGTGAACAGGGAAAAGATCTAACTCGATCGAGTGAATTTTCTACTCGATCGAGTGACTTTGTTGAAGAAACTACTCGATCAAATGGTATTTTTGGTCGATCGAGTAGTATAGATAAAGAAAAGCTCGATCGAGAGCCTGCTAGTGCTCGATCGAGTGAGAAATTGCCTGAAAGACCTCATTCGAGAGGGAAGAACCGTCCGAAGGACTTGGAGCTTAATCCGGCTGACACGTTAGAAGAGAGGAACAAAGGACTCGATATACCCATCACGGTGCCCTTCCCGTGGCGTTTGCAAAGTACTAAAGCTAATCAACAATTCGGCAAATTTGTCGAACTCCTGAAGAGCTTGCAGGTCACTGTGCCATTCGCCGAGCTGCTGACACAGGTACCCTCTTACCTTAAATTTATGAAAGGAATTTTATCGCGTAAGAGGCACATTAATGATTATGAGACGGTAGCTTTGACCGAGGTAGGGACAGCCCTAGTTCAGAATAAGTTACCACCCAAGCAGTCAGACCCGGGTAGTTTTTCGATTTCGTGTCATATTGGTACCCATTTGATTGATAATGCGTTATGCGATCTTGGCGCTAGCGTGAGTGACTTACCGCTGTCTCTGGCTAAGACACTTGGTTTGACAAAGTTTAATTGCACAAACATGACTGTTCAGATGGTCGACCGTAGCATATCACGGCCACTAGGTATCATAGAAGACATAACTGATAAGATTGGGAGGTTCTTTATTCCCGTTGACTTCGTTGTACTTGACATCCCCAAAGATGCCCATATCCCTTTTATTTTAGGGAGACCATTTTTTTTACTGCCCGTGCAGTATTAGACGTCGGGGGCAAGACATTGACTTTTCAGGTTGGGGACGAGGAATTGATATTCCATCAGTCAAAGTTCTGAAGGGCTCACATGCAAGCTCAGCATTGTAATGCCTTCTCTTCTACTAACAACCCTATTATTGACACTCCAAATGAAAATTTGGAGCATTGTGCTGCTATTGTGACCCCTCCGCCTCAAGTTGAGAGCA
Source organism: Silene latifolia (assembly GCF_048544455.1). Taxonomy (NCBI): domain Eukaryota; kingdom Viridiplantae; phylum Streptophyta; class Magnoliopsida; order Caryophyllales; family Caryophyllaceae; genus Silene; species Silene latifolia. The sequence continues at coordinate 80,474,523 of NC_133527.1, read as the reverse complement.
AAAAGGAAGAAAGTTCGTCTGTTTTCCTTGCTGCAGGTACAAATGAAAATAATGCAGGAGCTGTCAAAGGGCATTGTGCAATTAATGTCAGCCAAAGTAGGTGTGACAATGTTAAAGCCGGTGAGAAAGGAGTGAGGATGAGAAAAGTTCGCGCGTATGTGGACGTCAACTATTCCCCTCCTAACGATTCAAGTTCAAGCTCGTGAAAATTGAAGAGGACGATCAATGTTGCTGAGATGACGTCCTCCAGTCAGGAGCCCTCCAAGGGGCTGCTGAATTGCTTCGAGAAGTGAGCGGGGAAATGCCCCGTGTACCATCTTGTATAAACAATTTTTAGATTTTCCGTCGAATTTCATTTATTGCTCTTAATTAGGACAATTAGAATTTAGACAATTTTTAGCGTAGATTAGAGACTATAGATTGTTACTTTGCATATTTTGTATTTTGGGATACTTTTGCGAGTGTTTCTATGCAGGTTTGGGGAATTTTACGCAAATTCAAAGGAATAAAGGCGAATTCAAGAGCTTACGAGAGGAAAAGACCTCGATCGAGTACAAAAAGTACTCGACCGAGTCAAAATTGTTCGAACGAGTGATTCCATTCTACTCGATCGACTAAAGCTGAAAAGGGGAGTTCTCGATCGAGTAACTTCTTACTCGATCGAGCAGATGAATCCAAAAAGTCCTCGATCGAGCAGCTCTAAACCACTCGATCGAGTGAAATGGGAAATGAGATGCAGGGAGTTCTCTTTAACTTCTTTCTTTTTCCTTGTTATTTCATTTTACCCCTAATTTTTCCGTCTCCCTTCCCTTTTGCGATCAAAAACCCCAAAATCCTCCATATTTCTTGCCCATTTGCCAAATCCGCCATCTACACTGTGTTTATTGTCATCTAATCGTCAGACGCACTCAACTTTCCCTCTGATTTTTGTTGTTTTACACGGTTTATTGAGGATTCTAGGGCTTGCGATTTTTCGATCAAAAAAATCGCCATTTTGCTTGTTTCTTGCCGATTAATTGCTATTTGTAAGTTCCTAATCATCAAGTAAGTATTTCCTACACCTCTTTGTATTTTAATTTTATTAATTTTGCTTATTATTAGGTATATTAGGGTTAGGGTTCGAAATTCTTTGTTTAGTCGAGTTTTTTTTCGACTATAACTGTAATTGTTTGCCCTATTTATCTTGCTTGATGATCAATTCCCATACCTCCTTGTTTTTACTTGTCTAGTTCGAATTTTTGCGAGGAAATTGCGATTAGGGCTATTTTCCATCGAAATTTTCGACTGTCATCTGGGTTTTGTTGCTGCCATTTGCTTAATTTACCTCTATTCTTAATTAATTGGCTGCCATTGTTGCCTGTTACCCGTACCCTATCGCACTTTGATGTGACTATTATTGGCGCACATTTAGTCCCCTAATTGAACCTATTTTGCATACTTTTATAATATTTCATGACCATTTTATCCGTCAAATCCTTCCTATTTGCTTTCCTAGTGCATTTTATATGTTTTATAGGAAAGGAGAAAATAAGGCGGAAATTCCCGTCTTTCGTGCATATTTGGAAGCTTGTTGACGATATTTGATGGACTAAGTATGAAGAGGAGGTAAGAATGATGACCAAGGAAGTAGAAATAAAGAGTATATAGAGGCATCTTACGCTAAAAAGCAAGGATGACGAGAAGGAAGACATTGCAAGAAGAAATTGCTCGGAACCCAAACCAAGAGTTTCTCCTTTGGCTATGAAAGTATGCTAGATGAAACGGCGTCGAAAAATCAAGTGGTCTAGGCTTTTGAATCACTCCAATAGGAGTCCGGATGAGAAAATGACGTCCGTTTTACAATTCGAGCTCAAGTGAAGCAGGATACAGCTCAACCCGCTCGGGATAAATTCAACCCGCTCGGGTTGAGGCTCAGGATGCTCATATTTCGCTCGGGACGAGCATATTGTTGGACAGGAAGCTTTTTCGTGCTACGTGAACCATGATCCGCGCATATTTCTTGAAAGACTAGCAAAAAGGAGACTCGCATCTTTTTTCGAGAGGAGCATTTCTCTACTCAAACTTAGCAATGCTATTTACTAAAATACCCTTGCTTAACCTAATGATGCACCACTATATATACCCCATTTGTAATAATCAAACTATTAAGTTTTCATTAGATTAATTCAATCCTTCTTTAGATTAGGTTAAGCTTTCATTAGGAGTAGATTAGAATAGATTACTCTTTAATCTTTCCACAAATCACACATTAATCTTTCTTTAATTATTGTTCAAGTTTATTATTGAGTAATTCAAGTTTATTATTGGGTAATTAGAAGATCATTTGGGTTTATTGGGAGATTGACAACCTTCCATCAATCATCAAGTACTTCTATTATTCTTTGCATTATTATTTTGGAATCTCCATAGGTATAATTCTCTTAATCCCTGTTTTAATTATTGTTAATCTTTCTTACTTGTTCATCATGTTTTGCCTTGTTAATATGATTGACAACCTTGTTAGCATGTCAAACTTGATAATGAGTGAGTAGTCTCTTAGCTAGGATTAATGGGTAATTAGGGAAACCAACATGGGGATTGATTCATGCTTAATCTAATATGTTCACATAATTAATTTGCTTGCTTGTTGTGATGTCAACCTATGCACATGTTATGTTTGATGAAATGCTAAGGCTATGAATTCTTGCATTTACAGCCATCTCTCATCTATTCAACTTGACTTGTAAGATATAAACCAACTCGAGTCTTGTTAGACCATGCATAGAAGTGATTAGGGGGAAAGTAAGTCGACTTTTAGGTGTTGTACAATCTAATCGATTCGGATCCGGGACCCAACTCTTCCTAAGAATCGTAAGACATAAACCAACTCGGTTTCTTTACAACAATAATTGCTTGCTTATAATTGAGAACATGTTTGTATGATCAACTCCCATGATTTCCTTATGAACCCATAATATCCTAGCATTTTTAGTCATTTGTTTACATCTTTCCTTTTGTTGCTTGTTTATTGCTTTTATTAGATTAGAATAATCAACCCATTACAATTGTGAAAACCCCAAGCACAACCATAATTAGATTGAATAATTTGAGTAACCACCGTCCCATGGATCGATCTTGACTTACATATAACTAGTTGTTTGTTGAGAATTATAAATGTGTTTGATTGGGAGACCCGACGACATCACCCACGTCAAAATGGTGCCGTTGCTGGGGAAGGTGTTAACTTGATTTAGATTTTCTTAGATTGTTATTAGTTGTGTCTTTCTTTGCCTTGGGGAAGTAAAACTCCTCAAGGATTGTTCTAATTATTTTCAAGTTGTTTGATATTTTGCATGTCTAGAAGATCACAAGGTAACTTGTTACCCTTTGATCACGAAATTTAAAGGACTTTGACAAACAATAGAAGAGTTGCTAGAGGTACTTTGAGAGGTATTGGTGAGGTTGTAGTTATTCAACCAAACACTATTGAGTTCGTCAAACCTTTTGCAAGAGAAGGTGAGGAGAACCCAACACAAAATCCAACACAAAATCAACCCACAATGCCTAAATTTACATCACATTCCGTACCAACCGAGGAGAACCTACCCAATGGTACTCCCACACCACAACACTTAACCGGAAATTTCATTGCCAAATTCGCATTTATCCAATTAGTCGAAAGAAGCCAATTTGGGGGGATGCCTAGTGAAGACCCTCACTCTCACATGGAGACTTTTTGTGACTATTGTGATGCGATTTCTCAAACCGGTGTAACTCAAGACCAAATTCGATGGGTCTTATTTCCTTTTTCTCTAATTGGCACCGAAAAACAATGGTTGAAAGGCCTTGATAAGGCTACTCTCGGAATTGACTCTTGCAAGAAATTGACTCTAGCTTTCTAAAAAAAGCTCTACCCACCGGAAAAGACTAACATGCTAAGAGCTCAAATTACAGGCTTTAAGAAAAGAGATGAAGAATCCTCGTATAAAGCTTGGGAGCGATTCAAGGGAATTTGTCGCTCATGTGCTCATCATGGACTTAGCGAGTGGTTCTTGGTACAACAATTTTTGAATGGTCTTTATGAAGACTCAAGAAACATTCTCAACATGGGATCAAATGGTATGTTCACCGAAGTTGACGATAATCAAACTTGGAACAAGATTGAGGAAATGGCGGTCCATAATTCACAATATAATAGACCTCACAAGGCTACTAGAGGAGGAAAGGATGAAGTCGACTCTATTACTCAATTGGGTGCTCAACTTAGTGCTCACATTGATACCATCAATTTGAAGTTCGAAAAAGCTATGGCTAGACTTGAAGAAACCTCAAAATCACCAAAGCAACATGTTAATGCCATGACAGCATCTTCATCAATCCCAAGTGACATATGTGAGAATTGTGGAACTTTGGGACATGACCAAAGTGAACGTAGGGGAACAAATGAACAAGTGAATGCTTTTCAAGCATACAAGAGTAGTACCCCTTATTCCAATTATTACAATGAGAATACCAAATTCCACCCAAATCTCTCATACAAAAGTCAAAATGTTCAAAAACCTCAACCAACATACACCCCACCTCTCATGAGAAACCAAAATCAAAGACCCTTTTATAACCAAAACCAAGGTTACCAAAGCCAAACTCCATACAATCAACAAAATGACCAAGGTTTTGATGTTCAAAAAGCGGTCCTCCAAATGCAAAAGAATCAACAAAAGTTTTTCACTCAAATGCAAAAAGGATAGTCAAGAAAAGGAAATCACCATCAACAACATTCTAGCCCACACCAAAATGTTGGAAACCCAATTGACTCAACTAGCATCTTCAAGCTCACAAAGGCAAAAGGGGCAATTACCAACTCAAAGTAATCCCCAAGACATGCAACGGTTAGTGCCATTCACTTGAGGAGTGGTACGAGGTATGAAGCACCAAAGAAGCAAGTTGAGGATGAAGTTGTGGAAGCTAGTGACAAAGAAGAAGTTGTGCAAAACTCCAAGGATGGAGAACCATCAAAAGAAGAAGTCTCAAAGAAAAGTGAAGATAAGGTCAAGGAGAAGGAACCCATTGTGATTAGACTTCCTTTTCCAAGTCGTCAAGCTAAACCCAAATTTGATGACCAACATGGAAAATTTATGGAAATCGTGAATAATTTGGAAGTCTTGATTCCTTTCACGGAATTAATCAATCACGTGCCGGCCTATGCAAAGTACATGAAGGACATCCTTACGAAAAAGAAGTCGATCCGGAAGCTTGAAACCACCGCCTTCACTATGGTGAGTATTGCAATCCTTCAAGGGAGTTCACCTCCGAAACTTAAAGATCCGGGAAGCTTCTTAATACTGTGTACCATTGGCGACACAACAATCAACAAAGCCCTATGTGATCTAGGGACTAGTGTGAGTGTTATGCCGTATTCGGTGAGTAAAAGGTTAGGGATGGGAGAGTTTAAATGTACCAATATCACACTCCAAATAGCCAATAGATCAACGGAGACACCATTAGGGATATGGGAAGATGTTCCTGTAAGAGTTGGGAAATTTTTCATCCCGGTGGACTTTGTCATTGTTGACATGGAAGAAGATTCCAATATTCCAATCATTCTAGGTAGACCTTTCTTGCACACCGCGGGTGCGGTGATAGATGTGAAGCATGGAGAGCTCACTCTAGAGGTGGGAGATGAGAGCATAACTTTCAATCTTGACAAGATCATGAGAGCTCCCCGTTTGCATAAACCATGTTTTATGGTTGATCATTATAGCCGGAAGGATTATAGGAACAAGTCAGAATTCCAATGGAAGAAGAAAGTTGATGATGCTCCATCAAAAGAGCAAGAGAATAGCAACAAAGAGAGCTTGAAAAGCTCACCCATGACAAGTGAAGAGGATGGCCTCATTGGCCAAAACAAGAAAGGAGGAGAGTTGTCTCTATCCACTCAAGAGATCTTTAGTGATCAAGTAGACGAAGTTTATGGTCTTTGGGACGATGAGTTTGAAGGGATTTTCAATCCTTATATTGGTAATGCTATCGATCAATACCAACATAAAAGACAACAAGTGCAAAGATCTATTGAGGATCTTTTATCATGATAATGAACAAGCTTTTGACTACATCTTCAAGGTGTTGAGTAACATCAACAACACATTGAACATGCCCCCATGAAATCTCACTAAGGATGAGAGTTTGGTGGTGTCCTCTCCAAACCACCATTTGTAAATATTTCTAACTCCCTAACTTGCATTTTAGTTCTTACATTGCACTTTTGTCATTTATGTATTTTTGTGCCTTGATCTAGATATTCATCATTTTTGAGAGAAGTGAGGGACGGACTAATGATTTTATTGATGTGTAGTACTTTAGCTTAGTGTGGTGATAGCAATTGCCTAGGCTATTCGTGCCTTTGTAGTGCCCCTACAATGAAGAACACGGGATTATAAGAATGAAAATGACACGGGTTATGCAAGTGCACGGCTAGACCTGAATCCGGGTAGATCAGAAGGAATCCGAGCGGCTTAAGGGTAATCCGCTCATCTTATAGGAATCAGAGCATCTGTGGAGGAATCCGTCCATCCAAATGAGCTGCAAAATGAAAAATTTTAGTCTGTAAGAGAATCCGAGCGTCCAAGCTAAGAAGACGCTCGTCTGAAACTGGCCGCTCGTCTTTACTGAAAAATGCTCGTCTTTTTGCCAGTGCAGATTAAGAAAAGTTCCTGTAAGAGAATCCGCTCGTCTTTGAGGAAAGCCGCTCGTCCCACATCCAGAATCCGCTCGTCTTCACTGAAAAACGATCGTCTTTAGGCGAGTTTTCCTGAAGCCCATTTGAGCAGAATCCGAGCGTCCCGACAGGAATCCGCTCGTCTTCCCCTGCTGTGTTGAATTTTTTCGGGTGTTTTAATACACCTTCCCACATTCATTTCATTCATTCAAACACTACCCATAAACCCCAAAACCCGCATCCTCTCCATCACCAAAAACAAGATTTCCTCAACCAAATTCAACAAAATCAAATTCAAACTTCCTTACAACAACAATTAATCACTCCTTTTGCAACAATAATCAATCCAAGCACCAAAATATTCAACCTTTGAGTCGATTTTTGAAATACAAAGAAAAATCCTTTCCTCTTAAATCGATTTGGGTATAATTAGAAATTGAAGATTTTCAATCTTTTCTTGGTATAATAAAAAATGGCAAGGACAAAAGGAGCAACAAAGGCACTCAAGGCAAAGACACTTTCGAAAAGGCAACAAAGCCTTCAAGCAAAGAAAGATTCAATGGCTATGGTGGTTTCTAGTGAAAACTTGGAAGTTCAACAACAACAAGATCTTCCCTTGGAGGCAACAACAACAACTCCAGAAATCGCTCAATTATCTAACTATCCGGAGGTAATTTTCATTTCCAACTCCCATAGGGATACATTTGCCAAGTATGCTAAGAAAGCCATTTTCCCCACCAAATTCATTTGTGAAGATTCCTTTAACAAATTAGGTGTCCTTGAACAAACAAAAGCCTTCTTTGAAGCCATGGGTTTGGGTAAATTGTTCACCATAAGAGAATTGACATACCTCTCCCTTACCTTGGAATTCTTAAGTTCATTGAAAGTGACTAAGGTAGAGACTAGAGAATACATCGAGTTTCGTCTTGCGAATGTGAATAGGCGCATCACCTTTGATGTTTTGGGTAAGATATTAGGCTTTAGTGATACACCATATTATCACAAGATGCCCGAAAAGTATGACCCCGCTCCGCTTTGGGAGGCAATTTCCGGGAAGAAATTTGTGACCTTTCATGCTTGTCGCGCTCTATTAGTTCACCATCCGGGCATTGGAGTGTGGCACAAGGTCATCGGGAATACTATAATAGCAAGAAAAGGCACTAATCACTTTACCAAGCTCGATTGTGTTCTACTTGAGTCGGCCTTAAATGTAGGAAGGGAATTCACTAAGCCCTACAATGCTCTAAGGCTCTTGATGGAAAGATGACTTAATGTTGATTGTGGTAAGGAAGGCACCGCTCATATTGTAAATGGAGGTCTAGTTACTCTCTTGGCCAAGTACTTTTACGCAAATTTCAACAAGGATAACACCTATGTGGCGATCAAAGGGGGTCATCTCATTGACATGGATGCCATGATTAACAAGTATAAGTGGGTGAAGCATAACTCTCTTGACAACTACTATGGGTGGCTAACTAATGATGCTAGATCTTTCACTTTGCCTTCCAAGATATGCCGATTAAGTGCCCACCGAACAAACTACCTTTTTCCACTCTCCAAGGACGCCGAATACATCATCTGTCCACAAAGGGGCGAGATTGAAGAGCCCTCCTCCTCCATTGTCACACCACTCTACCCATTCAAATATCAAGAGTTCAAACCCAAAGATGTTGAAGTGGGCAATGATTACATAACTCTCCTCATGAGAGAGATGTATAAACAAGCTTATAATGATCAAGTAGATGCATACTTGGCCCAATATCCACCCCTCCTTCATTTAGCTAGGCAAGGACTACTTGATCCATCATGTCCTTTGCCTAGTCGAGCGGATAGGGAAGTTTTCTTTCCAAGCACATCTAGGGGTGAAAGACAGGGTGAAGATGAGAATGTCGATGATGAGGTTGTTGATGATGAGGGTGTTGATGAAGAGGTAGATGAAGAAGAAGAGGCTAATGAAGATGATGAGGGAAGTGAGCAAGATCAAGGAAGTGATGATTGTTGGAGCTTGTGTCCTCTACAAATTAGTGTGATAACATTTATAAATCTCTTATAGGTTCACAAGGGTATACTTCGTATTTTATCAGTTGATTAACGATTACCTAATAACGGTTGGCTTGCTAGAAAGTTTGACGTTATTATCATACTGATGGCGGTGATCAACTGGTCCCTAAAAGTCACACCTAAAGGATGTGTTTGAGAGATGTGGTTATGGAAATGTAATCACATTTTTTTTTTGGTCTAAACCATCCGGTAATCCGAACCACATTGGGCCGACTAATCCGGATTTCGGGGCATGTCCAAGGATTACGGTATTTAAACCCCTCCCAATCGCAGTTGTGGGGGATCGATCCGCAGCCCTCCCTACCAAGCGCAGCACCATGCTACCACTGCGCCAATCAACGATTGGTAAATGTATATAATGTTAGCTTGGACGAATTAATATGTTAATTCGTAACTAAATGTAATCGGTTATATTTAATCAGCAAATGATAATTATACGATATTGTCATAATAAATTATTATTGACCCATATTAATAAATCAACCGCAAGCTGTTGTGTGTAGACTTGTTAATGCGGAATAATATAAATGACAATTTATATTTAATACATTTTGCATACTACCAAAATAAGAAGATTTAATCTCCTTATTTTGGGTAAGTAGAAAAACCGAAAAAAAAGAGAAATTAATCTCTCTAATTTCGGTCAATATGGGCCGAATAATAGGAAGAGAAAATTCTACCCTAATCACTCCTAATACACGGTTAAAGGGAGATTAAGAGGTGAATTTTTCTAACGTAATTTTCTAACCTATTCTTGCCTCTCATCTAAAACACAAAAACCGAAAACCCTAAGCAATTTACAGAAATTGGGGATCGATTCTAGCAAGAACACAAAGGGCATATCTCATATCGTCTTGGGTGCAACTGATAGGTGAATATCATTGCGATATTGTTCTTAGGCCGATTTTGCTAGGACCGAAGGTTGATTCTTCTTTCTCTACTTTTGTTTATGCAATTTATTTTATGACTAGTTATCATCACAATAAATTCGTTATAATCCTTAAAGTTAAAGTGATGCATACAGATAAATCCCACAAGTGGTATCAGAGCCAAGGCCACGAATTTTATTTTGATTATTTTCATAAAATTGGATGTAAACTAAATTAGGGTTTCGAAAAAAAAATTTGGTTCGACAGAAATTTTTTTGGCCGAGAAGAGTTGTTTTTTTTTTCAGCCATTTTTTTTCCTTTGTTTGATGATCTATTTCCATTTTCATTTTTCATATTGTTGTTTTAATCAGTTAAAATTATCATATAAAGAATTGGTAGATTTTGATTTAATGCAGATTAAGTTAAAATGTAAATGGAATCATCATGTTGATGATATAAAAATTGTTTTGCTATATAGTTTTTGGCATATATGGTTAATCATGTTTCATTAATTCATATGCTAATCATGTTCTAATAGCAACTATAGACGATTTCCTTCATCGATTTTTGTTTTAGGGCATTTTTGCCGCAAAAAAGAAAAAAAAGGAGGCATTTTTAGGGTTTGCCGAGAGCTCCTAAGAAAAAAAAAAGTTTCTGTTTTTAGTTTTTTAGGATTTGCCGAAAAAAAAAATATTTTCTGTTTTTTTATTTGGCTCAAACAGTGAAGAAGAAAAAAAAAATGTTTTTCCTTTCGATTTTTGCAGAATAGCCGAGGGAGGAAATTTTTTTGGTTTTCTGTTTTTATTTAACCCGAGCTGGAAATATATAAAAAAAAAAAATTGTTTTTTTTACTGTTTTGCCGAGACACAAAAAAAAGGGGTTTTTGTTGTTTTTGTTTGTTTTGGCCAATATTAATTATACATTACATTTACAATGTATGATTAATTTTTGTGAAACGGTTCACAATTTTAAGATACCTAATTATTTTAAAGAAGTTTAAAATATTGATGGATTAAATTCATATTACAAGTTTAATATGAATTAAGATTAAATTTAATGTGATTAATTGAGGAATTGTAACTTAATTTCATCAATTAAATAGGTGGTTTGGATAAAATTAATCAACATAATTAAAGAATTATGTCTTGTATGTTTAATTTTTTTTAGTTGATGCATTTTATTTTAGTTGAATGAATCGTTGAATGGTTTTATTTACATATTTTTTTGCAATCGGTTGTAATTTGTAATACCTAGTGTGGCCTTAGTCAAATTATGTTTTCGTAATGATGGGAACATAATTTTTAATGTAATTTGAGATCACGTATCTCCGTTTTGGTTTTCTTTATTTCTTACGGTTTTGAAATTAGAATGTAAATAGGTTTATTATGTAATTTTTAAATTGTAATTTTTGAGAAGACTAAAGATGGAGATTTGAGCTCACTCCCGCTACATGGATCAAGATGGAAAATCAAGACAAACTTCTCGGGTCCAAGGATGGATTCCAAAGTTGTATTTATGTTCATTTTGATAGGATAAGCCACACTAGGACTTTATTTTGTTTTACGTTTTAACGTTCTTATTGCTTTTCATTCACATGCTAGTTAATGCATCATATTCCGCCTAAAACCAAACCACCTACTAAAATGCATGAAAATTGACACATATAGGTTGTATGTTAGTTTTCATAGACATACAGATGTCACATGTTTATTAAGCCATCACCTTAGTTTATTCATTCACGCATGCTAGATATTAGTTCACTTAAAATGAATTAAAATAAAGTTGATGGGATTTTCCTCTAAAACGGAAATTGAGATTAGTCTTTATAAGGGCAAACAACTATGAATCCCTTCTTCGTCGGTAGGCATAATATGACCCCTTCTACGCTGGGTAAGTAGTTTGTGTTGACTTAGTTTATCTCAACATTATAGTCCGAAGAGTTTCTCGTGATTATGATGGACTAAAGATAGAATTTACAGAAATTTATCGACCAAGAATTCTAACAAAGAGAATTAGCCAAAAGGTTGGCTTATCAATTTCTGAGATAATTGAGTCTTGGGATCATTTATATAATTCTTGAGGAAGGTCAATTGTATAAATGCATGAGTCTTCGCGTAATAACATGTGCATTAGACTTAAATTAAAATCGATGCTCATGCTTATTATTTATTCTTCTTTTCGCAGTGTAGAACACGTTTATATTACTGTTACAAAAAATGGCTGGAAATAACGAAATCCCAATGCCAAGTGCCACACTTGGACGCGAGTCCTGGCTGAAAGTTTTTATGGATAACATGAATCAGTACACGTGACTGAAGAATGATGGGTCCAACTTTGCGGACTAGGAGACAGCACTACGGAATGCTGCCGTTGCTGACGGTAAGCTCAAGTACTTAACTGAGCCAATACCGGCAAACCCAGGACCCAATGCGGGAGTTAACGAGTCACTTGCTTATAGTGATTTCATTATGGAAGCGGGTGCGATAAAGAACGTACTAATCTTTGCAATGGAAACCAATTTGCAGAGACGCTTCATTGCCCAAGGTGCGAACAAGATTTTCACCACACTCACTAACGAGTTCTCAAAAGCACCGACGATCGTTACTTATGAGCATACCTGTCGCTTCTTTGATGCGAAACTCTAAAAGGGCCAACCGGTTAGCCCACACATTCTTAACATGATTGAGAATGTCGAGAAATTGGAGGCACTTGATTGCAAAATCAGTGAGAGCATTGTCATTGACCGAATGCTTCATTCTCTTCACGATGGTTTTGCCCTTTTCAGGGCGAACTACTACATGAATGACTTAAAGAAAAGTCCTCATGAGCTACACTCACTTCTCGTACAGACCGAGAAGGATATGAAATTGAGTGGGAGCATGAAGCAGGATGTTCTCATGATTTCCGACAAGGGTAAAGGTAAGGGCAAAGCTCCAGGCGACTTGACTGTAGGTAAGCCAAAGTTCAAGAAGCCATGAAACGGTAAGAGTAGGCCTGGTGAGACTAGTGGCTCACAGGGCAAGGCAAAGAGCAAGGGCGGTGACATTGAGTGCCACCATTGTCGCAAGACTGGACATTGGAGGAGGAACTGTCCCGTGTACCGTGAGGACATTAAAGCAGGCCGCGTCGTTCCTGTTGGTATGTCATCTTATATTCATATGATTGAGATTAACCATGCAAGTTTCGGAACTTGGGTACTTGATACTGGTTGTGGTTCTCATCTGTGTAATCATTTGCAGGGCCTAAGAAACATCACACCTCTCGAAAAGGGTGATGTGGACCTGCGAGTCGGGAATGGAGCCAGAGTTGCTGCTGTCTCGAAGGGAACATATGTAATCCAACTCCCTAGTGGTTTTGAATTATTTTTAAATAACTGTTACTATATACCCTGTTTGTCTAAGAACATTATTTCAGTTTCCGTACTTGATAAAGACGGATTTTCATTTTTAATAAAGGATAATAGCTGTATTTTCTCTTTCAATGAAATGATTTATGGCAAAGCAGTTTCCATGAATGAAATTTACATCTTAGATCAAACCACGAAAGTATTACACGTGAATAATAAGAAATTAAAGGTTGGTGACAAAGATCAAACCTATCTATGGCATTGTCGAATGGGACACATAAATGAGAAACGTGTAAAGAAACTCGTCGATAATGGGACTATTCCCGCATTCGAATTTTCTACATATGACATGTGTGAATCATGTCTCATTGGCAAAATGACTCGAATTTCCTTCAAAGGTGTTGGATTGCACGCTAGTGACCGATTAGGACTCATACATACTGATGTTTGTGGACCTATGTCAATTACCGCTAGAGATGGCTATAAATATTTTATCACTTTCACGGACGATTTGAGTAGATACGGATATGTCTACTTAATGAAGCATAAAAGTGAGTCCTGTTAGAAATTCAAGGAATACCAGAATAGGGTTGAGAACCAACTGGGTAGAAAGGTTAAAGCACTCCGTTCAGACCGGGGTGGCGAATATCTTTCAAATGAGTTTGATCAACACCTTAAAGATTGTGGAATCGTTTTGCAGTTAACTCCACCTAGAACACCTCAATTAAATGGTGTGTCCGAACGGAGAAATCGAACCTTACTTGATATGTTTCGATCCATGATGAGCCACACGGTAGTGCCTGATTCATTATGGGGTTTTGCTCTTTTGTCAGCTGCTCTTATACTTAACCGAAGTCCGACTAAAGCTGTCGACAAGACTCCACATGAAATGTGGAAGGGAACGGTCCCTAACTTGCCCTTTATTCGGGTTTGGGGCTGCGAGACTTATGTCAAGTGGAGACACGAGGATAAGCTTGGCCCGCGATCGGTCAAGACATACTTTATAGGTTATCCAAAAGGAACATTTGGTCATTACTTCTATTCGCCTACCGAACGTCGAGTTTTTGTTACGGCTAGTGCGACGTTCTTAGAGAAAGAATTTCTCGAGAATAAGACAAGTAATAGAACCTTTGAGCTATCGGAGATTCCAGAACAAACAACCGAGGAACGGATGGAGGAACTTGTTCCTCCAACTGATGACACGGTTAATATTCCTGAGGAACCTAGGAGTTCGCGTAGAGTCTCTCATCCTCCGGACAGATACATTGGTATGGTCGAGGAGAATGACGTTTTGCTCCTAGAGAGTAATGAACCCGCTACCTATAAAGGTGCTATGGCCTGTTCCGACTCAAAGCTATGGCTCGAAGCCATGCAATCCGAGATGGACTCCATGTATGAGAATGACGTATGAGATCTAGTTGATTTACCTAATAAGGTAAAACCTCTACAGTGCAGATGACTTTACAAAAAAAAGCGTTCTGTAGACGCGCAACCAGATACCTATAAGGCACGACTAGTGGCAAAAGGTTTCACTCAAGTGCACGGATTGCATTATGATGAGATTTTTGCACCTGTAGTCATGCTACGTTCCATTCGGATAATCTTAGCGATTGCCGCATTTCATGACTATGAAATTTGGCAAATGGATGTGAAAATCGCCTTCTTAAACGGTTATTTAGAGGAAGAGTTGTACATGGTGCAACCCGATGGTTTCATAGATCCTGAACATCCTAAGAGAGTATGCAAGCTTAAGCGTTCCATTTATGGACTTAAACAAGCTTCTCGGAGTTGGAATCATCGTTTCGACCAGGTGATAAAAGAATATGGTTTCACTCGATCGGTCGAGGAACCATGCTTATATATCAAGTGGAGTGGGAGCAAGATTGTATTCTCGATATTGTATGTCGATGGCATACTCTTGATTGGGAATGGCATTCCTCTCCTATCTTCGGTTAAAGAATGGTTGAAGAACCATTTCCAGATGAAAGATCTGGGTGAGGCACAACGCATTTTGGGAATCCGTATCTACCGAGATAGATCACGACGGACATTATCACTTAGTCAGGAGTCTTATTTGGATAAGATTCTTGAGAGGTTCAGCATGACCAACTCCAAGAAGGGGAACCTTCTAATGACGTCTGGGATGCAGTTGAGCAAGTCTCAGTCACCCACGACGCCTGAAGGGATTGAGCGCATGAGTCGTGTTCCTTATGCATCTGCAATAGGATCAATCATGTATGCCATGATATGCACACGTCCAGACGTGGCATATGCATTGAGTATGACGAGTTGGTACCAAAAGAATCCAGGTGAAACACACTGGATAGCTGTTAAAAATATCCTCAAGTACCTACGGAGGACTAAGGATAGGGTATTGACTTATGGAAGCGATACTAAGGTATGCGCAATCGGTTACGCAGATGCTAGCTTCCAAACGGATCGAGATGATTCAAAATATCAGTCCGGGTTCGTCTTCACTCTTAATGGTGCTGCGTTCAGCGGGAAGATTTCCAAACAGAGTGTTGTAGCAGATTCTACTACTGAATCCGAGTACTATGCCGCTTTGGAAGCAGCTAAGTAAGCTATATGGATGCGTCAACTCTTACAAGGACTTACAATAATTCCTAGTTCGAATGACCCGATCACCATGTATTGTGACAATAGAGGTGCCATCTTCCAGGCTAAAGAGCCAAAGTCTAGCAACAAATCTAGACATGTGCATCGGAAAGCTCACCTTATCCGTGATTACGTGGAGCAAGAAGAGATAGTGATTGACAAGATAGCTTCGGATGATAACATCGCGGACCCTCTCACTAAACCGTTGAATTTTGATAAGCATGAAGGGCACGTTATTTCCATGGGAATTAAACGTGTTCCTGAGTTGTAGTAGTTGATTAAGGATTTGATACATTATCTTTTCAATATACTATTTATAACTTCATCGTTTTAATATAATATTTTATATTTCATGTGGATTGTACTGACAACATTGAACGCCACAAAGTGAACTGAATTACATTATATTTGTTTTGGTCCGTAATCGCCCATATGAGCTGATAACTCTGGCTATTATATTGTGCAGTCGATTGATGGTGGGTTCAACGAGCCATATGTCAAACGGTTGACTGATCGATCACAAATGCGAGATTATAACGATACCTCGTAGGACAAATTTTTTGTGACAACGTAATGGAGTCCTAAATGTTTAAATACATTCGGTGCCAGGTCGTGGATAGGACATCCATTGTGTTCCTAGAGTCGATTCGTTTGAATATCGACTGTTTCTTGAGATTAAGGCAGTTTTTGGGTGACTTTGGTTTCTTTCTCACGGTCTGCCGTAACTGGAGGCTAAGTAGATTTTTTCTGGGTCATTTCATACTGTGCTTACATCTGCAGGATTCAAGTTGAGGAAAATATCCAACCCTTATCAGGTATAGTTATTTCTCAGGGCCACTCGAAGAGTTGTAACTGAAATGCATGGCCATGCTCGAATGATGATTCGTTTATCAGTTAAGTTACTCTCTAGTCGGGGAAACCACTCTTGATACAGATCACTTGTAAAATACGACCTTTGTGAATACGGATTTTGAAAATTGTTTTACATTGAGTGGGAGAAATTTTAGGATATGAGAATCGGTTATCGCACATACACTTGTGAGGACAAGTGGGAGTTTGTTGGAGCTTGTGTCCTCCACAAATTAGTGTGATAACATTTATAAATCTCTTATAGGTTCACAAGGGTATACTTCGTATTTTATCAGTTGATTAACGATTACCTAATAACGGTTGGCTTGCTAGAAAGTTTGACGTTATTATCATACTGGTGGCGGTGATCAACTGGTCCCTAAAAGTCACACCTAAAGGATGTGTTTGAGAGATGTGGTTATGGAAATGTAATCACATTGATGCCTTATATGACTAAACAGTTAGTTAATGTGTTGATGAGACAATTATTTAATGCCGATTAAATAATATTAGTTAAGACGAATTAACTGTGAATTCTTAAATTCAATATAATAAGTTATATTTAATTAATGTATATAATGTTAGCTTCGACGAATTAATATGTTAATTCGTAACTAAATGTAATCGGTTATGTTTAATCAGCAAATGATAATTATACGATATTGTCATAATAAATTATTATTGACCCGTATTAATAAATCAACGGCAAGCTGTTGTGTGTAGACTTGTTAATGCGGAATAATATAAATGATAATTTATATTTAATACATTTTATACATTTTATACATTTTGAATACTACCAAAATAAGAAGATTTAATCTCCTTATTTTGGGTAAGTAGAAAAACCGAAAAAAAAGAGAAATTAATCTCTCTAATTTCGGTCAATATGGGCTGAATAATAGGAAGAGAAAATTCTACCCTAATCACTCCTAATACATGGTTAAAGGGAGATTAAGAGGTGAATTTTTCTAACCTAATTTTCTGACCTATTCTTGCCTCTCATCTAAAACACAAAAACCGAAAACCCTAAGGAATTTACAGAAATTGGGGATCGATTCTAGCAAGAACACAAAGGGCATATCTCATATCGTCTTGGGCGCAACTGATAGGTGAATATCATTGCGATATTGTTCTTAGGCCGATTTTGCTAGGACCGAAGGTTAATTCTTCATTCTCTACTTTTGTTTATGCAATTTATTTTATGACTAGTTATCATCACAATAAATTCGTTATAATCCTTAAAGTTAAAAGGATGCATACAGATAAATCCCATAATGATGAGAGTGGAGATGATTCCACTTCCATGGAGGAAAATGATGATAATGATGATATGGTGGAGGATTAGCAAACTTTGGAGGCTCCTACCCTCTTGAGGTTTGTCTACTTCTTTCTTTGTTTTCTTAATTTTATCTTGATCATAGTTTGGAGAGTCCTAGCAACACGAGGACTAACACCTTGGCCCCATTGAGGTATTCTTTTTTGTTCCCACACGGAAAATCCAAAATGACAATATATAGTTTCATGCATTGCATTTCGTGTGCATGAATTACTGATGTGACCATAATTAGAGCATATTTAGTCCCCGAATTAGCCTTGTTCCCATGCTTTTTAGTGCATATTTGGGTCATTTATTGTCTTTAGTTCTTTGTTTTGCATTTTCTTTGAGGTTTTGTGTCCTTGGTAGGAAAGGAGTGCAAACCTTGCATTTTCATCGCAAAACGAGACTAAATTGATTGAAATCAATGACCAAGCATCAAGGAGACACAAGATTAGAAGGCCTTTGTACATACTATAGTAGATGGGCAATGATGAGAAAAAATCCTTGCATCCCCGAGGAAATCCCCAAGGATTTTATGAAGAAAAGGGAAGAAAAGAAGAAGAAAGCACGCTGCATGACAATCCGTGCGTCTTCCCAAGAAGACGCCCGTCCACCAAGCCACAATCTGTGCATCTTCCTTACAAGACGCCCGGGCAGCAACCCCAGAAGATGCCCGTCTTCTCCCAAAGATGCCCGGGCAGAGACTCTCGAATCCGGCCGTCCCGTGCCTAAGACGCACGGATTCCAAGGCAGCACAACTTCGTTTCTTCAAGCTTCAAGAAAGATGCCCATCCTTCCGAAAATATCGGCGTTTCCCTAAGTAGGGACTTAATCGTCATTTAAGCCCTTAGTTAACCCTAATTCCTACACCTAATCCCCATTATAAATAGCCCATTAGTCTAATTAGACGAGCATGTTTTTCTTAGCAATCTCTAGTGTAGTTAATATCAATCAAATCTCTCTTTAATTTTGTAATAAAAAATTAATCAAGTTTTAATACAAGTTTTATTTCCTTAATCTCTCTTTTGTTCATCCTTTATTTTGGGTAATTGAAGATTATTTGGGTTATTATTGGGAGATTGACAACCTCTCAATCAAGCATCAAGTACTTCTTTTATTCTTAGCTTTATTATTGGAATCATTAGTAGGTATAATTCTCTTAATCCCTTTTTAATTATTGCTAATTTCTTTCATTTGTTCATCATGTTTCACTTTGTTGGCATGATTGACAACCTTGCTAGCATGTTCAACATGATAATGAGTGAGTAGTTCCATAGCTAGGGTTAATGGGTAATTAGGGGAAACCAACATGGGGAATGATTCATGCTTAAATTAATATGCTTTCATGGTTTATTTGCTTGCTTGTTATGATCTCAACTCATGCACATGTTATGTTTGATGAAATGTGAGCCTATGAATCCTTGCATTTTTTACCCATCACCTATCTTTTCAATGAGACTTGTAAGACATAAACCAACTCGAGTCTCATTAGACCATGCATGTTGTTCATTAGGGAAGACTAAGTCGACTTGTAGGTGTTGTACAATCTAATCGATTCGGCTCCGGGACCCAAACTTTCGTAGGATTGTAAGATATAACCCAACTCAATCCATCACAACAATAATTGCTTGCTTATAATTTGAGAACATGTTTGTATGATCAATTCCCATGAATCCCCTATGGCCCCATGATACCCTAGTGCATTTTATGAATTGTTTACAACCCTTTTTAATTCATCTTGCTTGTTTACCTTCATTACAATTTAGTTTAGTGACCTTCTACATCAACCCAAATTGTGACACCCCTAAGACACCACTAGTTGCAATAGAAATCTCATCTCAATTCCCGTCCCTTGGGATTCGACCTTTACTTGCCTATTTACTAATTGTAGAGTTGTTTGTGAAGCTATAAATTGTGTTTTGGTCTAGGTGCTCCTAACGACAAGTTACCGAAAAGATTTAGTCCGACCAATTACCCCAAAATTTAAGACATTAGAAATAATGTCTATCTCGGTTTGGGGAAGTACATGCATACGCAATGGGAGGTATTCTAAATTACGCTCTCCGTCATAAACAAAAACCCATGCATCATGTAGTGTAGATTAGTATAGCTTGCATTTAATATACAAATCATGCATCATACTTGCATAATTTCCTATCACATTGGCCATTGAGAACAATGCCCATATTCGTGTGGGCATGGGAAATTCTAACTTAACTTTTATTCAAAACTCCAAAAAAAAATCAAAAATTTCGAAAAAAATCAAAAAAATTGAAAATCCAAAAACAAGTTCATTTCCTTTGTAGTGTAGTCTTGTGTATATATATTGTTTGTATATATTATGTTTGTCTATCCTTGTTCACCTTGATCGACTACGCCACATCCGAGACATGAGGATATTGAAGACCGCATGGTATGATCTTTCCAATCTCCTTTTTCCTCTTTATGTTAATGACTATGTGGCTTTATTTTGATTGACGCGGTATAAACAATGTGAATTTAGGACTTGCATTTAGATTATTTGGCATATTAGTTGGTAGAATCATATGCATTAGGATGTATATATATGTTAGTTGCATCATGGCATGTAGTTGCATGTTAGAAAATTTTTGTAAAACCGACTATTTGGGAAGCTTGACAAGTGTATATAGGCCCTAGTAGATGCTTTTTCTTCTTAAGACTTTTCTTGTTAGAATACTTGTAAAACACCCTAGGATATGTCATACTAGTATCCTTTGACCCATGGATTAAGGCCTAGTCAAGAGTACCTTGTGGTGTGATAACTACTTGGCTACCGTTTATTCCAAGGTGACCCTTGAAACCATGCAACCATCATTCATACATGTTCTACCATACATTTTGTCATCAAAGGGAATGGGCACAAAAAGAAATCGATTTGAGTTCAAGAAATGAAATGAAAAGTGAAAGAAAGTTTGCAAAATGCATCAAAAGAAAAGAGGAGTAACGAAAATGAAAACTTCTATGCTTCAAATATAAGGCACCCTCACTACATATGGGGTGACTTTGAAAATGTTCAAAAGAAAATGCAAAAAGTTAAAAGTTGTCAAGTGTTGAAATGCCAAAAATCAAAAGAAATGGCAAAAGAAAGTGTTCTCAAATGTTATATGCCACAAGAAATTGGGGGGAAAAACAACAACAAAAGCAAACTCCCAAATGAAACTCAAATATCTATTGATCCCTTTATCCATCGTATCCACTTTTGTGCATGGTAGAGAGGGGACGACCCTTCTTCTTGTCTAGGCAAGAGGGGGAATTACGCGATCCTCCAGTGTTTCTAACACCATAGGGAGTCTATTCTTGACAAAAGGATTTAATGATTGAGGACAAAGGTACCCTAGCTTGACACAATTTGGAGGTGATTTATTGGTATCCTTTTAAGCTTAGTAGTTTGAAGAAATTGCATCTATGAAGGAGTGTGTACCCTTGAATTGCTTCCCTTGTAGATAATTTCCGCCACTTAGATGAGGAAAGTGGCTATTCTTTTGTAGATGCATCCATTACTTGATTTTTGTGTGCTTTAATGTTTGGATGTGTCGCCATTTTGGCAAGACCCACCTTGCCTTGGAAGAAGGCATCCTACCTCATGGTTGTCTTGTTGTGAATTGAAGGGGCGGAGTGAGACCCGCTAATAGTCTCATATCGGCTATGCTATTATGTTAGTTTGAATAAGGGTCCTAGTTTTTGTCACCTCTTTACTCGGGACGAGTAAAGGTTCGGTTTGGGGATATTTGATGTGACTATTATTGGCGCACATTTAGTCCCCTAACTGAACCTATTTTGCATACTTTTATAACATTTCATGACCATTTTATCCGTCAAATCCTTCCTATTTGCTTTCTTAGTGCATTTTATATGTTTTATAGGAAAGGAGATAATAAGGCGGAAATTCCCGTCTTTCGTACATATTTGGAAGCTTGTTCACGATATTTGATCGACTAAGTATGAAGAGGAGGCATGAATGATGACCAAGGAAGTAGAAATAAAGAGTATATAGAGGCATCTTAGGCTAAAGAGCAAGGATGACGAGAAGGAAGACATTACAAGAAGAAATTGCTCGGAACCCAAACCAAGAGTTGTTCCTTTGGCTCTGAAAGTATGCCAGATGAAACGGCGTCGAAAAATCAAGTGGTCTAGGCTTTTGAATCACTCCAATAGGAGTCCGGATGAGAAAATGACGTCCGTTTTACAATTCGAGCTCAAGTGAAGCAGGATATAGCTCAACCCGCTCGGGATAAATTCAACCCGCTCGGATTCAGGCTCAGGATGCTCATATTTCGCTCGGGGCGTGCATATTATTGGACAGGAAGCTTTTTCTTGCTACGAGAACCATAATCCGCGCATATTTCTTGAAAGACTAGCAAAAAGGAGACTCACATCTTTTTTCGAGAGGAGCATTTCTCTACTCAAACTTAGGAATGCTATTTACTAAAATACCCTTGCTTAACCTAATGATGCACCACTATATATACCCCATTTGTAATAATCAAACCATCAAGTTTTCATTAGATTAATTCAATCCTTCTTTAGATTAGGTTAAGCTTTCATTAGGAGTAGATTAGAATAGATTACTCTTTAATCTTGCCACAAATCACACATTAATCTTTCTTTAATTATTGTTCAAGTTTATTATTGAGTAATTCATGTTTATTATTGGGTAATTAGAAGATCATTTGGGTTTATTGGGAGATTGATAACCTTCCATCAATCATCAAGTACTTCTATTATTCTTTGCATTATTATTTTGGAATCTCCATAGGTATAATTCTCTTAATCCTTGTTTTAGTTATTGTTAATCTTTCTTACTTGTTCATCATGTTTTTCCTTGTTAATATGATTGACAACCTTGTTAGCATGTCAAACTTGATAATGAGTGAGTACTCTCTTAGCTCGGATTAATGGGTAATTAGGGAAACCAACATGGGGATTGACTCATGCTTAATCTAATATGTTCACATAATTAATTTGCTTGCTTGTTGTGATGTCAACCTATGCACATGTTATGTTTGATGAAATGCTAAGACTATGAATCCTTGCATTTACAACCATCTCTCATCTATTCAACTTAACTTGTAAGATATAAACCAACTCGAGTCTTGTTAGACCATGCATAGAAGTGATTAGGGGGAAAGTAAGTCGACTTGTAGGTGTTGTACAATCTAATCGATTCGGCTCCGGGACCCAACTCTTCCTAAGAATCGTAAGACATAAACCAACTCGATTCCTTTACAACAATAATTGCTTGCTTATAATTGAGAACATGTTTGTATAATCAACTCCCATGATTTCCTTATGAACCCATAATATCCTAGCATTTTTAGTCATTTGTTTACATCTTTCCTTTTGTTGCTCGTTTATTGCTTTTATTAGATTAGAATCATCAACCCATTACAATTGTGACAACCCTAAGCACAACCATAATTAGATTGAATGATTTGAGTAACCACCGTCCCTTGGATCGACCTCGACTTACCGCTAACTAGTTGTTTGTTGAGAATTATAAATGTGTTTGATTGGGAGACCCGACGACATCACTCACATCACACTTACCTGCTGTCATTCGAATTTTTAAGGAAAATTTGAGAATTTTTTTGCTGTAAGTCGAATTTTTCGACTGGGTAGGGGAAATTTCATGCCGATTTCATACTGTTTTTCACGCTGTTTTCATGATGTTTAGCTGCTGTTTTCTTATCACATTACCCGGCCCTACTTATTCAGGATGGATTCTAGCTCTCTGCCCTCCACTAGCTTAACTTCTAGTCCATCCTTGTCTGAGGCGGTGGTCCCTACTGTCACCACCGCCTCCACTTCTGTTAGTACCGCAGCCCTTGTGTTTTTAGTCTCTGCTGCTGGTACAGTTTTTACGCCTGCTAGCACTGCTGCTAGCCCCGCTTTAGCTGCCACCTCAGTCACAGCCACCACCAATGCTAGCACTGCTGCTAGTCTTTCTTTCTCAGTGGTGGTCACAGCAGCCACAGCCTCTACTTCAGCCACGGTGAGCACACCTGTGGCGGACACACCCGCAGTTGCAGCTGCTTTACGGGCGGCTCTAGTTCCTTGCACCGTCACTGGACGGACTTCTACCTCAGGTTTTAGAGGCCGGGGCCGAGGTCGTGGACGTGCTCGTGCTACGCCGGCTCCTAGTACTTCTACTTCTGCTACTCCTTCTGGCACGGTTACTGTCCGAGGGGATGACTCCCTCAACTCCCACCCTGAGTTCCCGTAGGTAATTTTCGTTAATGGTGAACATCGTAAGAGGTTTTATAACCTAGTAGGCTGTGAGTTTTTCCCTACCCAGTTCTTAGACCAGCCGGCACTTGAGAGACTCACTTTCTACGAGTCGGTTTGTGAGCTTTTACGAGGCACGGGGATGGCCGGACTCATCAATATGAGTGGCCATACCTTTCTGGAGCTGAGTCTTGAGTTCCTCAGCTCCTTCACCTTCTCTTCCAGGGCACACAACGCTGTCCCCACTTGTCTTTCCGTGTCTTTTCGGTTGTTCAACCCGACGTTTTCGATGACATTGGAGGAGTTTCGTACCAGACTCGGCCTTTCCTTTACGGGCGTCACTGCTGCCCCTAGGAAGGTCATTCGTCAGCTTTGGCGGACCTTGGCCCAGACCACCTTTCCCGAGCGAAAGCTCGCGCAGGTCCACCTTCCCCCTGCCCGTTACTTTCTTAGACTTATGGGGAGCACCATTTTTGGCCGTAGGGAGCCAAACAACATCAACAACAACGAGCTCTCCATCTTAGGCGGTTACCTGAACATTGACTGCCATAGTCCTTTTACCCTCAACATTGCCTATCTGACCGCCCAGTACTTCCAGGCCAAGGGGGAGAAGGTCACGGGATCTATTGTCTGCGGTGGCATAGCCACCATTCTTGCCTGTTCCCTTTTCCCTATCTGGTCTCGTGACTTACCGTACCTAGAGGGAGAGAGGTATCTAAGCCTAGATGCCATGCATTCTCAGCATTGGCTGACCACAGACTACCGGACTTGGAAGATATATAGTTCCTTGTTCGTGCACTTACCTTGCACCACTCTCCCGCGTCTAGCCCCTTTGTCTACTGTCGTACGGGGCGCCCGACTTCCACCACTACCTGACTACCACCTCCAGGTCCGCCCACCTACTATTTTACCCGCCGCTAAGAAGCGGCGCAGACTTGAGACCGGAGAGGAGTCCACACTTTATGGGAGCGGCCAGCCTTCCACGGCTACTCCTACACCCATCCCGATCCCTACTTCTACTCCTAATCCCGCACCCGCCGACCAGACATAGACACAACCGGTTAATTTTGTACCTCCACCACCCTTTGAGGCATCATCGGTCATGGACCAAGGGCGCCGCGACGGTTTGTTAGTTGAGATTGCAGAGAGACAGGCTCGTATGGAGCGGGACTTAGCTTTGACTTTGTTCCCTCTATACGAGTATCACATGAGTCGACACCGTCTGATCCCAGAGGGTTGGCCACAACATTCCTTTTACCGGTACCCAGCTGAGGGGTACCCAGAGTCTGGTGAGAAGGAGGAGGACGAGGACCCGGCGGCGGCGGCGGAGAGAGCTCGAGCTGAGCAGAGGAGGAGAGAGCGGGAGGTGGACCCGGACTTCACACTGACGGTGGAGGACATGCGTGAGAGCGACAAGGAGGTCGACGAGTAGCTACTGGTCTACTCAGTTCCCTAGTTTTCTGGCTAGTTTGGGGAAGTTCGTGTTTTGTATGTACATCTCACTCTTTTATTTTTGTCTCCTATTTATTTTTTTTTATTGGTTGTATATTCCCGTTCCCCTGTATATATCTACTGGTGTATGCTGGAGGACAACGAGGGCGTTGTCCGTTTTGGTTTGGGGAGAGTATTGCATCCTTTTGAGTCTGCATTTGCATTTGTTTTGCATTCACGTTTATTTATTTCAACTTGCATTGTTTATTTATTTCATAAAAATCAAAAAGAAAAAAATAACCAAAAAAATTAGAAATTTTCAAAAATTGAAAAATTTTCACGTTTATTTTTTCATATAGGTTGAGTCAGAACGGTAGATTTCCGTGATGATATTGCACTATAACTTGTCATTTTTACTTGAGCCTTGCACTTCTGTTGATATTTATTAGCTTTGTCATATGCATAGTCTACGAGTTTTTGTTCAAATACAGCTGACTGTTTAGACTTGACCTGATAAATTGGCAACCTACTTTACAATTTCTGAGGTTTAGAGACCATAACTGGTGACATTCATGACCAGATCATTAGGAATTGAGAGTAGTACTCCTTGCATAGCATGTTCATCATTTTTGCACTTTTATGACATTCGATTTCTTTTCAAATGCACAAATTCGGGTTTGTGGTCGGTGTCACATGCAGGGAGGTGCTTGCAAATTTTCCCTTTTCTTACAATTTTCACCCATTTAGCTCCACTTAAGCCAAATCTTGCCTTTTTGACCCATTAGCTACATCCCAAACTGAGCCTGCCTAGTCAAGCTAGTTTAGTATGTTCTTTTGTGGTATAATTTTCCGTCTGCAGTTTGGCCCGTATTTATTTGATTGGAGTTGGTGTAAATAGAGGAAGGTGAAAAACGTGAAAAGAAATAAAGAAAAAAAAGAGTTGAAGTTGAAAAAAAAAAGTAGTGAAAAACGTGAAAAGAAAAAAAAAATGAAAAAAAATGAAAAAAAAATTGAAAAAAAATCACGTGCACAGTGATAGAAACCAGAGAAGAAAGTTGAAATTTTTTTAAGCTGGTTATCTGTTAGAAAACTATATCTAATTATACAACATATTCTTATATGTTTCAAATTTATTTAGTCATAAAATAAATTCTAGATCTTATGCATGCAAACTAAAAAGGTAAGAGAAGAAATCATGTTCCTTACTATGATAATTTCGGTCATCATATGGGCACCAACAAGATCTCCTTCTTGTTAGTTCTTGAACTTTCCATTAATGGATGAACATTCATGACTTCAAATTAGAAGCCCTCCAATTAGTAGCACCCAAAACTATCCCTCAAATCCACAAACTAATATGTACTAGATATTTGTAATGTGGTTTACCTTAAAATTGATTACTAATACTCATATACTACTACTAGTATTATTAGTTATTGATTTAAACAAATTAGATTCATAAAACTTGAATTTTATGAAGAACAAGAGAGAGAAGTAGTTGTTTTTCATAAAACATGAGAGAATGATAAAAAGAGGAAAAATCCACTCACTTATTTCACCAAAACCGGTTGGTGTATAGTATATGGACCAATTTTTCTTTTTCTTTTTGTCTTCACAAGACAAATTGGTGTAAGGCTTTTGCATGGTCAAGTCACTATCAAGTGTCATAGACAAATGAATAAGACAAATGAACAAGACAAAATTTCTCACAAGCTCACCAATATTTCGGTTTACATGTAGTAATATGGAGTCCATTTTATTTTTGTCAATTGTACAATTGTATGTCATGTGACATGTGACATGTCTTATGTCATGTTTTAATTTAAAATTCATATTTAACAAATTAAATATCATTTACAAATTAAATAAATCATATTTAACAAATTGACTAGTAATATAAAATTACTTTCTCATAAAATGGTCATTTAATTACTAGTTAGTATAATTCACAACATCTTGTAATTATAACTAACTTATCATTCTCATCTCGCGTGTTTCGCAAACACCGATTAATTTTAGTAATATAACTTTTAAAATTACTAAATAAAGTCTCATTTAATCACATTATAATAAGATGTCATTATCTCTCTTATGATAATAATTTGTTCAATTTTAAGGAATTAATTAATCTGTATCGGCATACAATTAATTAACCTTTTCAATTAAGGGAAACGTCCTTTAGGTGTGACCTCAAGGGATCAACTGATCACCACCGTCGCACGACAGTAATGTCAAACTCTAGCCAGCCAATCATTACCGATATGTGTGGACCAGTTGACTATATATGTAATGTATCATCCCCTTCGTATTCTTGATATGAGATTTAAATATGTGATCAATTTGATCAACAATTGTGATCGCATTATTGTCGGAGGACACTTACTCCAACAATCTCCCACTTGTCCTCGACAAATGTGCGTCACCAATTCTCTTGTCCTATTACTATCTCCCACTCAACGCAAGGTGTCTTTCGGGTCGTACTTGCAAGTGATCATATCGAGAGTGGTTTCCTCTATCTGGAGAATAACTGATTGACCGGAGTTATCTACCATAGATGCCATCCGAGCGTGGCCACACATTTCAAGTTCATTACTCCTCGAGTGGCTCTGAGATATTGTTTTAACCCTGACAAGGGGGTGGACAATTCCTATCGCACTTATTCCCTTCGACTAGCCACAGCCATCATAACCCAAAATATGCCCATTTGACCCCATTTACGAAGGTCGTAGTAACACAAATCAAAGTTAATCTGAAACTGTGCCATCTTAGGCGAACACTCTTTAGTCAAAAGAATCGACTCATTAGAATACTATAGTAGCTCTCGCCACGACCAGGCTATATAAATTTGCGAGAACTCTATAAGCGGTCACTGCCCGACAAAGTGTTCCTAACAGTCTGCCTATGTGATCGACTAGTCATCTCACATGACTCTATGGCACTTTGAACTTGCCATCAATCGCATCACAGTCTAGTCACTTGGAGACATCACCTCATACAAGTGACTATGGGCGAATACCATGTTAATCCGGGTTCACTTTAACGGGGTTCAATGTTGTCTCTACAACCCGTTTGGATGTAACAAAGTATAATAAAAGAGTTTTAAAGTAAAAACGCGAACGACAAATGCGATTATCACATATGAATAGTCAATGCCTGATTGCTATTTCATATTCTATAATCTAGTTTGATCTTGAATGTAGTTTTTCATCTCAATTCAGTTGAAATGACATGACTCATCATGTTTAGCCTAGGAGAAGGCTTTGGTTAATAGGTTTTATCAACTTCTTGTACCTTACTACATACTTGTTTTTCTTGTAATGTATACATTTGCATTACAAACTTTCTGAGTCTCTCGCCTGGTTATGGTTGCCCCTCTTGTAACTAGACTGACCACCACCCTTGCTCTCAGCCTTCCTCTTCTCAGAACCTCTCTCCCTATTCTCCCTAGCCATCTCTACCAACCTCTCAGCTCTCCTGGCACGCTCATATATATCCTTAACATCAGTAAGGACTCCTACAGGCAGCTTCTCAATGATCTTAGGTGTCAAACCCTTCTCAAACCTTAAAGCTAGGTTATCCTGACTCAGCCCCATATCCTCTGCGTACCAAAAATACAGCTGAAAACAATATACACCACTCAACCAATCTCCATAATAACTCCACACACCTGACTACACACTAAAGTGTGTAGTCCTGCCAGAATACTCATCACAATAAGTATTCCACACCACCAGTGGGGGACCGCAGCCGTTCCCACCTAAGCCCCGCTAATCTCATCCGAGCGATAACCCAAGTTCCTAAATGTGCACATCCCCTCTGTGGCGGGTTCCACAGAGGGCGAATCAAGGGCGTGAAGCCACTCCCGCAAGTGACTTCACTCAGCCGAGGACGCACCTCACAAACCACAGACAATTATGCAACAACCATATTATACAACCCAATAATCACCAATTCCAAATCCAGTATAATATAAATCAACAACAACGATCAATCACCAACACTGCCATGTAAACAATACTGAGTAGGGAAACCCTACCTGAAATAGCAATCACAAGACCATCACGACAGCTAATCAGTAATGTTCGTCTACGAATCCTCCTCCTATAACACATATGCATACAATTATCACCCAATCATCATAACACACCCAAAACCCCCAAATATACCTAATTAGTGTTTTAACCAAACTCAATGAAACATAATAAAAATTGTACAAGAATCATACCCTTGACGCGACGAACTCAACGGTGTAAAGAACACGACAATTCGATGATCCTAGCCTTGGGATTTACTAATAACGCGATGAATGCGAACTACGTAACTTCTTTTCTTTTCTCTTGAAAGTTTTTATAAAGCAAAAGTGATTAAAAATAATGACGGAAACCTTTTATACTAAGCACGCGTTATTAACAAAACCCGGCTAAAACAACTCGTAAGACTCACTTACTCGATCGAGTGCCCCTTACTCGATCCAGTGCCCCACGTACTCGATTGAGTAACCAACATGCATGCTACTGTTTTGCGTAAAAACATACTTACTCGACAGAGTAAGCCTCACTTGATAGAGTACCCATAGACATAGAAAACCCTAGTATTACACTATTCTGCAGCATTCTGGCTGCTGCCTGTCTCCTGTATATTCAGGGTGCTAGGAACTTTTACTTACTGTCAGACGTCAAGGACCAGACGGCTGGCGCCGGGGTCTAGATGGCAGATGTTGGGGATCAGACGCCTAAAATTGGGATCCTGTTGAGGACCAGACACCTGTCACTGGGATCTTGCTGGCAGAGCGATCGAATACTCAATTGGTCACCCCTCCTGATATCTTCAGTTTACTCATAATAGCTTTTAGGGGGTAGTCTGGTAGCAATGAGTGGACCCGCGACTTTCTCTTTACCTTTATCAGTGCGTGACGTCTTCACAATAGGGGAAGATGACACGGTAGCGGAATTAGATATCAAAATAGGGTCTCCGCTGGTTCTGGCACTCGATCGAGTGGTTTCATCTTGGCATTTACTCGATCGACCATCTCCTTCACTCGATCGAGTGATTTTTTCCTCTTTTTCACTCGATCGAGTAAAAATATCACTCGATCGACCAAGAGAACTACTTGATCGAGTGATTTGATGGATTATTTCACTCGATCGAGTAGAAATTTCACTCGATCGAGTGTCTGGACAGCACGCAGCAACGATATCGTCCAGAAACTCATCCAAATCATCTTCCGGGGTATTATCAGCAGTCACAACCCCGTCTTCTGGTATTTTTGGCTCCTCATGAGCAAGGCCACTTTGGAGATTTGTTGCATTAACTGGGTCGCATGTAGGTGGATGGTTAGCTTGGTCTTTCGCGAGTGTTAATTGTGCGACTTGTTCTATTAACACAACAATAACAGTTTCATTCCTATCGCATTTCTCCCCAAACTGTTGTGTTAAGTTCAACATCAAGGACTTCAATTCGGCAATTTCCTCGTTCGTAGGAGAGACCGGCTGCGGCGCTGGCGTAGAAGGAGTAGAAATATTTTTCATTTCTTCATACAATTGAGAAAAAGGGACTCCTTGCTTGTATTTTTGATAAGCAAGGACGCGCTCTATACTCGCCAGACAATCAATAGGGTCATGCCCCTCCATGCCACATCTACCACTTATCTCCACATGCTCAGTAATTACACAAACCTATGCACTGTCACCTATAGCCTCCAAAATCTCAGCATTACCTAGACTTTTGCTATGACTTCCCACTTCAGCTGGGACCAACTCGTTAACTTCCCACTTCCTCGGGTATTTCCATATTCGGCAACATGGATGGACATCTCCTCAATAAGACGCCACCCTTGATCATCTTCCACATTTTTAGTGAATCTCCCCTTAGCTACAATATCAAGAATAGCTCTCTGGTTCCGATATAACCCGTTGTAAAATTGGGTGCAAAGAAACCAACGCTTGAAACCATGGTGAGGCACAGAACAGACTAGCTTCTTGAACCTAGTCCAAGCACCATCTAAGTCTTCGGCAGGCAATTGCTCAAAAGAAGTAATATGAGCTCTCAAAGAATTGGTGCGCTGTGGTGGGAAATATTTCCTGTAAAAGGCCAAAGTAAGAGAACTCCAGTCGGTTACACTGGCTGCTTCCCTATCTAAATCCCTCAACCATTCCCGGGCATCATCAGCTAAAGAAAAGGGAAAGAGAACTCCCTTCACTTTGTCCTGTGTCACTCCAGCAGCAAGAGGAATGGTAAAGCAATACTCCGTAAATAGCATTATATGCCTGCACGGATCTACTTCAGGTACCCCCCTTAAAAGATTTCTCTCGACCAGCAGTATGTAGGATGGGTGGATTCCAAAAGTTCCCGACTCAGTAGTGGGTAGTAAGAAACCTTTTGGAAGGGAATCCACATTAGGCTCTGAATGGCTAGCTATATTAGGCAACCTGGCAAATAGAGTTTACAAAGCAAAGCAGGTGCGACGATGTTCTCTTATAGAACAGATAACCTGAAAAATTAATCAAAAACTTTGCAAAAATGATACAAGTCTCAAGGAATAAATTCCCTTAGACGAAAGACAAACTTAAATAAAGCAACAAAATTACGCCACCTCCTCGACAACGGCGCCAAAATTTGACAGGGCAGTCGTATACCTATCAAAAATAACCAACTTGCTCTAACTAATATAGCTAGGGAAGTCGGATCGATCTCCACAGGGAGATGGGAAAATGTCAGCTTTGCGTAAGTTCGTCACGGTAACCAAATTGGGGGGTTGTATTTGATTGTTTTTAAACTAAAAAGACTAAGAAAGAGAAGAAAAGCAAGAGAAAAAAGATTAAGCAAATATGGAGAAAGCAGCTAAGACAGTCGGTTAACCATGATCATTTAGTCAAGCAATCTAGGTCCCAAGTCAATGCAAGTATGGTCTGTGGAGCAGTGAATATCTCTTCCCGGTCTCAACTCACACTAAAGCACAAATAGCTTAACTTCCGCCCTCACTACAGTGCCCTAATGTTCGCTACAAGTCTCGCCCTTTCCAACCTTCCGGTCTAGGTCAAGGTTTACTATGGTAAAAGGACTAATTGCGTCGACTCAATTAGATAGAAACAGTTAAATGCAGCGATTAACAACAGAGACCACACAAGCCCCAGACCTAATATGGCAATTGTTATTCCTTCATAATCAAGGCTTCCCTAGTCTTAATAAGGGGGAATTAGCTACACATTACTATCGAATCAACAACAACAACATATAGATAATAAGAACTAAACATAATAATATTGAAAATGAAGAATCAAATAAACAGTATAAAAGCAATGGGGAAAAGATAGAAACAAAACAATGATTATGATAAAGAAATAAAAGGAAAAATAATACCGATTACAATTCCGAATCCGAGTAGAAAAGAGTAGAAGAAAGGTAAAGTGAAGAAGCAGTAGAAAAAAGGTAAAGTGGAAGTGAATGAGGAAGAGTTACGCAGTCTACTGTATTTAGTAGCATACGAAAATCTCCCCCTTAAACCTAATCCAAAGCCTAATTACAAAAGCCCATACAAAGTTAGGC
Source organism: Silene latifolia (assembly GCF_048544455.1). Classification (NCBI taxonomy): domain Eukaryota; kingdom Viridiplantae; phylum Streptophyta; class Magnoliopsida; order Caryophyllales; family Caryophyllaceae; genus Silene; species Silene latifolia. Next base: position 80,441,548 of record NC_133527.1, on the reverse strand, counting down.
ATAAAAACTCTATTACAGGCCAAACCACTCGATCGAGTGGAAATAAATCACTCGATCGAGCAACTAAGCGACAAACCCTTCGATCGAGTGGAAATAAACCAGTCGATCGAGCAACTCCTTGTATTGCCTTCTCGATAGAGTACTATAACCACTTGATCGTGTAATCTTCTTTATATAAAGCATTCGATCGACTGGAAAAGTAGTCGATCGAGCTATTTCAGCACGATTAGGCACTAGACACCTTCCGAAACCAGCTTACGCGTCTTCAAGTGACAGATTCCAAGCTCCGATTCCTTGTTCTCCATAAATGCATGCAAATGGGACGAGTTTAGGCTTGATTTATCTTCTCTTTGGTCTATTCCTGCAATTTACACAAAACGAACAAAAGTAGACTACTCGGGGGTATTTGTAGATAGATGCCACGTAAAATAGTACAGAAATGCGTGTAAAAATGAGGTAAAAACCTTATATAAAATACACGCATCAAATCTCCCCAAACCAAACCTTTTCTTATCCCCAAGCAAACTATGAATGCAACTAAGAATAAACTGTGGAACGGGACCAACGTATCAACTACAAATCAACCACCAAAACCAGTTTAATGCAACAACTAACAAAGTGGCAAATGATAAGTGCAAACGAATTAAATCAATGTTTCAAACTTACTGAACCGTCGACCTTGCAAGACTCAAAAGTATCGGACTCTCACGGGTCGCTCATCACTCAAATTTAGGCACGAGGTGAGTATATATATGTGACAAATAGAAAGAAGTAAAGACACTCACCTAACTCGACCTATAAGAACATGCATGCAGTTAACATGAATAAAGTCTCTACAACCATACATACGCATTCCAACCATACTAATGACCAAGACACATGCCGAGGACTTACATTTGGGTAAGTGAGGTAATGGGTAAGAAGGGGCTAAGATGAATTTGGATATGTGGAGTTTATAGCCAGGCTAGCAACAGCGAATCCAACTATTGAACTGCATCCCAACTTCGTACTCAATATAATAATGCAAAACTGTGCAAATTCAATGCACTCAACTCACAATACGCCATAAACTTGTCAACTCCCCATAAAATATAAATAAAACATGGGAGTGAAAATCATCCATACAATTTTTCATTTTTTCGCATATGATTTTTTTCTTTTTTCTTTTTCGTATTTCCAATTTTTTCTTCTCATTTTTTTTTTATTTTCATTCCTCATTTTTTCTTTCATTCCCTTCAATTTTTCCATCAACTTCTGAAATCAGACAATATTACCAAACCGCATCAAAGCATTCCAAACAGCTACTCATCACTAGCTCGGCTAGGGTAGGAAAAAATTTAGAATGTTGCTAATAGGACAAAAAGGCAATTTGGCTATGTAGGGCTCATGGGTAGAATGAAATAAAAGGGAACTGCCTCTCCTAAAATGTGTCACCATCCACAGACCGAATGCATACAGGTATTAAGAAGACTAGATTCATGCTTATGCAAATTGATGTTACATGCCTTACAAAGAGTACTACTCACATTCTAAATGAAACCGGTCATGAATGTCACCAGTTTATAAAGCTCTAACCTCATAATGTAATGTAGCTTGCCAATATATGAGTCAAGTCTATTCGTTCAGGTAAGAGAGAAATAAAAACTCGTAGATCATGCACATAATCATGCCAACTAAATGTCAAGAAAATGCAGGGCTAAGGTAGGGATTCAATGTAGCGTCAATAGTTCAAACGTTCCGACTCAAATTAAACGTGAATTTTTTTGAAATTTATGTGGTTTTTTAATTAAAAACGACAATGCATGTGAAAATAAGTAAACATGCAAACGGAAAATACAAGAAAACATGCAGACACAGATATGGATCCATACCTCCCTAAACCAACCCGTACAATGCCCTCATTGTACCAAAAATAGGGAAAGAAATGCAAACTAAGGAGTAAAGGATAAATGGAGTCGGAATACATACAAAACGTCTTGAAAAGGGACCTCCCCAAACCGACCATGAACATGGGAGGTCAAAGGAAGTCAAGCAGTAGCTCAACAGACGAAAAGTAACGGCTGGAAGATGAAATTACTCGATCGAGTAACTCAGAACAGGTCGATCGAGTGATTTGGTGTCAGAAGGACTCGATCGAACAAAATAATCACTCGATCGAGTGATCGTGGAATTGCAGCTTGTCGATCGAGTAGTTAAATTACTCGATCGAGTGAATATTATCCCAAATGTGCTCGATCGAGTAAAAAAGCTACTCGATCGAGTGAATACACCTGCAAAACACGCATAAAAAGCAAGGAGAATACAAAGGGTGCATAAAACAGTGTTTAAAGTTCAACAAAAGGCTAAAAGTGAATGAAAAGGTTCAACAAAAATACCGCAAAACAGTCCGGGTTGCCTCCCGGAGAGCGCAGGTTTAAGTGGTCCCGCACAACCTTTCCAGCATCAATTAACTGGCGCATCAAGCTCGTCGAAGTACAGAACTTCAACACGATTATCTGCTTCATTTGCCTCGTGATAATGCTTCACATATTGCCCATTCACCTTGAACCGATTTCCCTCGGGGCCTTCTAGCTCAACGGATCCAAATTTAGTAACAGATGTCACCGTATAAGGACCACTCCACCAGGACTTCAGCTTCCCAGGAAATAATCGCAGTCGGGCATTAAACAGCAACACCTTTTGCCCAACATGAAATTCCGGAGGTAAAATTCCTTTGTCATGCCATCTCTTCGTCTTTTCCTTGTAAATGCGCGAGCCATCATAGGTATTAAGCCTAAATTCTTCCAACTCATCTAGCTGCAAAAGACGATTCTAACCACACAACTTAGGATCAAAGTTAAGCTCACGAATTGCCCACCAAGCCTTATATTACAACTCAACAGGTAAATGACATGATTTCCTATAAACTAACCTATAAGGTGATGCACCAATTGGTGACTTAAAGGCAGTTCTGTAGGCCCATAATGTGTCCTCTAATTTAAGACTGCAGTCCTTCCGTGATTTAGAAACTACTTTAGACAAGATCTCTTTAAGCTTGAGATTAGAGACCTCAACTTGACCACTAGTTTGGGGATGATACCCCAAACCACGCCGATGTTGAACACCAACCTTAGACGGAATGGAAGTTAGTTTCTTTTCTTTAAAGTTCGTTCCCCTATCACAAATGACGACCCTAGGGACACCAAATCGGGGGAATATGACCTTTTTAAACATTTTTATCACGGTCTTTGCATCACAATAAGGTGAGGCAATTGCCTCAACCCACTTCGACACATAATCTACAGCTACTAAAATGTATCTGTTACCTTTACTATATGAGAACGGTCTTTGGAAATCAATGCCCCAGACATCGAAAACCTCAACCTCTAAGATACTGTTTTGTGGCATTTCATGTCTCTTTGAAATATTCCCTGATCGTTGGTAGGCATCACAAGCTGAAACATAAGACTTAGCATCAGCAAACAAAGAAGGCCAGTAAAAACCAGACTGAAGTACCTTAGCCACGGTGCGCAATGGACCATGGTGACCACCATAGGAAGAGGAGTGACAGCCTTCCAGGACTACTTTGGTCTCCCACTGTGGAATACACCGTCTGTAGAGACCGTCTGCGCATTCCTTAAATAAATAAGGATCATCCCAAAAATACTGCTTAGCGTTATACAGAAAATGCTTCCTCTGCTGATGGGAAAGATCAGGCGACAGCTTGCCATTGACAACGTAGTTAGCTATATCTACATACCAAGGTTTTTGGTTAACAATAAACGATTATATAGCAAATAAAGAAGCATCAGGAAAAGACTCATCAATAGGTAAAGAATCTTTCCTTTCTTGTCGCGACAGCCGCGATAGATGATCAGCTACAACGTTCTCAGCTCCTTTCTTATCTTTAATCTGCAAATCAATCTTCTAGAGAAGGAGTATCCATCTTAATAGCCATGGTTTAGCCTCCTTCTTAGCAAGGAGATGCCTCAAAGCTGAATGGTCAGTAAAAACAGTAACTTCTGACCCAATCAAATAAGAACGAAATTTCTCTAAGGCATAAACTACAGCTAGCAGCTCTTTTTCAGTGGTGGTGTACTTCACTTGAGCCTCATCCAGAGTTCGGCTCGCATAATATATTGCATTTAAAGCTTTGTCTTTCCGTTGGCCTAGCAGCGCTCCTAGTGCATAGTCTCTAGCATCACATATTATCTCAAATGGCAAATCCCAGTCGGGAGGCTGCATGATCGGCGCAGAGACCAAAGCCTGCTTTAACCTGTTAAAAGCAGAAAGACACTTCCACTTTTGCTTTGAGAAGCTGTGTAAGTGGTTTAGCAATCTTTGAGAAGTCCTTGATAAACCGGCGATAAAAGCTAGCGTGACCAAGGAAACTCCTCACTCCCTTAACATTAACAGGGGGAGGTAATTGCTGAATCACTTCCACTTTTGCTTTATTAACTTCTATTCCCCTATCACAAACTAAGTGCCCTAAGATAACTCCCTCGTTGACCATAAAATGGCACTTCTCCCAATTAAGCACGAGATTAACCTCAATGCAGCGCTGCAACGCTTTATCAAGGTTAGGCAGACAGTTAGAAAAATCACTTCCATAAACACTGAAATCGTCCATGAAAACTTCCATAATAGACTCAATATACTCTGAAAATATCCCCATCATACATTTTTGGAAGGTGGCAGGGGCATTACATAAACCAAAAGGCATCCTGCGATAAGCAAACATGCCCTGAGGACAAGTAAATGTAGTCTTAGCTTGATCATCTGGGTGAATAGGGATCTGAAAGAACCCTGAATACCCGTCTAAATAGCAGAAAAACTTATGAGAAGCTAAATTCTACCATTTGATCAATAAAAGGAAGGGGAAAGTGATCTTTCTTGGTGGCGGCATTCAGCTATCTATAATCTATACAAATCCGCCAACCAGTCACTACTCGAGTGGGTATTAACTCATTTTTGTCATTCCTAACCACGGTAGTCCCTCCTTTCTTCGGGACCACCTCCACTGGACTCACCCATTTATAATGACCAATAGAATAGATAATACCTCCGTTAAGCAGCTTCATTACCTCAGCCATCACAACATCTTGCATATTCTGGTTCAGCCGGCGCTGACCCTGTCTGCAAGGTTTGTGATCTTCCTCCAGCTCTATCCTGTGCATACAAATATCGGAACTAATCCCCTTGATATCGTCCAAAGAATAACCCAAAGCTTTCCTGCTTTTCTTAAGCACATCTAACAAAGAAGTCAGCTAATTATTATCAAGCTTAGCGCCAACAATGACTGGATATCGCTCAGTATCATATAAGAAAACATATTTTAGATGAGAGAAAAGAGGCTTACGCTCAGGCACCTTTACCTCAATGGAACAAAGGGTACTGATCATCTGTTCCACTTGCTCTCCCTCAGCGTCGGTGAGTTCACGCTCATCTAAATCATCTGTAAGCAAATCCAACACAGCATCATCATCATCTGGGTTATCTGCACACTCATCCAAAAGCATAAGAGCTTCTAGTGGGTCTTTCATTTAAGAACCCGAACAGAAGTCTTAAATAGACTCGTCAATAATATCAATTGAATAACATGTATCCTCTATCATTGGCCGAGCTAAAGTGCTAGGCAGACTGAAAGTAATCGCGTCATCCCCTACTGCTAGAGTCAAACGCCCTTGTTTGACATCAATAATGGCCCCAACTGTACAAAGGAACTGTCTTCCTAATATAATTGGGGTCCGGGTGTCGTCACCTATGTCTAAAACAATGAAGTCTACTGGTATAAAGAACTTGCCTATTTTCACAGGCACGTCCTCTAAGACACCCAAGGGTCTCCTAACAGATCTATAAGCCATCTGTAGGGTAATGTTAGTCAATTCAAGATGACCCATATTCAATTCCCTGCGGATAGATAGGGGCATGACACTGACGCTGGCTCCTAAATCACAAAGAGCCTTATCAATAACCACATTGCCTATAACACAGGTAATAGAAAAGCTACCCTAGTCTTTCATTTTAGGTGGAGCCTTATTTAAAAGTAAATTACTAGACTCTTCCATCAATGAAACCGTCTCAAATTCACTTAGCTCTCTCTTACGGTCACAATATCTTTCATGAATTTAGCGTAAGTAGGTACCTCGGTAACAAGTTTGGTAAAAGGGACAGTTACCTGGAGGTTCTTCACAACGTCCACAAACTTACCGTACTGTCGCTCGACCTTTGCGTCCTTCAGACGACTTGGAAAGGGTACTCTGGTAGTAATGAGTGGACCCGCGACTTTCTCTTTACCTTTATCAGTGCGTGACGTCTTCACAGCAGGGGAAGATGACACAGTAGCGGAATTAGATATGAAAATACGGTCTCCGCTGGTTCTGACACTCGATCGTGTGGTTTCATCTTCGCATTTACTCGATCGACCATCTCCTTCACTCGATCGAGTGATTTTTTTCCTCTTTTGCAATCGATCGAGTAAAAATATCACTCGATCGAGTGATGTGAACATTATTTGCACACATTTAGTCCCCTAATTGAACCTATTTTGCATACTATTATAACATTTTATGGCCATTTTATCCGTCAAAAAACCTTCCTATTTGCTTTTCTAGCGCATTTCATATGTTTTGTAGAAAAGGAGGTAAATGAGGCGAAAATTCCCATCTCTCATGCTTATTTGGAAGGTTATTGATGATATTGGATGGACTAGTATGAAGAGGAGGCAAGAACGAGAGCCAACAACACAAGAATAAGAGGTATGCAAGAGGAGGAAAAGCAAGGAAGCCATTACATGAAGAAATTGCTCGGAACCCAAACCAAGAGTTGCTCCTTTGGCTCTGAAAGTATGCTCGGAACGGCATCGAAAAATCAAGTGATCTAGGCTTTTGAATCACTCTAATAGGAGTTCGGATGAGAAAATGACGTCCGTTTTACAATCCGAGCTCAAACAAAGAAGCTGTCCGCCAATCCGCTCGTCCCGAGACAAATCCACTGGGATTCCCTTACAGCAACTTTCGTGTTCTTCTTGTTCTATGAAGGATGCGCATATTTTTCAAAGACCGGCGAAAAGGAGACCGGAGTCTCTCTTGAGACAGGCGATTCCCAACCCAACAATTAGCATTGTTAAATTACTATTTTACCCTTGCTTAACCTAATGATGCTCTACTATATATACGCCATTTGTAATAATCAATTCATCAAGTTTTCATTAGGTTAAATCAATCTTTCTTTAGATTAGATTAGGAGTAGATTAGAATAGATTATCATTTAATCTTTCCACAAATTACACATTAATCTTTCCTTAATTATTGTTCAAGTTTATTATTGAGTAATTCAAGTTTATTATTGGGTAATTAGAAGATTATTGGGTTTATTGGGAGATTGACAACCTTCTATCAATCATCAAGTTTTTCTATTATTCTTTGCATTATTATTTTGGAATCTCCATAGATATAATTCTCTTAATCCTTGTTTTAATTATTGTTAATCTTTCTTACTTGTTCATCATGTTTGGCTTTGTTTGTATGATTGACAACCTTATTAACATGTTAAACTTGATCATGAGTGAGTAGTTACTTAGCTAGGATTAATGGGTAATTAGGGGAAATAAACATGGGGAATGATTCATGCTTAATCTAATATACTCCCATAATTAATTTGCTTGCTTGTTGTGACTTCAACTTATGCACATGTTATGTTTGATGAAATGCTAAGCCTATGAATCCTTGCATTTACAACCATCACTTATCTTTTCAATGAGACTTGTAAGACATAAACCAACTCAAGTCTCATTAGACCATGCATATAGTTGGATAGGGAGGATTAAGTCGACTTGTAGGTGTTGTACAATCTAATCGATTCGGCTCCGGGACCCAAACCTTCCTAGGATTGTAAGATATAAACCAACTCGATCCATCACAATAATAATTGCTTGCATCTAGTAGGAAACATGTTTGTATGATCAACTCCCATGAATACCTTATGAACCCATGACATCCTACTGCTTTTAGTCATTTGTTTACATTTCCTAGTTCATTGTTTGCTTTACTTTGTTACTTTCACTAGTTTAGAATACAACTACAAACCCCATCAATTGTGACACTAGCACAAATTGAGATAGATAGACTTAGAACCCAAAGCACACCGTCCCATGGATTGACCTCGACTTACCACTAACTAGTAGTTTGTTGAGTATTATAAATGTGTTTGATTGGGAGACCCGACGACATCACCCTATCAAAATGGCGCCGTTGTCGGGGACGGGTGTTGTTTATTTGAATTGTTCTTTTGTCTAGTTTTAGTTGTGCTTCTTTTTCTTGAGTTTTATTGTACTTGTTCTATTTCATATGTTTATCATGTCTACATTCACTTTTTGGCAATATGAAAATGAGTCATTTGATAAATATGTTGCAAGATTTGAAGATTATGTGACTCATGTTTGGCATCATGGTTTTGCTCTTTCAAATTATGAAACATGTTCTGTTGTTTATAATGGCATGAACCTTGAAACCCGCAACTTGGCATTTCACTTGATTGGTGGTAGGATATGTGAGATGAGTTGTGAGGAATTTTGGGAATTTGTTGAGTTCATTACCATCCATTGTCTTAAGCAAACTATACATGATATATATGAAAGTGTCAAGGAATGTATAGAAGCGATAAAAACCACATTTCAAAAATTCATTGAGAAAAACCATGATGATAATGAGATTTGTGAGGATGAGAACCCTTTCTATAACCTTGAGCCAACCCACTTTGTCCACAAAATTACCCCACCTTGGGAAGATGGAGTGCTAGATGAGGAGAGTGATGATGAGGAGGAGTACATCCTTGATTGTGAAACTAATGCTTGGATGCCATCATCCTACTCTTCTTGTGTTTCAATGAAATCAACGTCCATGGAATTTGATGTTAATGGGCAAAGTGAGAATGATATGGACGTGAGCTTGAGAAAAACTCACCCTTTCAGGATGACATATTCGAGGGAGACAATTGTGTTGAGCTTGGTGAGCCTTATTATGACAACCCCTTTGATAATGGACCTTGTTGGGATGAGGAATATGATGAGGACATTTGGGAACCCCAAATAGACACCCTTAAAATCACCTTGGATGATAATGAGAGTACTTGCATTGAATGTGGTGATTTTGACTATTTGGAGGAAGAGTTGAGTGAATTTCCAACCAACTACCCATTTCATGTTCCTTCCATCCATCATTTCTCTTATAATTTTTGTCATAATGTTCTTGACATGCTTGTTCGGTGTCTTACTTGGGCATTATTTCATTGCATAATTTTGTGTTGTTATCCATGCCTATTTATTTCTCACTCCCAAGATTTTGACCGACTTCTACGTGCTTTGAGTGCTAGTGATAATCTTGTATGAAATTGTTCATTAATAATCTTTGGTTTAATGGAGTTCCTCAATAACCATAAATTTGTATATATGCATTTAGTATAGTTTGCATTGTAATATTTCTCACATGATTCATGTAGATAGGTGCATATAGATTAGAATTCATGCATAGTCACTAATGACCAATCCTATTCTTTTCTATACTAGTGATAGTGTTTAAATCGGTTTGGGGAGGTTTGATCATAGGTGACCTTAGTTTATTAGAAATCATGCATCATTTAGTGTAATGTAGATTGCATTTATTTGTTATATATGTCATATAAAATTGCATTTAGTTAGAGCATGCATTCATATCAATGCATTTAATCAAAAAAACCAAAAACATGTTTTTCTTTTTCATTCCTACTCCTACATGTACATTGAGGACAATGTCCAAAATAAAGTGGGGGATGGGATTTTATATTCCAAAATGCATAAAAATTGAAAAATTTCGAAAAATCACAAAAATATGTCCTTTAATTTCATAAAACAAAAACCCATAAAAATTTGAAAATTTGAAAAACCAAAAACATGTTCTTTAATTTAGTAGTGTAGAATTGTATATACTTGTGTTTTTGTTCTCTTCTTACATAGATACAACACTACATTAGGCATTAACAAGGGAAAATGAAGACCGCTTGGTATGATCGCTCTAATCTCTACTTTCCTTCCATTTCTTTTTTGTTCATATGAGGAGGATGGTCTTACATGTCAAGGAGGATGTGGTGTATTTTGTTGTTGCGGTTTGTGTATCTATGTGTTGTTAGGAGTTGCATTTAGTTTATATGACATACTAGTTGGTAGAATCATATGCATTAAGATGTATAAATATTAGTTGCATCATGGCATGTAGTTTGCATGTTTGAAAAATTTTGTGAAACCATCTACTTGGGAAGCTTGACAAGTGTATATAGGCTCTAGTAGATGCTTTTTCTTCTTAAGACTTTGCTTGTTAGAATACTTGTAAAACACCCTAGGATGTGTCACGCTAGTATCCTTTGACCCATGGATTAAGGCCTAGTCAAGAGTACCTTGTGGTGTGATAACTCCTTGGCTACCGTTTATTCCAAGGTGACCCTTAAAACCATGCATCCATCATCCATGTTCTACCACATTTTTGTCATCAAAGGGAATGGGCACAAACAAAAAAGAAAATTGTTCAAATTTGAGTTCAAGAAATGAAATGAAAAGTGAAAGAATGTTTGCAAAAATGCATCAAATGAATAGAGGAGCAAAAATAGACTCCTAAAGCTTCAAATATAAGGTACCCTCTCTACATATGGGGTGACTTTGAAAATGTTCAAAAAGAAAATGCAAAAAGTTGAAAAGTTGTCAAGTATTGAATTGCCAAATGGCAAAAGAAATGGCAAAAGAAAGTGTTCTCAAATGTTATATGCCACAAGAAATTGGGGGGAAAAACAACAACAAAAGCAAACTCCCAAATGAAACTCAAATACTATCGATCCCTTTATCCATCGTATCCATTTTTTCTGCATGGTAGAGAGGGGACGACCCTTCTTCTTGTCTAGGCGAGAAGGGGAATTCCGCGATCCTCCAGTGTTTCTAACACCATAGGGAGTCTATTCTTGACAAAATCATTTAACGATTGAGGACAAAGGTACCCTAGCTTGACACAACTTGGAGGTGATTTATTGGTATCCATCTAGGCTTAGTAGTTTGAAGAAATTGCATCGATGAAGGAGTGTGTACCATTGAATTGCTTCCCTTGTAGATAATTTCCGCCACTTAGATGAGGAAAGTGGCTATTCATTTTTGTAGATGCTTCCATTACTTGATTTTGTGTGCTTTAATGCTTGGATGTGTCGCCATTTTGGCAAGACCCACCTTGCCTTGCAAGAAGGCATCATACCTCATGGTTGTCTTGTTGTAAGTTGAAGGGGCGGAGTGAGACCCGCTAATTGTCTCATATCGGCTATATTAGTAGGTTAGTTTAAATAAAGGTCTAGTTTTTGTCACCTCTTTACTCGGGACGAGTAAAGGTTCGGTTTGGGGATATTTGATGTGAACATTATTTTCACACATTTAGTCCCCTAATTGAGCCTATTTTGCATACTATTATAACATTTTATGACCATTTTATCTGTCAAAAGCTTCCTATTTGCTTTTCTAGCGCATTTCATATGTTTTGTAGAAAAGGAGATACATGAGCCGAAAATTCCCATCTCTCGTGCTTATTTGGAAGGTTATTGATGATATTGGATGGACTAGTATGAAGAGGAGGCAAGAACGAGAGCCAACAACACAAGAATAAGGGGTATGCAAGAGGAGGAAAAGCAAGGAAGCCATTATATGAAGAAATTGCTCGGAACCCAAACCAAGAGTTGCTCCTTTGGCTCTAAAAGTATGCTAGATGGAACGGCATCGAAAAATCAAGTGATCTAGGCTTTTGAATCACTTCAATAGGAGTCCGTATGAGAAAATGACGTCCTACAATCCGAGCTCAAACAAAGAAGTTGTCCGCCAATCCGCTCGTTCCGAGACAAATCCGCTGGGATTCCCTTACAGCAACTTTCGTGTTCTTCTTGTTCTATGAAGGATGCGCATATTTTTCAAAGACCAGCGAAAAGGAGACCGGAGTCTCTCTTGAGACCGGCGATTCCCTACCCAACAATTAGCATTGTTAAATTACTATTTTACCCTTGCTTAACCTAATGATGCTCTACTATTTATACCCCATTTGTAATAATCAAACCATCAAGTTTTCATTAGGTTAAATCAATCCTTCCTTAGATTAGATTAGGTGTAGATTAGAATAGATTATCATTTAATCTTTCCACAAATTACACATTAATCTTTCCTTAATTATTGTTCAAGTTTATTATTGAGTAATTCAAGTTTATTATTGGGTAATTAGAAGATTATTGGTTTTATTGGGAGATTTACAACCTTCCATCAATCATCAAGCTCTTCTATTATTCTTTGCATTATTATTTTGGAATCTCCATAGGTATAATTCTCTTAATCCTTGTTTTAATTATTGTTAATCTTTCTTACTTGTTCATCATGTTTGGCTTTGTTAGTATGATTGACAACCTTATTAACATGTTAAACTTGATCATGAGTGAGTAGTTACTTAGCTAGGATTAATGGGTAATTAGGGGAAATAAACATGGGGAATGATTCATGCTTAATATAATATGCTTCCATAATTAATTTGCTTGCTTGCTGTGATTTCAACTTATGTACATGTTATGTTTGATGAAATGCTAAGCCTATGAATCCTTGCATTTACAACCATCACTTATCTTTTCAATGAGACTTGTAAGACATAAACCAACTCAAGTCTCATTAGACCATGCATATAGTTGGATATGGAGGATTAAGTCGACTTGTAGGTGTTGTACAATCTAATCGATTCGGCTCAGGGACCCAAACCTTCCTAGGATTGTAAGATATAAACCAACTCGATCCATCACAATAATAATTGCTTACATCTAGTAGGAAACATGTTTGTATGATCAACTCCCATGAATCCCTTATGAACCCATGACATCCTAGTGCTTTTAGTCATTTGTTTACATTTTCTAGTTCATTGTTTGCTTTACTTTGTTACTTTCACTAGTTTAAAGTACAACTACAAACCCCATCAAATGTGACACTAGCATAAATTGGGATAGATAGACTTAGAACCCAAAGCACACCGTCTCATGGATCGACCTCGACTTACCACTAACTAGTAGTTTGTTGAGTATTATAAATGTGTTTGATTGGGAGACTCGACGACATAACCCTATCATCGAGCATCTATGAATTGGGTACTACTCGATCAACGAAGAAAATTACTCGATCGAGTGATTGGATGGACTATTTCACTCGATCGAGAATAAATTTCACTCGATCGAGTGTCTGGACAGCACACAACAAGGATATCGTCCAGAAACTCATCCAAATCATCTTCCGGGGTATTATCAGCAGTCACAACCACGTCTTATGGTATTTTTGGCTCCACATGAGCAAGGCCACTTTGGAGATTCGTTGTATTAACTAGTTCGCATGTAGGTGGATGGTTAGCTTGGTCTTTCGAGAGTGTTAATTGTGCGACTTGTTCTCTTAACGCCACGATAACATTTTCATTCCTATCGTATTTCTCCCCAAACTGTTGTGTTAAGTTCAACATCAAGGACTTCAATTCGGAAATTTCCCCGTTCGTAGGAGAGACCGGCTGCGGCGCTGGCGTAGAAGGAGTAGAAACATTTTTTATTTCTTCATACAATTGAGAAAAAGGGACTCCTTGCTTGTATTTCTGATAAGCAAGGACGCGCTTTATACTCGCCAGACAATCAATAGGGTCATGCCCCTCCATGCCACATCTGCCACATATCTCCACATGCTCAGTAATTACACAAACTTGTGCACTGTCACCTATAGTCTCCGTAATCTCAACATTACCTAGACTTTTTCTATGACTTCCCACTTCAGCTTGTACCAACTCGTTAACTTCCCACATCCTCGGGGATTTCCATATTCGGCAACATGGGTGGCCATCTCCTTAATAAGACGCCACCCTTGATCATCTTCCACATTTTAGTGAATCTCCCGTTAGCTACAATATCAAGAATAACTCTCTAGTTCTGATATAACCCGTTGTAAAATTGGGTGCAAAGGAACCAACGCTTGAAACCATGGTGAGGCACGGAACGGACAAGCTTCTTGAACCTAATCCAAGCCCCATCCAAGTCTTCCACAGGCAATTTCTCAAAAGAAGTAATCTGAGCTCTCAAATAATTGGTGCGCTGCGGTGGGAAATATCGCCTGGAAAAGGCCAAAGCAAGTGGCTTCTTCCCTATCTAAATCCCTCAACCATTCTCGGGCATCATCAGATAAATAAAAGGGAAAGAGAACTCCCTTCACTTTGTCCTGTGTCACCCCAGTAGTAAGAGGAATGGTAGAGCAATACTCCGTAAATAGCTCTATATGCCTGAACGGATCTTCTTCAGGTACCCCCCTGAAAAGATTTCTCTCGACCAGCTGTATGTAGGATGGGTGGATTCCAAAAGTTCCCGACTCAGTAGTGGGTAGTAAGAAACCTTTTGGAAGGGAATCCACATTAGGCTCTGAATGGCTGGCTATATTAGGCATCATGGCAAATTGAGTTTAAAGAGCAAAGCAGGTGCGACGATGTTCTCTTATAGAACAGATAACCTGCAAAACTAATCAAAAACTTTGCAAAAATGAGACCAGTCTCAAGGAATAAATTCCCTGAGACGAAAGACAAACATAAATAAAGCAATAAAATTACGCGACCTCTCCGGCAACGGCGATAAATTTGACAGGGCAGTCGTATACCTATAAAAAATAACCAACTGGCTCTAACTCATATAGCTAGGGAAGTCAGGTCGATCTCCACAGGGAGATGGGAAAATGTCAGCTTTGCCTAAGTTCGTCACGGTAACCAAATTGGGGGGTTGTATTTGATTGTTTTTAAACTAAAAAAGACTAAGAAAGAGAGGAAAAGCAAGAGAATAAAGATTAAGCAAATATGGAGAAAACAGCTAAGACAATCGGTTCACCGTGATCATTTAGTCAAGCAATCTAGGTTTCAGGTCAATGCAAGTATGGTCTGAGGAGCAGTGAATATCTCCTTCCGGTCTCAATTCTCCCTAAAGCACAAATAGCTTAGCTTCCGCCCTCACTACAGTGCCCTAATGTTCGCTACAAGTCTCGCCCTTTTTAACCTTCCTGTCTAGGTCAAGGTTTACTATGGTAAAAGGACTAATTGCGTCGACTCAATTAGACAGAAACAGTTAAATGCAGCGATTAACTAAGAGACCACACAAGCACAAGACCTAATATGGCAATTTCTATTCCTTCATAATCAAGGCTTCCCTAGTCTTAATAAGGGGGAATTAGCTACACATTACTATCGAATCAACAACAACAACATATAGATAATAAGAACTAAACATAATAATATTGAAAATGAAGAATCAAATAAACAGTATAAAAGCAATGGGGAAAAGATAGAAACAAAACAATGATTATGATAAAGAAATAAAAGGAAAAATAATACCGATTACAATTCCGAATCCGAGTAGAAAAGAGTAGAAGAAAGGTAAAGTGAAGAAGCAGTAGAAAAAGGTAAACTGGAAGTGAATGAGGAAGAGTTACGCAGTCTACTGTTTTTAGTAGCATACGAAAATCTCTCTCTTAAACCTAATCCAAAGCCTAATTACTAAAGCCCATACGAAAATAGGCAGAAAAACTCTATTACACGCCAAACCACTCGATCGAGTGGAAATAAATCAATCGATCGAGCAACTAAGCGACAAACCCTTCGATCGAGTGGAAATAAACCACTCGATCAAGCAACTCCTTGTATTGCCTTCTCGATCGAGTACTATAACCACTCGATCGTGTAATCTTCTTTATATAAAGCATTCGATCGACTGGAAAAGTAGTCGATCGAGCTATTTCAGCACGATTTGGCACTAGACAACTTCCGAAACCAGCTTACGCGTCTTCAAGTGACAGATTCCAAGCTCTGATTCCTTGTTCTCCATAAATGCATGCAAATGGGACAAGTTTAAGCTTGATTTATCTTCTCTTTGGTCTATTCCTGCAACTTACACAAAATGAACCAAAGTAGACTACTCGGGGGTATTTGTAGCTAGATGCCACGTAAAATAGTATAGAAATGCGTGTAAAAATGAGTTAAAAACCTTATATAAAATACACGGTTCAGGTGTCTGATTAAAGGGGTCCCAATACCTATCTTCACCTCTTACTCAGAAATTTTGGATAGTGGACGACTTTATCCAGGGCGTACGAGAGTCATTCTAGAGATATGAAGCTAAAGAGGGACGATTTCCTTATCTTTAGTACCTATGTCAAACGCTGCTTTGTGCTTCGATTTAACCGAGGTATAAAGTGGAATTCGAACGGGTTCCAAGCATCCCACAAATGCTTGGTGGTGACTCCGAACATCTCTAATCGTTTCGAGACCCTTACCGAGATGAAACCGATCGATCTAAAACGATCCGGTCGAAAGCATTTTTACGCCGCCGAGAGTCTTGGTTGGAATGCATTAATTGATATTACGGTCACGGTCGGGTTCCTTGTTCGGGCCCACAACCTAACCCTTTTCGACCAATTGGCTCGTCTCGTCGGCGTGAGTTTTCTCATCCCCGCGTTTCGAATCCCGATTGAGTCAAGCATGACATTGACGTTACACATTTCTGTTTCGTCAAAGAGCTTTCATCACTTTCGAGCACGAGGCTAGGGCGCCCTCCTTACACATTTTGTTTGGATTGGTATCCCTCTCGCAAATCGGGGTTTGATTGCTTGGTGTGTAACCCACCCTGTTAAGCCAAAACCCGTGTCAGCATATTGCATAATATAATGAACTGTGAGTGCTTATGTGCACTTGATCATAAGTCCTTCCATGTCATTTTCAAACTTTCAAAATCACCTTTTGCGCCATTACAATGGCCGTTTCAAACTTCGGTCTTTCGCCGACCGTTGCACGCCTTTGTAGGCCGTCGTAATGACGATTTTCAAACTCGGTTTTTATAACCATTTCGCGCCGACAATGGCTCTTTCAAAACCCGAGAAAAGCACACACCCTTTTCTCGAGATACTTTTGAGATCCCGAGGACCATGCACCGTCCCCGAGACCTCTTCAAACATTTCAAACCCGATTTTCAAAACATACAATTTTGAATTTCCAAAACCGTCTTGGGAAACAATACACTATTTTCCGAGCAGACTCAAACTCAAAACTGTCTTTTGCAAATAAACTTAAGACAACCCTTTCAACTGACCGACTTGCGGAGATCTCTATCTTCGGAAGCCGCCCATAAAGAGACGAATGAATCTTTTTGAAAATTTCTATTTTCGAAAACTTCAGTCCACTATTCCAATTCCGCCTCGTGTCTATCGAATCGAACCAAATGTACTTATGGGTCTTTAGTTATGAGTCGTCTCAACATGAGCCCGATCCAATGGCGTTGCGCCATTATGTCGGACTCGTGTCAAAAGTTCGGTCAACACCGTCATGTCATAAATTGAGTCAGCACCGAGGAACCATACACGGTCACCCTCGTCTTGTTGAGTCTGATCTTTATCTCGTCCTTTGCGTTGTCTGCGTTCAGTCTTTGAACCGTGTCGGATTGAGTTTTAATGTGAGCCGTTTTTCTCCCTCAGAGACATGTATTCGTCTTCAACTTCGTCTGTTAACCACAACAACAATGATAACAACAAAGATGTCACGATTGATCAGCTAGCCAGCCTGCTTACCCCTCTTAATGTCACCCTAGATCGCGTCGAGACCCATATCGACGCCCTGGAGAACAAGGAAACTAGAGAACATAATACTCCACCTCTGA
This sequence comes from Silene latifolia, assembly GCF_048544455.1. Lineage (NCBI taxonomy): Eukaryota > Viridiplantae > Streptophyta > Magnoliopsida > Caryophyllales > Caryophyllaceae > Silene > Silene latifolia. Next base: position 80,423,827 of record NC_133527.1, on the reverse strand, counting down.
CTGAAACTGAGAAGAGGCTAAAGCTCTTGGAAGAACAGCTCCTAGCCCAGGGTAACAATATCCATCTTGAGAACAACCGAAGGTTCGAACCTGTTGGGGATCAATTACCCGACAACTTTACCCTAACTGATGTGCCTAAGTTCAAAGGAGTGGAGGACCCGCTCAATCATATCCGTGCCTTCAAAGACTATATGCCATTAAAGGGGTCAAACAGGAACTTTTCACCCGGATCTTTCCGTCGTCTTTAGAACCGATCCCTCGCCAATGGTACTACTCCCTTGATCCGAAAAACCTTACTACCAGGGATGAGGTCGCAGTTGAATTCGCCAAACAATACGCCGACAATGTTGAAATCCAGGCCAATACCCGTACTCTCGAGGTTCTAACCCAGAACGATAAGGAAGGGTTCACCGAGTTCTTAACCCGTTGGTGAAGGGTGAGTACTCAATTGGTCCGTAAACCGAGTGAATCAACTTTGGTGGAAAAGTTCGTCAACAATCTCCGCCCAGTGTATGCCAACTTATTGAGGTATCAAAATATCAAGACCTTCCAGGATCTGCAAATTCTGGGGTCACGCATTGAAGATGACCTCCGGAAGGGTGTCTTGGCCAAGACTGCTGGCAGAGGCTACCAAGGATCCACCTCAACCGGATCCCGCCCTTACGGCCAAACAAACAAAATCGATGAGGTCAACCTCGTTGAACCATCTACTATGAGAGCTGACCGCCCCAGAGAGTGTTCACTAATATAGGGTCAACTTACGCAAGTGCTCTGAAGAGGCTCATGGACCAGGGGAAGTTACAACCAATCGGACACACCCCGGATCTGACCGATGCTAAGAAATCCCGCTTCTGGAAACCTAATGCCTACTACCAGTACCATCAAGGGAAGGGGCATGATACCGAAACCTGCTTCAAACTCAAACACATCATCCAAGACTTGATTGAGAAAGGGGATTTGCCTTTACCTCCACCGACTAAGCCAAACAACAAAACAAATCCTCTGGGGATCCACGCCATCTCCGACGATGAACCAACTCTTGACTGCTCACACCTCATCCTGCCAGTTGATGACGAGGTGAATGCCTTGGAGAAAGATCCCTCAGACGGGGTATTTGTGTTCAGTGCTGCCACCATGCTCACTATGTTCCAATTGGTTGAGGAAGCCATATCAAGTCTCTCCGAGAGGATCACCCGACTTGACGATGCCTACTGTCGGCTTATTTTCAGTCCTCCACCACCACGCCCGAGGGAGAGTCCCCCGAGCACCCAAAACTACCCACACCAGGACGTATTGCTCCCGCGACCATTCTGGCATGCACCTCACAATAATCAACCCCACAATGATCACCTCCATAATAATTACCCTCAGAATAATCATCCTCACAAAAATATCCCTCACAAAAACTACTCACCAAGGAATACCTCTCCAAGGTGCCTTCCAGATCCTGAAATCAACGGCATCTGGAGAGACGACGTTGAAGATGTCTACCTTGTCCCAGAGAAAGAGAAACAGGCGAAAGAGATCGGCCAACTTACCCGGTCCGGACGCCCCTATCAGAACCCGAACAATCCAACGGTCATTCCAACAACGAATGACCAAGTCGTCCCGGAAGTAGACACTCAACCAAGAGCTCCTGATAATTCGATCCTCAAGCAGCTTCAGAAGGCGAAAGCCGAAATCTCAATCTGGCAACTGATCGTGACATCCTTTGAGCATCGACAAGCTTTGCTACAGGCCTTGGGAAAAATAACCGTGCCCTCAACCTCTTCCCCTGAAGAAATAGTGGCGCATAAGATAAGGGACGCCTCTGACTTGAACAACCCAGTTGTCTTTTCTAACGAAGATATCCCTCCCTTCGGAGCCAATCATAACCTTGCCCTTTACATCTTCGTACAATACCTCAAGAAGAATGTGCCCATGGTCCTTGTAGATGACGGATCCGTGGTTAATGTCATTCTCCTCAAGACTGCTCACAAGCTGGGTATTAAGGAAGCTGATTTGGTCCCAACGAACCAAGGAGTACGCGCCTACGATGGCACTCGTTGCAAGGTCGCGGGGCTCATCACTCTGACCGTCGCAACCAGATCACTGGAAAGACAAACCAGTTTTCAGGTGGTCGACATCGACGCCTCCTTCAATATGCTCCTGGGACGTCCCTGGATTCACGCCGTCAAGGCAGTTACCTCGACTCTCCACAAGAAGATCAGGGTCCCCTTCAACGGGAAAACAATCACAATTCGTGCTTCTTCGGTCAAAGCCGTCATGAGAAAGGGAGTAGCCACCCAAGCCATTGAGGAGGATGGCAATGAAATGTGGGGATTCCAAGCTATGAATGACATAACTGATGAATCAACACCCTTTGATTGTGACCCGTTTGCCAACCTCACAGTCAACCATATCATGATGCGCCAGGGTTACTTCCCGGGCTTACCCCTCAATCCACTGAAGAACACCTTACCTCCCTTGAAACAGGCTAAGGTCCCCAACATTTCCTTTGGGCTGGGATATGAACCTACAGATGAAGATATCCAGGAGATGAACCTCCTAGTCCGAAAACGCAAGAAGCACGGAGTTATCCTCCGTCCCTATCATCTGACCCTCAATGGATACTTTGTCCCCGAGGGAGAATCAAAGCTCTATCAGGGCTTTACGGAGCCGATCTATGACTTTATGGCCAAGGCTAGGTACCCGGGAGTGGAAGTCTTCCAGGACTGCTACTTCATCCCCGACAACACCGGAGCTGCTTCAACCGAGTCTAAGTCGTCGCCATGCCTCGACGGACAAGCTGTCACTCTCCTCTTGGGAGAAGATAACATAAAGCACCTCGACTATGAAGACATTATCAACATCGCCCTAAAGGACAACCAATTTGACCCAACTGCCGTGATCTCCGACACTGACCCGAAGAAAGCTACACAGGGCTGGAGGAAGACTGTCAAGTGGACCGATCGCCAAGGCCGCATTCTAAATATCACAACCGGAGAAGGTCCTATGTTCAAGAAGGGAAGCGAAGGAGAATATGAATCTGAGTCTGAGTGGGAGTCAGAGTCTCTCGTAGCTCCTAACACTCCTGATGTCCCAGTCAAGGTCCCCTTCCCGCTGTTCTATCATAAAGTCGTGGCTGATTCAGAGGCTGAGTCTACTAGGGTCACCCCCACTCCCATGAAAGGTGACTACCTGGAGCCTGTTCCAGGGGCCACCTCCTCTGCTGTGTCGCCTCTGACTGACCATGAGATGTCCGTCTATTCCGAGCTTTTCGCTCGTCTCAACTTAATGAACGCTAAGTTTGCTTGTGACTCGTCTCAATTCAACTGCAATGCAATTCTGAATGACTATGAGGAATTTGACTTGAGTGGCTACCGACCTCACCTAGCCAAAGAACTTGACAAACGAGAAACCAGAACCCCCATCATTGAGGAGGCCGAACCTATTAACGTAGGATTCGAAAACACACCTCAAGAACTTAGGATAGGGACAACCCTGGACCCCTCAGAAAGACAACAGTTCATTGACCTCCTACACGAATACAAGGACGTGTTCGCCTGGTCCTACAGAGATATGCCCGGCATTGAAAGGGAAATTGCAGAGCACCGGATACCCATTAAACCCTGAGCTAAACCCGTGAAACAGAAGATACGCCGGATGCATCCTGAATGGGCACTGAAAATCAAGGAAGAAGTAGATAAACAGTTCAAGGCTGGGTTCATCAAAGTGTCTGAATACTCTGATTGGGTGGCCAACATTGTGCCCGTACCAAAGAAAGACGGAAGAATTCGGGTTTGCATCGACTTCAGGGATCTGAACAAGGCAAGTCCAAAGGACGACTTCCCTTTGCCACATGTTGACATTCTGGTGGACAATACCGCCGAACATGCCCTCCTATCATTCATGGACGGGTATGCTGGGTACAACCAGATTAAAATGGCCAAGGAAGACATGCACAAGACAGCATTCACTACACAGTGGGGTACATATTGCTACACGGTCATGCCTTTCGGCCTCATCAACGCCAAATCAACCTATCAAAGAACTGCTACCACTCTCCTACACGATATGATGTACAAAGAGGTAGAGGTGTATGTCGATGACATGATTATCAAATCAAAAGAACGGGACGGCCACATCAGCGCCCTTCAAAAATTCTTCGCTCGTCTGCGGAAATATAACAGGAGACTAAATCCTCATAAGTGTGCATTCGAGGTCACCTCCGGAAAACTCTTAGGACATGTCGTCAGCAAAAGAGGCATTAAGATTGATCCAACCAAAATCAAAGCCCTTCAGCAAATGCCTCGGCCTAAGAACGAGAAGGAGATTCGAGGATTTCTCGGTCAGGTCCAATACATCAGCCGCTTCATTGCCAAGCTCACTATGATTTGTGAACCGATATTCAAGAAGCTTCGCGCCTCCGATCACACTGTTTGGGATGGCGATTGTCAAAAGGCCTTCGACAGGATAAAGGAAATCCTATCCAAGCCTCCTGTCCTCATTTCACCTCAACCGGGGATTCCTTTATCCCTATACCTGACTGTTACCGACACAACCATGGGAGCAATACTAGCACAAACAGTCGACGGCGAAGAATGAGCCATCTACTACATCAGCAAAAAGTTCATTGAGAACGAGACGAGGTATCCAACTGGAGAAGACATGCCTTGCCCTAGTATGGTCAACAAAGAAGTTGCGGCATTACATGCTCAGCTACACGGTCCACATCTACTCCAAGATTGACCCTGTCAAATACATCTTCGAAAAACCCGTACTAAACGGAAGGTTGTCTAGGTGGACGCTCATGCTGTTCGAGTTCGATCTAAAATTTGTACCCCTCAAGGTTATCAAGGGAAGAGCAACTGCCGATTTCCTAGCAAAGAATCCCGTCAACGAAGATCCAACGACCGACACATGGTCACTTCCTGACGAAGACATCCTTTGTGCCGATTCTGACGTATGGGACCTATACTTCGACAGTGCATCTAATCTGAGAGGCTTCGGGGTGGGAATCCTTCTAATATCACCGGAGGGAGAACATGTTCCGATCTCGGTCAAGCTAGACTTTGCCGTTACCAACAATGCCGGTGAATATGAAGCGTGCCTCATCGGCCTACAAGCAGCCATCACACTTGGCATCAGGAGACTGAGGGTCCACGGCGATTCCTCGCTCATCATGAATCAGGTGTCTGGATCATGAAAAATCCGATCTGACAGCTTAGCTCCCTACCGAGCAAAGATTAATCAAGAGGCCGAGTTCGTCGACCAAGTGGATTACTTCGATCTGCCACGAGAGGAAAATCATTTTGCTGATGCCCTGGCAAAACTTTCCGCACTCATCAACATACCTGACAACATGACATCGATGCCCCTATGTGTCGAGAGAAGGAGCGAGCCAGCTCACGTTTGTGCCATCAACGACGACGAGGAAAGCCATGATGAACCTTGGTACCAAGCCATCCTCAACTACAAAACCAAAAATGAATTCCCTCCCAACTCTGATCAAAGAGGACAAAGAGCCATCCGTTTACTTGCATCACAATTCGTGATAAACCAAAATCAACTATACAATAGAACAGCCCAAGGAACTCTCCTCCTTTGTATTGACCATCACAAAGCCAAAAAATTCATGGGTGAGGTTCACGAAGGAGAATGTGGCCCTCACATGAGCGCGATGATGCTTACCCGGAAAATCATGCGGCTAGGTTATTACTGGACCACCATGGAAGCTGATTGCCGTAACTACGTCAAACATTGCCACAACTGCCAGATCTTTGCCAACATACAACACATACCACCATCACTTTTATACACCATGACGTCACCCTGGCCTTTCTCGACCTGGGGCATCGACATCATCGGGAAAGTCAACCCGGTAGGCACTAAGGGGCATTGCTTCGTCCTCGTCGCCGTCGACTACTTCACCAAATGGGTGGAAGCACAGTCATATGCAGTCTTGACCGCCAAACAAGTGGCCAAGTTCATTCAAAACAACATCATCTGCCGATATGGGGTACCCCATGAAATCATCAGCGATCAAGGCTCTCAGTTTCGGGCGGAAACTCAGGCCTTGCTGGACAAATACAAAATCAAACGACATCGATCACCCCCCTAACGTCCCCAAACCAACGGAACGGTGGGGGTAGCAAACAAGACTCTTGCCACCATTATCAAGAAAATGCAAGACAACTACCGCGATTGGCCGAGAAAACTCCCATTCGCACTCTAGGGATACCGAACCTCCATTCGAACACCGACAGGCGCCACATCCTTCTGCCTAGCATTTGGTATGGAGGCGGTTCAACCGGTAGAGTTAGAGGTCCCTTCTCTACGCATCCTACTGGAGAGTCAAGTCCCCGAGGCGGAATAGACCCATCGAAGGTACGAGCTACTCACTCTTCTAGACGAACGGCTACTCAACGCCTTGCACAACTTCCAACTATACCAACGACGTATACAACGGGAATTCAACAAGAAGGTTAAACCCAGGAACATCCAGGAGGGCGACTTGGTCCTCAAGTCAGTTCAAGCACCGTTACCCGTCGATTCGAGGGGGAAATTCAAACCCAACTGGGCCGGGCCATACCTGGTCAAGAAAATACTTTCGGGGGGCACAGTGAGACTGAGTGACCTAGATGGGGAGGATATTACAAACCCGACCTATCTGGACCAACTCAAGAAATACTACCCTTGAACCATAGCAACCAATGATCTTCGCCTAGTTTTACAACTAGCAACAACCTCAACCCCTTTTCAAGTCAAGTTCCTCAACGTGAATAGATTTGAAATTGCATGTTTTATCGAGTCTAAGCTACGGCACCTTGCCCGTTTCGAATGTCCTTTGATCTGTCAAAGGCAACATCCATTTGCACTAAAACAAATACCCCTGAACTACGAGCATGGTTTGATTTCACCTCTTCAGGTGGATACGTAGGCAGTCCCTCTTATGCATGAGGGATACAACCACAAAACCCAATCAAAATTACAAAACATTTCGAACTACGATCATGGTTTGATTTCACCTCTTCAGGTGGATACGTAGGCAGTCCTTTCTTACACAAGAAGGATACAACCATTCCCACAATCAAAAAAAACCATCCCCATAATAAAAAAAAAACATCACCCACATACAAGACATCCCCATCAAAAAAGAGGAAGGGAAACCATTCCCCTTCCCAACAAAATACAAAAATAAGCCTTTCTCCCTTCCTACAAAAATCCCACTTTCCCAAGTGCAAACATTTAAGACGATTCAATTCGAATTGCCCTTACAAAATGGATGGAAGAAACAAACGTTCACAATTTTCGACACGAGCAATCCTCTTATTTAATCAATAATGGGAGGGATTACAATTCCAACAACAAATAAAGCTCGATGAGCCTAGAACTTATCGAAGCTAAGGTGTCAACTAAAACACCTCACATAATAAAACTAGCACAAAACACACAATAACTAGCTAGTACAACATAATAAAAACTCACAACAATAATACAACATAATAATAAAACGGGTAATGGAGGTCTTCACTCTTCCATTTTACCCTTGCCTTTTCCCTCGGGGTACATCTTCCCCTTGTTCTTCTTGTTTGCCCTCCTAGCATGGACTTCCTCCTCGGAACGGATCCTCAACGGATCTAAGACGGGGACGGCCTCCGGTCTAGCACTCGACCCCATGTTCGACCCAAAAAGAGCCAATGCACGACCCACCATATTCTTGGGGTCGGAACTCCTCCTCTTCGGTGGTCTCATCACAACGGGGGTAACTCCATCAACATACTCCTCAAAGAAGGCACGGTTGGCCTTACCAACCTCTTGGTACTTCAAGTCGACAACCTCGTCCTTACGAAATTTGGATCTCTCTTCCAAGGACGGAGCACGTGACCACTTGACATAAGCGGGAGTCACCCATGTCGTTGCAACGGGGTTTGGCACCTCCCAAAGCGGCCGAGTGGCCCACCACCTATCGAAGACCTCCACAAGCTCGGAGTTCCGGAAAACATTCTCTTGGAAAAGGGTATCTTGGGCGGGCACCTTTGTTGACGCCCCATTTGCCTCATGAGCCTTTCGGGATAAATTAAGGAAGCAACTTTCAAACCCACCACCATCAAAGAACGAGGACTAGCACCCGAAGCGGGCAACCCCGTGAAGGATCTCAAGTGCCACCATGGCACCACCCAACGGATGTGAGGACCACCCTCCTCCGCCAATCTTGCGGCCCAATAAGCCTCGGTAGAAGCAAAGCTATCCGAGTACAACTTCTTCCTCATGGTGAGTTGACGGAAGGAATAAGAAGAAGAATCAACCGGAGGCTCTACATACCTTAGCCTCTCCAATAGCCACACTTGGAGGATCCTTGGGGATCCGAATGAGGGAGATTCTCCACAAGAGCCTTCCTTGTCCAAATCTTGGATGATCTCTCCAAGCACCAACCATGATGGATCTCTACCATGCTCCATTTGCTCAACGACATGAATAAGGGTCATGCTACCATAGCATTTTGGCCCCTCCTTCTTCAAAACATCAATAAAGAGGTACACATGGACAAGGCAAAAGGAAAGAGCCCTTCTCCTAGCCACTTCCGAGACATTGGCATCTAATCGGTTTGAAAAGATGTTGATAAGAGCTAACATATCCACACCATGTGGAGCAAGAAGAAAGTTGACTTAACTTGTCGACAAACCCAACATGGAACGGAATTTCTCCTTGTAGCACAATCGAGTCGGAGGAAGAACCAGAACACAACCTGGCCACCCACCAATGGCTCCAACCTCTTCGGCAAGAGGACAAATTTCACATTTCGGGAAAACGAAAACATGGTGTTTCGAATCCCAAAATCGAGAACATGCTTCGAGAATTGAAGGTTGCACCTTGACTTGACGGAGCACCAAAAATTGACCAACTCCCATGCAAATGAGTTGATACTTTTCGGGAGGCGACAAATCCCGGCACCATTGTCGCAATGCGTTCTCAAAAGCGTCGATGAAATATTTTGTGGAAGAAGAAAAAGAAGTTTTATAGAGGTGTTTTTGTGTTTCGGATGATGAAACAATGAAGCGCAAACATCATTATTTATATAAAAATGATCAGCGCGTTTTTCAGAAAAAAGGGGACAGCCGGCTTCCATCGCCAGGCTGCTCGCGCCTCTTTGAGGCTTCCCGAGGATTCCCGCTGTTGACTTGTCTCTTTCAAACTGTGTTTTCTCCTGACGCCTCAAACATCTCGCCAGGACGCTCGCGTCTCTTCGGGATGATCCAGGACATTTTTGTGTTTTCTCACACACACATTTCCTTGTTTTCGCGTTTTACGAAATCCGACACGGTTTCCATGACGCAGCTTTAAACATACGGATTTTTCTTTCTTTTTTTAAGGGGGGAAGGGCTAGTCGCCCCGATCTGCGACGAATCGTTTCCATGTTAGTCGAAATTCCGAAATTTTTTCACTTTTTCGCAATTTTCCATCAAAATAAAATCATAATTTGATAACACGACGTCAATTTCCCTCAAATTTCAAGCACCCACAAATTCGAGTCTTGACCTCAAAAATCAAATATACTCGTAAATTTTTTTCCTAAAATTCATCCCTGACGGTTTGAGTTTGAATTTTTCGAGTCGCAAATCAATTTCAATAATTTCCGATGCAATTTAATTCAAGACACGAGTTAATTGCTCAATTTTCAAATTAATTCCTTTTGGAATCCAAACGTGACGACTTGTCGCAAAAGTTTTCAAAATTTATTTCAAGTTTCAAATTTTTAACTTTGAGTAATCTTGGCTAAACTTTGTTTCTCAATCAAATGCTTTTACGTGTTTGCGTTTATGTATACGTGCTGCCTATTGCCTGTCTTTCTACACTAACGATGCAGGAACTAGTGTGAAGCAAAAGGAGAATTGATAGCCGACAGCGCTCCTCCGAAACACAACACAAAAAGCCAAAAGTCACAAAATGAACCACAATCCAAAACCACATATATCGAAGCCGCCTCACGCAAAATACATCGACGCACGGACAACTGACCATACAAACATGATCCTGTAAAGACATCAATCATACAGACATTGGCCTAAAACAACCATCTATCATACAGACACTGGCCTAAGACAATGAAATGGAGGCTATCCGCCACCTACCGAACTAAGCACTCTCTATCCTCTCAAACAGAAAAGAAAGGGAGCAATACAAGAAACAAAGGAGCAACAACGGAAACAGAGGTGGTTACCATGTCGGTAATACCTCATTCCTGCTCCACGACAAAAAGAAAAATGATGCCTGGCAAACTTCAGACGACACGACGACCGTGGATGATAACTTAGCACATTATCCCGATGTTGGCCTCCAATCACCAGAATTCGACAACGATCAAAAGTGGCAACATGGGATAACACGCCCGTATTGAACCCCACTCATCGGTCACCCAAACCTCTGCAGACAACGACCAACGATCGATACCCGATCATTGGCCGGGCAAAGGCCGCCAGGGAGAAACACAACCAAGCATGTAACAAAAAACAGTCGACCCTCCCCCTCCAGGATCATCTTCCTCCTCCAATGCCTCCACGATGGACCCCGTAAGTGCCAAATGGTACCCTGCGATCAAAAGAATAGACAAAAACCGTCAGCCGAAATTTCAGCATTACGACGGCATAAAATGGACAAATCCAAAAAAAAAAAAAACACACAACGTGCAAAGCAAAACAAGGGCAATCCCGCCCAAAAGCCAGCCAAACGAAACAGCCACAAAACAATTTACAAAACAAACAAACGCACAAAAAATAACTCGCCCCTCTTTTCAAGCAAAAGACGAGTCAAAACGACTAACAAAAAACGGCATTTCAAGACCCATACGAGGTCCGCCAACAAACCAAAAATACATTCCCAATGCAATGGAAATTTTTTTCTACGGCTCAAAAGCCAATTCATACGCTAAGTTGAGCGCAAACCGGTCAAAAATTCAAAACGATCTCAAAAAGGCAAACGTGATTTTATCATGCCCCAAGGTGGCCTAAACTACCAATAAGGTCCATTTCAAGGCAAATTGACTCAATTAAAGCTCAAACAGATGCTTATTTAGTCAGACATAAGACCGTCACAAAGGGCAAAAAATCCAATTTTGCCTACAATACCCAACAAACGTCCATAATGGCACATAAGATCTTTCCCGACTACAATACAACCTAGTGGGACCCACTTCCCAATCAAATAAACTTGGCATTGTGAAATGAGACGGTTCCTTCGCCTCACTCACGTTTTTCGAGCATAGGGAGTGGGAACGGGGACCAAAATGCAAACTAAAAGAACCCCTATACTTCTAAACGGGTTTCTAACCTAATGCAATCGTCAATTTCACTCGAAATAGGCTCAATAAAAACGCCCAAATCGATTTTCTAGGGTAAAAGTTCGCCCTAATTCAATTAAGCTACAGACCATAAAAACAAACGGATTCAAGAGGAAATATATACCTTGAGATGACATTATGGTTGATAGCACGAATGGAAGCTAGAAAAAGTCCAACAATGGCTATTTTTTGCGGGATTTTCGAAGGTTGAAGACGAAATGAATGAGGATGATATGCAGCCAAACCTCGCGTCTTTTAAAGAAAAAAAGGAAGCCCCTTTGGTTCGTAAGGTGGTTCGCGCCTCAATCAGGCCTCCCCTTGCTTTTTCACCGAAATTTGGGCTTTGGCCCAATTTCCCTTATTAAACTTCGAGTTTTCATTGACGGCATTAAGGACCGCCATTTTCAAATACAAAAACAAATAGTGAAGTCAAGATTCACTATTTTCCTTCAAAAATTTCAGACAAATGGCGATCAAAACCGCCATTTTTTTCCTTCAAATCTCAAAAACAATAGTGAAAATTCAAAATTCACTATTTCTTCCAATTTCAAAAATAATAGTGAAAATTCAAAATTCACTATTTTCTTCAGATTTAAAAAATAATAGCGAAGATTCAAATTCGCTATTTCTTTAAATTTTCAAAATAATGGTTGGAAATTAAATTCCACAATTTTCACCACGCATGTCAACGGCGGCACATAAACCGTCACTTCAATTAATAGTGAAAATTCCAAATTCACTATCTCCATCAAATGTCAACGGCGGCACATAAACTGTCACTTCAAACGTAATAGTGAAGATTCCAAATTCACTATTTCCTTCACATGTCAACGACGGCACATAAACCGTCACCTCAGTCGTAATAGCGAAATTTAAAATTTTCTATTTCCTTCAAAATTCAAACAGACGGCGATCAAAACCGCCACTTCAAAATTCAAAAAGAACAACGAATGGTGAAAATTCCAAATTCACTATTCCTTCAAATACCAGCAGGGGGCTTCCTCGCGGAACCTGCTTATTTCAAAAACAGTGATAGTGAAAATTCGACGTCACTATTTCCACGGCGGCATCATAAGTTCGCTATTTTCAAAACAAGCCCATTTGACGCGGCTATTCTCACGGTCCGCTAACCGATCGCCCTATGGCTGGCGAGCCTTACTTCGCCCCATGGCTGGCGAGCATTACTACGCCCCATGGCTGGCGAGCCTTACTATGCCCCATGGCTGGCGAGCCACGTGCCATGGCTGGCGAGCCTTACTACGCACCATGGCTGGAGAGCCTTACTACGCACCATGGCTGGCAAGCCTTACTACGCACCATAGCTGGCGAGCTTTACTATGTATCGTGGCTGGCGAGCCCTCCTCAGTACGCACCACAGCTGGCGAACCTTTTTCCGCAAACGTGCAAGGACATATCCGAAGATGCCTCAGGTATGATCCTTCCTATGGCTGGCGAGCCTTTGTACGTAGTCTAATGGACTTTAAACGACCCGCACGGATAGTCGACAGACTCTAAACTGTTCCGGACGCCAGGTCCTTAACTCGTACCCTCGAGTCGCCTCGGCGTCGCCCTTCCCGATGGCAGGTCCTTGGCTCGAATCCTTTCGAGCCGCCTCGACGTCGCTTTGGTCTCTAGGTTGTAATCTTCGATTGACTTGGGGGCTCTACTTTGACTTTCGCCCTATCCAAGCCTCAGTCAAAGGGGGGCTCTGTAGATACCCAGTATCTGCTGAGACTCCAACAAACACTGGATGATTATCGGACTATAACATGTTTTGGAATCGTGGCGTTTGATCGACAGTTTGTGTACAACTTCACGTCGAAAAACTTAAAACGATTTCGAAAATAAAACATTTCAAAACATTTCAAAGATACTTGGAGTGTTTAATGCACGACGACGGGGTCTCAATGACACTAACTAGAGTCAAAACCGACACCGGATCAAAAACCGACTCAAAAATTCAAATCCCGACTCCAACAACGAGTCAAACCGAGTCAACCACCAAAAACAAAACATTTCAAACCTTCTAGCTTAAGTTTTCCCGGATTCATGAATGGTCAAGTACCAAACATGTGAATACAAAACCTAGGATAGAAAAAATCATGATTGCATTTGTGTGAAAGCGACAAGAGACATCGAACAACCGCGACGTGGCTCGCGCCTCTTTGAGCAGCCCAGGTGGCCTCGTCGCTAAAAATTAACACAACCACTCATTTCCCTATAAATACCCCTCAAATGCCCCCCATTTGAGACTTACGCGAGTGTCCGCCCCCTCTTTTCTCCCTTAAAATTCTCGACTCGACTTCTTAAGTCACAATCCGACGCGTATTTACGACCAATTGATCTTAAATACAAGCCTTACACAATGTTTGGTGCCGTCGTCGTGCATTAAATCACTTGACCGACCACTTCGACCACTACACCGCCACTAATCTTAAAACACTCTTTTTACTTACCAAAACGGTTTTAAACCGAGTCTTTTCCGACCAAACGAGTTGTTACACTTACGTCGGTCACTCGCCATAACCAAAAATGTAAGTATGAGGGTGTAAAAATCCTCTTTTTATCATTTTTTCATTTGTTTCATGACTATAACATGCTAAAACGTGCATAACATGAACCAAAACATGGGATAAACGAGCGAAAACTGATTTTTGGCCTGAGACAGAAGCCCCTTGGTTCGCCGGCTTGCCCGCGCCTAAATGGGGTGTTCAGGTCAGAGATCAATCGTGTTTGTTCTCGTCTTTCCCCTTTAATTCATTTTCATATCTGTAATTGGGTTTTACCATTTCAAATAATTTCAAACCTTTTTTATTTTATTTCATCTGTTTTAACTATAAAACATTTTTCACCCTTGGTTCCATATACCAAGACGGTTAAATCCGTGTTTCGGTGATAATATTTGGTTAATAACATTTAAAAGGTATTCTAAAGTCTTTTATTTTATTTTTGGGAGGTATTTTAAAGCCTTTCATCATTTCTTTACATTTTCAAAATACACGTATTAGTCGCCAACACAGAGTCATCCTTGGTTCTACATACCATGTCGGATTTTAACCCGGGTACGATGATGAGTATCGACTAATTATATTCAAGTGAACTTAAAACAATTAGTTCATAAGTATTTTCAAAACTATAATGTCAAGCTTGTGAAAATCGAACCCGACACCAAATATTATCAAATTAATGATGATTATTCGAGTCTAGTTCATCAAATCAACAAATGCGGTCTAAACGAGCCTTTCAAACCAAATTGGGTTCAAATACCCATTTCTCAACACGTTTTACAACGTTTTCTAAATGGTCAGAATACGGCATATAACCGTAGGGTGACCCGCGCCTAAAACAGGCCCTTCAATTCTCATTTTCAAAAACAGGGGAGGCCCCTTGTACCGCCGGCTGGCTCGCGCCTCATGTAGCCGTCTGGTACAGGGCCTGTTCCCTTTCCAGCATTAGTCTAGGATGATCCCGACTCCGGTTACCCCAGATATAAGACGGATCAGATGACTATTCGTTTATTTAAAATCACATTTGCAAAATGCCTTACTAAGACAAATTGATCACGTTATGCAACCTAAACCTAATACGGTAAATGAATGTTTAATTTCCGTCTTGCATGCAAATCAATCATTAATCCAACTCGAAATCTTATACTTGATACTTGGATTAAATCAACCGACTTAGAAAGGTCTCACATGTTAGGTTTAAATTATATGATGCGCATTCATGCATTTAAACCGTTTTATCAACTTTTGCATTCAACCAACCAAGATCGATTAGTAGAGGCCGCTACCGCGGGCGGGATTGGGTGTCTGATTAAAGGGCTTCCCATTACGTACCTTCACCTCTTACTCAGAAACTTTGGATAGTGGACGACCTTATCCAGGGCGTACGAGAGTCATTCTAGAGATAGGATGCTAAAGAGGGACGATTTCCTTATCTTTAGTACCTATGTCAAACGCTGCTTTGTGCTTCGATTTGACTGAGGTATAAAGTGAAATTCGAACGGGTCCCAAGCATCCCACAAATGCTTGGTGGCGATTCCGAACATCTCTAATCGTTTCGAGACCCTTACCGAGACGAAACCGACCGATCTAAAACGATCCGGTCGAAAGCATTTTTACGCCGCCGAGCGTGGCTTTCAAAAGACCGCTATACATCCAACAGATCGGCTTGGCATGTAGGTGGCCGTGTCCACAATTTCCTGCCTCCTCGACTTTCGACTCTGCTTCCTTCTGCATCCCGCTTCTTACTTTCTTCTTTCTGCATCTTAAATTTCCAATTCTGGTTCCTCCTTCTTCTAAAATTTCCGACTCTATTTCCTCCTAGTTTTTGCTTCCTGCTTCCTCCGGGACCTGGAAGTTGAGAGGAAACATCTGGTCGAGACTACCTTATTGTGCTAGATCTCAGCGTGCTGGGGACCTGGTTCAGGGTGCTAATGAGGTCAGCTTCCCGAAAATGCTGCTGGTCAGGTTAGCTACCTGAAAATGCTGCTGGCAAGGTCAGCTACCCAAAAATATTGTTAGTGAGGTAAGCTCCCCTAAAATGTTGCTGAGGCGGCTGATGTCCCTGAACTAGAGCTCGTTCCTGCAAGAAGAGATCAATCAAATCTGGATGGTGCAGCTGGTGTTACAGCTGCTGAGGAAAGGATCCTGTTAGATAGATCTCTCCCCTAGCTTGTTCGGACTTTTGTTTGTCAGTTTCGGGGCTTGGCCCTTTCTGTTTTGCTTTGTTTAGTTTTGTTTTCCGAGTTTTAGCCTGGCTAGAAGACTCGTCGTAAAAAAAGATTACTGCTGGCTGCCGACCCTATGAGGTTGACAGTTGCTTAGAGTTGTTGGAGTCAGCATTCTGATTATTTTTGCCTTGGCTTAGTCCAACCTGCTGGCTATATTTGGTCTGGTTCCCATCATATCATCATGGGACCAAACTAAACAATCCATGTTAATTTTATGAAATTCAATCAATTGTTGATGAAGATTACCTGTATACTGTGAACCTATCAGCACTGTCAGTTCTGGGTCCTGCTTACCCATGTTGACCGAATTTACTGTGACTACTAGGATTTTTCCCATGGTGTAGTTTCTATGTACGATGTTATGATGAGAGCATCATGGTGGTGTCCCTGAGTGTCATGAGCATCTAATTCGTCGAATGTGACAGGTGGCTGATTCCCATGCCTGACTCTGTAGGAAGACTCTAGGAGATCTCTTTTTGTTTCTGTGTCATGCCTTTTTTGCTGCTTAGTATGTTACGCCGCACAGTTTTGATCCACCTGTTATCACGTATATTATTCTAGGACAAATAGGAAGTGTAGAGGGTAGAACCTGATTTGTGGAGCCTATTTTACTAGACCTTGCCCCCACATGATAGTAGGTTGTCCAGGTTACCCTGTTCGTATCGAAAACTCTCTAGCAGCATTTGTTTGTCTCACGGTGCTGCTGATCATGTTCCGTAGCTTTTGGAGTTGTAACTCTACCAGGTTTACAAGTCCTGCAAGAGGGTTAAGGACAGGTGGAACAATACCAAAGATGTTACCTCTGCGATGACATTCCCGTAGAGATATGTTCTCCGGGGTTACTGATTACAGGAGATGCGCGGCAATGACTCCAGAGTTTCATTCTGATTCCTGATGGTTGAAATTCCTGCAATGAGGAGAATTTTAGCTTCAACAGAATCAAAAGACAAGGTGTTACCTGACGTAGCCCGCAGTTTGATCAGCATGAAGGGTGGTTGTATGTTGGGCCTCATAGGTTGTAGTCTGGTGACTAGCTCCTCAGGGATCTGTCTATCTGGGCCAGAAATTCTCGAGGTCCTGATCTGCCTCCCAGCCTGATATATTTGAGTCTGCGACCCTGTACGTAATAATCCTACTAGTCCAGCTGTTTTCTGTACACTTGCTACTGGTACATTGTTGTTAATTTCTGGTGGAATGATCATTTCTGCTCTAACAGAGGCTGGTGGAACTCCAAGAATCAGATATGCCGTAGGACTCTAGAGGAACTCTGGGGAGCAGTTTTTCTGCAAGCATCTGGATGAATTTTGGGGAGCAAGTCTGCTGCAGGCGTCTAAAGGAATTCCGGGTACCGGGTTTGCTACCGGACTCAGGCGTCTGAAGGATTTCTAGGGACCAGATCTGTTATCGGATGCAGGCCTCTGTGGGAATTCTGGAATCCAGTTCTGCTGCCGGACTCAGGCGTCTGAAGGAATTCTGGGACCAGATCTACTGTCGGACGCAGGCCTCCGAGGGAATTCCGGGCACCAGATCTGCTGCGAAACTTCTGGAGGATCACAAGAATCAGATTTGCTGCTGGCTTTCGGATAACTTTCGGGGACCAGATATACTGCCGAATTCTGGAGGATCCTAGGAAGCAGATCTGCTGCTGGCTTCCGGATAACTTCTGGGGAGTAGATCTACTGCTGACTTCTGGAGGATCCCAGGAAGCAGATCTGCTGCTGGCTTTCGGATAATTTCCGGGGAGCGGATCTACAGCTGACTTCATGAATAGTGATGCGATCTCGCTTGCTAGCAAACATGGCACCGGATATTGACTTGATGACAACTTGGCTATAGAAATCGATCACCATGCCCCACGTTGGGCGCTAAACTATTTTGGGTAAAAACTGTCAAAACACGATATTCTATCTCGTTAGTGGTTAAAGTGACCTACTCGTTTTAGCCTCGTATCGGGGGGTTAAATTATATGCAACTTATGACGAAATAATGATGTAAATAGTGTAAAGGGCAAAATAAAGGAATAAAGACACAAGAGATTTTGGTGACGCGAAAAACCCGATGTGGGAAACAACCGCGGGGGAAGTCGGTATCCCGCCAATAGTCCACTATATGATTACCAGAATACAAGTACAATATCCGTGAACTGATTCTCCTTTGGTAATTGTACGTATGAATCGTCGGATGACATGGGAACTTGGCGGCAAAGGCTGTTTCATGGAATTAATAATATGGTACGTAGGTTAGTGGAAAATTTAGGTAATAATGATGTTGGGGATGTATATGTGGTTATGGTATGATGGTGGATGGATGTCATATGGCATACATGGTGTTCTAGGGATATTTGTACGTAGCTATGGTAGATAGAATTTTGTTATTAATGACTAAATAATCATTACCCATGGTGTTAATGTTTATATGTATATTCGGTTGTGCGCCGTTGTGTTTTTAGCTGGATGAATGTGTCCCCTTTCTCCTTCTCGCCTTCCTTTTATTTATAGAGAATAAACTCTTGTGGGTTTATTAGGGTTTTGATGTGGGTGATGTCGTCACTCATCCAATCAAACACATTTATAATACTCAACAAACAACTAGCTAGTGGTAAGTCGAGGTCGATCCATGGGACGGCGTGCTTTAGGTTCTAAGTCTATCTATCTCAATTTATGCTAGTGTCACAATTGATGGGGTTTGTAGTTGTGTCTAGACTAATGCAAACAATAAGGTAAAACAAGCAATAAAAAGAAGAATGTAAATAATTGATAAAAAGTGCTAGGATATCATGGGGGCATAGGGGATTCATGGTGTTGATCATACAAACATGTTCACAATGTTGCAAGCAATTAATGTTGTGGGGGAACCGAGTTGGTTTATGTCTTACGGTTCATAGGAAGAGTTGGGTCCCGAAGCCGAATCGATTAGATTGTACAACACCTACAAGTCGACTTACTTTCCTCCTATTCAATTTCTATGCATGGTCTAACAAGACTCGAGTTGGTTTATATCCTACAAGTCAAGTTGAGTAGATAAGAGATGGTAAAAATGCAAGGATTCATAGGCTTAGCATTTCATCAAACATAACATGTGCATAAAGTTGACATCACAACAAGCAAGCAATTTAATCATGTGAACATATTAGATTAAGCATGAATCAATCCCCATGTTTGTTTCCCTTAATTACCCACTAATCCTAGCTAAGACACTACTCACTCATTATCAAGTTTAACATGCTAACAAGGTTGTCAATCATATTAACAAGGTAAAACATGATGAACAAGTAAGAAAGATTAACAATAATTAAAACAAGGATTAAGAGAATTATACCTATGGAGATTCCAGAATAATAATGCAAAGAATAATAGAAGAACTTGATGATTGATGGAAGGTTGTCAATCTCCCAATAATAACCCAATAATCTTCAATTACCCAATAATAAACTTGAATAATAAACTTGAACAATAATTAAGGAGAGATTAATGTGGAATTTGTGTGGAAAGATTGAGATTAATCTATTCTAATCTACTCCTAATCTAATCTAAGAAAGCTTGATTTAATCTAATAAAACTTGGTTCTAATCTAATAAAACTTGATGGTTTGATTATTACAAATGGGGTATTTATAGTGGAAATTAGGTGGATGCATTAGGGATAACTAAGGGCTAAACTAGTAATTACACTTTTTAGATTGAGCAAGGAGAAGCCGGTATTTTTCGAAGGAAGGGCTTCTTTCTTTGTAGGATGGAGAAGACGAAATTATGCTGTGAAAATATCCGTGCGTATTGGGGTCGGGACGGGTGGATTCTGCTGATGGAAGAGGAGCGGATTCGAAGGAATCCGGGCGGATTCTGGCGGGGCAATCCGAGCGTCTTTGGAGGAAATCCGCTCCGATTGTGCTGTAAGGGGATGGGCGGATTGGAGACAATCCGCTCGGATTGTTCTTCAGCAATGATACTTCTTCTTTTCTTCCCTTTTGCTCACTTCCGTTTTATTCTTGTGGGATTGATCTTTAGTCCTTGCTTCATCTTCATACTAGTCCATCTAGTATCGTCAAGTAGCTTCCAAATATGCATGAAAGACGGGGATTTCCGTCTTATTATCTTCTTTTCTACAAAACATATGAAATGCGATAGAAAAGCAAATAGGAAGGTTTTGACGGATAAAATGGCCATGAAATGCTATATTAGTATGCAAAATAGGCTCAATTAGGGGACTAAATGTGCGCAAATAATGTTCACATCAAATATCCCCAAACCGAACCTTTACTCGTCCCGAGTAAAGAGGTGACAAAAACTAGACCTTTATTTGAACTATCCTACCAATATAACCGATATGAGACAATTGGCGGGTCTCACTCCGCCCCTTCAACTCACAACAAGACAACCATGAGGTAGGATGCCTTCTTGCAAGGCAAGGTGGGTCTTGCCAAAATGGTGACACATCCAATCATTAAGCACACAAAATCAAGTAATGGATGAATCTACAAAAGAATAGCCACTTTCCTCATCTAAGTGGCGGAATTTATCTACAAGGGAAGAAATTCAAGGGTACACACTCCTTCATAGATACAATTTCTTCAAACTACTAAGCCTAGAAGGATACCAATAAATCACCTCCAAGTTGTGTCAAGCTAGGGTACCTTTGTCCTCAATCGTTAAATGCTTTGGTCAAGAGTAGACTCCCTATGGTGTTAGAAACACTGGAGGATCGCGGAATTCCACCTCTTGCCTAGACAAGAAGAAGGGTCATCCCCTCTCTACCATGCACAAAAATGGATACGATGGATAAAGGGATCGATAGATATTCGAGTTTCACTTTGGGAGTTTGCTTTTGTTTTTGTTTTTCCCCCCAATTTCTTGTGGCATATAACATTTTAGAACACTTTCTTTTTGCCATTTCTTTTTGATTTTTGGCTTTTCAACACTTGACAACTTTTCACTTTTCTTTTGAACATTTTCAAAGTCACCCCATATGTAGGGAGGGTGCCTTATTTTTGAAGCTTTAGGAGTCTATTTTTGCTCCTCTTTTCTTTTGATGCATTTTGCAAACTTTCTTTCACTTTCATTTCATTGAACTCAAATTGATTTCTTTTTGTGCCCATTCCCTTTGATGACAAAATGTGTGGTAGAACATGGATGAATGATGGATGGATGCATGGTTTCAAGGGTCACCTTGGAATAAACGGTAGCCAAGGAGTTATCACACCACAAGGTACTCTTGACTAGGCCTTAATCCATGGGTCAAAGGATACTAGCATGACACATCCTAGGGTGTTTTACAAGTATTCTAACAAGCAAAGTCTTAAGAATAAAAATCATCTACTAGGGCCTATATACACTAGTCAAGCTTCCCAAGTAGACGGTTTCACAAAGTTTTTCTAACCATGCAAACTACATGCCATGATGCAACTAACATTTATACATCCTAATGCAAATGATTCTACCATCTAATATGCCATATAAACTAAATGCAAGTCCTAAGTTCACATTGTTTATACCGCATCAATCAAAATAAAACCACATAGTCATTAACATAAAGAGGAAAAAGGAGATTGGAAAGATCATACCATGCGGTCTTCGATATCCTCATGTCTCGGATGTGGCGTAGTCAATCAATGTGAAAAAGGATGAACAAACACAATATATACAAAAACAATATATACAAGTCTACACTACAAAGGAAATGAACTTGTTTTTGGATTTTTCAATTTTTCAAATTTTTATGGTTTTTGTTTTTATGAAATTAAAAGACATATTTTTGTGATTTTTTCGAAATTTTTCAATTTTTATGCATTTTGGAATGTATTTTGGAATATAAATTCCCATCCCCCACTTTATTTTGGACATTGTCCTCAATGTACATGTAGGAGTAGGAATGAAAAAGAAAGTACATGTTTTTGGATTTTTGAATAAATGCAATGATATGATATGAATGAATGCATGCTCTAACTAAATGCAATTCTATATGACATATGTAACAAATGAATGCAATCTAAACTA
The DNA here is from genome assembly GCF_048544455.1 of Silene latifolia. Classification (NCBI taxonomy): domain Eukaryota; kingdom Viridiplantae; phylum Streptophyta; class Magnoliopsida; order Caryophyllales; family Caryophyllaceae; genus Silene; species Silene latifolia. The sequence goes on along the minus strand of NC_133527.1, from coordinate 80,401,783 downwards.
TACTATATGATGCATGATTTCTAGTAAATTATGGTCACCTATGATCAAACCTCCCCAAACCGATTTAAACACTATTTCTAGTGTATAAATGAATAGGTTTGGCCATTAGTGACAATGCATAAATTCTAATCTATATGCAACTATCTATATGAATCATGTGGGATAAATACAATGCAAGCTAATCTATATGAACTAACTAATATAAATGGAATATGAAATATAATACAAATGCATGGAAAAACTACACTAAATGCAATGTATATACAAAAGAGAGAGAGGGAGGGAGAGATGGGTATCATACAAATGGGAGTGGTGAAGTAGGCCTCTTTCACTCGTCATCCTCATCTTGATCATAGCCATAACCATGAGAGCTTCCGGCTTGATCATATCCGGGTGCTTGGCCCCAATTTCCTCCTTGGTCAAATCCTCCTACTTGACCCGAGTACCCTCCACCTTGGCTAGAATGCCCTCCGTCTCCTCGACCCCAAGCTTGGTCCCCATAATTTGGGAACAAGAGCTCCGGTTGTGCCCAAGAGGGCTTAGGACCATCGGGGTCAATATACCCTTGTTGAGCCATGTTATAGTATTGGGGGTAGAGGGCCAAGTAGTTGTCTTCCCTCCCTTTATGCACCCCAAGCTCCACTCTATTCATGAGTGCCATCAAATCATTAATACCCGGGGTATTGAGGATTGCCGGTTGAAATTCGGTATAAGGAGTAGGGTATGGCGGGATAGGTACGTAGGAAGGTGGGCGAATAGGTATTCCCGGCCCTCCACGAGGTGGTTGACGGTGTGGCTCTTCCCTTTGAGGGGGATTATCAAGAATTTGGATATCAAGGAGGTAGCTTGGTGGAGGAGAGTATGGACTCAATCTTGGGTCAATGCCCGGTATCTTCCATCCTTCAAGGATCATTGAAGTGCATCCCTTGGTGTGCCACTCCACACTCCCATCTCGAGTGTAGTTACACCATCGGTGGCTGTGGAAGATGGTGTGCTCATCAATCAAAGTCCTCCCCTCAAGAGGAGTATAGGTTCCTCGGGTATTGAACACGGGACAAAGGTGGTGGGCCAAAATGGTAATTAGACCTCCCATCACGAAGGTTTTGAGTTGGGTGGTCCCTAGTAGCTCGACAAATTTTTGGCGGTGGTCGTCGGATTGAAAGAGCACTTCTTGGAAGTGGTTGAGTTGTTCAATGCCTCCCTTCATTAAGGGTCGGGTGCTCCTTCATAGTACTACCTCTCGCGGTGTTGAAGAGGTTGATCCTTTGCGCTTCTTCCCGATTGATTCAACCAATTTCTTGGCCTTTCCTTTGGTGTTTGTCAATGGTGCCATTTGGATGTTGGTGATGGGGGTGTTTTTGAGGATGGGATGGTGATTTTGAGGATTGAGATGAGTGTTTTTAGGGTTTGGTAAGGTGAGGAAATGAGGGAGAAAGGGGGTGATTATATAGAAGGAGTAGGGAATCCGAACGGATAAGGTTGGGTCGGACCCGTTTTATCCGAAGGAATAGGACAATCCGAGCGGATTTCTGTCGGGACGGGCGGATTGTCGAGGAAAAAGACGGGCGTCTTTGCTAGAATCCGCTCGGATTCAAACACAGCAAACTTCCTCGGCTGGAGTGTGGGAAAAGTCGGGCGTATTGTGCCTAAGTCGCGCGACTTTATCGGGACGGGAGGATTATGAACAATCCGCACGGATTCTTTCACAGCTCAAAATCTTGCTTCTGGATGACACACGGGACGGGCGTCCCGTGAAGAAGACGGACGTATTGTCCAGGACGGGCGGATTCGCTCGAATCCGCACGGATTCTCCTTCAGTTTTAGCCTTTTCTTTTCTGTGGGTTTTGGTCGGGCGTCCTCCTCTCGATCCGGGCGTCTTCTGGTCTTTTCCTTCTTTTTCTTCCTTTTTCGTGAAATAACTCACCCCTTCTCACCAATTTTCTCTTTTTCCTTATCTTTTTCTGAAATTTGATCATGAAACATGTAAGATGACTCTCTCTCTCTTCTCTCTCATGCAAGAAATTAAATGCAAATGGAAATGTAAAATATTATACAAAATAAAGGGGTCCAAGAAATATCTTACAAATGGTGGTTTGAGATAGGACTCCACCAAACTAGTTCAATTTTAAATTCTTATCCATAGAGCTCAAAGCTCTTAATAAAAGATCAAAAGCTTGTGAACAAGCTCAAATAAGCACAAGTATGGGTTGCTCAATTTGAATATGAAATTTGGCCAAGGAAGCTTGTAGAATGTTCTTTTTCTTACCTTCTCCTTAGCGTTAGAGCTTTCCCGATGCTTCAAATAAATAAACCCATGATTCTTGTCAACACTAAGCATGAATTGTGGTTCACTTTCATCCGTAGACGTCCATTTACCAACTTCGTCTTCAATTTTGGTGATGATGATAGCATTTCAATTTTTCAATCCTTCCAAGGTAGAAGGAGAATTTTCATAACTTTGATGATTGGATACCATAGGAGTTGAGATTGTGGGTGCCAAATCTTCACAAGTAGCCTCACGAGCAATTTTCTCTTTGAGCTTTTTCACCAAATAGCTCTTGTAAGAAACTTTGGCCTTTTGAAGAAGGTCTATCATATCCTCTTCAATGATCATTGGCTCCAAGATAGGTGCCAAGTGGTCTTCATGAAGGATAAAGGAAGGACGTTCTTCTTCATGATAGGGTATCTCAAATGCCTCAAGGATAGGCTCCTCAAGCAAGGTGATATTGTGAGTCCCTCCTCTAGGTTCATCATCATTGTTGCTATCTTCACATGAATCATAAATGTGGGCTTCATGTAACTCTTTTTTCAACACCTCGATGTCCATATCAAAAGACACACCCTCATACTCACAAAGGTTAAGAGTATTTGGTTTGCTCAACCTCATGTCTTCTTCATCGAACACAACACTTTCATAGTCACAAGAGCTCAAGGAACTTGGATCCTCCCACTTCTCATCTTCCATGTCAAAGGTCACTACTTCAAATTCGCATTTATGCTCAATGTCCAAAGAACGGTGGTGAGTGATTGCTTGGGATTCTTTTAATTGGGCAATTTGGATCCTCAGTTCCTCTCTTTGGATAACAATGTCTTTAAGAACATTATCTTCTTTTTGGCTCTCTTCTAGCATTTGTTTGAAGAAGTTTGGTTGATCTCCCATCATTTGGAGAATCATGTTTTGAATGGGCTCATCTCTTTGTTGTGGGTAGGTGTGAAAGTGGTTGTATTGCGGCAATTGAAGTTCATTGTGAAATGGGTATTGGGTGGGTGGTTGTTGTTGATATTGGGTGTGGTGATTTTGGTGGGAAAAATTGGGGTAGTAGTTAGGATTTTCATTGTATGAGTAGTAAGGTAGGTTTGTGTTGACTTGCTCCTCAAACTCCCCATACCCATAGTCATACTCAAAAGATCCACCACATACTCCATATGTCAAGTCTTGAGCCATCATAGCTAAGACAGGGAAACCACTACAAGCATGGAAACTACACAAAAACGGTAAGAACAATCCTTGAGGAACAAGTTCCTCAAGGTGAAAGCACAATTAAAATAGACAAACAAGGAAGAACTTAATCACATAGCACCATCCCCGGCAACGGCGCCATTTTGATGTGGGTGATGTCGTCACTCATCCAATCAAACACATTTATAATACTCAACATACAACTAGCTAGTGGTAAGTCGAGGTCGATCCATGGGACGACGTGCTTTGGGTTCTAAGTCTATCTATCTCAATTTATGCTAGTGTCACAATTGATGGGGTTTGTAGTTGTGTCTAGACTAATGCAAACAATAAGGTAAAGCAAGCAATAAAAGGAAGGATGTAAATAATTGATAAAAAGTGCTAGGATATCATGGGGGCATAGGGGATTCATGGTGTTGATCATACAAACATGTTCACAATGTTGCAAGCAATTAATATTGTGGGGGAACCGAGTTGGTTTATGTCTTACGGTTCATAGGAAGAGTTGGGTCCCGGAGCCGAATCGATTAGATTGTACAACACCTACAAGTCGACTTACTTTCCTCCTATTCAACTTCTATGCATGGTCTAACAAGACTCGAGTTGGGTTATATCTTACAAGTCAAGTTGAGTAGATAAGAGATGGTAAAAATGCAAGGATTCATAGGCTTAGCATTTCATCAAACATAACATGTGCATAAAGTTGACATCACAACAAGCAAGCAATTTAATCATGTGAACATATTAGATTAAGCATGAATCAATCTCCATGTTTGTTTCCCTTAATTACCCACTAATCCTAGCTAAGAGACTACTCACTCATTATCAAGTTTAACATGCTAACAAGGTTGTCAATCATATTAACAAGGTAAAACATGATGAACAAGTAAGAAAGATTAACAATAATTAAAACAAGGATTAAGAGAATTATACCTATGGAGATTCAAGAATAATAATGCAAAGAATAATAGAAGAACTTGATGATTGATTGAAGGTTGTCAATCTCCCAATAATAACCCAAGAATCTTCAATTACCCAATAATAAACTTGAATAATAAACTTGAACAATAATTAAGGAGAGATTAATGTGAAATTTGTGTGGAAAGATTGAGATTAATCTATTCTAATCTACTCCTAATCTAATCTAAGAAAGCTTGATTTAATCTAATAAAACTTGGTTCTAATCTAATAAAACTTGATGGTTTGATTATTACAAATGGGGTATTTATAGTGGAAATTAGGTGGATGCATTAGGGTTAACTAAGGGCTAAACTAGTAATTACACTTTTTAGATTGAGCAAGGAGAAGCCGGTATTTTTCGAAGGAAGGGCTTCTTTCTTTGTAGGATGGAGAAGACGAAATTATGCTGTGAAGAAATCCGTGCGTATTGGGGTCGGGACAGGCGGATTCTGCTGATGGAAGACGAGCGGATTCGAAGGAATCCGGGCGGATTCTGGCGGGGCAATCCGAGCGTCTTTGGAGGAAATCAGCTCGGATTGTGCTGTAAGGGGACGGGCGGATTGGAGACAATCCGCTCGGATTGTTCTTCAGCAATGATACTTCTTCTTTTCTTCCCTTTTGCTCACTTCCATTTTATTCTTGTGGGATTGATCTTTAGTCCTTGCTTCCTCTTCATACTAGTCCATCTTGTATCGTCAAGTAGCTTCCAAATATGCATGAAAGACGGGGATTTCCGTCTTATTATCTTCTTTTCTACAAAACATATGAAATGCGATAGAAAAGCAAATAGGAAGGTTTTGACGAATAAAATGGGCATGAAATGCTATATTAGTATGCAGAATAGGCTCAATTAGGGGACTAAATGTGCGCAAATAATGTTCACATCAGGTTTCCACTTAGTTGCCTTATTCCTCAAGAAAGGATCTAGTCTTCATGGGTCGTAGTCGTCTTCGGTCTTCTATCCGTATTTCTCCCCTTTTGGTCCAAGGGCCTGAATCCCCCATGCACGACATGGGTCCATTTGCTTAATTAATTAAGCACTCGTCTCGTGCCACATAGCTTAGGCCAAATAGCGAATTTTGGCCCAAACAACTATCTACCATGTTTTCTCAAGCCCAGAGGATACTTCAATATGACGTCGCTGTCCGTTTCTTTGACGCTAATCTCAAAGAAGGTCAACCTGTGAGTTCACATGTACTTAAAATGATTGAGTACGTGGAAACTCTAGATGGGCTAGGATGCAAGATCCCGGATGAGCTTGTGGTGGACCAAGTACTCCACTCTCTCTCACAAGTCAAAGGATTTACCCAATTTAGGGTAAATTATAATATGACTAACATGAAGAAAAGTCTTCATGATCTCTATTCTTTGCTTGTGCAAGCAGAGAAGGACATGGGATTGAGTAGGGGTACAAGGAAGGACGTGCTTGTGATCAATATGAAGGAGAAGAAGATGTTTAAGAGGAATGGTGGTAAGAAGCATGTACAGGTTGAGGGCAAAGGTAAGGCTATTGTGAATAGCTCTACCAAGCCTAAACCTAAGAAGGTTAATCCATTTAAAGATACTTGTAATTATTGTAATAACAAGGGACATTGGATGCGTAATTGCCCCAAATATCTAGATGACATCAAAGATGGCATTGTGAAGCCAACATGTCATTTGTTCAACTGAATCTGTTATGATAGACCTAAATTACGCTTCAAATACAACTTGGGTATTAGATATTTGTTGTGGTTCTCACCTATTTAATCATTTACAGGGCCTAAAAGCGTAAAGAAGCTAAACAAGGGTGATGTGGATCTGCGGATGGGTAACGGATCTAAAGTAGCTGCCATTTCTGTAGGAACATATGTACTAAATTTAGCTTCGGGGTTCCAGTTGTTTTTAAATAATTGTTATTTTGTACCAACGTTGTCTAGAAATATAATATCAGTATATGTGTTAGCCACAGAAGGTTTTAGTTTTTAAATAAAAGACAAATGTTGTACTTTTTCCCTTAATGGGATTGTATATAGCCATCTATTTCAATTAATGGTATTTATATTCGAGACACTTGCAACAATGTTAATCATTTAGATAGTTAAAGACTCAAACCAGGTGATGCCGATTGTTAGGCCCAGAATTGTCCTGCCTGACCAGACAAGAATCAGGCAAGTCCAAAACCAAGCCTGGATAGATGGCATTCTATACGAAGCACCTGAGCACCAGAGCAGGCACCAGCCATGAGGAAAGAACAGAACAAGCATCTAAAATGTCAAGCCTGAATGAACATCTCAGCCAATTACGTATTAAAGCACCATCAAGACATGTCAAGCGATGACTAAAGCTCAAGTAAAAGGCTCCTATTTGCAATGGAGACTCATTCAACAAAGTCCACAACAAACGAAGAGAGTCAAGTAAGCAGAGATAAAGGCGGCCAACTCTAGGAGTCAACCAACCAATCCCGGGAAAATAGGGCACAAGGCCTATTTACAAGGAAAACCTAAAAACTATTGAAAAAGACCGTTTGAAGGCCAGTATAAATAACAAGGAAGATTAAAGAAGAAAGACACTTCATCATTCATCCGTGCAATCACACTATTACTCACATTATTGAAAATAATATCTAATTATTTACAATCAGTCTTATTGAGCAAAACACCTGATATATACAAATCCCATGTCAGGCAAACCAATATCATAGTGAAATCCCCTCCTAGCTTGGTGACCGTGGTTTTTTCTCTTATTGCCAGGGTTTTTCCACATATAAATCCTTGTGTCTTTACATTCTATTTGTTTTTCTATCTAATTACAAAGGTCAGGCACGTCAAATTGAGTTAGATCACCCCTTAACATCTCCCCTGGCAGGATATTCTTATTCAGTAAAATTCGTGTTAAAACAATTGGCGCTCACCGTGGGGCATCTAGCTCAAAAATAATCAAAACCCAAAACCAAATAGCACAAAAACTCCAGAAATGAAGGAGACCGTATTGAACAACAACTGGCTGCCGCCTAACAACAATTATTGGAAATGGAACAGCTGAAACAGAAAATGGTCCAGGCTGAAGCTGAAGTTGCAAAATTTAAGGAATCAGAGTCCAGCCTAAAACTAAGGCTAGGAGAGAAATCTTCGGGATCAAAACTGAAAGTTCAACCTGGAACGCCATTCTCCTCAATCATCAGGAACATTAATTTCTCCAACTTTGGTACTCCTACTCCACCAAAGTCCAAAGCAGGAGAAGAAACAGACTCAAAAGAAATTCAGAATGAAGAAGCTCTACCGGATCAAACCAATACAGCAATCATGACGGCCATGCTCCAGGAAATTCAAAAACTCCATGAAAAATTTGAAAAGATTCTTGGAGTACCTACTCCAATTGAGGAACCAAATCCAGAAAGCTATGCTGATTCACCCTTTGTGGATGAAATAGCAAGGATAGACCTGCCAAAGAAATTTGTGGTTCCTTCGATGAGGATCTATGACGGGACCACAGATCCACAAAATCATGTAGCCTATTACAAGCAAAGGATGTTGGCAGCCTCTATTTCCAGTGAACTACGACAAGTCTGCATGTGCAAGAGATTTGGGACAACCCTGAATGGGCATGCCCTACAATGGTACATAAACTTGCGAAATGGAAGCATCAAATCCTTTGCTGACCTGGTTAACTCCTTCAACCATCAGTTTGCCAGCAGCAGGGAACTTGAGAAGAGATCCAGCGATCTATACAGGATCAAGCAAAAGCCTGGTGAATCAATTAGATCTTACATGACGAGATTTAACAAAGAAAAGGTGTCAATCTCCCGATGTGATGTTGGAACAGCCGTGGAAGCTTTCAGGCAAAGGGCTACCCCTGGACAGTGACTTCTACGATGCAATGACTATGAAGCCATGTCATACCTTTGAAGATGTCCATGCATTAGCCATAGGCTATATTCGGCTGGAAGAAGATAAAGGCTTCAAAGCAGACAACACTGACAATAACTCAGGATATGACAAAGTCAACAGAAAAAGTTCCAACCACGGAGGGAGCAGTTCCAGGCCATCTCCTTATACAAGGCCTGATAGATAAGAAGTCAACTATGCACAAGAACAACGAGGTAATTCCTATACTTATCCCTCTATCCAAGAGTATAACTTCTCTGTTGATATTGCAGGGTTGATCAAAAGACTTGACAACATGGGAGACATTGTCAAATGGCCAAAGAAGACAGACAACTTCAACTCAAGGAAAGACATTACAAGATGGTGTGAATTCCACATGGACATAGGGCACACAACAGAAGAATGTGTGGGATTGCGCAGGCAAGTAGCCTACCTACTAAAGAAGGAATATCTGAAAGACCAAATGCCATCGAAGAACATGGAAGATGATGGAGCAAGAAAGAATCAAGAAAGGCAACAACGTGACCTGCCCCCAGCACCACCCATATATGAGGACAAATTCATCAATGGAGGATCTTAGATCTATGGCCTGACCAGTTCAGCTGTAAAGAAAATTGCCAGGGAGTAAAAAATGAAATCTCCTTTTAAACCTAGAAATTTACCTCAAATTACTTTTCACAACACTAATATGCAGGGAATTCCCGACCTACACCATGATAGCCTGGTTATCACCATGCAAATAGGAACTGCACGTGTCCTGCGAATTCTAGTAGATGGAGGCAGCTCAGTAAACCTGATCATGTTTGACGTCCTTAAAGCAATCAAGATTGATGAAAGCCAAATCATAAAGAAATCTAATGTCCTAGTGGGATTCAGTGGAGAAACAAAGAACACGTTGGGAGAAATATACCTGCCAACATATGTGGAAGGAGTCTCCTCATATGAGAGATTTGGAGTCCTAGACTGCATGTCTTCCTACAATGCTATCCTAGGAAGACCATGGATCCACAATGTCAGGGCTATACCTTCCACCTACCACCAATGTGTCAAGATACCAACAGAATAGGGAGTAGCAACCATAAAAGGTAAACAACAATCTGCTCAGGAATTTTACACTGAATCATTGAAACCTTTCAAGACAGGTAAGTCCCTCGCTTAGAAATTACAGTACCCTGTCAGGACAACTTATATGGCAGAAACCAAATAGGAAAAATATCAAGTCATTTTAGACCCCGAGTATCCTGACAGGCATGTACTGGTAGGATCTGATGTTCCTGACAATATCAGACCAGAATTAGCAAGTTTTCGTAAGAGTAAATCTTCATGTTTTGCCTGGTCTCATTTTGATATGACTGGTATAGATGCTAATATCATTACACTTAAACTCAATATTGACAAATCTTATAAGCCTGTGCAACAGAAAAGAAGAAAGTTTGCCTCTGAACGCAATGCCATTATTAATGAAGAAATAGACAAATTACTGGACATGGGAATGATAAGAGAAGTCATGTACCCTGACTGGCTGGCTAATGTGGTAGTATTACCGAAAAAGAATGGTAAGTGGAGAGTTTGTGTAGACTACATAGACCTCAACAAAGCCTGCCCAAAAGACCCGTTCCCACTTCCTCACATAGATACAATGGTAGACGCCACAGCAGGACATGAACTCCTAACATTTATGGATTCCTCAAGTGGATTCAACCAAATCAAGATGCACTCATCTGACCAGGAACACATTGCATTCATCACAGAAATAGGCATATACTGCTACACAGCAATGCCCTTAGGCCTGAAGAATGCAGGGGCTGTTGGAGTTAGTGTCCTCCACAATAGTGCGTTTACATAATAAATCTCAATAAAGGAATATCATCAGATATTTAATTATTTGATCCTCGTCAGTTGATAAACGTAAATTGATAACGGTTGGTTGACTAGTGTTTGACGTTATTGTCGTGAGACGGCGGTGATCAACTGACCCCTTTCGGTCACACCTAAAGGAACGAACCCCAATTGACAACTAATTAATTGTATCTTTTATTTAGTACCTTGATTTATAGACTAAAAGGTTAGTCAATTATTTTTAGAGATATTTCGAGTTGCGAACTCGAGGCACGGCAGTTATTATTTAATTATGCGATAATTGAATAATTAATTTTGGGAGACGGGTTTTAGTTAATTAATTGTTAATTCACTAAAATTGTACTAATTGATTAATGTGATTAATATTAGTACGTAAATAATATGTGTAGCGATACACGTAAATTTACGGAGTGATTTGAGCGAATTAATTGTGGAAGTATTTAAAGATGAAACGATGTTTAAAATAAAAATTACACGTATTTGTGCGACAAATATAAGAACCGATATGGACCCGTAAATGGGCAATTAGACCGTGTAAAATAGAGTGTTGTGGATGATTAGGAACATAATCATTTCACCTTACTTTATATTCTTCCATAAATTATCTTTTGTCATAAAAGATTGGATAAAAATTGCAACAAGTCCATTCATACACTCCACCCACTCCATCGGTTTTCCCCCCTCCATATAGACCAATTTTTGTTCATTTTTTGCATGCTTGCTAACTTCACTTTTGCATGTGAAAAAAATTTGGTCTATCTCTCTAAAAAATTATTATACATCATTTTTACTAAGTTGTTAGTAAACTAAAAATAATAACTAAGATTGTTAGTATTATTTACATATTATCAAGGGTTTATTTTACAAGTATCTAGTTAATACTTGTAAGATAATTTGTGGGTGTAGTTCCTGGGTGCTACTTGAAGGAGGCTTTCTTTTTGAAGGTTTTTCTAGGAGAATCATCCTTTTGTTTTAAGCTCAAGAATAACTAAGATTTTTTTTCCTTAACTTTCATTTTTATGCTTTTATATTTGCA